>NW_026606081.1:35552500-36152500 GCF_029834395.1 Sorex fumeus
CTCTTGCCCTGGTCTCATTAGCCCTGGACTTTCTAGCTTCCCTGGATGCAGTCAAGGGTGGACCAGTGCTGGGGCTGGGAAGATAATACAGTGGGTAGGATTCTTGCCTCTCGTGTGGCTGACCTGTATTTGATCCCCACCATCCCGTATGTTCCCTCAAGCACTACCAGGAATAATTCCTGAATGCAGAGCCAGGAGTAACCTTTGAGCATTGTGGGGTATGGCCCCCAAACCAAAACCAAACCAAAACAAAAAGGTAAACCAGAAAAACCCAGTTTCCTCAAAGACACTTATCTCAAAATTGCTTCAGAAAGATGCTGGGGGTGGACGGATAAGGGAGTAGGTAGTAGGGAAAGCCACTATTCTTTTAAAAACAAGTCACTGGGAAAGGCTAATATGAAAATGCCATTTTGTTCTTTGAAAGGGAGAGGAGTTTGGGCCATACCCAGCGGTGCTCAGGCTTACTTCTGGTTCTGCATGGTGGGATCACTCCTCAAGGCGGCCATAGGGGGTGCCTGGGATCAAACTCAGCTTGGACTCATGCAAAATAAATGCCCTACCCATGCCACTATTGCTCTGGCCTGAAAATGACATTAAAAAAAAACTTATTTAAGTCAGAGAAAGGAAGTTTAAAACATAATCATGATTTTTTTAGACTTCCTTAATTCTTACAATTTGTGTTGTTATTCAAACTAGTTTCATATTTTCAATCCTGTCTATAGACCAAGAAAATAGCTTAAGCAGTAGAGTGGTAGAGTACTTTCTGGCATGTGTGAGATTCCAAGTTAAATTCCTGGCACCAACGTAAATTCCCCCAGCTCTGGCAGGTGTGCCCCTGGTGGGGAGTCATAAGCACCAAACATCAGGCCTACGTTGCTGGAAAATTTTTAGCCAGTGGCCCTGAGGACAACTAGGTGTTGTCCCTATGTGGTCAGTAGAGTCTGGCAAGTTTCCCCTCTACCTGTCTTAGAGAAGATGCCATCCATTGGGTTTTGATGGAATGAACCATCTGAAACAGGCTCACTTTTAAGATTCAACATATATACACTTAACTCTTTTTCAAAGAATAACCTATATACTTGATTCTTTCTATGAAAAGAGTAAGAACTACCAGAACTTCTTTCCTTTATTACTATGATATTTTCACAGAAAACTATTTAAAGTATATGTAAATATACTCAGCACTTTACATGCTACAAACCACTTTTGCATACATTGCCTAAACATTTATCCTGATAAAAACTAAAAATTTTTTTATAGATGAAGAAACTGAGAGATTGAAATGTTGGATCAGCAGGTACATAGAAAATCAAACAAATAGGAACTCAAACCCAGCACTTCCCACTCCAAATGTCTTTATTACTCAAGCAAATCAACTAACAATTCTAAGTATCTATGCATTCTCATATACTTATGGCACTGATAAGATGTTTTTTCATTGTTTCTAAATTCACAATACTTAAAGGAGGGATAAAGTGTTAGGTAATGTCTGGGCTCCATTCATTTGTTCTTTGTTAAGAAAGGGTTAGGGTCTGTTTTGTAAGCGTTGGGGATAGTTTTGAAAGAGAGAGATTAAGGTTCTGCCTTTGAGGAATTTATGTTCTAGCATGAAGAAGATAACAAAGAAACAAACAGAGAAGTCATATTTCAAATGGTGGTAAGTGCTTGAGCAAAACAAAGATGCCACCTAACATTAGCTGGTGTGATGAAGGAAGGACTCTAAGAATAAAAGTTTAACAGATAGAAAAGTTTCAGTAGAAGCAGACATCACTAAAGAAAGTTCTTGACATAGGATGGAGAATGGCATGTTCACTGAGCAGAAAGGCCAGGATGGTGAGAAAATGGAAAAAACAATCCATCTGGGGCTTTGAGTCATGGAAAGAAATTGGCTCTTAGTTTGATTCTAAGAGAGAAAAGTGATCCGAGTCTTATTTTCAGACAAAGCCTATGATTCCATGCTTGTGTGGAGAACAGACTACAGGCAATTATATGAAAGATTAGAGATGATCTTTTCACTCGGAAAATAGAATGACTCGGAGTCAGGGAGATGACAAGAAGAAGTAGAACTGCAATATGTTTTTGGAGGTAGAGCTGGAAAACTCATCTGACAGATTGATTGTGGGAAATGACAACAGTCAAAAGAAAAAAAAAGGATAATTTGGGGCCTGCACAACTACGTAGATAGTGAATCTAACTGAAATGCAAACAACTGTGAGGGTGGACAGGTTTCATCAGTAGGTGATTTAGAAGCGAGATGGAATCTAAATTTCTGTTTCAGACATGTTAAGTTGGAGGTACCTATCTGACTCATGGTCTCAGCAGACCTACAGAAGAATCTAGAGCTCCTTGGGAAGGATAGAGCTAGAGGTCAAAGGTCGGAAAGTGACATAGGCATGTAAGCTCAGGGAGTCACATGAATCTGATCTGCTAGGAAATGGAACTAGATGGATGGTGAGGGTCTCTACCATTGAAGGCTCATAATTTGAGAGCTTGGAGTATCAGCAATCTTTCACCACCCATATGAGTGACTACAGGCAAATCTCAGATCTACTGAACACCCTGAAAACCACAAAATTATTACTTATAAATCAGTATGTGAATTCGCCCACTCCCTGCTTTCTTTATCTTCGTGATTTGAATATATATATATCTTTCTGATGAATGCGTTTTTGTTGTTTGATTTGGTTTGGTGTTGTTTGGGGAGTACATCCAGCTGTGCTCTGCACTTAGGGATCACTCCTGGTGGGCTCCATGGACCATGTGGTTCTGGGGATTGAATTCAGGTCAACTGCATGCTAGGTAAATGCCTTAGCTATTATACTATCTCTTCAGCCCCATGAATGTAGATTTTGAGGCGTTACAACTTAGCAAGAAAAATTTATTTAGCTTAAAAATACAGAGGAATAAAGAGTAAGGTTGCCTACTTTTATTTTATTTTTTCTTTCTTTTTGGGTCACACCCAGCAATGCTCGGGGGTTACTCCTGGCTCTGTACTCAGGAATTACCCCTGGTAGTGCTCAGGGAACCATATGGGATGCTGGGAATTGCACCCGGCCGGCCACGTGCACAAACGCCCTACCCACTGTGCTATTGCTCCAACCCCAAGGTTGCCTACTTTTAGACCTAATACATTGTAAGAGTTTTTCTCAGTGCCCTCTAGATTGTAAAGTAAGTTCTTCCAGGAACTAGACCACTCTTTCTTTCTTTCTTTCTTTCTTTCTTTCTTTCTTTCTTTCTTTCTTTCTTTCATCCTTCCCCTCTTTCCCTCTTCCTCTCTCTTTCCTTCCTTTCTTTCTTCAAGGATTTGAGAGCTTCAGTAGCTTCATACTGTTTTAAGAACAGATAGATATTAAACTAAAATCAACTACTCTGTAATAGTTTATAAGAATATATATAGTAATCTAAAATTATGGGTAGATGCAAGATATTAGCTATATGAGACCAAGAAAGAAGAATACAATGCCTATTCATTTTTTATTGAGATTAATGACAGAAATCAACAGAGGAATTTAAAGTCTGGGGATGAACCTAGGAATAGGAATAATAAAAACAACAGCTTAGATGATGATATGTACTACATATGCAAATTAATCTCTCTGAGATTCCAAGGGAATATATGTCATAATTGACTTTTGGTCTGCATCTTGATGTTTTTAGAGAAAAATCACTATGGATTAAAATTAAAGTTTTAGTCTCTAAATTAATCAAAAGCAGATTCACCCTCATTATCTTTCCTCCCCTTAAAGAAACCACATACTTTCCAAGATTATTTTACCCATGAGAAAATTTAGCCCTTCACTTTTTTCATTACCAGTGCACCAACATAAACATCTATTTCTGTTCAAATGCATGTTCATTAAACAAACATTTATTGAGTGTTTACTAGATGCTAGCTAGATGTTTAAAGCCAACGGCTGTCCTTTGCATGAGAGTAATGACATATGTTATATGCGCTACTGTAGTGGGGGGAATTTCCCCCTACCCTTTCAAACTTTTCTGGGAATGGCTAAACAGTGAAATTAACATCATACACATTAGAGAAAAAGTCATGTTTAATTACATGTATCTTTAGAATCCACATAGATGTGTATTCCAAAGTTATGGGGCAAAAGTTTAGGACATATAGATACTGAACTGAAGAATTTGATAAGGGTCTGGGGTTTCTAGCAACAGGAGGGAAACTTTAATGATAAGAAGAGGGCAACTCTAAGACAAAGGTCAGATGCTATTTAATGAGATGTGGAAAGGTTTCTCCAGTAGGTCATCTTTAATTTTTTTTTTTAATTCTAATAATACCCCTAATAGTCATTCTTCTGTGTATTTAAGGGAGTAGTAAAAGTTTTCCACAGGTCTTCAGGGTCTCAACTGACCTCAGTTTGAAATAATTCACCTGTCTAAGTATCACATCTTGGGGAGCTTGTTCTGAACATCTGGAGGACACCTATCCCTTAGATAATCCCAAGCACTATGGCAGGATGGAGCAAGAAGACAACACATGATCCGAGCTGAAACTTGGAGAAAATTAGAGATAAGAGAGGGAAAAGAAACAAGGAAGGAAGATGTTTCAGGCCAGAAGAAGCAGGGTGTAAAAGGCAGAGGTGACAAAGTTACTTTCATTCATTCAAGAGCAGCCCAGCTTGACTGAGGCTGAGAGAGTTCTAGAAAGAGAGCCAGCATATGATAGAGGTAGGGTCCAATCAATGTCAACTGGAGGGCAAGGGAAAGCCAAGAGGACCCCAAATGCACATGATCAGATTTCCCCAGATGACTCAGAAAAGACCAAACTTAAGACACTGTGGTTTCATAGATTTCTAGTTGGTTCATGAATAATGCATTTTACCTTGTTCCTGCCACCCCACTTGATGGGAGAAATTTTTTTTAGAACTCCTAAGAGAGAATCTGCTTTGATTTGAAAGAAGCTGTCATAATCAAAAAAGCTGATTTCTTTTTCATATTTTTTATGCTCCAAGAAATTTTATAGCCTTGAGAAAGGTTTTTCTTCTAAATCTCACCGAATAATTCTGGTGCCTGTTGTAGAATTAGTGTGTCTTTGTTGTAGAGTGCCTTTTTTGTCCCTCCTTAAAATAACCATAGAACTTTGGACATGTACTGTGATCAAATTCTGGACACAAAGGGAGAATTTTGATTAGAATAGTGTGAAGTAGATCAGAGATAATGTTGGAGAAAGGATATAGCCTCTTAACAGTAAGCTAATCTCTTTGGCTATCGACCAACAGACCAACCGGCTCTTTTCTTACAAAAACGTGAGATATTTTTAGAGATACCCATCTCAGCCCATACTTTTTTTTAGATTTAGACCATGTTCTAAGGAATCCGTTTATTTCAGATTTTAGAGGCTGTCTTACTTATATTTCAGTCTTATATTTTGGAAATTGAATCCTAAATCTATAAAAAATAGAAATGTGTTCTATTTTTTCTAAGCTGGCTCCTAAAATAAAGGTACATTCTTTTTTTATTTTCAGTCTCACCTCAGGTATTGAAATAGAATACCAAGCAAGCAAAATTATATCATGATAATATTAATATATTAGTAAGAATATGGGACACTTGTGCATATGTTTTTCCTATTCATGAGGCAAAGGGTGACCACACAGCTCAGGCCGGCCTAACTCAGCAGAGGTCAGTAAATGGACAAGACCTAGTTCACCAGATCTGCCTACAAAACTCCGTCAGAAAATATCTTTGTTTTGTTTTGTTTGGGAGCCACACCTGGCGATGCTCAGGTGTTACTCCTAGCTCTGCAGTCAGGAATCACTCCTGGTGTGTTTGGAAGACTATACCAGGTGCCACAGGTTGGATCAAATCTGGTTCGGCTGTGTGCAAGGCAAGACCCCTACCTGGTGTACGTTGGCTCCCGTTCTGTGCAACATCTTGTGTTAATTGGAGAAACAACAAATTAACAACTGGGCCCACCTCTGTAGGACACAGATTCTGCTTTTAGGATCAGCTCCCACTAGCCCTGAGAGATGGCCTGGCATCTCTATTTCAGAAATAACTCAATTTTCTCATATGGTGCTCCTAGCATTACACTCAAGACATTATTTGAGGGGAGGGGTAGAGAAATAGTACAGGGGTGAAGACACTTGTGGCCAACCAGGGTTCAATCCCCAGCAATGCCAGGGGTGATCTTTGAGCACAGAATTAGGAGGAATCCCTTAGCACCACCAGGTACCCAAAACTTTACCTGTTGAGTTGTCCATTGAAGTTCATTTTAATTATCTAAAGACGTTTGCATAAATTCTGAAAAATTCTCAAGATGGAACTTGAAATCCTCAGTCTTATAGTGAAGAATTTAAAGCAAAATGTTCCTTTATGGTATTTTGAGAAATTTTATAGTTATTCTTTATTTCTCTCCTTTCCTTTTCCCCTTCCCCTTCCCTTTGTTCCCTTCCCCTTCCCTCCTTGTTCCCTTCTGCCATCCTCTTCCCTCCTCCCCTCCCCTCCCCTCCCCTCCCCTCCCCTCCCCTCCCCTCCTCTCCGCTCCTCTCCCCTCCCTTCCTCTCCCTTCTCTTGCTTTCCACTCCACTCCACTTTCTCTTCTCTTCCCTTTCCCTCTTCTCTCTCCGTTCCCGTCACTGTTTCAATGACAGGAGGTCACACACTCTTTTGGTTGTGGTGCTCATATATTTGGTTGTGGTGCTTGCCAGCAATCACATCCGTTCATTTGTGTGGTGGTTGTAGCGCCACATATTCCAGTTGTAGTGATCACCAGAGATTGCTGTGGTGCTCGCAAGCATCCTCGTGGGCATGTGGTGTCATATATAATCTCCGGGCAGCTAGGGAAAGCCCTGACAGCTTTCCCTTCGCTGCCCAGGTTCGCTGGACTCAGCCGCTCCCCGGTCTGGGGGCAGCCGGATGAAGGAGGAGATGAGGGCTAAGCCGGTTGATGATCCGTTGCCGTTTATTCCGTTCTCCCCATTTGCCTGCTCCAGTCTCACTGAGCCCCTCATTCACGTCTTACACTGCTCCTCATTCCTGTCTCCTCCTGTCTCTCTCTCTCGCAGGCAGGTCTCTTGTCTCTCTGTGCACCTGCTCCTGCATTCTTCCCCTACTTTCTCTCCCTCTGACCCCTTGCATGTCTCTCTGTGCTCCTTCTTGCTGCCCTGGTCTCTCTCATCTCTCTCCAACTCTCCAACTTCCCATGTTGGAGGTGATCACCACACCTTCTCTGGCAGCAAATCAACATAAGAAAGCCTTTCTTTTGCTCACAGGCAAAATATCACTTACAGTGTTTTTCTTCTTCCCTTAGTCCAATATCTTAATTAGCATCTTAATTCTACTTCTTAATATTAGTTATTTTGTATGGACACAGTAAGAGATACATTGTGCTTGTAGGGTGGCTCTCCTGGGGACATCTCGCCACAGACTCAGACTACAGTGCTCAGGACAGATTAATCATTCCTAACCCTAGCAGGGTCCAAATCTAGTAATTGCTTTTTAGATCATGACAGCATCTGTCCATGACCAAACTCTTAACTTATAGCTAAGCATTAGGCACTTTGGCCAGGCCCATTTCGATGCCAGGGTAGCACATAGCTCTCAGCTTGCCCAGGGTCCATCCAGTCCCTCATCAGGACCCTGCTTTTGGGGGTGCTAGGAAGTAAGGGCAACTGAGGCTTAGGTTGAGAGAATGGGTGACCCAGAGATAATATTATCTGGAGTCAATTAACTCCCATTTTACAAAAGCATAGCATTAACTGTCTTCTTGTGCCCATATAAAAAGGACATTTCTCTGAATTAACTATGCGAAGGACTTAAGGAGAAGAGAAAAACAATATTTACAAGTCAACAGAGCACAAAGAAAGAAGTTACAAGTAAACACTGAGGAATGGGAGCACTGTGATGGGAGTAACCCAATAAACCTAAGCTCCCTCTGACAAGGCAGAAAGGACAAACCAATGTTTGACACAAACCAGTGTCACACATGTGGTAGTGCTAGGTGCCCATGTCTCAGTTGTACTGCTCACACACCTGGCTGTTGTATATTAGACATTATACACTGTCACTCTGCCCAGGGTCCCAAATAGCAGGCCACCAAGGCCAAGCTCAGTGCATGAGGGGGCACCGAGGCAGAACTTGTAGACTCACTCCAGCAAGGTGGGCACCCTGTTATTGAGACATCTCTAAGTCCTGAGAAATTTTTTTAATCTATAACTATGAATCTATGATTTTACTATTTTTTATTTCTATGAATAATGATAAGTAAGCATAGAACAATGTACAATTCTCCTGTGATATAACAAGTGATAAAGAGCAAAGTAATGGTATATCGATGATTTTCATCAGAGCTAATAATCTTGAGAAATTCAATTTAAAAAAAAGCACTAAAAGAGCATCTTTTTATGGTCATTTATTCTATTTTTCAGTGTGTTTTTGACACACTAATAAGTATAAAACAATTATATTGCATCATTGCACTATTGTTAAAGAGGAAATGATTTTTTTAAAAAATGAAAAAAGAAATAAAACAAAAGGTCATTACTCTAAGTTATCTATTAAAGGCACATCTAAGGCACTTGTTTTCTTGAGCCTCTATTTATTACATGAGGTTAAATTTAGAATCTAAATTGTTTCCCTTCACACAATCCCACAAAAATGCCTTTGCATTCAATATAACTGGAAAAAAATAGTAGGGTGTTTCTTCAAATACAAAAAGAAAAACATCTGCCTTTGAATTTTTTAAACTCTGCCTAATTGACATGTGCTTTACATCAGTCCTGTATTGTTCAGACTTTCATATATGTGTGTGCATTATGTGCACTCACAGACAGCCAGGTGAAGGGGCATGTAAATTTGTGGGAAATTTCCTAATTTCCTAATGTAAACCTTCACTAAAATAATGGCAATATATATGTGGTAATATATATATATAAATAATGGCAATATATATGTGGTATAATATATGTATATATATGTATATATAATGTAAATATACATAAGATCTATTGATATATATATAATGTAAATATACATAATATCTATTGGTATATAGATTAATATATAAATTATAAATTCTTATATCATTGATACATATTTAGAATCCATATGTAATACTTATATAACATATATAACATAAATATATAATATTTATATATATAATATATAATACTTATATAACATATATATAACATAAATATATAATATTATATATTTATATATTTATATAACATAAATATATAATATTGCACATATCTATAAACTATAATATATCATAATAATATTTTAACGAATTTCTGGAGTTAGATTGTGAGTTGTTCTTTTATATGCCAGTATAGTGACCTTTATAAGAAAACATTTTCGTGTGATCTAGTTGTGCGCTCTTGGAAGAGGAAGTCTCATTAATAAAATTAGGAACAAAAAGATTGTCTCTTAGTTTTCTTTTTGCAACAGCTGTTAGAATTCAACTGACAGAGAAATTTTCTTAGCAGTTTCACAGTTGGCCACAAAAAAATGCTCTCCTTTACATTCATTGGTGAGCATCTTATCAGCAAACACATTAACTCAAACAATAACCACTCTTATCTGCAAAGGCCAGGTTCAGGCTTATTAGTGAAGTGAATTTGGCTGCCATCCCTCTTCACATAGCAACTGGGCAAATATTGTCCCAGCCCACTGAGTGACCAATGAGAACCCACATAAGCACCGTCACATCTTTTCAATACAAGTAGTGTTAGTGTGAATAACCTCTCTTTCACTCTCATTCCCTACTCATTTAATCTTTACTGTTTCAAGAGGATGATCTCATCTACAGACTGTAAATACTTGGGAACATTTATGAAAGGAAAATATTACAAAGTACCGAAACTTGCTTCAAGAACAACTTAGGTAGGCCCTTTGGTTTAATTACTAGCAATTTGTCTGTGCTGTGGCATTTGAAAGCTACTGTAGTGTGAGTAGATTTCACTGTGGCTACATCTGAATGATGTTTCTAAATGTCACTGTGTTAATCGAGATTCGTGTTTTTCATATTGTTCTAGAAAGGTCTAGAATAAATAAAATTAAGCAATTTTGCATCTTTTCTAATCATTTAATGAATGAACCAGACTCCGTTGTGTTTGACACACTGGCAGAATGTACTGTGGAAACCATTAGTATGGCATGTGGTGAATCAAAATCAGATTTGGCCCCCACAGCTGAGTAACTGAAACTTTGTGTAAATTGACCATACCCTTTGTTACATTCCTCTTCTGCCTTACCTTTATATTACAGAATAGAAAAAATAATAAAAATGGTTAAGAGAGAGTAAAAGCAGTGAGGTTCTGTATTTTGATTTTGGTTTTGTTAAAAAAAAAATCCAACATGGTTGGGCTCTAGTTTCTCTTTACAATTCTAAAATAAGTACACAGGACTCAAACCCATGTTGTGCAATATTGACTATATACCATATCTTTCTATCTACTTGTGCTTTCCTTTTATGATGCTGGTAGCAAGAGAGCTAGTCTAGCACTTGTGTAAACGTACATGTTATAACTCAGCAGGGAATTGGGGTTTTAAATTACCTCCTCCAGGTACAATAATCTTGGTTATTTGCTGAGTTCAAAGTAAACAAATTGCTTTGATGTCAAAGGTCTTAATGCAGTATGTTGCAGGGTTTCCTAATTCAAAAAAGCATTCTATAATTGCCTCTCTTCAACTCATGGGTTTTATTTCAAACCAAATTGATATTCTTTGTGAAGGCTGAGATGTTTGTTTTTTTTCCTGTTAGCCCAGGAAAAAAATTCCCACAATTGCAAACTCATTCTGGCGACCTAAAATTTTGTCATAGAAGCAGCATGCTTTCTTTCCCTTGGGGGTTTCAGACTTGGCCACATGGCATTTTTAAGTTGGCAGGGTAATATCTTTTTCGACAAGGCTTTAGGATTTCACTTAATTGAGTACAGCAGGTTAACAAAAGTGCCAATGTTGCTTAAAAACAAAAATCAAAATGCTCTATAGACCTAAAGCTGATGCTAAATATTAGATTAAATTGTCAATTACATTTTCCATGTTTATCTTCTGAGATAGGAATAAAATTAAAGTGTGTTACCATAGCAGCATCTGTAACATTTTATGAGACAAAAGATCCTTTTTTCCACACAAAGATCCAAGCCAGAAGCATTATCCATTAAGGAAAGCAAATAAGGCTAGAGGGACATATTTTCTGTAGTCATATTATGGAAATACTAAAGATCCAATGTCCTGAGGTCAGATTGTGGAACACAGCTGTTCACATTCATTTTTGTCCTGGATTGACACTCTTGGTTAATTCCTAAATAGTGATCAGTTCCTATTCTACAATATACCTAACATTGGAAATGTTTTCTTCCATCCAAATTTCTTCTCAAATCATATTTAGGGATAATAAAGAAGTGAAAGTAAATAGATGACTAGTGAAAACTTTATTTAGGCTTTATGCATAAAACACTTTTGTAATATTTATTTTGTGTTTGGTTTGGGGCTACACCCAGCTGTTCTCAGGACTTACTCCTGGCTCTACACTCAGGAGTGTAGGCTCAGGGGATCATATGTGATGCCCAGGATCAAACCAAGGTGCAAGAAAAATGCCCCACCCACTGTCTTATCTCTTCGGCCCCATCAGTTTTGTAGTATTGATTTTCATCCTCAGGAGCTTATTTGGGGGGACTCTGTTTCTTAAAATCACAGCAGGTTTCTTATCTGAAGAAAGTATAAAACCTTTTGAGGGCAGAGAGAGTACAGTGGGTAGGGAGCTTGCCTTGCATGTGGCCAAGTACCCAGCAACTCATGTGGTACCCCAAGCTCTCTAGGAGTGAGCACTGAGCACATATCTAGGAATAATCCTGTGTCCCCTCTAAAAATAAACAAAAAAACCCTTTGGGCCAAAAATTGACTTTGAGTTACATGCTATCCACACTTGCTTCCTTCATCAATTGTTTTCTTCTTTCTTCTCTGATTACCACCACAGTCTCCTTCCTTTCTACTTCATTTAACCTAACCACTCACCTGCCAATTTGCCTGTTCATTCTATCAGTGATTCTGTAGGCGCTAAGAAAAAAATAACTCTGACTAGGGGCTGGTGAGAAAAGAAAGTGGGTAAGAGCTTTGTCTTGCATGCCACTGACCCCAGTTCTATCCCAACACTGCATATGATCCCTAAACACAGAACCAGAAGTAATCCCTGAGCACCTCAATATAAGGCCCAAAACAATGAAAAGTGTGAATAAAAATTATTAATATTGAAACTGGATCCATTTTATGACAAAGGGAACATTTTCTTTTTAAATTTAAGCACAATTTTTACAATCATGTTCATTCATTTCAATAGGTTATTTGCTATAATGAAGTTCATATTTATATGATTTATTAACCAGCCAACTAATGATTTTTAAGTTATATCTAAGAAAAAAATTTAAATAAAAGAGCTTGGCTTCATTTAATTTCCAGATGATTATTAAAATGTTACTTTCCCAAAACCCGGAATTTCTTAAACCATACATGATGTGATACATAGTTCTCTTTACCATCAATGGCATTTTAAAAGCATTCTTTGAAATTCAGCTTTTGTGGACCTGCATGAAAGGAATTCAAAAGTTTTTGAGGCAGATTTCATGCTATGTACACCAACTTTCAAAAATTACTTGTTCAGTGAGTTGGTAAGCCAAAGGTCTCAAAAGTTTCCTCTGCAGGTTTTTAATTTGGTGAGATGTAAATGCTGTGGATGATTCTGTGCCCTTAAAAAGTCTGAATTAGTCTTCCATAAAGTAATTCCAACTATAAGCATCATCAGTATCACCTAAGTGGGCCCTGGGGAGAGCACTCTTGAGGGAGAAAATGAGTAAATGAATTAATAAGTAACTTTTTGATTCTCCCACAGTTAACTTCCTACTGAAGACCAGTTTCTGCTGCCTTTGGGCATTTATTATTCCCCTACTATGTTCCTTTATATCGTTCTTATGAGGAAGATGATTAAGTGTCTGTCCCTCTCCTTCTGACTAAGTTTGCTCCACAAAATACTCTCCAGATCCATGCACATAGCAATAACTTACGTGATTTCATATTATATAGCTGAAGAGTATTCCATGGGACCTATGTTCCATAGTTTCTTTGGTCAGACACTTGCTCTTGGACACTTGGGTTGTTTCCACATTTTACCTATTGTGAATAGTACTGCAATGAACACAGGAATGCAAAGATCTTTCCTGAAAGGAGTATTGGGGCCCTCAGGGGATAAGTAGCCAAAACTTATACTGCCTCATATATCTTGACTACTGTCTTGACTTCACTTCAGCCATGTTCACGGTCGCATTACAATAACCAAAAGTGGAAGCAACCCCAGTGTTCACCTATGAATGATTAAATAAAATTAATTGCACACATACATGAAGTATTATTCTGTTTAAAAAGAAGGAAGTTCTGATAAATGCTGTAACATAGATGAGCCTTGAACAAATTAAGCAAGCCACAAAATGACAAATGCAGCATGATTCCTCTTAGAGGTACATCACATAATCATGTCACAGAAAGTAGAAAGTGGTTGCCAGGACTGGTAGAAGGGAGAATAGTAGCTGTTAAATGCCTCTAGAGTCCATTTTTGGAGATACAGTGAATTCTGGATGTAGATAGTATTGATAGATTGACAACAATGTGAATTTTTTCTGAAAGAAGGGGAATTCTTGGACTACTCCTGGCAGTGCTGGGGACAACTCCTAGCTCTGTGTTCAGGGGTCATTTGTGGCAGTGCTCAAGGGAGCATGTATTGTTCATGATCAAAGAAGAGCCAATCTCTTCAAACCAATGTGAATGAACTCAATTTTATTATAATTAAAGTGACAAATATTTTTTAAATCTATTTTAATTTTTCCTAATGTGCGTAAAGGTCTAATATACCAACTGAAAGATGATCACGACCATCCTGTTATTCGTCGATTGCCTCAAGCAGGTCCCAGTAACGTCTCCTTGGTCCTAGCCCTGAGATTTTTTAAAAAGTGCCATATTCAAGGCTCTTTCAGAGTTAGGAGAATGAGACCCATCATTGTTAGTGGTATTTGGCATATTGGGTACGCCACGGGGAGTTTGCCAGACTCTGCCGTGTTTGCAGGTTACATTCGGTAGCCTGCCAGTTTGTCCAAAGTAGGAATGAGATAATAAGATGTCACACGGCCAAAAGATAAATAGTAAATTTATACCTGGGAAGACTTACTATACATGCACTATCATCACTTGGACCTTAAAATTTATTTGAAATGACAAAAACTGAAAAGAAGAAAAATCTTTGCTCATTGGAAAATAGCCTCTGTCTTTGACATGGTTCTCAGTGTCCCTGACGCTGCTTGCAGAGAGACTCTCCCATTGCTTTTGTCCTTCTGAGAACTGGATTATCACCACTCATGATCATCAGATTGGGATATGAGTGTTCAACCCTGAAACAAGCTCTCCCCCAAGCATTTCACATACAAATATCTAATTTAACCTTCCAACAAACTCTTGAAGTAGATATTCGGCAAGTATGAAAACTAAGACTTAAAGACAGTAACCATCCAAGAAGCTATTGTTTATTGAATTGGGTTTTAAAGACTGTGATAGAAAACTATTAAGAGGAATTTCTTTATCCGACTCCTACAGGCAACATTAAATTGGTAATGGGCTCTTGAACCATTCAATATATCTAGATTCCTAGTTGGCTTCTCAAACTCAATGTATCCCCAAAAACGACAATTTCAGACTCCACTTGCCAGTCTGACCTTCTCATGGCAGAGTAGCAGCACGGCCACTCGTAGAGTTTCTTGGTCTAAGCCTGGGTGTCAGGCTTTTATTCCTTCCCAGCCCACATCAGCATTAGGGGCTATTGACACATTCTTTAAACACAAAGACTCCTCTGCCAGCCCTTATTTAAGGTATTGTCACCTCTCTCCCTAGACATTCACAGCTACCTGCTTTTTTCCCCACATAATATTTTTAATTGACATTTAAATTATACATGTGGGCCTAGGGTTGTGTCTCAACTGGTAGAGTGCATGCCTGGCATGTATGAGCCCTGAGTTCTAGCCCTAGTACCATGTGACCCTCAAGTACCATGAGAGTTTCCCTGAGCTCTTCAGCAGTTGCAGAAACTGGTATATAGACATGGTCCTGGGGGCAGTATCCTGCTTTGAACCCATTGTGCGCCTCAGGAAACTTTATGCACCAGGACAAAGGGTGTCCTCTGAAATATGGTCAGTAAGTAAAACCCAGCACATTCCAGACCTACCCTACCCACCTCTTCAGCATCATCTACCACACTTTGCCCATCTCACCCCTACAGCTATGCTCTCAGTCAAGTAACTTTCTTTCTGTTTTTTTTTTTTTTTGAGATTTCCAAGAAAGTAGATCTCAAGGTCAGTTTCTTCCACTAGGAACATTCTCTAAAGTTTCTTTCTTCACAAGGTTACAGGTTTTAGCACACGATTCTGCATCTCAGGAAGGCCCATTCTCAGCAAAAAGGGCCTTTACCTACTCTTTTTTCCCCTTTTTTCATTCCACTGCCATGTTTTGATCATTGTATAGTGTTTAGTGCTAGCTCAAATCATCTATTTCCCTGTGTATTTATTTATTCAATTTCCTTCACTGGACCTTTAGGCCCAGTGCCTTAAAACAGCATTAGTTTGAATATAAACAGGTAAATATGGATGAATAAATGGCTAAGAAAATTGGTGGTAATGTAATAAATACAGCACAAATGCATTTCTGGCTTTCATCAGTGAGGGAAAGATGATGGATCAATAACTACAGTGCCTAAGTAAATAAATAAATAAATAAACCCTACAGTGCCAAAGGGTAAATCTATGGTGAAAGGCTACTGAGTTCTAAAAGAACAGAGGATGTGAGGGGGAGAAACCACCTCAGGCTGCAATGGTAAGGTTGGGCTCCCTGAACAAAGTCTACCCTTCTTAACATGAATCAAGCAGCATAAAAATTGTTGGCATAAATTCCAATTCCAATCTGTTTCTAACTACTCAGAACTCCTAACACAATCATGATCACCACATTTGATTATTCCTAAATAAAAACTCTTACTTTTGGATCTTTTAATTAAAGGGAAAATAATATCTGGAATAATATTTGGGAACAACTGTATTTTTTGCAACACTTATTCTTTACTTGCCAGGAGAGCTACTTTATAAAAAATGATTTCTGCCAAATCTTGCCTTCTGATTTTTACCAACTTAGTTGTGGTGCTTAATTAAGCGTGATACTGGCATAAACAATATAGTTGTAGAAAGTTGGAGGTAATCAAAAAGGGATGTTGGAATGTATCAGATATTCAAAAGATTTTTGAAGAATCTTCCAAAGTCAGGAATCTTTTTTTAAATTACTTTAAATCATCTTATCCACTTCTTATTCTGGTTGTAATGATCAGTAGCTAGTTGTTAGTAATTATATCTTAGCAAACACTTAAATGAAGTATCTCCTATATTTTCCCACATCTGAAACTTTTACGGTGGCTTCTTACTGTTCTTTCTCCTTGTCCCACCTACCTCAAATTAGGCCAAGGGTTAAAATGCTCATCTATTATCTTCATTAGATAGTGTATCTTAGTGTAGTTAAATTATACATTTGTTGCACTTTTATCCCTAACAGATTATATGATTCTTGAGAAAAAGAACTGTCTTTTTAATCTTTGAATTATTCGTATCCAATATCATCTGACTCATGATAAGCACCCAAAGGTCGGTTAAATTACAACTTATCCCCCAAATATCTACAATATCAACTCTCTCCTTTACGATAAAGGGGTGTTGGGGGGAGGAGAGATACTTGGCATCCACTCTTTCGCCATGAATTTGAGTTGGACATTGGCAACTTAAGAAAATTATTAGGCATAAAATTGAACTGATAATATGACGACTTTGTCATACATAGTCTGAAGAGTCAGGGAAAAAAATAAGGCACAAGATTAAAGCTAAGAAAAAGTCTTCAAGCTAAGCATATATTTCTCACTTTCTGACTCACTTGAAAAAATCAGCATTCATTGGTATTTTATTACCTGCCTCTTCTCAATTGTTACATCTGCTATTATTTTAGCAGCCAGGATTAAGGGTTTACTTGGCCCTTGAGACGTTAGTTAATGTTTCTTAATCACCATGACTGCAAAGCAGGTATCTGCCACCAGCTGCAACCCTGCCTTGAGTTAACTTGGTGCGCTCTTGTCATCAGTTGTGTTTAAGAAAAAGCTGAGTTACAGCCATGGTTCTCTTATTTTAAGCACGCATCAGATCCCCCGGGGGCTTATTAAACCACAGATAACTTGAGTTCCACCCCACCACACCCTGTTTCCCAGGTCTCTCATTGACTAGGTCTGGATTCAGGCTTAAGAATATATGTTTCTGATTCAGCTGAAGAGAAGGACAACATGGAGGGCGGGATCCACAGATCCCGAAGGGAAAAAAAAAAAACAGGTTCCAAAAAGAGCCGAGATCATCGGGAAGTCCCAGATGGGGTAGGTACCGCATCCCGCCTCCCCCAGATGGAACCCCGGTGACCAGAAGCCTCTACAAACACAGCTCGAGTATGCGGGAACTAGGACTTTTCCTCAAAACCGCAGGGCCGCTCACGCGGCCGTGCGACATCTCTCTATATACAAAGTGATTCATGGGGAGTAAACCACCCAACGTTTCTCTCTGAAAATCATAGTTAAGTTTGGAGCACGGCCACAGCCCCAGAAACACAAGGACTTAATGCATAACCCAGCAGCTTGGAGCAGAAAAGTGAACGGGCTATGCGTTAATCCAGGCCATCATGACTGTCCGGAGGGGAAAGGGTGTTGCCCCATTCGCCCTCTCCTCTCTGGAAAGAAAGATGGCGGCCACATGGGAGCCTTGTGGACAGCAGGTATGAGCCGGGGGTGTGGGGGCGACTAAAACCTCATGGGAAAGGGGGCGTTCCGGTCCGTCCTTCACGCCCTACCGAGGTCACCAGTTGCCCCCCACGAGCGGTTCTCCAGCACGGTCACAGCCCCAGAAGCACAAGGACTTAATGCAGAACCCGGAAGCTTGGAGCAGAAAAGTGAAAGGACTATGCGTTAATCCAGGCCATCATGTCTGCCCGGAGGGGAAAGGGTGTTGGTCCCTTCCACCCTCCTCCCTCTGGAAAGAAAGATGGCGGCCACATGGGAGCCTTGTGGACAGCAGGTATGAGCCAGGGGTGTGGGGGCAACTAAAACCTCATGGGAAGGGGGGCGTTCCGGTCCGTCCTTCAGGCCCTACCGAGGTCACCAGTTGCCCCCCACGAGGGGCTCTCCAGCACGGCCACGGCCCCAGAAGCACAAGGACTTAATGCAGAACCCGGAAGCTTGGAGCAGAAAAGTGAACGGACCATGCGTTAATCCAGGCCATCAAGTCTGTCCGGAGGGGAAAGGGTGTTGCCCCAGTCGCCTTCTCCTCTCTGGAAAGAAAGATGGCGGCCGCATGGGAGCCTTGTGGACAGCAGGTATGAGCCGGGGGAGTGGGGCAGTGGGGGCGACTAAAACCTCATGGGAAGGGGGGCGTTTCGGTCCGCCCTTCATGCCCTACCGAGGCCACCAGTTGCCCCCCACTAGCGGCTCTCCAGCACGGCCACGTCTCCAGAGCACAGAAACCAATTTCTTAACTATCTGACTTTCAGTAGAAATACTTCCAGGGTCAATAAGTAAAATAGCAGAAATCCAAAACCGACATATAATTCTTGAACCCAGCTGTAGAAAGCAAATCACTTCACAATGCTTTGTCAGCATGTCTGATTTGGGGGTGGGGGGGTGGAATCTAAATAATAGTGGTGAATCTTTTATTGAAACAATGAATCTAATAAAAGCAGATAGAGTGTTAACTGGAGTTCATCTGCCCCACAGGGACTGGGAGGGGTGGGGGTGGGGTTTTATTGGGGTTCTTCATGGTAAAAAATAAAGTTTTGGTAAAGGGAAATGTGCTTGATGTTTGCATGACTGAGACCTAAACCTGAAAGCTTTGTAGCCTTTCCCATGGTGTTTCAATAAATAAATAAATTTAAAAAAAAAGAATATATGCTTCTATGTGTAAGTCTACAACTGTACCTCATGGTGCCTCACTATTAAAAAATAAATAAATACAATAAAAAAAAGAATAGCCGAGATAAATACCAGGAAGATTACTCCATGGTTTAAAGGCCAGCCGGGTATTCTGGGGAAAAGGGCAGCTTGAATAGAGAAGGGAGCACCAAATAAAGGGTGTTTGGAGCATCCTCCCAGGAGGGGAGATGCATCTTGAAAGTAGACTATGGACCGAACATGATTGCCACTCAATACCTCTTTTGCAGACCACAACACCCAAAAGGAGAGAGAAAACAAAAGGGAATGCCCTGCCACAGAGGCAAGGTGGGATGGGGGCATGGGGGTGGGAGGGATACTGGGATCCATGGTGGTGGAAAATGGGCACTGGTGGAGGGATGGGTACTTGATCATTGTATAATCGAAACCCAAGCACAAAAATTTGTAAGTCTACAACTGTACCTCATGGTGTTTCACTAATAAAATTAATAATAAAAAAAAAGAATATATGCTTCTGACCAGTCCCTGGGTTTTGCGGCTTACTGCTCATCTTGACACTATAGTTGAGAAACGCTGATGTTCATGCTTCTCTAACTCCACTGTCTTGATGAATCATCTGCATATCTACTTAAGTGGTAAATGCTCCGACATCAGGTCTGTGGTGGATCTTGAGATTCTGCGTTTCTAAGAAGCGCCATGTAATGCTATTTGTAGTGAGCAAGAGACAATGTTCAGAAGTTTCTTTTCTAGCTTTTTATCATAATAATCTGGGAATAATTACTATACCAGATTATTTTAGATAAGCTTTAGATAGTCTGCTGAGTTCTCTGAGAGTGAGAACTAGACAATAAGAGGTCTCTTGGCCACAAATTATTTTGAATAAGCCGCCATAAATGATTGCTTTATAAATGATCCATGGTCCATCCTTGGAAGAAAAAAAAATTCTAAAACAGAATAAAATCACTTGATCCAAATTTCAACAGCCAAACTTAAAAAAGTTCTGGTAAAAAGCAACATGGATATTCTTCAAAAAACTAGAAATTGAGCTCCCATTTGACCCAGCAATACCACTTCTGGGAATATACCCTGGGGACCCAAAAACAAACAACAGACACACCATTTGTACTCCTATGTCCGCTGCAGCGTTATTCCCAATAACCAGAATCCGGAAACAACTTGAGTGCCTGAGAACAGACAAAATGGATAAAGAAACTATAGTACATATCACACAATGGAATATTACACATATGTTAGGAAAAATGAGGTCAGGAAATTTGTCTATAAATGGATGGAAATGAACAGTACTATACTGAGTGAAATGAGTCAGAAGGAGAGGGACAGATATAGAATGAATGCATTCATTTGTGGGATATAAAAAAATTAGTATGAAATGAATATTCAAGGCCATGGGAAAAGGGCAACGAGGACTGGTCAATGGTTGGAAATTACCAAAAAGGTGTGGGAGGTGGAAGGTAATTAATATAGAAGAGGATCCATTATGACACCATTAGTTAGAAATGATCACTCTGGACAAGAATTGAATGTTGAAAGTAGGTAAGGGATATGCATTATAACGTTTCAGCATCTGTATTGTAAACCATAATGCCTAAAATGAGAGAGAAAGACAAAGAAAGAGAGAGAAGAGAGGTGCCTGCCATAGAGGCAGGTTGGGGGAGTGGGAGGGTAACTGGGGACATTAGTGCTGGGAAATTACACTGGTGTAGGAATGGGTGTTGGAACAATGTATGACTGAAACCCAATCATGAGCAGCTTTGTAATGCTCCACCTTGAGGTAATTCAATACAATAAAATATTAACATTTAAAAAATGTTCCTGTCAAGGTGACAAGCTGAGGACAGGGGTAGGGGATGGGAGAGAACCTGGGAATCCTAGTGGAAGGAAGATAACACTGGTGGTGAGACTGGTCCTGGATCATACTATGTCTAAAACTCAACTACAAATAACTGTATATCATGGTGCTTTACCGGCATGCTTTCCCATCGACCATACCCACACAATAACCACGCTCATTGAGGTTTCTCGGGAGTTCAAGATGCCGCTCTGTCTAACGTTCATTGATTTAAAGAAGGCCTTTGATTCTGTTGAGACGGAAGTGGTCATTGAAGCCCTAGCCAATCAGGGCATTCAAGCCCAATACATCAAGATCCTCCATGAGCTGTATTGTGGATTCACTACCAGGATCTCACCATTCTACAAAGAAGTAATCATTGATGTCAAGAAAGGGGTTCGGCAGGGTGATACCATTTCACCGAAACTCTTCAGTGCCACCCTCGAGAACATCATGCGACAACTGGAATGGGAAGGACTGGGAGTGATGATAGATGGTCGGCAACTACACCACCTCCGCTTTGCTGATGACATTGTTTTAATAACACCAAACATCAGCCAAGCGGCACAAATGCTGGCCGACTTTGACCGTGAGTGTGGAAAGGCAGGACTACAGCTGAATCTTAGAAGACAATGTTTATGAGAAACAGCCTTGTTCCTGACACCCCATTCGCTCTCAACGGAATGACCATCTCTGAGTTCAACAGCTATGTGTACCTAGGTCGAGAAGTCAACATGAGAAATGACCTGGCACCCGAGCTGCGCAGGAGGAAGAGAGCAGCTTGGAACGCCTTCAAGGACGTCGAAGAAATAGCTAGGAGGACGAAGAACCTCCGGCTCCGGGCGCATCTCTTCGATTCCACTATTCTTCCTGCATTAACATATGCCTCAGAGACCTGGGCCCTACGCAAACAGGATGAGAACACTATTCAGGTCTCCCAAAGAAGAATTGAAAGAGCTATGCTTGGAATATCACGTTTCACTCAAATGAGAGAAAGAATCCGAGTTCCGTTGATGATCAAGAATCAGGGATGCTGTCTCGTTTGCCAAGGTGTCAAAAATCAGATGGGCTGGTCACGTAATGAGATTTAAAGACGACCGCTGGACTAGAGCTGTTACCGACTGGATTCCACGGGATGTCAAAAGACCGCGTGGCCGCCCACCTACCAGATGGTCAGGCTTCTTCATCAAGATCATGAATGGTCGGTTTGAGGCTCTTCATGTTCCTAGAGCGAGCAAACGCCATTGGGCTACACTAGCACGCGACAGGGACAAATGGAGATGTTACTGGCCCCCGCTCGAGCAAATCGACGATTAACGGGAAGTTACGTGATTAAGTGATTAAGTGATCATGGTGCTTTAATAATTTTTAATAAAAGAATAAAATCACTTGAAAAATACTTTTGTTAATATATATATATTTATATTTTTTTTCCTTTGGGGGTGGGCGGAACATCAGACAATTCTCAGTGACAACTTCCAGCTCAGTTTTCCAAGGTCTGTCTTAGTAGCAGTGCTTGGAGTACTTTGTGGTGCTGAGCATAGAATTTAGAACTCCACATACAAAGCATGCACTTTGGTCCTTTGAGCATTCTCTCAAGCATATTTATATAAATTTTTATTTAGCTATAAGTATTATAAATACAGTATCTAAAAATATATAAACTGCTAGAACATGTAAGGAATATACTAATATATTTGTTCCTAAGATAAACTTTTCATATTTTAATATGTCTAAAGTTGGAAGACCACTTACAATCAGTGGCACTTAAAAATGTTAAGTAATTGGCATCACTTTTTTTCCTCTAAGATACAAAAAATGACCAATAAAATATGGGGTTTCTAAGAAGCCAGAGAGATAATACAGCAGATAGGGTATTTGCCTTGCACAAGGTTGACCCAAGTTCAATTTGGACGTTTTATATGGTCCTCTGAGCACCACCAGGAGTTATCCCTGAGCACAGAGTCAGGAGTAAGTCTTGAGCACTGCCAGTTGTGGCCACAAAACCTAAATTAATCAATCAATCAGTCAATCAAATACATGGTTCCTACTGTCCATGAAATTCCAGCATGTTAATTTCAAATGATTCAAAGACACACATACAGGCTTAGTGACTGCTTTTAGTACAGTTTAATTCTGATTTTGCATTCATGGGAAAGGTTGAAGAAAAATTTAAAACTTCGATTTCCCTTTTCCTTCTATCAAAAAGGATGTTTTTATGTTAGGTGCTACCATGAGGAATAGACAGACAATTTGCAAAAAGAGATGAAATGATCTTTATAAAAGAAAGATATTCAGGTTGAGTGTTCTAGAAGGATGGAATTAAAGAGAGGAAAGGAAGGAGGGGAGAAAGCCAGCATGAGAGGGGGCAGGAGAAGAGCAAAGCAAAGGGACGAGCAGCTGCCTGAAGGGAACTCTGGGAAGAAAGGGGACATAAATAAGGAACTTTAGGAATGTGTGCATGGCGCTGGGAATGCTCCCTTGCTTCCTGGAGGAGACCCAGGCTATTTCACAAAGTTCTTTGAACTTAATATGCGCTTCCTTTGCATGTGGCACATACTGAGACAAGATGGACTGGAATATTTACAAACAACATGTTCATTTGAAATTTTAAAATAGGATTTGCAGAGGCTAGTTTATCTTCAACCATACAGAGTTTCTCTCAACACCTATCTTCTATTAGTTTAGAACTTCAAAAAACCTAATTCTGAAACTGGAGCAGAAGGCATAGGACAGCAGGTTGGGCTGCACCAGTGGTGTTCCCTGAGCACAGAGCCAGGAATAAGTCCCCAAACAACCAGGTGTGTCTTCCCCCTGACTACAATGGTGTCTTAGATAAGTGTGAAAAAATTTGTGGAGGGGAATAAAAATATTAATACTAAATACGTAGTGTTAATGTTTTAATTATGTTAAATAAATGACATTGTAGAACACAGTAAACAATCCATAACTATCTGTCATCATTATTACCAGATGCAACCAATGGCAAATTTCAATCACGCTTGAGAAACTGAAATTGAAAAAAAAAAGGAAAACTTGGATATTGAAGCAATTCCTTTAAGTGAGTCTATAAATATGGGTGTAGTTTAGTCATAGATAGATATGTACATACAGCAAGGTTATTAAACAAGCATATATTAAAATATTAGGTGGTTAAAGATGAAAAGGTATATGCAAACGGATCAGAGGATTGTAAATTTTCTCTATAAACCAAAGCTTCACTTAATCACTTAATCACTTAACTTCCCGTTAGTCGTCGATTTGCTCGAGCGGGCGCCAGTAACGTCTCCATTTGTCCCTGTCGCGTGCTAGTGTAGCCCAATGGCATCTCTTCGCTCCGGGAACATGGAGGGCCTCAAACCGATCGTTCATGATCTTGACAAAGAAGTCTGACCATCTGGTAGGTGGGCGGCCATGCGGTCTCTTGACATCCCGTGGAATCCAATCAGTAACAGCTCTAGTCCAACGGTCGTCTTTAAATCTCATTACGTGACCAGCCCATCTGATTTTCGACACCTTGGCATATGAGACAGCGTCCCTGATCCTTGATCGTCGACGGATGTCAGAACTCCGGATTCGTTCTCTCATTTGAGTGAAACATGATATTCCAAGCATAGCTCTTTCTATTCTTCTTTGGGAGACCTGAATGGCGTTCTCATCTTGTTTGCGTAGGGCCCAGGTCTCTGAGGCATATGTTAATGCAGGAAGAACAGTGGAATCAAAGAGATGTGCCCGGAGCCGGAGGTTCTTCGTCCTCTTAGCTATTTCTTCGACGTTCTTGAAGGCGTTCCAAGCCGCTCTCTTCCTCCTGCGCAGCTCGGGTGCCAGGTCATTTCTCATGTTGACCTCTCGACCTAGGTAGACATAGCTGTTGCATTCGGAGATGGTCGTTCCATTGAGAGCGAATGGGGCGTCAGGAACAAGGCTGTTTCTCATAAACATTGTCTTCGTAAGATTCAGCTGTAGTCCTACCTTTCCACACTCACGGTCAAAGTCGGCCAGCATTTGTGCCGCTTGGCTGATGTTTGGTGTTATTAAAACAATGTCATCAGCAAAGGGGAGGTGGTGTAGTTGCCAACCATCTATCTTCACTCCCAGTCCTTCCCATTCCAGTCGTCGCATGATGTTCTCGAGGGTGGCACTGAAGAGTTTCGGTGAAATGGTATCACCCTGCCGCACCCCTCTCTTGACATCAACGATCACTTCTTTGTAGAATGGTGAGATCCTGGTAGTGAATCTGCAATACAGCTCACAGAGGATCCTGATGTATTGGGCTTGAATGCCCTGATTGGCTAGGGCTTCAATGACCGCTTCCGTCTCAACAGAATCAAAGGCCTTCTTTAAATCAATGAACGTTAAGCAGAGCGGCATCTTGAACTCCCGAGAAACCTCAATGAGCTTGGTTACCGTGTGGATATGGTCGATGGTGCTGAATCCTTTGCGGAACCCTGCTTGCTCGCATGGTTGTCCTTCATCTAGTGTTCTGCCAATCCTATTCAGGATGACTCGAGTGAACAGCTTGTAGATGACAAACAATAGGCAGATCGGGCGATAGTTGCCAATGTCATGGATGTCTCCCTTCTTGAACAGTAGTACGGTCCTGCTGGTTTTCCATTGGGACGGAACCTTGCATTCAGACAGGTAGCGAGTGAAGAGCCGAGCCAGTGTATTGATGAGTACTGACGGCAGGTTCTTCAGGTGTTCAGGTCTGACCTTGTCTGGGCCGGGTGCTGTTTGCTTCTTTACCAACGAAATGGCGTGTTGGATTTCGGAAGGGAGAACGTTAGGAATGACATACCCATCCTGTGGAATTTGGTATGTCGGCAAGTGGACATGGCTATCGAAGAGATTTGAGTAGAAGTCATGGATAATCTCCATTGCTGTTCTGGAGGATGTGATGGATCCATCAGGACGTCGGAGGGCAGTCATCTTGGTCTTATAGTTGGCGAAGGACAGGCGGGCCTTACGAATACTTTTCCCGGCTTCTGCCGCATCTACCAGTACTTCTGCTCTTCTCTCTTTGAGGTCTTCCTTGATCGCATCTCTGCACTGCTTTGCAAGCTCGGACGTTAGCTTGCGGTTGCCTGAGGCATTCGCCAAACCACGCTGGCGAATTAGCTCAAGAGTTTTCGAAGATAGGCGATTTTTTGTGGCTATCTCTCTCTTGGCGTTCCTCGCACATTCATGGAGGTGCTGAACCAGTCGATCGTATTCCTCGTCAATGTTGTCAACAATGGCATCTTCCCATGTTGCCGCAATAGTACCAAAGAGTTCCCAGTTGGTGGTCATTCTGGGAGTTCTCTTTTTGAACTTTGCAGCCCTTTCTCCCCGCTGTGTGAAGTAGAATTTTGCACGAAGGAGACGGTGGTCCGATCCCGTTCGAAATTTTGGGACAACAGCGACATCAGTCAGGCAAAACCGTCGATTGAATATGATGTGGTCTATTTCGTTGTGGAATCGTCCACCGGGAGACTCCCATGTCCATCGTTTAGATTCTGCCTTCTGGAACTGTGAGTTACCATGAATGGTCTTGGTCGACATGATGAACTCAGACAGTCTCTCACCCTGTTCGTTCCATTCTAGGCCATGGGTCCCGATGTGAAGTTCTTCAGCTGATCTTCTCGGTCCTATCTTGGCATTAAAATCACCCACAATGATCTTGTAGAAGGTGTGGTCTTCTTTATAGAACTTCTCTAGCTCCATGTAGAACTTCTCGATTTCTCTTTCATCATAATGAGATGTTGGTGCGTAGACAACGAAGATAGAAACTGCAATCATGGTGCATGATTCCTTAAATAAATGTTTAGCTAAAAAAAATTCCAGAGTCATATTTATATTCCCATTATGAACCTTAAGCATTGGCAGCTTAAGGAGGCATTTTTATTGCATTTCAAAGTATTTCAAAATACTTTCTAACCAGACACTTACAACATAATATTATGTTGAACCTTTGGTGTCTCCAACCCAACGAGTATCTATACTTGGAAACTTTCCATTCTGACCAGTACTTCATTCATGGAAAGCCACAGAAGCTCAAACCAACAAATGACTAGAGTTGATCATGAGCAGTAAATAGGAATGAAGGGATTGAATAATGATAGGCTACCCACTGGGCAGCATAAGGCCTCACATTTGATCCCCAGCACCACCCCACATGCCGAGTGCTATTGATCACAAATATTAACATCTGTGAGCTGTCACACTATAGCCAGGTATAGGATCTCCATTTAAGGGAGCACCAATAACAACAACAAAGGAGAAGGGGGTAAGAGATTTTTCCTTAGGGAGGAAAATAGTCTACTTATTAGGGAATTTTCTTCCTTGACAGAACTTGAGCCCTTTTCCATAACTGTCCATCCGTAATGTTCTTCCCATAAATCCTAACCAGAGAAATGATCAAATAGTACACATACAAAACTAAAAAGAAAGATACTTATTTCCTTGTATTATATTGGGGGAGATGCCAAGGATGGGAATGTTGCTGAATGTATGCTATGGATTTAATTTAGCATAATTTTCTATTCAATGTGCATGCACATCACCCAGGGGTCATGTCTCAGCTGATATGATTAAATAGGTCTGAACTGGAGATTGAGATTCTGCATTTCTAGTAAGCTTTGATACTCTGCAGGTGTGTGGACCACACTTTGAGTATCAAACCCTTAATGACATTATTTTGGGGTAGCAGATTTATGTTCTCACCTGGGTTTACCTAGGATAATCTAGGAGAAAAAAAGGAGTCAGTTTTGGAATTATTGATAATAATTATACAATATTGCATACATAATAAATGTCTGAATTATTCGCTATTTTTTAATGGGGAGAAAGTCAAGATGGAAATTGATAAAAGGAAATTACTTTTCATGAAAGGCTAAGTGACTTACTGGACTGAATTTTCACATTTCAATTACGAGGATATCTTTGATATTCTTTTCCCACCAATGTGGTTTTACTCATCTGCTCAGTGTTCACTGGGACCTCATTTGCTCACCAAAACTAGTTCCATATTTCTATTTCAGTCTTATTTCTTCTGTCCTATCTTCAAAATCCAGACTACATGTTGAAGTTCCTAGATCCAAGAAAGAAATAATTCTCCTCTCCATCTGAGTTTCCAAAGTAAAGGGTGCAGGGGCATGCACAACAGAGTGGAGAGTTTGGTGGTTGAGAGTCGCCTCCCCAGTCTGGCCCACAGTGATAGATGAACGAAAGACCCGGGAAACTGAGAGGCTGGTCTTGGGCCCCAGACTCCTCAGTAGATGGTTTATTTCTCTCTATTTCCCAGCGTAGTCCTATCTCTCCCTTACAGCACAGTCATAGTTGTAGTTTTAGTCATAGACCCAGTCATCATAGTTCCATAATCCTATTCTCCTAGTAGACTTCAAAGTCCTCTCTTTCATTATATCTTCTTCCTCATCTTGTTGTAGTCTCATAGTCTTCTACTTCCAGTCACTATTGCCATCTAGTCTTCCTTCTCATCCTCACAGACCCAAGTCTCCAAAGTCTCATAGTCTCATTCTCCTAGTCTTCAACAACTAGTCATCGACTTTCTAGTCTTTGATTTTCTAGTCCTCAAAGACCTCAAATTCCCAAAGTCCCCATTCTCCTCCTCTAGTCTTCAATGGTCTAGTCATCGACATTTTAGTTCCCTCTTACCCCTTCCAGAATAGTTATATAGAAATCATGAAAGGTGGGAATACACAAAGGTGGAGTTGAACATTATCATAACAACAAACAGAGGTAAAGCCACTTCTTCAGAAGATTAACTTCAAGACAAAAATCTCATTTGAGGAGATTATTCCAGATTGCTAGATCTGCTCAAGGCATGATTCCATCCGGGGTGTATTGATCTCTCCTTTCCTCAGCTAGTGATTCATTTAAACAAGCATAATAAATTTATTTCTTATAATATTTCTAGTCATTTTGTATGAACACAGTAAGAGATAAATTAAGCTTGAAGTTTGGCTTTTCCTGGGGACATCTTGCTATATATTCGAGACGATAGTCCTCAGGCCAGGTTAGTCTTTCCTATCTTCAGCAGGGTCCTTGTTCAGTTACTTCTTTTTGGGTCATGACAAAGTTTGTCCATGACCAGGATCTTAACTTATAGTTAAGTATTATGGCATCTGGCCTGATCCATTTCAATGCCAATTAAGTATTATGGCACTTGGCCTGGCCCATTTCAATGCCAAGGTAGCTCACAGCTTCTCCTGCATCCATCCAGTCCCTCGTCGGGACCCTGCTTTTGGGGTGCTAGGAATTAAGGGAACTGAGGCTTAAGTCAAGTATATCATCACTGTCATAACTGTCATCCTGTTGTTCATCAATTTATCATTTATGAGTGGGTTCCAGTAATGTCTCCATTCATCCCAGCCCTGAGATTTTAGCAGCCTCTCTTTACTCGTCTTTCCTAATGCTGCCATATTGGAGGCTTTTTCAAGGTCAGGGGAATGAGACCATTATTGTTACTGTTTTTGGTATATCAAATACACCACGGGTAGCTTGCCAGGCTCTGCAGAGTCAAGTAAATATGTAGTAAATATTATTTTGGAGTCAATTAACTCCCATGTTACAAACCAAAGCATGAACTGTTGTCTTCCTGTGTCTATACAAAAAGTACATTGTTAAATAAACCATGCAAATGACATAAAGGAAAGAGAAAAGCAATATAGGATTATTAGTGCTTGATGGAATTGGGTGTGCCTCAGGAGCACTGTTGTGGCTCAATAAACCTAAGTTCCCTGTGGGAGGATCAAGGATAACCCAGTGTTATCCAATACTCCATAAAGTCTAGGAAAATACACTCACATATGAGCCTGATCCAAAAATACAACTTAATTTCTGTCTCAATTCTTACTTCGCATACAGGAGGTGCAGGTTTAGTCCCTGGCATTGCATGGTCTCCTAAGCAGTTCTTGTAGTAGCTCCTGAGTACAGATCCAGGTGTATCTTCCATGCATCACCAATGTAGTTCAACCTCACATCATACCATTTCTGAGCATCAATTTTTCATAATAAAAGAAGGTGCATTAAAGTGTTTTGCACCTGGGCATAATAACATGTCATCTATAGAGTTGATACCAAATAAAAGTCATATTCTACCCCTCACTACCACCCCACACATACTCACTCAGTTTTCTGGCTCCAATGTGTTTTTCTCTAACCTAAAATCATTACATGTGAATGCCATGTAATACTCAGCCTTTTCTTAGGTGGCACCCAAAGGCCCTCAATCATTTTCACCTATTTTCAAGTTTAATTTGCAGAAATTTATATTAGTAAATGTTGATTTTCATGCCTTTTAAGTATCACTTTACTGGACCACTATTTCATTATAGCCTAGGATGGTTCAGAACTCTTAAAGTCTAGAGCAAAGGTCAAATGGTGATAGATATACCTTTACTGGACCTCTGGCATTAAAACAAATATAATTTTTAAGAAATATGTTCATGAATCAATTTTCTTGGATCTCAACCAAAAATAATTATTTTGTATTTTGTCATCTTTTCATTTAGATTTCACTTAATCCTCCATTACACTACGTGTTAACACTCTTAATTTGTATGATTTACTTAATGAAAAGTGTGCTATATAAAATACATGTCACTTTGGAAATATCTGAAGAATTGTTTTCTATCTAAATCACCAAACATGTCAGAGACATTGTTTAAACGTCTTCTATTTCAATCTGTGGTTTGTTTCTGCCATCCAAAAATGAGTAAACTTTTGAAACACCCAGCTGTGTGTCTGAATAGGAACAGTCAAATGTGGACCATGTGTGATAGAAGATTCTCCAATGGCTGAAAATATGAATATATTTGTTGGGTATTATTTTATGGGAAGTTTTTACCTTTTCATTCACTCATTTAACAAAAATATATTCTGGTATTCAGGTATTGGGAGCATGGTAGTAAGCAGAATATTTTCTCAACAAAGTGCTCAGAGCAGAAACACACACACACACACACACACGCACGCACAAAGAGAGAGTGAATGAGAGAGAGAGAGAGAGAGAACTCACTTATTTAGAGTGTCTACTGGTGTTTTACACTAATTTCAGTATAACTCCAGGTTTTTTATGACCAAAAATGTCATACTAGCATAACAGAAATTCTGTTCAACAAGATAGTGTGGCTTATTTTAGAAAACAAACAAAAAAAAGAAACACAAGCTCCAGTGTATTAAGAAGCTCTTTAAAGATGTAACGCCTCGGGAAAACAGGCTAGAAGGACTGGTTAATAGTTGGAAATTACCAGAATGGTGTGGGGGAGTGAGGACAGTTAAGATAGAGGAGGATCCAGTATGACAATAATAATTGGAAATGATCATCTGGACAAGAACTGTGTGTTGAAAGTAGGTAAAGGATATATACAATAACCTTTCAGCATTTGTATTGCAAATCATAAGGCCTAAAATGAGAGAGGAAGAGAGAGAGAAAGAGAGAGAGAGAGAGAGAGAGAGAGAGAGAGAGAGAGAGAGGAGAGGTGCCTGCCATAGGAAAGGCTGGGGTGGAGAGTGGTTTGGGGATGGAGGGGTGGGAGGGAAACTGAGGACACTGGTACTGGGAAGTTATACTGGTAGAAGGAGAGTTGTTGGAACATTATATGTCTGAAATCCATCATGAATGGTTTTGTAATGCTCTATCTCACAGTGATTCAATAAAAAGTAAAATTAATACTAAAAACAAAGAAAAAGATGAAGTCATGAACTTTACATACAAGTGGAAATATGGAAAGTATCATGCTAAGCGAAATGAGTCAGAAAGAGAGGGATAGACATAGAAAGATAGCATTCATCTGGGGGATATAAAATAATAAAATATGAGATTAATACCCAAGAATAGCTGAGAGCAACACCAGGAGAATTACTCCATAACTTAGAGGCCAGCTGGGTATTCTAGGGGAAAGGACAATTCAGATAGAAAGGGGAACACCAAGTGGAGGGTGTTTGGAGGATCCTCCCAGGAGGGGAGATGCAGGTTGAAAGTAGACTGGACTGAACATGTTCGCCACTCAATGCCTCTTTGGCTGATCACAGCGCCCAGGAGGAGAGAGAGAACAGGGGGGAATGCCCTGCCACAGTGGCAGGGGGGGATGGGGGGATGGGAGGATGGGGGGGAGGGATATTATCCTGGTGGTGGAAAATGGGCACTGGTGGAGGGATGGGTATTTGATCGTGGTATGACCGAGATCCAAGCACAAAAATTTGTAAATCTACAACTGTACCTCATGGTGTTTCACTAATAAAAAAGAAAAAAAAAAGAAAAAAAATAAAGATTTAAGGCCTGCAGTACATATGGTTTGTGATAAAAATAAACAAATAAATAATGCTGAGTTTTTAGCATATTCAATTATTTAAGTTGATCCATGACCACTGATTACAAAATTCATTCCTCACCGCAGCCTGTGGTGGTTAGTGTATGGGTAGATGCAGGAACAGTGGAGAGTGTGAACATGTGAGAGTGTGTTATGTGCATGTGCAAATATATAGGTTTGTGTAAGAAAGGGAAGTGGGAATATTACATCACCCACCCCTATCCTTTCTGTTGGGTTGTCTTTGTTGTTCTGTCTGGTAGCTGCACACTTGGTTGTAGTGCATCAATGAGCAGCATTTGTAGTAGGTATTAGGCTATCACAATGGCTGTGCTGATAAGTATAGCACTAAGCAACGTAGTGTGGTGGCTGGAGATCAAAGTCTTGTGCCTCGCACCTGCAAGGCAGGCACTCTGTTGCAGCACCACATCCCTGGGCCCAGGAATACAACCTTTTTAACCTGTTCCAAAGAAGAGGGTCTTGAAAGCGTGACTAGCAATGTAACTTTAGTTGTGCTGCCAGGTTTCTGGGTGGAGAAAATATCTGCCTCTTCCAAAGCTGTAAAATGCTTGATAAAGGAGGGATTTGAGTTAGCCAACGGGTCACCTATGTGTTAATAACTCCATATGAAAGCACTGTTCAAAGAAGAGAAAACGGGGAGGGGGGGCAGGGGGTGCTGAAAATTCAGTCCCGATCTTCAATGTTTAGTGGATGGTCGGGGGTCTCTGCTTTTTCCTTGAGGAGAATTCAGAAGAATAGCCCATTGTTTCTCCCTCCCTCCCTCCCTCTCTCCCTCCTCCATTTCTCCCTCTTCTTTCCTTCCCTAGAGGGATATAAAGAATCTTGATGTTTTCTCTGCTTCTTAGCACAGACAAACCTCAAACCTTGCTCTATCTCAAGCCGTTGAGAATATGACACTATGCTGTTCTGTGAACTTGAGATGTTCCCAGGATTAATGATAATAACGGAAGATCCTTTCCATTCCTCCATTCTGGGTGACTGTTAATTAATAGAAGATCACTGAAAAGATGTATACTTCACATCAAGTTCAAAAATTGTAAAGGCTTGTAAAAACCCTTTTAGGAAGACAGCTCCCACTTTAGAAACTTTCATCTCTGGCCCTTTGTTATGGACCACACTTGTGGGAGAAGAATGCTTTTGAAAGGAAAACAGGATAAGATCACTGAGAAAATGGTCTGTTATTTTTCTCTAAAACATGGACAGGATAAATATCCTCTACTCTCTCCACAAAGAAGATAACTCAGAAGCTATGGACCCTGGAGGCGTAAGAGAAACCCCAGACGTAAAGGCCTATGATCTGGACAGTCTAGAAGCTAGGGAATCTTCTGTTTGCTGACCCACCAGCTGGGGGAACCTATGAGTTCAGTGGTCAATGATGAGCTCCCAGCCAGGGAGTGGAGGGTGGTGCATGCGTGTGTGTGTGTGTGTGTGTGTGTGTGTGTGTGTGTGTGTGTGTGTAGGGGGGTGGGGGCGGGTGGCGTGTGACAAGAAATTTAACGGTCCTTTTGAGACATTTACCCAACAACTTGGTGTTAACCAGAAGAATTCTCTTAACACAGAGAAACCAAATTTCTTCTTTCTCCTACTTTTATTACTATTATTTCAAAAAAGAGTTCTATAGGGCAGAAGTCTTTCTTTTTACAAAAATTGTAATAGAGATTTTGTGGTTTTTAATACTATTAATAATGGCTTCTCATGCACATAGTTCCAACACCACACCCATCAACAGTGTCCTCACATCCTTCCCCTTAGGACCCCAACACACCACCAACAACAACAACAACTTAACTGTGAAGATCAGTTTTTATTATGTTACCTTTGGACTTTTGTTGCTACTTTACTGTGTATCCTAAATGCCATATTTGAGGGAGATTATTCTGTGTCTACCTCATTCCTTCTTATTGACTTCACTCAGCATTCATCTAGTTCCATCCATGTTGCTGCAAATTGCATGATTTTGTTTTTTCTTAGAGCTGCATAATATTCCATTGTGTATGTATATCACAATTTCTTGATCCATTCATCCATCATTGGGCATTTGGGTTGTTTCCATATCTTGGCTGTTGTACTAAGTGCAGCTATGAACATAGGTGTGCATAAATCCTTTTGAATTAATGGTTTTATGAATGGGGGATAAATGCCGAGAAGTGGTATCACTGGGTTGTATGTAGTTCTATTCCTTTGGGGTGGGGGGATACTAGATCTCCATATTGATTTCCAGAGAGGGTGAACCAGAAATTCCCACAAACAGTGGATGAGGGTTCCTTTCTCCCTACAAGCTCCTCCAACATTTTGTTCTATACTTTTTGATGTGTGCTATTTTCACAGATGTGAGATGATATTTCAGTCTTTTGATTTGCATTTTTGTAATCATGCCCTCAATTTATGAGTGGCCATGAATAGGAAAATGCAAATCAGAACAACAATTAAATATCTTTTTTTAAGCAAAACTAATCGTGCCGTGTTGAACTTCTTCCTGCCCATCACCATCTTCCGGTTCCGTTGCAAAGTCTTACTGCCCTCATTGACCTCCAGACCCTCCACCTCGCTCATGGCTTTGCTGAGCTCCTCTCGCAGGTGCTGGATCTCCACCAGCAGCTCCTGATTCCGCCGCTGGATGTTCTCCACTCCAGCTCCATCCACTCCTCAGGAGTGAGGTCCGGGGACTCATACACTTTGTCCTCCATGGCGGCTAGGAAGGCCCGCAGGGAGTCCGGGGCAGTGCGGCCGTCAGGCCTGGGTACACGTCGACCCGCCAGCTCGGGTGAGCCCACTCAAACGCCCCAGGAGCCATCAGCACCAGTCTTCAGAGACCTGGGCCCTACAAAAACAGGAAGAGAACGCCATTCAGGTCTCCCAAAGAGGAATGGAAGGAGCTATGCTTGTAGTATCACACTTCACTCAGGTGAGAGAAAGAATCTGGAGTTCTGACCTTCGTCGACAGTCAAAAATCAGAGGCGCTGTCTCATTTGCCACGGCATTGAAAATCAGATGGACTGGACATGTAATGAGATTTGGAGAGGACCTCTGGACTAGAGCCGTTACCTACTGGATTCCATGAGACATCAAAAGACCATGTGGCTGCCCACTTATGAGATGGTCAGACTTCTTCATCAACGATTGGTTTGAGGCTCTTTGTGTTCCTAAAAAGAGCAGATGCCATTGGGCTACACTTGCACACGACAGGGACGAATGGAGACGTTACTGGCGCCCGCTCAAGGGAATCAATGAGTAACGGGATGTCAAGTGATCAAGTGAATCATGCCCTGGGTTCCTGGTGAGTGGGTTCCAGCAGCCACACACCCTTCATCATTTTTCATAGAGCAGGCCTCTCTGGTGGATAGGCTAACATTTTAGCTGAACCCAGCCATGCGCTTTTCCCTTTGGCTTCCTTTTATTTCTTATCATTTTCCTTCACACATTTCAAGAAACTGTCTCAACTCTTAGAGTACTTCCCATTCTCAATTTAAATATTCTCTTGGCAGGAATCTTTCCCTTTTTTGTTTACAACAATGCCAAGAGTATGTTGGGTATCACTCTAGATTCTTCCAGTTTGTTCTAGTGATGGAACATTGCTTCTATCACATTCCCTGTAAATTGCATTTTTTTTGACCAAGAAACAGCTCCAAGTTTTCTACAAGGTCTAGAGAACATAGAAAAAGTGTATCTCCTCTTTCATTTTGCTCACTTTGACAATTTATTGGAAGATAGTGATTCCATTCGAAAGGAAACTGTTTATAAAATTTTTATTTTATGTTTCAATTATAGAAAATTGTAAGTCAGCATCTCTATATGTAGCACTGTCCTCCCGATGTTCATCTATTTGCTTGAGCGGGCCCAGTAACGTCTCCATTGTGAGACTTGTTGTTACTGTGTTTGGCATATTGAATACATCACAGGTAGCTTGCTAGTCTTTGTCATGCAGAGAGATACTCTGGGTAGCTTGCTGGGATCTCTGAGGGGGGCAGAGGAATCAAACCTGGCTCTACCAAGTCGGCCACACACAAGGCTAATGCCGTATGCTGTGCTATCGCTCCAGCCCCATCATCTCTATATATGATATTAAATTCACCTCTAAAAGCCCAAGCAATGATCAAACACTCATCCCTTCACCAGTGCCCATTTTCCACCAGCACGGGTCCCAGTATCCCTCCCACCCCCCGTCCCCCCATCCCACCCTGCATCTGTGGCAGGGTATTCCCTTTTGTTCTCGCTCTCCTTTTGGTTGTTGTGGTTTGCAAAAGAGGCATTGAGATGGAGGGATGGGTACTGGATCATTGTATAACTGAAATTGAAGCACAAAAATTTGTACAACTGTACCTCATGGTGTTTCACTGATAAAAATTTTTAAAAATAATAAAATAAAAGCCTAAGCAGCTGACACCTCTTTTATAATTTATAGTGACATGCTTTTAAAACTACTGGGTCTAGATTCCTTGGGAAAAAAAGAAGTGGCTTTCTATCCAATCAATGCCTAGCAGAATTCTATTTCCAGACCTTTCAATTAAAAAGCTGAGCTCCTCCACCCCCTGATTTCAATATTTCCTGAACTTATGGAAAACCTTTAGGAACTGAAAACATCCTGATTTATGTAGCAACTCCATTTTTAAGAATATAGAACAAAGTGCAACTAGAAGGAAAAAAAATGATGTTATGTATTTTGCTTTGGTATGGATGAAACTAGAAGGTATTTGCTGATAAAAGTCATTTATAGGAACAAATCCAGAATGATCTTCCTCATATGTAGAAAATATTAACAATTGGCCAGTGGCAACAGACCTGATAGTCAGCCTATAGAACTGAGTGTGCCAAGAGGGTGGGGTTGGGGCTTGGACCAATTCAGTCAACTCATTCCAATGTACCCAATGCATTGGAAGTTTCCAAAAGGTGTGTGAAGGGGAGATGCCAGATGGAAGGGGAGCTTTAGAGAGAGAGACAGAGAGAGACAGAGAGACAGAGAGAGAGAGTGCAGGAAAGAAGACACCATCAAGGGAATTGTCTGAGGACGGTGCTTTTCTGTTTCCTCGCTCTGGGACTCAATTCATTGAATCGATGACTTGGGTAAACCATTCTGAAGATGAATCTGCTGCCAAATGGTCCTGTTCAACTTGCATCAGCCTAGAGCCATGATTTTTAACCACTTGTCTATGGGCTAGTGTTGGTCTTCATGTGGAGGAAAAGGGTTGAAAACCACAGATATAGTATGCAGTTGGGAGTGCGTGTCGAGTATATCATTTTGAGATGTACAATTTGCTTTCTCCGCTCATCATGCAGTTCCTATTTCCTACTAGGACTATTGGAAGCCCTGGGAATTTGGCAGGGATACTCACCACCATACTAAGGAGGACGGGTGCTTTCCTGGGAATTTGGATTTGTGAAAAATCTCTGGAGCCAAACTCCTTAAGCTACCAAACTGGCCCATTGTTCTGAGAGCCTTCAAAATGTTAAGAAAAATTAAAGAAACAGAGATATTTCTTAAAGTGTATTTGCCCACTTAATCAACCACAGATGGGTTGTCTGCAAATTTTCATGAAGAAAGGGAAATTGTTTCAGATACTTTTTTAGCAGACTGTTTAATAATTCTTCTCAAGTTACTTCACTAATTTTTAATGTAGAACGAACAAGATTTTTTAAAGAATATACTTGTTCATAAACAAGATATTTTGAAGAATAGACTTGTTCATCTCTAACAGATACCTCCCTTCAGCTGATTTCTTCTTTCAAGGATTACCTTCTGTGAATCACTCGATTGGGAACTTTAGATCAAATTAATTTGTGGAAGATATATAAGTTTCATGTTTGGATCCAAATTTAATGCACAGTTTCTTCCAAACACTGGACATCCTTTCTAGAGCAAAAACAGATCTTGTCAAATTCAGCCTTTTTTGGTTCTCAGAATTGATATTCTGAGCAGGGCAAGTTCATTATCAAGTGCTTTGCTGTGCCATCATTTGTCACTGAGGATTGAAACAGAGGATAAATTATGCTTCTAGAAAAATTATCAGTCTGATCCATGTCTGATCTAATGGGAACAGCTGCATCCCACTGCGGGCAGGGTTCTCATTGCCTCAGGGCCAAACAGGTGTGGCCTAAGCCTAAATCTAGGTAGGAACCCTCTAGGGATAGTCCAGGTGCTTGAGGAAGCTCCGAGATGAGATCAGAAATTGGCCCGAATCCCTCTGAGTCAGAATTATGAGTCATATTAAAAGTAATGATTCCTTTTTCATTTCCTCTTATGACTATCAGTGCCCGTGCTTTTCAGATAAGTACTCTGTAGCTCTTAGATCTGCTTTCCAGGATGGCCGGGCCCTCTGCTTTCTTTTTCCCCCAGCAGCTATATAGCTATGATATACTGTAGATATATATTCATAGATATATAGCTGTATACCTTTATCTATCTCTCTATAGAGAAGAAAGCAAATTATGGAAATGAGGTGAAATTTCTGTTCAGAATTGATATTCCGTATTTTTTAAAAAATGGAAAGGAAAACAAAAAGGTTAGGGAGCTATTAGGGATGAGAGGCTTAGTTGCTAAATTTTATTACAATACAAACATTAGCTGAGCCAACTCACAATCTAATTTCATGGGCTTTATTGCCTGGTGTAATGACTGGGAAAGAATTAAATTGCTGAAGGTTTCAGAGAATTCCTGGCTGCTGTGCCTCTCCTTATTTCTTTTTAATTTGCTTGTTTTGGTTTGGTTTTGGTGGAGGGCATCCCCAGAAGTCCTCAGGGCTTACTCCTGATGCTGCTCAGGGGTCACTCCTAGAAGTGCTCAGGGGACCATATGGGCTGCCAGGAATCAGACCAAGTCAGCTGCGAGCAAGGCATGTGCCCTGCCTCCTGTATTAGCTCTCCAGGTCTGATTACCCTTGCTTCTTGCCCTTCAGATACTTACACTGTTTGTTTCCATATCATCTGAGGAAAACAACAGCAGGTATTCGTCAACTTTTTAAAAAGGAGTATACTTTTGCCAAATGTTGCATAGAATTAAAATTTACGAAAGTCTCAGGAACTGAAACACTTAATTACAAGTTCTCTCTTGAGTATACAAGGTGTCCTGAACCCTTCATAATGTCAGCTGATCTCCATTGTACCACTTGAACTTTTCTAACAAAGGTTCTCTTCCTCAAAGAACCTTTGAGAGCAATTAGTATCAGCCAGCTACAAATTCATTAGAAATCCACAAGGCTAGGGGCCAGAAGAGCAACAAAGTGTAGTGTACTTGCCACAAAGTCCACTGACCAGGTTCTATTCTCAGGGCTCTAAAGGATCTCCTGAGCACTGCCAAGAGTGATTCCTGAGCACAAAGCCAGGAGTCAGCCCTGAAAACCTCTTCGTGTGGCCCTAGTCCCCACTGCCACCCCCACCACATACACACCAAAAAAAGAAATTCAAAAAAAGTAAATAATTTTTTAAAAAAAAGGAAAAAGAAATTCACAAAGACAATATTGGTTTTCTATATGATAAAAAGCACAATATTAATTTATATAATGTCATTTATATAATTCAATTCATTTTATCTACTTAATAATGGGGCATTTTATACTTCTGTGAATCAGGACATGTGATTTATAATTTTTAGTTTTTATTTCCCTCCAGCATTAAGGGATGATTCCTGGTGATATCCCTAGAGCATTAAGGAGGATGTAGAAGGCACTGGCTGAGCTAGAGATGTTTGTAGCACACAGGAGGGATAGTCCTCAAGGACTCCAAAGTTTTCTAAAGTATAGTGCAGGACAGAACACTTTGGAGCAAAAATTGGGAAAATCATTTTCTCTTTTCTCAGAAGGTGCTCTCAGAAAGTGAATAATTTTCATCATATCATTTTCTAAAACCTTCCTAGCTTCTAGTTGGTACATTACTATAACATCTGAAAATATCTTCATACTTTGAATTTGCATCAAGATGCAAAAAAAATAAATTTTATAGTCATATGAGGGTCTGGTCCAAATTCTAGAGGACCAGATACTCAGCACTAAATCTTAAGTAAGTCCTTAGTTCTCTTCATGCCTGAATCTCCCAGTTGTTGAAGACATGATTCCATCTTCCTACAATGTTGGTGTGAAAATTAGACATGTAGAGGTATAGAAGAAGTTGGGGTGTCACAGACACTCCATAAAGGTTGTCTTAATTTATCGCTTTGAATTTCCTCCTCCCCTGATTGCCAAATATCACCATCCCATCACAGTACAAACCAGTTTTCACAAAATCCTCAGTGCCAACCTTGAGCATAACCTGGAAAAGTCACCCAAGAATTACCAACTCTACATTTATATTTGATAGTGGTTTCTACATTATATTGGTATAGATACTTAAACTAGATTTTTAGAAGTTCCAATCTATGGTATGATTTGTGGTATAAATTTCCTGTCGTGGAAGATTATCCAAGGACCAGGCATATGACTTAAGTAGTAGAGCACATGTCTAGAATGTCAGGTACTGGATTTGATCTCGCACACAGTATGGCCCCCTGGGCTCTACTGACTATGGCCCCCACAACAGCATTCACTTTTATTAATGAATCACAGTGAGGTACAGTTACAGACTTAAAAAAATTATGCTTACATTTCAGTCATAGAATGATTGAGCACCCATCCCTCACCAGTCCCCATTCATCACCACCAATATTCCCAGATTCTCTCCCACCACCACCACCCAACACCCCTATGATCTTTTTCTTAAAGAATATAAAGTATCTTTTCTGACTAGGTCTACTATTCTTAATTTGACTCTAAAGATGTTTAATGCTTACTTTAGAGAGTAAAAATGGAAGAGCAAATAAAGTGTGACAGTAATAAAACTATACTAAAAAGTTATTGAAGACTTCTTGAGAAATATTTTTTAAACTATAAAGAAATTAAACAAATAATTAAAATCCTACTCTTAGCAATACTATTGGGAATATTATGAACTTGTAGAGATTATGAGGATGAGTCCCCAAAATACCATAGTAAAGGTATATAAATACTTGCACATGAAAAAAAATTTTTCCTATGAACAAGAGAAATTATCAGAACCTACAATTTATGGAAATGATTTTTTTTTGAGATTTCAAAAACAGATAAGGACTTGTGAAGATACACCACATTAGAAAAGAAGTTTGTAATTGAATAATCTGATCTGTTCCTAAAATTCAGGATCTTACTGCACCGAGACAATATGTTGCATCGAACAGAACAAGTTAAAATATTTTACTTGATTTGACTCTTTGATGCTAACTCTTCTATTGTGACTTGCTTGTGTATTTGAGAGCAAATCACTATTGTAAAGGTAGCAGTTTGAGGTATTTTTTTAAGTTCGTCTTTATCTTCAGCATGTCTCTTTTCTAAGTTAGTGTGATCCGTCTAGAATCCAAGGTAGAAAGAATAGTGCCATTGTCCTTCATGAGGCAATGAGCCCTGCAGGACTGAGCTTGAAGAGGAATCTAGGTCATTGTCCTGACAGATCTGAGCTTGAACATTTAGAAGAGGTTACATGCCAAATAGCCACATGAATTCATAAGTTAAGGCTTTACTCTGGAGATTTACAGTCAAACGCAAATGAGCCCTTCCCTTTAACAAGTATGTAATAGGCAAAGATTAGCATGAGAAACTTACTGAAGTATAACTCTCAATGAAATTCTCTCCAGATTGTCTTTTTTATAGATTTTATTTTATGTATTCTGTTGTAGTTTTAAAAATCATGAATGGGCAGGCGCCCTCCCCCCCTCCCCGCTCGGAGGAAAAGGGGATCTGCGTCCCTCTCTGCCTGTCCCTTTGGTCCGGCTGCCCATCAGGGCTGCTTCCTTGTCCCCCACCCAGATTTTACTTCCTGGACAAAAAGCAGGTATCCGTGGAGGCGTGGCCACTTCAGAGGTGGGCGTGGCTTTTAAAAGTGGGCGTGGCTTAATTTTGGTGGGCGGCCGCTCATGCGGCTGCACGTTGTTCACTCAAACCAACAAATATTACCCCTCCACATATACAACAACATGAGGAAACAACGCAAATCCCCACCACAGGGAGACCATGAGGAAATCTGTCAAGAAGCCTCAGTAGGAGCTAGCCACCTTAGGGACCTCTCTGAGAAGGAATTCAGATATGAAGTCATCAAGATGTTCAATCAACTCGATGAAACAGTCACACACATATCCGCTAAACTGAAAGAGGACATGAAAGAAACAATCGATCGCACAATTGACAAAATACAGCAAGAAATGAGAGCCGAAATTGGAAAGCTCCGCACAGAAATGGCACGCATCACAGATTCCATAGACGAAGTCAAAACCTCACTCACTGCCCTCAACAACGGAATGACCACAGCTGAGGAAAGAATCAGTCACTTGGAAGATCAGCTGCACCAAGCCAACAGACAACAGTAAACGATGGCAAGGGACCTCAAAATAGCTCAAGAGCGAATCAGAGTCCTACGAGATGATTCCAGAAGAAACAACATTAGAGTCATTGGACTACCAGAAGCTCAAGGAAACAATCCCAATGAAAAAAACCTGCTGAAACAAATTATTGCCGAAAAATTCCCAGCGCTCCATGATACAGCCATCCAGATTCAAGAAGCCCGAAGGGTGCCAGTTAAAAGAGACCCCAACAGAAACACCCCAAGACATATTATAGTCAGAATGATCGATGCTGCTGATAGAGACACAATACTTCAAGCAGCAAGGGCAAAAAAGGAAATCACATACAAAGGAGTACCCCTGAGATTCACAGCAGACCTCTCAGAGGAAACCCTACAAGCCCGAAGACAGTGGCGAGATATAGTCAAAAAACTCACTGAAATGAATGCTTCACCAAGAATACTCTATCCGGCTAAACTCTCACTCCAAATAGATGGAAAGCTACAATATTTTCTAGATAAACAGCAGCTCAGGAACTTCATAGACTCAAAACCAAACCTAAAACAAGGACTAAAGGGGCTACTATAAGACAAGACAAACCCTACAACCACAACACACCCGCACAGAAACATGACACAAAACCCCATAACCATACTCTCTCTCAATGTCAACGGTCTCAATTCACCATTGAAGAGACACAGAGTGGCAAAATGGATACAGAGACAGAACCCAACATTCTGCTGCCTACAAGAAACTCATCTCAACACTCAGAGCAAACACAGACTCAAAGTCAAAGGATGGAAAACAATCCTGCAAGCAAACATCTCCTGTAAAAAAGCTGGGGTGGCCATACTAGTATCTGACAACATTAATTTCACCCTGAAAAAGGCTAGAAGGTACAGTGAAGGCCATTTTCTATTCATCAAGGGATACGTACAACAGGAAGAGATCACATTCTTAAATGTATACGCACCTAATGAGGGAACAGCCAAATATTTAAAACAACTGCTAACAGACTTTAAGGAGGACATTGCAAGCAGCACAATAGTACTTGAAGACTTCAACATTGCCCTATCACCTCTGGACAGATCAACAAGAAAAAAACCCAGCAAGGAATAATTGGCTTTGAAAGAAGAAATAGAAGAGAGAGGGCTTATAGACTTATACAGGGCTTTACACCCCCAAAAGAAAGAATACACATTCTTCTCCAGTGCACAGGGAACATTTTCCAAAATAGACCATGTGCTAGGACACAAAACATACCTCAACAAAATAAGGAAGATAGAAATAGTATCAGCCATCTTTTCAGACCATGATGCACTGAGGATAGAAGTGAATCACACACAGACACGGAGAACCAAATCAAACACCTGGAAATTAAACAACTCGATGCTGAACAATGAGTGGGTCAGGAACGAAGTCAAGGATGAAATCAAAAGATACCTGGAAACAAATGAGAATGAAGACACAAGCTACCAGAACCTATGGGATGCAGCGAAAGCTGTATTAAGGGGAAAATTTATAGCTCTGCAAGCATATCTTAGGTCTGTAGAAATGGTGCACATAAACAACTTGACCTCACAGCTCAAGTCCTTAGAAAAGGATCAACAGAAAGAACCTAAATCAGGCAGAAGGAAAGAGATCATAAAACTTAGAGCAGAAATCAACGACATGGAAACCAAAGAAACAATCCGAAAGATCAATGAAACCAAGAGTTGGTTCTTCGAGAGAATAAACAAGATAGATAAACCACTCGCAACACTCACAAAGAAACAGAGAGAGAGAACCCTAATAAACCGAATCAGAAATGAGAAGGGGGATATCACAACAGAAACCAAAGAAATCCAAAAGATCATCAGAGACCACTTTGAAAGTCTGTATGCCACGAAACAAGAGAACCTAGAAGAAATGGACAAATTCCTGGACTCCTATAAGCTCCCAAAGCTGAATCAAGAAGACCTGGAGTATCTGAATAGACCTATTAACATCAACGAAATAGAAACTGCAATCAAAAGCCTTCCCAAAAACAAAAGCCCGGGCCCAGATGGATTCACTAGCGAATTTTTCCAAACATTTAAAGAGGACCTGCTGCCAGTCCTTCTCAAGCTCTTTCAGGAAATTGAAAAAATGGAAACTCTCCCAAACAGTTTCTATGAAGCCCATATCTCTCTAATACCAAAAGGAAACAAAGATATCACGAGAAAAGAAAACTACAGGCCGATATCCCTGATGAACACGGATGCGAAGATTCTCAACAAAATACTAGCAAATAGAATTCAACTACTCATCAAAAAGATCATACACCATGATACACCATACACCATCCCGGGGATGCAAGGCTGGTTTAACACTAGGAAATCAATCAACATAATCCACCACATCAACAAAAGAAAAGATAAAAATCATATGATCATATCAATAGATGCAGAGAAAGCATTTGACAAGATCCAGCACCCATTTATGATGAAAACCCTCGCCAAAATGGGGATAGAGGGGACTTTTCTCAATATAGTTAAAGCCATCTACCACAAACCTACAGCAAGCATCGTCCTCAATGGCGAAAAACTGAGAGCCTTCCCTCTAAGATCAGGGACTAGACAAGGATGCCCACTCTCTCCACTGCTGTTCAATATAGTATTGGAAGTACTTGCAATAGCGATTAGGCAAGAAAAGGATATTAGGGGCATCCAGGTAGGAAAAGAAGAAATCAAGCTCTCATTATTCGCAGATGACATAATACTATACTTAGAAAACCCTAAAACCTCTATCAAGAAACTTCTAGAAACAATAGGCTTATATAGTAAAGTGGCAGGTTATAAAATCAATGCCCAGAAGTCCATGGCTTTCCTATATGCAAATAGTGAAAGAGAAGAAAAAGACATGAAGAAAACAATCCCATTCACAATTGTGCCCCAGAAAATCAAGTACCTAGGAATCACCTTAACTAAGGAAGTAAAGGACCTGTACAAAGAAAACTACAAAACTCTACTTCAGGAAATAAAATGGGGTACGAGGAAATGGAAAAATATCCCCTGTTCATGGATTGGGAGAATTAACATTGTCAAAATGGCAATACTTCCCAAAGCACTGTATAAATTCAACGCAATCCCTATTAGGATACCCATGACATTCTTTAAAGAATTGGAACAAACACTCCTGAAATTCATATGGAACAATAAGCCCCCAAGAATAGCTAAAGCAATTCTAGGGAAAAAGAAAATGGGAGGAATCAACCTCCCTAACTTCAAACTCTACTACAAGGCAGTAATAATTAAAACAGCATGGTACTGGAACAAAGGCAGAGCTGTAGACCAATGGAACAGGGTTGAATATACTGACGTCCCCCCCAAGTATACGAGCATCTAATCTTCAATAAGGGGGCAAGAAAAGTGAAGTGGAGCAGGGAAAGCCTCTTTAACAAATTATGCTGGCAAAACTGGATGGCTATATGCAAAAAATGGGCTCAGATCTCTGCCTAACTCCATGTACAAAAGTAAGATCTAAGTGGATTAAAGACCTCAACATCAGACCGGAATCCATAAGGTACATTGAGGAAAATGTTGGCAAAACCCTTCATGACATAGAAGCTAATAGTATCTTCAAAGATGTCACACCGCTGGCCAAGCAAGTGAAAACAGAGATAGATAAGTGGGACTATCTTAAACTAAGAAGCTTCTGCACCTCAAAAGAAACAGTGACCAAAATACAAAGACAGTCAACTGAATGGGAAAGGATATTCGCCAACTACACATCTGATAAGGGGTTAATTTCAAGGATATACAAAATACTGGTTCAACTCCACAGAAAGAAAACATTCAACTCCATCAAAAAATGGGGAGATGAAATGAATAGAAACTTTGACAAAGAAGAAATCCGAATGGCTAAAAGACACATGAGAAAATCCTCCACATTATTAATCATCAGGGAGATGCAGATCAAAACCACAATGAGGTATCACCTCACACCACAGAGACTGGCCCATATCCACAAGAACAAAAGCAACCGATGCTGGCGTGGATGTGGCAAGAAAGGGACACTCCTTCACTGTTGGTGGGAATGCCGACTGGTTCAGCCCTTCTGGAAAGCAGTATGGATGATTCTCAAAAAACTAGAAATTGAGCTCCCATTTGACCCAGCAATACCACTCCTGGGAATATATCCCAGAGAGGCAAAAAAGTATAGCTGAAGTGACATCTGCAATTGTCTGTTTATTGCAGCACTCTTTACAATAGCCAGAATCTGGAAAAAACCTGAGTGCCCGAGAACAGATGACTGGTTGAAGAAACTCTGACACATTTACACAATGGAGTACTATGTAGCTGTTGGGAAAGACGAAGTCATGAAGTTTACATACAAGTGGTACTACATGGAAAGTATCATGTTAAGCGAAATGACTCAGAAAGAAAGGGATAGACATAGAAAGATTGCATTCATCTGGGGAACATAAAGTAACAAAATAGGAAACTAACACCCAAGTATGGCAGAGATTAGTACCAGGAATTTTACTCAATGACCCGGAGGACAACCACACATGTTAGGGGAAGGGGGAGCTCAGAAAGAGAAGGGAACACCAAATAAAGGGTGTTGGGAGGATCCACCCATGATGGGAGAGCATGCTGAGGGTAGACTGTCGACCAAGCATGATTGCCACTCAATGCCTCTTTTGCTGACCATGGCACTCAAAAGGAGAGAGAGGGAAATGCCCTGCCACAGAGGCAGGGTGGGATAGGGGCTGGGGGGGGGGAGGGGATGCTGGGATCCGAGGTGGTGGGAAATGCGCACTGGTGGAGGGATGGGTGTTTGATCATTGTATAATCGAAACCCAAACACAAAAATGTGTAAGTCTACAACTGTACCTCATGGTGCCTCACTATTAAAAAATTAATTAATTAATTAAAAATAATAAAAAAATAAAAATCATGAATGCCTTTTTGAAATGTTGATGGTTAACTTATCTACACCTTTCTAAGGCTTTTCTTCTTCACTCTTGTATGTTCTCATCTCTCTTGCTAAACTTTTATTTTTCAATCGGTTAAAAGTGTTTGGATTTTTTTTAACATAGTGAGCTATTTACTATAGCTTCCCTCTGTTGGATTTGTCCTAAATAAAGCAAGTTGTTGGCGACAGAGAGTATAGCTGGTAAGACTCTTGCCTTGCATGTGACTGACTATATAATATATATATATATACATATAATGACCCTATTTATATATATATAGTTTATATATATATAAACATTTTTGTGTTTGGGTTTCGATTTATATATAGTTTATATATATAAACTATATATATACACGTGTGTATATAAATACAGACACATGATAGCATTCAGCCACAAATAAAAGATGAAATTTTGCAGTTTTTTTGCAAAATATTGCCAAATGGGTATAACTGGAGTGGTATCATGTTAGTTAAAAAAAAGTGATATGGAAAAGAACAAGTACTGGATGATCTTTCTCATTTGGAGAATCTAGAAATGAAACAAAGGAATGTGCAATATTGAATGGTGGCAAATCTTTGTCTTTGAATTACAAATTTCAGATGACCAAACAGGGCCATAAAGAAGTCAACTCCAAGTGATGCAAGACCGCTGGTGGAGGGTCTTGCTCACTTTGGAATAGGTGTGGTACTCTATATGTACATCCAAATCATAAGTGTTAACACTATTAGAGCCATGTGATCAAAACTAAAACCATAATAAAACATAATACATATTTTTTGTTTGAGGATCCATACCTGGTTTACGGGCTATTCCTGGCTTCTGTGCTCAGAAATCACTCTTGGTAATGTAGAGAGGATCGTATGTAGTCCTGAGAATTGAACCAGGGTTGGCCGCCTGCCTTAAACACTGTACTATCTCTCTGTCCCAATAATAATTCTTTTTCAATTTATATTTGAAATTCAGATCATCAGCACATATGTATCTTTTCCACTACCACCTCAGCCTTTCCCCTCATAGTCTCTATGGAAAATTATCCTCTAGCCCAGAAACTGGAGTAAAAGAAGACCAGAGAGAGCCCCAAAAGCAAACTGAGATAATAAAAATGGAAATATGAATAACCAAAATGGAAATAAGCATATATACAGAAAGAGAACACTGGAAGTATTTTATTCTTTTAAAGGCAGTTTATGAGTGTACTTGTCGATCAGCTGTTTGGAACCAGAGTGTATTTTCCACTAGAAATATTATTACAAAATGGGCACACCACAAAAATCTCATCTAATTTGATATGCTGAGTGTTCTATATGCATCTGAGTTTGAAATGAAAAAATAGAATAAAACAATGCTCTTGCAATTTGGCTGTGAAGCATTTTTCCAACATAAACATGATTGTATTATTATATTTCAGGAATGCTGTGTTTATTGAAAGGGATCAGGTTAGATGAGTTTACAGGAGACTTGTGGAACAGGCCATCTGGATAGTTTCAGAGTTATGCAGTAAATGGCCTTGGTTTTAGGTGTATGATTATTGGCTCTCTTACACTTGTCGGTTACAATTAGGAAAACTCTTGGAGTAGCAAATTAAATAAGAACTAGGATGAAACTAGAATTTTGGCAATAGGTGCAATGATTGCTCTACACATATAGAGGCATAATGCTAAACTCCTGAGATTAGTAGAACACTGTGAGTGGTAAGACAATGCAATTTAAAAATTAAAGAAGAAAAGAAAAGAACTAAAATGAATTAAAAAAAATAGAGATCATAGAAAAATATATTTATTTTTAAAGAACCAGACAAACTTTTAGGGGACATAAAAAGAGGTTGAGGAGATTCCTAATGATGATTTAAATAAGAAAGAAAAAGACTATCTGAGGTAGAATCCATAGAATCTACCTTTCAGCTTCTAGTGATAAGCTGAAAAGGACACTTGGGTAAAGGCAAAGGAAAAGAGAAGGACAATTCCTTATCCTGGTCCCAAGGTGAAACCTTAATTCCTGGTTATTTAGTAACTAGATGGAGAAAAGTAGGGAGGTATTTAAGGAGTAACTTGAAAGCATCAGAAGTATGCAAGGGGAGGCAGTGTCTATTTACAAATCATAAGTTTGCAAGATGCAAGTTCATTTTGGCAGGGGGTGAGATTATTTTTTAAAAATAACCTAATAAAACCAGCCTAGGAGAAAGCTTACATGTATAATCAAATCAATGTGGAATTTGAATTCTAACTCCGCAATGTGATTGATTTTAGGAATGGTTTGACCACCTGGTCCTCAATTGAGATAGCTTATAATAAGCAGGTGGTGTGTTACAGTGAGGAGTTTGTGTGGAGGTGCACAGAGGCATTCACTAGCTGATACCACCTCTGAAACATGCCAGGTATACCTTTCTGGGTTACACACCCAATAACAGACAGGTGGTATTTGAATCTATATCAAATTCAGTGAATATGTTAACCTTAGTACAGTCTATTAGACAATAGATCTAAAACAGGATAAGCAGATCTAACTCTAGGTTGAAATTGTCAGAGTTTATGTAGAAAGTTTGCTGGACATATGACAATCCAAAGTGAATTCCAATTAATGGAATCTTCTATTCCAAGCAAATAAATCTCTGTTAGCCAAAGGTTAAAGCCACTTGACCTAGTCATTACGGGACTTGTTTTCTCAAGTTAATGATAAATGAGCTAAAGGTTATGGATTAGATAATTGAATCCATGCCAATCAAGACCCCAAATGAGTCTTGATCTGTCCTCAACCTCCATAAGGATGAATTATGGTGAGACCTGAGGGGATGTGCCCTCTTTATTGAACTATTTGATATCTTTAACAACACCTGCGAGGGTGCATATCTAAAATCAATTTAACACAAGGGTATTTAAAATTCCCAACTCTCTAGATTTCAGAACGTATGAAAGTATAGGTTGAAAAATTTACACCACTGAAACACAATGATTTGTTGAAAAGATCTGCCTGACATAATAAAACAAAGGGATGAGACTAGAAGCAAATGGTGTGGTTCTTCCTCAGGAATATTTTTATCTCTACCAAATCACAGCATTTGCTCTGCTTAAAGACTTTGAAGCCTTTATCCGAGATGTGTATCAGGTATAGTTATCTAAACTGTTTATTAAATTAAGTGTACTGTCATTTTGGTGCCAAGAACATGCACCTCTATAAATTGAGATGCAGTTTTCACTTCATATAAAGAGTGGTTGTGTGGTGTTCACCCATTTGTAGTGAAAAAAGGTCATGTCTCCAGATTTTGGCATCTCTGTCCTAGAGCTAGAGAGTGGTTATGAATACACATCAGTCACAAAAGTACAGGAGCTGAAAAACCCAAGAATAAATATCCGCCCCACGGTTGCATCTTTTGAACTTATGCATGCAACAGAGTATCCTCAAAATGAGAATATAAAAGTGTTCTAGAGAACCAGTTGTCCTCGGTTTACCCTTCCCCCAAGCCTAATCATTACTGTGTTTAGATTTGCAAATAACACTAAGCATTGCAGGGAACTGTGCATTTTATTGGTTATTTTGGTGCCCACTGATCTGCAACCCACCCTCCTTAAAATATGCTTCTGTGGGGTCAAAGAGATAGCACAGAGGTTAAAGTACAGAGGTAAAGTTACTTGCCTTGCATGAGGCTAAGCCTAGATTGATCTTAGTCCCTCATATGGTTCCCCAAGTACTGCCAGGAATGGTGATTTTTGAGTACTGTCAGGTGCTGTGACCCAATTGTCCTCCTGCCTACAAAGGCAAAACAAAAACCAAACACTTACTTTCCTGTTCTATTTTTCTCTAAAAGCAAAACCTTCCTGCAGCCAAGATAGTACCTTTGCCGACATGAGTCCATCATCTTTGAACCTGCCTGCTTGTTGCCAATAAAGCTCTTTCTTGATCTGACACCAATGAGTTTGGCTTTCAAGCAGCAATGAAACCAAACCATGATAGTTAAATTCTAAGATTTTTTTTGGTGACATGAATATATTCTGCCTTCCTCCACTTAAATCACATTTATAGATTTTGTGCACATTTCACAAAAAGTATCTTGAATACCTATAATGTGTCCAATCTTAAGCGTAGTTCTGTGACTCCAAAGCTGAATGAGAAAAGTTCTATTTCAAAAAATTCACCATGTAAAGGAAAAGGGTAAGCATAATATTCATTACACTGTAATACCACTTAAATGCTCTGAGGATTCTGGGAACCAAATGCTATGGAAACATCAATACGAAAGTGATTCATTATTCTTTGGGGAACCAGAAAAGTTTATTGATTCATCTTTTGAGTGAGTTGGCCAAGCAGGTGAGCAGTTAAGGTTTGTGGCCTCAAAGGAGCCTCTGGAATGAACAGAATGGAATTCCAGGGACCACGTTTGCCTAAATTTTGTATGAAGTTGGCCTTGTTCAGTCAAAATCCACACAGAGCTAAGAGCCTGAGGAAGTGAACTTTGCCCTTTCATCTCTGGAGAATAGACAGGGCACTAACTATAGGGCACTTCCTCTTGAGTAGGCTTGTACTTTGAGTCACCTCCTGGCAATAAAAACGTAGCTCCTATAGGTTGGGCCTATTCTCTCATCAATTCCATCAGCAGAGAAACGTGACCCTGTAGAGAAAGGAAAGGAAACAGATGGGATGATGCCAGAAGCACATGGTGCGGTGGTTTCCCAGGGAAAAGGAGACATAGACTCCCTAATTTCCAGGGAAAAGTATTTAACCATTTCTCTGCTTGAGAAAATAAGCCAAAATGTCCAGGTTGTCATCTTCACTGAATTGCAACAATCTCATTTTACAATGTAGACATGGAGCAGAATTAACTCACATCTTTGACTCCATCAGTACCATAAATGCAGCACTTTTCCTGTTTTCAAAATGCTGTTGCTAATGCAAATGTAATAAAAATTGTTTTTGAATGAGAGGAGAAAATTGCAACATCAGCAAAGTTGATAACACCAAAACTTAAGGGAGGAGAGGTAGCAAAATAGTTCAATTGGTTCAAAATGGTTCAATTCGCAGCACCATGTATGATTCACTGCCAGGAATGAAACCTGAGCACAGAGCCAGGATGATCCCCTGAAAACTGCCAACTGTGGCCCCAAAGCAGTAAGAAAGAAAAGACCAATAAATATCTGGGAAAAAAATTTGCAACACGATTAACAGAACTCTATTCCTAGAATTCTTACAGAAAAAAGGAAAAAAGAAAAGATGGCAAATCATAGCCAAGAAAACAAAATTTGTACATAAAATAATATCATATAGATAGCTGCTTAACTTATTTTAAAATGTGCCATATGTTACTTATCAGATTGGCAAGTATAAAATATTTCAAAACTATCAACTCCTGGCAAGGTCTTAGGGAAAAAAGGCACTCTCATAAATTCATAAATTCAAGGGTGGATCTCATATTTGTGCCTGGAGCTGCTATCACTTTGGAGACTTCTTTTTATAAAAATGGTACACTATTATGTTCAACATAACTTTTTATTTAGAATGAGAAAAATTCCAGGAAATTGTACATTTTTGAGATGACAAATGCCATAAACATTGTAACCCCCCAAATAATAATAACTATCTGGAACACCTTTATAATAAAAAATTAAAAATAGTTTTATTTTTGATTGCATACTTCTGATTATTGTTTGTGAGACAATTTTGTATTTTAGAGAGAGAATAGAAATATATATCATAGTTAATTTTTAAAAAATTAGTGAGGCTAGAGAGATAATACTGTGGGTAAGACACTTGTCAACCAATATTCAACTCTAAGCACTTCATATGGTCCCCCAAGCACTTCTAGGAGTGATTCATAAAAAGAAAACCAGGCCAGCCAGATATGGCCTCAAGACTCAAAAGCAATTTTTTTCATGTTTGATAGTACATGAATATTTTGTTCAGATTAGCTTTTCAATGGAAATGCCCTATAATTTTTAAGAATAACTGACAAATTTAGAAAATTCTAAATTTCCTTTACAAGTGCTCTGTAATGTTGTTACATGGAGATTAATTATGAATGGCTGGCAAGTCACTTCATGGCTGATGTTTCTGTCAAGAGGAAATATTGTGAGCTCTGTATTACTATTTTCCATTCCACTATTTCCTGTCAAATCAGTAAAAAATGAAATCATTTTAGTATATTTATATGATACACCCACCTTTGTACTTTTAATTATGAGTATGCCAAGTGCTTATTCACTGCTTTTGCTTAAATTTATTGCTTCCTTTCAAGGAGTGACTGCCTTTGGAGTGAACTGTTTTTAAAACAACTCACTCTTTGATATCAAAATAACATCTGCTGATTTACCACTCCTTTATTTGGATTTGGTTTTGTATTCTGATCATTTTAATCTAAATTTATTGTAATTGGTACTATGGAAAAAGACACAAACATAACTTTTCCTAGATGTCTATAACAGTGATCAATAAACTTATTTTTGTATGCTGAAACCTTTTAAAAGACCTTTAGAGGACATGGGAGCTAGGACAGGGGCTTAGGTTGTTGCTTTGCATGCAGCTAACTCTGATTTCAATCCCTGAGCACTGAGAGGAATGATCACTGAACACTGCCAGAAATGATCCCTGAGTACGGAACAATGACTAAGCCCTGAGTACTGCCAGGTGTGGCTAAAACCCTCCAAATATACATATGATCTTTACAAATGTCCATTGAAATGGCATATTCCCAAGTCAAATTCCTCTAAACCTTATTCCAAAAATATCCAGTCATTTTAATTTACCTGACAAGTTAGGATTCTAAATTATGCTGAAATAATAGTGGGGCAGCAGCCATAGCCAAATGATTAAAATATGTTATGATTCACAAAAATCTTAGAAATATTTTAACATTTCAAGTTCCTAGAAGAAGCCCATGGAAGAGAGTAGATTTAAATTGAAGATTAATTAGCTCAGAGTAAATCCTCATCCCACATCCTCTATGGTGCAAGTAGAGATTCTAATCAGATACTTGCAAGAAAATTTGGAAGTGTCCACCAAATTTAGAACTGCAGAATCATTGGTCCCACATTGGTCACTTCTAGTAATTCACTCTACAAATAAACTCTCACCAATGGACAAAACTTAGCATGCAAGAATGTTTCTTGATGTATTATTTCCTCTCTCTCTCTATATATATATATATCTATCTATATATATATATATATATATATGGAAATACTTGAATGGGAAGGAGCTCAGGGGTCAGGTGAATATGCTTTGCATATGCAGGACATGGGCATTAACTTTGGCATTGCCAGGCCCCTAGGGCACCACTGGATTTAGCCCCAGAGGTCTCTAAGATCCCGCTAGAGTAGCTTGAAGGCTCCCAGTATTTCTGGACTCAAGCAGCACCAAGGTAGCATTGAAATCCCCTGATGTGATTGGCCAAGTTTCTTATTGCCAGGAATGACCCTGAACCCCTGAGCACTGCTTGCAATGCCCCTCAAAAAAGTGGGAAAGCTCTAATTATTAGTAGAGCACTAAAAAATTAATTATGAATACTATGATATGCTATATAGTTAAGTAAGTAAAGGCCCTCCCGTTGATCATTGATTTGCTCGAGCAGGCCCAGTAACGTCTCCATTGGAGACTTTGTTGTTACTGTGTTTGGCATATCGAATACATCACGGGGAGCTTGCCAGGCTCTGTCGTGCGGGCGAGATACTCTCGGTAGCTTGACGGGCTCTCCGAGAGGGGCGGAGGAATCAAACTCGGGTCGGCCATGTTGGCTGCATGCAAGGCAAACGCCCTACCGCTGTGCTATCGCTCCTACATGTTTATCTACCAACATATGAATATAACCAACATAATTTGGTCATATATAAATATTTTAAGGAGTTTTTTAAAGGGGGTTACACCATGGGTGCTCAGAGGCTATTCCTGGTTCTATGCTCAGGTGTGACCCCCTGCAGTGCTTGAGGGACCAGATGTGGTCCCAGAGATCTGAACTAGGGTTGCTGACATGCAGCACAAGTGTATAAACCCTTAAATATCTCTAGCCTTAGACTATCTCTTAAGGCATTAAAGACAAGGATATTCCCTTGAGAACCCCCTACTTGCAGCTGAGCAGCCCCATTTTTAGCTATTCTCTTTGATTTGGGGGCTTTATCAAATAGATTTTTATTAAACAGAATTTTTCAGGATCTCTTGAATCATGCCTTAGTGGAGTCAAGTACCTTGATGATTAGGAGATAAGAGATGCTTGAAGGTATAAAATCAGAACATAAAATCGAAATAATCACTGAGGAGTAGGCATCATGAACAAATCTTACGACCTTAAGTGGTCAATACCACCGGGGGCTCTGGAGTAACGGGCGGGCAAACTAGTTACCCAGAATGAAATTGAGAGTTGTTTTCTATTTGTTCCTTAAAGAAGGTAGATTTTCAGAGGACTCTTGAATGTGTTTTTGTTTTGTTTTGTTTTGTTTCCTTAAAAAGGGGCCAGTAGGCTAAATACATTTGGTAACCTCTATTTTTAAAGATGGAAAGTCTAGATTGCAATTGTTCACTAGTGCAGTCTGTGAGACCAGAAAACTAGTCATCTCAGAAAAGAGTAAGAGCTGTGCTGTAGAATATTTGCAGGAGTATCCTTTTTAAAAAGAAAAAAAGCAGTTCGTAAAGAAGGTTAAAATGTCTATGACACTATGTCAACTTTGCCTGGGGAGAGGGGGATGTGTAGGTTTGCCTGTGAACCCTCATTAGCATACTTTATTAAATGATGCAAGAATATTAAGAAATCACTGATTTATCACCATTTCCTTGTGTCTCAATGTTTTCACTTCTGCAAGTTTGGATTTGCCACAGGCCTTCTTTTCAACAGACCTTTTACAAAAGATTCCTAGCTAGTTACAACATAGGTCCAACAATTCCAGCTCTTTTACAAATTATTTCCTGGATACCAATGATCTCCCTCACCCTGTAGGTGAGCAAGACCCAGAAGAACCTCTAGGGCACTAGCTGAATTCATATGTTAAAGGCACTGGCTCTTAAAACATGCACACAATTACCAAGAGTAAGTTATTTAAAAGAAACTGCAACCAAGTTATTTAGAATCACATTGAGCAACCTTGCTCTCTAGAGCTTTAGGATTCTGAAGAAGGGCCACATTACAAACCCATGTTTAATTCTTTTTCCTTTTCTCAGGTAAGTCCACTATTCAGCTTCCTGATCTATAAAACTGTACAAAGAATAAAGGCTTTGGCCCCCCTATATGTTTTTGAGTCAGCTTAAATGGCAGAACTGTAGTGCAATAATACTCTGTCACTACACATCCTAGTTTGGAGAATAGAAAGCCAGTGCTTGCTTGAATAAGGCACCAGTTAGTAATTGTTTATGACCTCCAAGAATTGAGTCTAAGGAAAACAGTGAATAGGTAAAACAAGCATCAGTATGACAAATGCCGTAAGACACATGTGTTGAGTTTTCTGGGAACTCAGAGGAGCAGAGACGCCAGAACATTCTGCAGGATGAGAGCTTGAAGCTAGATTCCTTCAATAAGAGATACGTGCGGTGGGATCCATTCCCAGGGTGAGAAGCAGAGCTGACTCACCCAGGTACTCACCTTGATGATTTTCACTCTCTCTCTGCCATGCTTAGTTGTCTGTAGTGCACAGTGTTCAAAAATTTTTAAGCTTTTAAGTTCTTTCAAATGCTGTAGGGAAAATAAAAAACATAAATTACCTTGAGAGGGCAAGGACTACTATTATCCATGAAACTACAGAAAAATACAATTCCTGGCATGTAATTTGGGGAAGAAACATTAAAATTTTGCAATGATAGTCCAGACAATGGATTATCCAATCTAAAAAAGTCTGTCCCAAACAAGCCCACACGCAGCTCTAACTGAAGGATGGACCATGGAGAATCTTTAAAAGAGCTGGAAAGATCCAACACCATCTGGAAACTCCCTGCATTTATCAACATCTTAATAATCCAGTTAAACATTCTTGACCTAGCTAAATTACTATTCAAAACATCTCGGGATTTATTTTCCCAAAGGGGCAAAAACACATCTGTTTTTTTCATCTAAAAATCTTCCTATAGTAAACTTTACAGCTTGAAGTATTTTTAAGGCTATTGATATGCTCCTGAGGTAGAAGAGTAATCAAATGTCCTTCAGATGAAAATATATCCAGCCAATAATGAAAGTATAATTTTATTATATTTTATTTTATTACATATTCTCAATCAGTTCTAGAAATAATTATTTCTCAATGTACCCTCATCCCTCCAAAAAAAAATGCCCACCAAAACTGTACAGTTTTTTCTCCATTTAAATGCTGGTTAAATTGCTTATTCTGCTTGCTGAGTATGTTTCTGACTTTTTATAGTAAATCCTAAAGTCACAAAGTGTTCTCACTGAGAGTTAGGAGCAGGTGTGAAATGCCTTATAAATGAGGCAAGTATCATTTCAAAAGTGACCATTTCAAGGTGCCACTGGTAAAAGTTCAAGCTCAAATGTTCTACTGCTGCACTTCCCCAAATGCCCATAGTATGGAAAACACAAACCAAAACAAAAATAAAAAACCCAAAGTGTCTGGGAAATGCTGAAATAAAATGAAATCTTTACTTAAGTGCAGACATCCCAGAAAATTGAAAAGTGTGTGAATCTCTAAGAAGACATTCTGCAGCATTTTTCCTAAGCATATTGAAGTTCAAAGTCTTTTCTACCTGGAATTTTTTTTGCCCAGAAATATTTTAAACGTTTCCCCAAGTTACCACTCCTGGGAATATTTATCAGAGAGACAAAAAAGTATAGTCGAAGTGACATCTGCAATTGTTTGTTCATTGCAGCACTCTTTACAATAGCCGAAATCTGGAAAAAACCTGAGTGCCCGAGAACAGATGACTGGTTAAAGAAACTTTGGGGGGCTGCAGTGATAGCACAGCGGGTAGGGAGTTTTCCCTGCATGTGGCCGACCGGAGTTCGATTCCCAGCATCCCATATGGTCCCCCCGAGCACCACCAGGAGTGATTCCTGAGTGCAGAGCCAGGAGTAACCCCTGTACATCTCCACGTGTGATCCAAAAAGCATAAAAATAAACTAAATAAATAAAACAAAAACAAAAGAAATTTTTTTAAAAAGCCTCAACTTGTTAAAAAAAAAAAGAAACTTTGGTACATTTACACAATGAGTACTATGTAGCTGTTACAAAAGACAAGTCATGAAATTTACAAGTGGTACTACATGGAAAGTATCATGTTAAGCGAAATGACTCAGAAAGAAAGGGATAGACATAGAAAGATTCATCTGGGGAACATAAAGTAACAAAATAGGAGACTAACACCCAAGAATGGCCGAGATTAGTACCAGGAATTTTACTCCATGGCTTGGAGGCCAGCCACACATGCTAGGGGAAAAGGAAGCTTAGATAGAGAAGGGAACACCAAATAAAGGGCGTTGGGAGGATCCTCCCAGGATGGGAGAAGCATGCTGAAAGTAGACTATAGACCAAACATGATTGTCACCCATTGCCTCTTTTGCAAACCACAACACCCAATAAGAGAGAGAGAACAAAAGGGAATGCCCTGCCACAGAGGCAAGGTGGGATGGGGGGTGGGGATGGGAGGGAGGGATACTGGGATCCATGGTAGTGGGAAATGGGCACTGGTGGAGGGGTGGGTATTTGATCATTGTATAATTGAAACCCAAGCACAAAAATTTGTAAGTCTAGAACTGTACCTCATGATGTCTCACTAATAAAAATTTTTTTTAATTAATTTATTTATTTATTGAATCACTGTGGGAAAGGTTACAAAGCTTTCAGGTTTATGTCTCAGTCATGCAAATATCAAACACATTTCCCTTTACCAATACTTATTTTTTACCATGAAGAACCCCAATAAAACCCCACCCCCCACCCCTTCCCATCCCTGTGAGGCAGATGAATTCTAGTTAACACTCTATCTGCTTTGATTAGATTCATTGTTTCAATAAAAGATTCACCACTATTATTTAGAGTTTACCCCCCCCCCCCAAATCAGACATGCTGAAAAAGCATTGTGAAGTGATTTGCTTTCTACAGCTGGGTTCAAGAATTAAATGTTGGTTTTGGATTTCTGCTATTTTACCTATTGACCCTGGAAGTATTTCTACTGAAAGTCAGATAGTTAAGAAATTGGTTTCTGTGTTCTGGAGTCGTGGCCGTGCTGGAGAGCCGCTCGCGGGGGGACCAGTGGCCTCGGTAGGGCGTGAAGGGTGGAGCGAAACGCCCCCCTTCCCATGAGGTTTTAGTCGCCCCCACTCCCCCGGCTCATACCTGCTGTCCACAAGGCTCCCATGTGGCCGCCATCTTTCTTTCCAGAGGGAGGAGGGCGGAAGGGAGCAACACCCTTTCCCCTCTGGGCAGACATGATGGCCTGGATTAACGCATAGTCCTTTCACTTTTCTGCTCCAAGCTGCTGGGTTCTGCATTAAATCCTTGTGCTTCTGGGGCTGTGGCTGTGCTGGAGAGCCGCTCGTGGGGGGCAACTGGTGACCTCGGTAGGGCGTGAAGGACGGACCGGAACGCCCCCCTTCCCATGAGGTTTTAGTCGCCCCCAAACCCCCAACTCATACCTGCTGTCCACAAGGCTCCCATGCGGCCGCCATCCTTCTTTCCAGAGAAGAGAGGGCGAATGGGGCAACACCCTTTCCCCTCTGGGCAGAAATGGTGGCCTGGGTTAACGCATCGTCCGTTCACTTTTATGCTCTAAGCTGCTGGGTTCTGCATTAAGTCCTTGTGTTTCTGGGGCTGTGGCCGTGCTCCAAACTTAACTCTGATTTTCAGGGAGAAAGATTGGGTGGTTTACTTCTCATTGATCACTTTGTATATAGAGAGATGTCGCGTGGCCGCGTAAGTGGCCTCACGGTTTTGAGAAAAAGTCCTCGTTCCCGCATACTCGAGCTGTGTTTGTAGAGGCTTCTGGTCACCGGGGTTCCATCTGGGGGAGGCGGGATGCGGCACCTACTCCATCTGGAACTTGCCGGTGATCTCGGCTCTTTTTGGAACCTGTTTCCCCCCCCCCCCCCCCTCCGGGATCTGTGGTTCCCGCACCCTCCATGTGGTCCTTCACTAATAAAAATTTTTAAAAAAGAATAATTCAATAATTCAAGAAATTAGCTCTGAAAACTCTCTTTAAAAAATAAAAGAAAAAAATCTAGTGTTCATGGGGTCGAAGAAATGGAACAGGAATTGGAGTCTATGCTTTGCAAATGACTGACTCTAGTTCCATTCCCAGAACCATAGTAATGTTAGGGTAAGAGTGCATTTTTCCTGAATTCATAGTTTCTTAAGAATGGTATGAAAAATTTTCTGACAAAACTTAGAAGCTTGAGAAGTTAGATTTATTATACAATTTAAGTAAATGAGTCTTGGTCCCTCAAGGGTGTCCAGGCCTCTCCTTTTTCTTTTTATAAGAATTAAAAAAATTATTGGAAAATAGATTTTAAATAATCTGATAGAAATATATTTTTTTTAAGTTGAATGACTGTGCAAAGCTGTTCATGATCTGGTTTCAGTCACGCAGTGTTCCAACACTCATTGCTCCACCAGTGTACATTTCCCACCACCAATGACTCCAGTTTCCCTCCTGCCACCCCACCCCCAGCCTTCCTCTATGGCAGCAGGCCTCTCCTTTTACACACATAGGATGTCACATACCCTGTCCCTCTATGCCAAGTCCAGTGTGCAATGTCCAAAGTCCTGTCCTTCACCACCTGCTGGCCTCCAGTGTGTGATGACCTGATCTTGCTCCTACACCATGCCCTATTCAGTCTACCCTGTCCTAGCCTGAGCTCTGGAGCTCTGGCAGCTGGAGTCCTGTCACCTGTGTCCTCTCACTAGTGCTGCACCCCAGCAATTCCTGTCCCCTCTGTTTTCTTCATCTCCAGCTTCAGCCACATGTGTGTGGGTAAGATTCCTGCTGCCCTGCTGCCTTTCTGGGAATAAGAGCCTTGCCTGGTCCTGCCATCTGTATGGGTGTAAATTAGTGTTGGTGAGAGGGCAAAAAGAGAAAGAAGGCAGAGTGAGAGAGAGAGAGAGGTGGATAAAGAGAGATGGAGAGAAGGAGAAAGAATTAAGTAAATAAAAGAGGGATACAGGGTAAGAATGAGAATGAGAGAGAGAAAGAAAGACAGAAGGATAGATAGAGAAAGAGGCAGAGAGAGTTAGAGAGGCAGAGAGAGAAAGAGGAAGAGAAGGAGAGAGAGGGAGGAGACAGACCTTGCTAGGGCTTCCTTATATCTGCTGGTCTCTCTCCTCCACCAGTCATTCCATGACCTATTTTGAGGGGATACCTTTCAGTGTGTGAGATTTAAAATGATTGGCTTGATTAGCTACTTCACCTGGCACTTCTCCATCCATTCCCACCATATCATCATCACGAGGCCACACATATTTGGCCTAGTAGGTGGCCCAGGTGATCCCCAGCACCGAATCCTTAGGCCCTCATCTTGAAACACTAGCCTGGTTGGCAGAGAATCCCTTGGAGTGGTCCCCAAACTCCCTAAGCACCACTTAAGATAACAAAGAATTAGACAGATGGATAGATAGAATAGATAGAGTTTGAGAGCTGGGATGAGAAATGTGGAAAGAAAATCATCAAGCCTGATCATTCTGACAGAACTAGGATCATCCTTCGCTGTACGAGGAATACCAAGAGAAACATAAATACCGTTGCTGGTCACAGGCCAATTTTCTCTCTGGATACAGGGACTAAGAGCAAACCTGACTTTCATTACCTTTATTTTTGAGAGTTCTGAAACAAAAATGAAACCAAAGGAAGTGACTCAATTCATGTTAAGAAACAACCAAAATCCAAGAAATCTCATAAAATCTCATTGTCAAAAACTTAACAAGGTCAGCTAAACAATCAGCTCAATAATTTTTTAAAAAATGTATTTATTTTATTTTTTTCAAATATACATCCCTCCACCAGTGCCCATTTCCCACCACCACAGATCCCAGTATCTCTCCCACCTCTCCATCCCCCCCCCATCCTACCCTGCCTCTGTGGCAGGGCATTCCTCTTTGTTCTCTCTCTCCTTTTGGGTGCTATGGTTTGCAAAAGAGTTTAGCCTGATTTTCAGGGAGAAATGTTGGATGATTTACTTTCCATTGATCACTTTGTACATAAGGAGATGTTGCGTGGCTGTATAAGCGGCCACATGGTTCAGAAAAAATGTCCTGGTACCCGTATGCCAGAGCTATGCTTGTAGAAGCTCATGGTCACCGGGGTTCCATCTGGAAAAGGCGGGATGGCAGCACCTAATCCATCTGGAACCTCCCGGTGATATCAGCTCTGTTTGGGACCTGGAGCATTCTCCGGGAGCTTTGGGCCTTCCAGCCGGTTTTCTTCTTTGTTGCTGTGTGCTGTAAGATGGTGCTGGGGGGGGGGGGAGGGGGAGAGTTGTGGGCATGACTTCCGGAATCAGAGGTTGCCTGGGACCCGTCAGCCCAATAATTTGAAATAAAGAAAAATATATGTGCCAGTGTCTGCATTCGAACATCTCCAGACACAATAAAGAATAGTGGCAATGGTAGACAACTTGGTAGACAAACAATGCTTAATTATGGCTTGGGGGAAATGGTACAAACAAAGCATATTTATTACTTTGTAATATGAATATTAATTGTGTACATGATTTAATAATTAAAAAATGTTGACGAAAGAGCACTTCTCTGAGAATTCCTGTTTTGAGTGACTGGACAGGACTTCCCTGGGGAAAGGCTTACTACCTAACAATGCCATTTCGGTGACTCATCTAAAATTCAAATGTAGGTCTAATTGGGTCCTAAGAGAAAGGCTGGCAGACTCAGGCCTATTCAGAGTAGAAAACAGAGGGTAAAAAGCAAAAATTTTCAATTGAGAGTTTTCTGTAATGCTCTTTCATTTCTGCAAGCAAAGACCTAGTATGACATTGATTAAAGAATGATTTTACCACTCTCTGCCATGATGGTCACTGAAGAAAGAAAAAGAGCACAAAATAAGACATTTGGTTGGTTGGTTTTTAAATGCCTTTTGAAATCAGCATATGATTTTTTGTGTATATTTTGGCTTGGTGTTTTTGGTGCTCATGGGACCGTATGTGGTGCTGGGGATGAAACCTGGGTCAGCCATGTACAAGGCAATTGCTCTACCTGCTGTTCTATCTCTCCAGCCCTGAAACTGTGTTTTTGTCAAAAACATTTTCTTCTGCTCATTTTCTTCTGTGATCAAGGAAGGATTTCATTAGTTCCATTAATGTAATGTTTCTGGTGATCACTCAAAATCATCCTTCACTATCTCATGATGATCTGACTTGAACCCTGTGCTCGCAGTTTCAGTAACAGACACTCTCAAGTCTGGCTACTGATTAGCTGCATCTGGGAGAATTAAAAACTGCTCAGCCAAGTCCCCATTCAGAAGGAGTTAGAATCCTGGAGAATAAAATCTGTATTTGTTCAAAGGCCTCTAGGTGACTCTAAATAAGAGACGTCAGCTTCCCAAAAGGCCTGTTATATTCATGACTAGCTGCTGAGTAGGCTGTCTGGTCTCCAGTGAGTGATCCCCGAAATGCAAAGAATTAAGCATGAAGAAAATGTTCCCAGACTGTGGTTGGCTGACAGTCAGTTGTTGCTTGGGAACCAGCACATGGGACTCTAGATAATAGGCTGAAAGGGAACCTGAGGACTGTGGGGAATGTTCTTTTGGTCCAAGGAAATCACCCCCAGGCTAGAAAAGGGGGCCTGGACCCCTGCTGAGCTTTCGGGAATGGGAATGAGGGAATCAGCTTGATACCACCAGTGGCCTCCAAGAGGGATCCCTGGAGCTCCCACTGAGGTTCATCACTTTACTGTACAACTAAAGTGATGTGCAGCCTTTAGGGGCACAAATCTTGAACAAGTCAGAAGCGAGACCCCTCACTCACCTGACGAGCCCACGATTCTAACACCAGCAGGTTTAATCTTCTCCTCTCATATATGAAATGCTTAAGAAATACAAGTTATTTTTATGAGACTGAGTTTTCCAGACATGATATTATTTCCTAAAGAACCACAAATCCATATCTCAAACAAGCTACCTGAGGGAATCATGACATTATGAACATATCAAAGCTCCCTTTCAAAATCCTCATGAGACATTTTCAACTCTGACTAAATCTCTTTTCTCTTAGCCCTTCCTTCACTGTGCAGAGCTGTCGTTGGCTATTGTTGTTTGTTTTTTCACTTACCTTATTTTCTTCACTTCCACTTCTGTGATTCACTGACTTTTTTTTTTCTTTTTGCTATCTTTCCTTTATTTTCCCTGACTCTTCCAATGGATAGAGCAGGGATGGGAGATAGTGGATGAATAAAGGAATTCTCAAAGCAACAAGTTGAACCATACTGAAACCAGGGTCCTTTTCCCCAAAAGGAGGGGTCAGGGGTCATCTTCATGGACAGTAGGGTTTCAGCTCATACCTCAGCACCCATCCACACTTCTTTCCTGTCCTCTGCTCAGTTGGGCAGAATTCTTCTCAAGATCCTTGAGAATGTTTTCTCTCTACCACACTGGAGAGAATATTCAACTTCAGTGTAACAGGATTCCTGTTTCAGTGTAACAGGATACCTGTTACACTGAAATTGAATATTCAGAAGCAGGATCACCCTTTCCTTTGTTCAGAGGCTGTGTCTCCATTTCAGATGTGTATTAAAGGCAGAATTATGTTCACCTATAGATAGCAGCAAGTCATAATTAGCAGTGACAAATCATTAGGGCATTGGGTTATCCTTTTTTTTAAATCTAGAAACATAAGATTAAAGCTCTCTCTTTACGGGAGCTTAATATGTTGGTTCAGTAACTCGTTTTATCACTGATCTCAAGAAATAAGATTGGAGAAGTGGGGTAGATAAGAATAAGCTGAAATGAGAGTTGGTATCAAGACTCATTCTCTGATTTGTAACCAAGGCTGGTTCCCCTTGGGAACACACCTAACACCCACACAGCAGGGCTTTCCATCCAACTACAGAAGGAAAGACCCGCACCCTAACAGACAGGCCTGGGTCATGGGAGGGCAGCATCCTTTTGGGCCTCACAGCCATGAGTGCTAAACAGACTTACACCTTCTGGCGTAACAGAGAAACTCAGTTTCTAGCACATGCTGCCTGCTTAGACTTGTGGGAAGTTGCTAGGGATGAGCTTTATTGAGATGCAAGGATGGGTTGGGGGTGTTTACACCCATGAGAGCACAGAACCTTCTGGATCTAAGGCTCCCACTGACTCCATAATGTGATACTTTCTTATTGTTTCTTAAAAAATGTTGCCCCCTTCATCTGCAATTCCCTCCTGACTTTCCTGCTGTATCAGTTCTAGTCCATTTATTGTGTATCACTGGACTATAGTGGCACCTAAGCTCTAGTACTCTGCATTAACTATGACTATCTATCACAATACTTACTTTTCCTTTATTTCCTTTATTCTATTTCCTTTTCCTTTTCTGATTTTTGCAGAGCAAGTTCTACCTACCTATATTTCTGGGGAGTGGAGGTACCACTTTATTCTAAACAGAATTATCCCTCAAAAAACTATGTTAACTCTGAAACATCTAATAGATTGCATTTAAACTAGTTATGAAACTAAAAGTTTCAACCCACAGCAACTCATTGAGCTTAACTATTTCTAATAATGAAGCATTAATGTATTCCAAATCCCTGCATGCTAATTCACTGTCTATTGTTTCTTCAATTCAGTTATAATATTCATTCAACAAGTTTGTTCTACTTAATATTTCCAGTTAGCTCTCTATAACTGAAATGCAGATTCCTGTCTCCTCCATTTCCCCTTGCCTCTCAAAGAATGTGTGAGGTGCTTCTTTAAAACTCTTTGATTTCTCTGACCTTTCAAGAGGCAGCTTATTCCAATAAACCTACTACACGTGGGATATTCTTTTTATTTCCCTCCCTACCCCTGTATTATCTCCTAGAAGGTCTTATTGTGCAGAGGGCATTTACTTCCTTGACTGATTAATTTCTTTCTTTTTTTGGTGATGGGGGGGATAGAAAAATTTATTGAAAAGTAGAAGAGAAAAAGAAAAGAAGCTCCCCACATGGGGAGGAGCTTAATATAAGACTATGTTAACTATGGCTCTATTTGTAGGATCTTTATAGGAAAACTGGGTCTTTGTGTGATAGGGAATGCAGGGAAGTTAAAGATAAGGGTTTTCCTGTCAACCCTTTTAAATAAAAATTGGGCTCTTGGCAAGTGTTACAGAGGATGCAAGGATCTAATAGATCTGACCATCTGCCTTAGGTATTTTCCATTATCTTAGCCTCCTCATGAGCCTAAGCTCTGGGGCAGAATTTTATGATAGACAATTGTTAACTCCCTGTTTATCAGAAAAAGCCCAGGAATTTGCTGGAAGTCAAAAATGTAGGATGGGCCACCCCACCCCCCAAAAATGGGATTGCTCACAACAGTTGGCAAGGGTAAACTGAGGCTTTCATTCTCCCGTTTCTGACATGAAGACCTGACTGCAGTCAGGAAATGGGGCATTTAGTCTGTCTGGCTTTTTCATCCTGACTTTGGGGAGTTGCTTACATAAAGACCCCATGCAGTCAAGAATCTTAGAAAGAGGGAAGCCTGGAGGTCTGCCATACCATGCCTCAGTTGATTGCATCCTTGCTTCTGCATTAACCACCATCTGTAGTGTTATGGACTCAAGTCTAGAAGAAACAAGGTTATCTCCTAGATACAAGGTCATTTCAGCCTACCTTACATGGCTGAAGCTCTAGACTTTGTGAATAAGTCTAGATAAATCCAGATCAATTTACAACCTGCAAAGAAAACCTTCCAATACTGGGATCAGGCTTCTCAGGAATGGCTTTCATGGAATATAGCTGATCTTGGCTCACATGGGTCCTACCCTTCTCTGTCCTGTGGCAGACCTCAGCTTGTCATAGCTGATACATTTCTTTGAGAGAAACCAGAATCTGGTCAGTGGCTTTCCCAGAGAGCTACTTTAGGGCTCAAAATTCCAGAAGCCACTCTGGTCATAGTTGCTGCATATTAGCAGGGGTGACCCTTCCCTTGGGGCACTCTTCTTTCTTAAGTGCCAAGACATTGGTGGGAGGTGAGGAGGCAGTATTTGAAACTGACAGATTACCTAAATATTTTCTCAGCACTGCTAAGGGTTTTACTTCGTGGAATGCTCTTGATCAGCCTGTCAGTGACAACCCTGAGAATGAAGAATACACAAGTCCCAGAACAGAAGAAATAAAACTGTGCCTTAAGCCTGTGTCTTCTTTATAAGGTGGAGCCCAACATCCACACTTGGGCACACTGTTATATCTACATTGTGTTCCAACTGCCTTCAGGCTCCTTCAGGTTCCTTGAAGCTGGTGGAGATAGAGACTGGATGACTTCTCTCCTGGTTTTTATGTTAACTTCAGATTTAACCTTTTTTCTCCCATTTTTGTATGGCTCCAGAGCTGGTTGAAGTGAGGTAGCCAGAGTGAAACATCTTTTCTGTTCTATCAGGATCTGCACTTAAAAGGACCAGAAGCATCCCTATTAATGACATTCTTTTACTTGTGCTACAGTACAACTCTTTTGTCACAACTCAAGTAGCTGACTTGCGTGTGAGTTGTGTGACTCTATCTCTCCAAATCCTGCACATTCATAGATTTATTGGCAAATAAGTTTACCACCTGTTAAGCATGCAGTCCCCATCCAATGGGCAAGCGATCTTGGAATGAATAGGTACCAGATGACTCAGGTTGGATCTCGGTCTGGCTCAGATAACAGCCCGTTGAGTTAGTTTCTGCCTCTCAAGATTACTCCGAGGACTTTGGCCAAATTTTGCCGTTTGATCTTGCTTCCTTGGGATCACTTCATTCTCCTTTCTCCCCTCGAATGAGCTGCACCGAAAATAAAAATTCAGGTCATTCCACCAGTTTGTAGTGAAATCTAAGCTTGCTCAGAAACTCTGCTATAAATCACAATCCCATTGACCTGAGGTGGTTGCTTATAAACTATGTTCCATCACACCTTGCCAGGAAGTCAGCTGCCAGTGTCCCTGAAGCCCAAATAAATATGGCCTTTTCTCCTTTCTCCTGCAAAGCTTGACAAAAAGTATAGAAAGCAAAGTCAGAGCCCCTTAGCATAGGAATCCCATCAGTGCCTGACATGTATATTTTTGCAGGAGTGTTAGATTATATGTAATACAGACTCAGGTCTGTGAGGTTTTATTCTGTGAGCAAGTCCTAATAACAAATTCTGCAGGTAACATTTTATTCCTGGCATTTATCTGTTTTGAAACTTTGCACCACAGAAAGCATAATTACCTTGAATGTGGTCTAAAGTATCAAATTGTGAATATCTACAAACTGTTCTTCATATATATTAGAATATATAGATAAATTTTTCTAGCGTGTGGATTATGTATGTATGCATAATTATGTATGTATGTGTATACATACATAATCCACACGCTATAAAAATTATACATTTTCATTACCAGAGGTTTTTAAAGGTTGTCATATTCTTTGACCTACCCAAAAGAGAGGTCAGCATATGCAGTCTTCATGGAGAAAACAAGATACCCCAGTCTAATCATTACCCTAGTCCAGTCTTCTTTTCTGCTAATTAAAAAGATTTCAATTTTGTTATGAAATAAGGTGTCAGACTTAGTTCAGATGGCTATTACAAATGACTCTTGACTCCATTGACTCCATAGCTTTACTAACATTTACTTTTCCTGGCTTCAGAGACTGAAAGTAGATCAGGACTTAGTTAATGTGCTCAGTTCCTAGGGAGGCCACTCTTCTCAGTTTGCAGCCAGCTGCCTGCTTTCTGTGTCCTCACTTGGATGAGAGACTAGAGAAAAGAAGCAAAACCTGTCTGTCTGTTTCTCCTCTCTCTCTCTCTCTCTCTCTCTCTCTCTCTCTCTCTCTCTCTCTCTCTCTCTCTCTCTCTGTTTTTTAGCCTTACTTGGGGGAACTCAGGACTTACTCCTGGCTCACTGATAGAGCTCAGGATATTCATATGTGGTACTAAGGATCAGAATCCAGGTTGGCCACCTACAAGACAAGCATCCTACCTGCTGTACTATCTCTCTGGCCCATAATTCCATCAATTATTCCTTATCTCTAATAATAGAAAGGAAAGTTTCATTTTCATGACCTATTACCTCCCTAACACTTCATATACAGACATTCTCATTCTTGTATGAGGTCATCAGTATATGAATTTTGTTGGGACATAAACATTCAATCCATTGTGTTTGAAATTTGAGTTAAAAATCTCAGATAAGGTTGTCAACTCCTCTGCGTACTCAATGCCGTTGTTTGCACTGGTTCCCATGATCACCCAAACCTTAAGTGTAATTTCCCCTAAAACATCAACTCTGATCCCAGCAAAATCTGCACAGTTTTCTCTGATTTAAGGAGTAACATTCCAAGAACCATCATAGTTTGTATCCAGTTGAAATCCTACTTCCTAGATCCATCCATGTTTTCCATAGCTGAACAATGGTCAAAATTTTCCTTGGCTGCATTTTGGTGTACTGATTTTATTCATGGTGCAGCTGTATGTTAATTTTTAGGTCCAAAATCTAAGGCATTTGCCCCCAAATGTAAGTTGACTTAAACCAGAGAGTCTTGCACCTGCCTCAAAGTCTGGTTCAACATGGTGACCCATCCAAGAGAAACAGAGATGTGTCACCAAAAATATATTTGGAAAAAAATATTTTCCTGTTTTCTTAGAAGCTTTTTCAGGAGAAAGTGGAGAGTTTCCCACAGTGTTTAACATTGCTGAACTCTCTGAAACTCTTCTCCTAGAGCCCTGAAACAAAACAGTCCAGTGCAGAAGAGGATGTGAAAGGAGATAGAAGGTTTATGCTTTATAATAAGTGTCTCTGCAACGCTCAAATTCCAAAAGCTTTCAGAATTATCCCTTAAAACTTATGTATAGGCTTATGTTGTCATGATGAAGTCCATCTTGTTAGAGTAATGGTTTAAGATTTTTCTTCTTTAATGCCTTTTCCTTGTCACCTTCCTTCAGTAACTAGCAGAGAATAATAAACATACTTGGGGGGTTGGGAGAGGGAGGGACATAACACAACAGGAAAAACTCATTGTGAAAGTCACTCTTAGAAATGAATTATGCAATGCAAAATAACAGATATTTACATCTCAAACACTTGTCTGTGTGTCTCAAAGGGTGACCAACTATATGAGATTTTGCTAGCTGTACAGGGTTTCAGGCTACCTGGATTATAGGAGATTCACTGCTGAATACAAGAAAGGGCACCACAAACAGAGATCAGTTGGTCCTCCCGGTTCATAATTGATATTAATTAATTAGAAATAATTAGCTTCTGGTATCACCCCAAGTCTTCCAGGAGATATCCAGCGTGCCCCAAGTTATACTGGCTACAAAAACTAGAAGTCATTAAGGTCATAATGGACAAAGCCACTAAAACCTCATTAAGATAATGTGTGGGCCATCTTTACAGCATTCAGTCGAAGAGAAGGACTACATGGAGGGCGGGATCCACAGATCCCGAAGGGAAAAAAAAAAACAGGTTCCAAAAAGAGCCGAGATCATCGGGAAATCCCAGATGGGGTAGGTACCGCATCCCGCCTCCCCCAGATGAAACCCCGGTGACCAGAAGCCTCTACAAGCACAGCTCGAGTATGCGGGAACTAGGACTTTTCCTCAAATCTGCCAGGACTACAACTCCCAGGTAACCTCAGATTCCAGAAGTCACGCCCACAGCCTGCCCGCCAGCGCCATCTTTACAGCATTCAGCCGAAGAGAAGGACTACATGGAGGGCGGGATCCACAGATCCCGAAGGAAAAAAAAAAAACAATTCCAAAAAGAGCCGAGATCATCGAGAAATCCCAGATGGGGTAGGTACCGCATCCCGCCTCCCCCAGATGGAACCCCGGTGACCAGAAGCCTCTACAAGCACAGCTCGAGTATGCGGGAACTAGGACGTTTCCTCAAATATGCCGGGACTACAACTCCCAGGTAATCTCAGATTCCGGAAGTCACGCCCACAGCCCGCCCGCCAGTGCCATCTTTACAGCATTCAGCCGAAGAGAAGGACTACATGGAGGGTGGGATCCACAGATCCCGAAGGAAAAAAAAAAAAACAGGTTCCAAAAAGAGCCGAGATAATCGGGAAGTCCCAGATGGGGTAGGTACTGCATCCCACCTCCCCCAGATGGAACCCCGGTGACCAGAAGCCTCTACAAACACAGCTCGAGTATGCGGGAACTAGGACTTTTCCTCAAAACCGCGCGGCCGCTTATGCGGCCGCGAGACATCTCTCTATATACAAAGTGATCCATGGGAAGTAAACCACCCAACGTTTCTCTCTGCAAATCATAGTTAAGTTTGGAGCATGGCTACAGCCCCAGAAACACAAGGACTTAATGCAGAACCCAGCAGCTTGGAGCAGAAAAGAGAACGGGCTATGCGTTAATCCAGGCCATCAAGTCTGCTGGAGGGGAAAGGGTGTTGCCCCATTCGCCCTCTCTTCTCTGGAAAGAAGGATGGCGGCCACATGGGGGCCTTGTGGACAGCAGGTATGAGCCGGGGGTGTGGGGGTGACTAAAACCTCATGGGAAGGAGGGGGTTCCGGTCCATCCTTCATGCCTTACCGAGGCCACCAGTTGCCCCCCACGAGCGGCTCTCCAGCACGGTCACAGCCCCAGAAACACAAGGATTTAATGCAGAACCCAGCAGCTTGGAGCAGAAAAGTGAACGGACTATGCATTAATCCAGGCCATCAAGTCTGCTGGAGGGGAAAGGTTGTTGCCCCATTCGCCCTCTCCTCTCTGGAAAGAAAGATGGCGGCCACATGGGAGCCTTGTGGACAGCAGGCATGAGCCAGGGGAGTGGGGGCAACTGAAATCTCATGGGAAAGGGGGCATTCCGATCCATCCTTCACGCCCTACGGAGGTCGCCAGTTGCCCCCCACGAGCAGCTCTCCAGCACCGCCACGGCCCCAGAGGCACAAGGACTTAATGCAGAACCCGGCAGCTTGGAGCAGAAAAGTGAACGGACTCTGCGTTAATCCAGGCCATCATGTCTGTCCGGAGGGGAAAGGGTGTTGCCCCAGTCACCTTCTCCTCTCTGGAAAGAAAGATGGCGGCCGCATGGGAGCCTTGTGGACAGCAGGTATGAGCCGGGGGAGTGGGGCAGTGGGGGCGACTAAAACCTCATGGGAAGGGGGACGTTTTGGTCCGCCCTTCACGCCCTACTGAGGCCACCAGTTGCCCCCCACTAGCGGCTCTCCAGCACGGCCACGACTCCAGAGCACAGAAACCAATTTCTTAACTATCTGACTTTCAGTAGAAATACTTCCAGGGTCAATAAGTAAAATAGCAGAAATCCAAAACCAACATTTAATTCTTGAACCCAGCTGTAGAAAGCAAATCACTTCACAATGCTTTGTCAGCATGTCTGATTTGGGGGGGAGGGTAAGCTCTAAATAATAGTGGTGAATCTTTTATTGAAACAATGAATCTAATCAAAGCAGATAGAGTGTTAACTAGAATTCATCTGCCCCACAGGGACTGGGAGGGATGGGGGGTGGGGTTTTATTGGGGTTCTTCATGGTAAAAAATAAGTATTGGTAAAGGGAAATGTGTTTGATATTTGCATGACTGAGACCTAAACCTGAAAGCTTTGTAACCTTTCCCACGGTGATTCAATAAATAAATAAATAAATAAATAAGTCAAAAAATATATATAATGTGTGGGCGAAGCCTTACCTGTTTTTGATGACTGGACTGCATCCAGGAACATAGACCATATTCTTTTCAGAACTCACCTCTCTCCCCAGGCCTTCAACCTACCACAGGTCTAATCTTTACGCATCCACAGGATCTTTCCTTCATCTTTTGAATACATGCTGTAGTTAACTGTGCTACCTCCTGTATTTCAGTTAACAGGGCCAGAAATTGATACAGGTTATAGGTTTTGGCCACAAGGGTCTGATTTTGCAACAGACATCTTCATGTCTGAGAGCAAAGTGCTGGTAAGAAGAATCTTACTCTGTTTGGCCAGTTGGTGGAGTGAGCTCAGCATTGCACACATTTGGTATGAAGTAATTAGAAATAATGAGCTTCTGGGATCACCCCAAGTCTTCCAAGAGATATCCAGCGTGCCCCAAGTTATGCTGGCTACAAAAACTAGAAATCATTATGGATAAAAGCGGCAGAATTAGATTAAACTAATTCATCGGCATATGTCCAAAGATTATTTTGAAACATGGTAGTGGTGCCACATAAATAATACATGGATCCCACACATTCATGCCAACATTGTGAAAAGAAATCTGAGTCAAGTAGCTTCGATCCAGCTGCCCTGAAGACCTAATAGTGTTATTCTTCTGATGTGTTGCTGGGAATTCATTTAAAAGCTAAAGAATTTGGTTTTAGCTGTTCTTTCTCTGCTTAAGTAATGTCATAACTAATGTGCGTCAGGCTGAAACGCTGTCTGTGAGGATGGAGCCATTCCTCCTGCTGAACATCTCCAGGCTCACAAAGGAAATGAAGGCTCTGACTGCTGGCACGGGGGCTATCTCTTGTCGTCTTAGTTTTCTATCATATCTTCACTACATTGGTCTCAATTGCTTTTTTTTTCTTAAAAGTCCTGGACTTTACTATTATTTAATAAGACACCATGGATTCGCTTACTATATTGAAAAAGTATTAATGGCAATAATTAATGGGAGTGCAAGAGTGTGACAGATAGTAGGGAGACTCCTGAGATCCTATGAGACAGACAGAGGACAGGGATAAGACAGGACAGACAGGATGAGGGAAAGGAGAGGAAAAGAGGTAGGGAGAGGGAGAGAAGAAGACAGAGAAAGGGAGGAAGGGAGAGAGAGAAGGGGGGGGGGAGAGAGAGGCAGAGGTTGTTTCACCAAAGGCTTCTTTTCTACAAATGCTCATTTGTGTATCGTACATGCTTGAAATAGATTTCTCCCATTTAGAAATCCACACTCTGTAGCACTGTAGCACTGTCCTCCCATGTTTCATCGATTTGCTCGAGCAGGCCCAGTAACGTTTCCATTTTGAGACTTGTTGTTGCTGTGTTTGGCATATTGCATACGTCACAGGTAGCTTGCTAGGCTTTACCATGTGGGCAAGATACTCTCAGTAGCTTGCCGGGCTCTCCTAGAGGGGCTGAGGAATCGAACCTGGCTCTGCCAGGCCGACCACACGCAAGGCAAACACCCTGCCACTGTGCTATTGCTCCAGCCTGGAAATCCACAAAACAGAAATAAAGAAGTAGAATGCTGGTGAGGCCCCTTTGGAACTCTCATGCCTGCTTTAAAAGGGGTTTGTTGATTGGTCTCCTATTGCCTTTGCTTGTGCACCATGAACTCTCTTTGCTCATCAACAGCTCCCAATGTAGTCAGGTTCCTATTCTGACCACTAACCTACATGCATCTTTCTCCCAGTTCCTATTTCTCCTAAAAGATCAGAAGTTATGGCATAAACTCAGTTGTTAAAAATGTATTTCATTTTGGATGGAAGGGCCTTGCAAGCAGTGATCGGGATACCCTAAGGCACCTCCAAGCAATTCTGTGCCAACCTGGCAGGTAGCTCACTATGTAGATCCCAGGATGAGGTGCTGCTTGGGCCATGCAGAACTGAGGACTATCTGGGCCATCCTATTGGTACTTGTGGAACTCCAGAACTGAACAAACTGAACTTGGTGATGCTTGCGGGAGCATGTGGTGCCAGGGATTGCACAGGGACCAGCAGCATGCGAGGCTTGTGCCTTACCCTTTTGCTATTTCTCCAACATGAATGCAATATTTGTTCAAAGGAAGGTCTCTCTTCTTTCCAGAATAATGCATTCCTTTATAGCACTGTACATGCTATTTCAATGCCCAAGAAGGAATATATACACAACACAAGAGGGTGATATTGCCAAGGTATTTTGATATTTACATGTAAAGCAAGATGCCTCACAGTGAGGTATAGCTGGAGCCAGTAAGCACTTGTGCATGGTTATTAAGAGGTTTGTTGATGAGGTTTATAAATGATAAAAGGAAGGGGTCAGAAGAGAGCTAGGTCTTGGTCCCTGGTATCACAGGGCCCCTTGAATATCGCCAGTGTTACCATCCAACACTACTTGCCCACGCAAATCTATCGTACTGGGCCCAAACATTGAACTATATGTCCTGATTGACTAAAGATCACCTAGATGGTTCCCAGGCTTCTTGAGCACTGCTTGGGAGTCCCTCCCTCAAAAAATAACAAAAAAATAGTAAATAAAAAAGAGAAACTACAAGAATGAATTGCTGTATTCTACACTTAGGTCAACTTACAAGAAATATTTGCAGTTTCTTGATTTTTTTCATATCCTCTTTACTCATTGTTTCTTATTAGAACACCCAAGGAGTCATTCTTTAATTTTTTTTATTTTCTCATGTACCTTTTAACCATTCGAATTTTTTGATGGGGTTGGACATTTTCTTCTTGTGGAGTTCAACCAGTGCTTTGTATATCCTTGATATCAACCCCTTATCAGATGAGTATTGAGTGAATATACTTTCCCATTCTGTAGTCTGTCTTTGCATTTTGGTCACTGTTTCTTTTGAGGTACAAAAGCTTCTTAGTTTAAGATGGTGCTGTTTGTTTATCTCTGTTTTTACTTGCTTGACCAGTGGCATGTCATCTTTGAAGAAATCATTAGCTTCAATGTTCTGGAGGGTTTTGCCGACCTTGTCCTCAATGTACCTTACAAATTCTGGTCTGATGTTGAAGTCTTTAATCCATTTTGATCTGACTTTTGTACACAGTGTTAGGTAGAGATCTGAACCTATCCTTTTGCATGTAGCTGTCCAGTTTTCCCAGAACAATTTGTTAAAGAGGCTTTCCTTGCTCCACTTCACATTTCTTGTTCCCTTTTCAAAGATTAGATGATCATATGTTTGGGGGGGGGGGGTGTCAGTATATTCAACCCTGTTCCATTGGTCTGCGGCACTGCCTTTGTTCCAGTACCATGCTGTTTTAATTATTACCACTTTGTAGTAGAGTTTGAGGTTGGGGAGGTTGATGCCTCCCATTTTCTTTTTCCCAAGAATTGCTTTACCTATTTGTGGGGGCTTATTGTTCCATATGAATTTCAGGGGTGTTCGCTCCATTTCTTTGAAGAATGTCATGGGTATTCTTATAGGGATCGCAATGAATTTGTAGAATGCTTTGGGAAGTATTGCCATTTTGACAATGTTAATTCTCCCAATCCATGAGTAGGGGATATCTTTCCATTTCCTTGTGTCCTTTTTTATTTCCTGAAGTAGTGTTTTGTAGTTTTCTTTGTACAAGTCCTTTACAGTGAGATACACAGTTACAAAGTTGTTCACAATTGGGTTTCAGTCATATAATGTTCCAGAACTGGTCCCTTCATCAGTGTGCATTTCCTGACAGTGTCCACACTTTTCCTCCCCCACCAACCCTATCTCTATGGCAGGAACTTCTCTTCTCTCTCTCTCTCTCTCTCTCTCTCTCTCTCTCTCTCTCTCTCTCTCTCTCGGTATTATTATGGTTTGCAATACAGATTCTAAAATAGTATCATGTATATCCATACTTTTGATACTCAGTTCATGTCCAGACTGACCATTCCTAACTATTATTGTCATACTGGTCCCTTCTCCATCCTAACTGCCCATCACCCACCCCCCGCCTCACCCACCCACACAAACACACTTATGTCAAGCTTCCAACCTTGGATCAGTCCTCCTGGCCCCTGTTTTTCCTATCTTGGATATTAGGATATTAGTCTCATACTAATTGCTTTGTATCCCACAAATGAGTTCATCCTAAATCTGTTCCTCTCCTTCTGATTCATTTCATTCAGCATAGGGTAATTCTGTTTTAGTACTTTTTACCTAATTCTTAGAAAAGAGGCCACATTTTTTTAAAAAATGCATAAATATTATCATTTTAAATTCACATAAAGGACACGTTAAATTAACAATCATATTCAGGGCCTGGATAGATAAACAACAGGAAGCTAACCTGGGTCTGATATTTGGCACCACGTATGCTGCCTTGACCTCAAGGTCAAGCCCTTCTAGGAGTGACCTCTGAATACAGAAAGGAGTAAGCTTAAAACACCACTGGGTTTGGCCCCAGAACAAACAAACAAATACATATATTCTGCCTGAACATCATGGAAATAAATAGGTTTTTTAAAGTGACATTTTGGCCTGTCCCACAAAGGTCTTGGGTATCAGGCAAGGAAAACACGATTTTATCTTCATTACCATCTATCCACACATACTTTCAGTATTCATGAAGACATTCTTCTCACAGTTTCACAAGGAAAAGAACAGAACTTGGGGTCTGAGTATCAGTATCTGGCCAGAGTCCATTTAGTGGCAAAAGGAATTCTTAAGTACTGACATTACATTTCAACAGGGCATGGAGAGACTGAATTTACATTCTTTCTTGGATTAGATTTTGTTTGTTAGATTCATTCTCTTTAGATAATCAAAGCCATGTGTAGCCAGACCTTGTCAGCTCCACCAATGGTAGATTGGAGGCAGATGGCAGTGGTCAAGATCCTGTTTGAGGGGGAATCCTCTAGATCTATGGAAAATCTGCTGTTCTGTCCTCAACTAAAGGGAAGATTGTGATTCCTCTCATAGGATCTGGGGGTATCAGTCACCAAAATGATGAAAGTCAGTTGTTCTCAAGCCCACCAGCCACTGTCTCTGCAAACATACAGGAAGCTTCAGTTTCCCCAAATCACTGTCTTGTGGTCAAAACGAAGAGAATCTCCCAGTCAATTTATGAGGTTTCTGCCTTCCAGTTATAGATGAAAAGAGTGTGTTACTAACTGGGGAATGTTATTTATGGTGTGATTGTTAAAAAAGGAATGATAGTGTTACCTCTCTCTCTCTCTGTCTCTCTCTCTATATATCTCTCTCTCAAGTGCCTAGGTTTTTATGACTGCTACAGCATTTTTTGCCATTCTTGACATTCTCCTTTAGGCCGTGAGTTTAAGTGGGGTTGTATTTCAAGGAGTCAACCTTAATTTTGCTACTAGAGAATCAGTAACCACAGATATCTTACCTTTGTTTTTGTATACTCCCTATCCTATGTTTTTTTTTGACTAGTTATTTTGAAAATCACATGCCTGCCTTTCTGTAATTAAAAATTCTTGATATATTCTCATTTCACCCTCAAAAATGAACTCCTCTTCTTCTTCTTCTTCTTCTTCTTCTTCTTCTTCTTCTTCTTCTTCTTCTTCTTCTTCTTCTTCTTCTTCTTCTTCTTTTTCTTCTTCTTCTTCTTCTTCTTCTTCTTCTTCTTCTTCTTCTTCTTCTTCTTCTTCTTCTTCTTCTTCTTCTTCTTCTCTTCCTCCTCCTCCTCCTCTTTCTCCTCCTCCTTCACCTCCCCCTCCTCCTCCTTCTCTTCCTCCTTCTTCTCCTTCTCCTCCTTCTTCTCCTTCTTCTCCTCCTTCTTCTCCTCCTTGTCCTCCTCCTCCTCCTTCTCCTTCTCCTTATTCTTCTCCTCCTTCTCCTCTTCCTTCTTTTTCTTCTCCCCCTCCTCCTCTCCTTCTTCTTCCTCTTGCTATTGCTTTTTTCTCTTTCTCCTCCTTCTTCTCCTCCTCTTCCTTTTTTCCTCCTTCTCCTTCTACTTCTCTTCCTCTCTTCCTTTTTTTCCTCCTCCTCTTCCTCTTCCTTCTTTTTATTCTCCTCCTCCTCCTACCACATCACCTGATGCTCAAGGATTACTCCTGACTCTGTGCTCATATGTGCATCATATGTGGTGCTGGCGAACAGGGTTGAACGTATGCAATGCAAGTGCCTTGCCCCCTGGACTATTTACCAGGCCCGACCTTAGAAAAATTCATCCCAAGTTTGGAAACCATCCAAGCAATTCTGAGTAATGTCAGTCACAAAATGAATAGACCAGTACGTTGATCTCATCTCTTACAATAATTTTCTCAGGTGGTTCTTAGTTCATAAAGTTTTGGGAATGAAGCTGTAGGATACCAAGAAATTCTAGGACACAGACTGTGGCAAAAACAGTGGAGTTGTTTCTTACCCCAATGCTTGTTCTCCCTATTCTTAGAGAAGCTAAGTTTTAGGCAAGTACTTGGCTCCTAATCACTAGATGTGGCTATTTAGCCAAGTCAAGACTATTACAGAGGTGCAAGCAGAAGTGCTGTAGACACCATAAAAAGCAAAGGACTTTATCTTGCTTGCCTGTGTCTTTCATTGTACTGGTTGCAAGAGGACATAATGACTGTACCCAAGCATTCACCCTAAAAATGAGGCCACCTGATAGCAAGGGCAGACTAGCAAAGAAAAAGGAACCTTAACTCTCTGAGAATCATGAGATGGTCACTTTAAGCTTACAAACATCTCTTTGCCATGACAAAGAAACACCTGGTTTAACTTATAAATCATTCACTTTTGTATTTGGTTTTGGTGCCGAGTTCAGGTAGAGAGGCTATAAACAACCAAATATAATGTTAAATGATATAGACAGTAAAACAAATATTGTCTCTTACCCTCCATAATCCTAGAACCTGCCTATAGCCAATACATTGTTTTCATATGAGCAAGCCTTTCATGGTTAGAGAATGTGACTTGGTGATAGTATTCCTACTTTGGATTCATAGCTTCAACTTTGGGGAGATTCATAAAAGCAGAATTGGAGTAGATTAAGGTGTAGAAAAGCCTAAAAGCTTGTATGATCATAAAAGTCCAAAAAGAAGACTAATGAAGTGAAAGAGTCAGAACTATAGAGAGAGTCACACTCCTGGGTACGAATTCTACCCCTTATATACTTTCTTTGTGCCATTAGTAAGTTGCTCAATTCCCTTCAACTTCTGTGCCTTGCTCTATAAAATTAGGAAACTTATAAAACTAACATTGCATTATTATTATGAGAATTATATATATACATATATATAAAGTTGCCATACTGATAATGATTTCCCTCAATAAATGGTAACTATTATAAGTATTCATTTTGTAACCAATAAAGAAAAGGAATCCCCAGCAAGTGAAGGCAGAAAGTTGCCCCCATTACCAATATTAAAACCTGACTTTCTCTCAATTGAAGAAATTAATGCTATAAGGGGTTGAGTTTCAGTGAAAGAGAAGTATGTGCATAGGATTTTTTAAAAAATTTTATTAGTGAAACACCATGACCATCCCTCCACCAGTGCCCATTCTCCACCACCAATGATCCCAGTATCCCTCTGACCCCCTCACTCCCCCCCACCCCATCTCTGTGGCAGGGCATTCCCTTTTGTTCTCTCTTTCTCCTTTTGGGTGCTGTGGTTTGCAAAAGAGGCATTGAGTGGCAATCATGTTCAGTCTATAGTCTACTTTCAGCATGCATGTCTTATCCTGGGAGCTATTAGAAGAAGATGCAGAAATATCTTCTAAATATGGTGGAAGTGCACGCAGGAAGCTGAATTCACCCATGATAGTTTGAAGTGCTAAGATACTGTCAGAAATAAAAAATGCTACCTGTCACCTCTACCCAGCCACAGGAATGAATTCTTTCCACCAAGATAAATATTGGTCACTGTGAAATATGTATTTGTTTATTTATAAGCTTTGATCCTGCTTAATCCCTCAGTTGTATCATCTGTTAGGTCTTCATTAAAGCTTGAACACATTTTTCCCCACATGGATATGCTTCGTTAGATCCATTTCCTGGTTTCTGGATGGCAAGAATAATTGTAAATAGAATCTTCATTCAACTCCAAGCTACCTAGATTCCTAATACACTAGATGCAGTGTCTTTAATGCAGTAGCTGCATGGCCATTACTAAGCACTGGCTGTTCTTTCCTTTTAGAACTCCTACCTAGTGTCAAATTTAAGAAAGATGCTGAGCTATAGATATAAATATGCCCATATAACCTATCCTTGGTCAAACCATCACTGGATACCATCACAGACACAAAACATCTCTCATAGGTGATGGGAAAGCAGAGGATAAAGATGAAGGGAGAGACTCCCTGAGGAGACAAATGACTTAAGAGCTAAGACTTGAAAGGAGTAAAAATTAGTGCAAAGGTTCCAATGTGAAAGAAACTGATATGGACCAGCGGCTGAAGAAAACCAGCTAACTGAAGTGGAGAAGGGAGAAGGAGGAGCTGGGGAGATGGTAACCTCATGACTAGCCTGTGAAGTAGTTCGGTGAATTTTCCTTTTGATCTATTGCCATAGGCAGCCACTTGTTTTAAGCAGGAGAATGACCTAATGCCAACTGTCTGTTAAGGTGATGACCTTGGCTTCTATGAAGATAAGTGGTCGGAAAGAAGGATGACTTAGATTGGGCAAGCAACAGTGGCCTTGGAGAAGTCTGAGGATCTGCTCTTGCTCATGGGAGATCAAGGCAACCAAACTTCAGTTAGGGAATAGATGATGAGGCCAGTCTGCTGGCCAGTGACCAAACAGGGACCAGATATCACTCCAGAGCTCTCTGCTTGGCTATCCATGACAGGCTCCAGGCTTGCTACTGTCCCTTCCATTCCCTTTCTCCTCAAAACTACTTTGTGTTTCTTCTTCCCTCAAATTTCCAGAGTTAAGGAAAGCCAGAGTTCAGAAAACAATAATTTAAAGCTAGACCTGGGTCATTTTTGATAGGACATTATGAAAAAATGTGCCCTTCACGACGATTGTACTCTAAATGTCTCCATCTGGGAGGAGGACATGAGAGGCATTGCCAGAAAATTCACCATTAGGAAAGTAAGGATTGCAAATAAGTCTATACTTTTAATAATTTTATTGAGTTTTACATTTTCAAAGCTTTTTTCCCACATGTAAGTTCCCAGAGTTAACTTTTCTTTGATGACCTAGGGCAAAGTTTTACAACCTTTTATCGGGCCATGATCCCTGTCTAATCTTGTTTCCTTCTGTGCCTCCCAGTCCTGCCAGTTGCCCTCTAATCTTATGCTAGAGGCCCCTATTCACTGATGCAAATTTCAGTCGTTTCCCTTTTGCAATATCCTGAGGACTGTCTGGCCCCTGGCTGAGAAATGTTGGAGTGAAGATCTGATTTCAAAGCCGCATCTTTCATGGCTAATGCAAACACATGACCAGCCATAGGACTAGTTAATAGCTTGTCTCCCTGAACTAAAATTTCTATTTTTATATTTTGACATATCCTGGTTGATTTAGCCAACTGGTATTTTAAACTGAATCCCTCCCCGCAGACACACATGCATCTTTTCTCTTTCTATCCATTCTTTAGATTCCTATTGTTAAGGATTAAGTACACCAATATAGAATGTCTCAAAGTCCTCACACCTTTCCCTGACTTTTACTGGAGCCATCTCAGATCTATGGTATCTTAACAGTAAAGAAGGAGATTGAGTTAGCTGTCCTTATAGCCAACTCCCAGGTTCTGTATGTGCATATTGTTTGGAAGTTGGATAGAACTGAACTGTTGCTTTTGGTTTTTTTGTTTGTTTGTTTGTTTGTTTGTTTTGTTTTATTTTGTTTTGTTTGTTTTTTGGTGCTCATGGAGAGAGAGAACAGAATCTATAAATTTGAGTCTGCCCCCAGCCGATTTTTCTGTAAGCTTTCTAAAACATCAAATGTAACTTTAACCAAAATACAAATTTTATTATGCTCCATAGTGAAAAATTCAGCTCTGCTAACAATAATCAGTAGAGTGCTTTTCCAACAGTAGTAATGAATCTGCGCAAATCCATCTACAGACTTTCCTGACTCATAGCATGTATGTTTGATGCTAGTGGATAAAATGTGAAGCCTGCTGTCACACAGTAGAGCAAAATTAATGGAATCCAAGCTGCAAACAACCCTTGTCCCATACCAATAGTGTAGTCAACAGACATGATTAATGATGCCTCATTTCTTTTTTATATTAATGGCAGTTCCCACAGAAGAAAAATTGGGCAAAAGATCAGGGAACCCAACCAAAAAAGATGTCTAAATTACACATCTCAGTGAAAAAAGTAAGCCACAGTGTAATATAGATGATATAAAGTTGTGCCACGGTCAGTTTGCGTTGTCTAGATGATTTGAGATGACATTGGTTTAGGGGTGACAGCCCTTCCTACACCCAAACAGCACAGCCAGCTCTGTTTTTCTTCCAACTCAGCAAGAGGTAGCAAGAAAATCTAGCAAAAAGGCCAGACTTTAGAAGCAAACTTTAACCACACTCCTTCTAAATCATGCATGCCTGACTCAGAATTTTTGTCAGAATAGACTCACATGATGTATTAAAATACCACAAGAGGTAAGATCACAATCAGTATTATTTCCTGTATACATTAAACATGCATATATGCATGTATTAATATAAATGATATATAATATAGTATAATATTATTATATTAATATTCTAGATTAGGGATTCTAAATGTGTATTTTGAAGTTCATTAATTCCTGTTGAACCACTGAGGTTTGCAATACAGGTCTGTGGGCAATGAGCAATCTGAATCCAAGTGGTGGGGTCTGTCCAGTTATTTGTATTTTATCAAGATCCATTTGATTCTGACTCATACAACTTGAGAAGCCCATTCCAGGCAAGCTGATGAATTATTATTCTGCAGTCACTTCTAATGCATATGGGCTTGTTTTGTTTTGACTCTTTCCCAGTCACTACCTACTACCTCGATAGAGGCTGTGTCACTATGTCGAGCTAATGACACTCACATAAAACTGTAACGCGAAACTTTTCATCACTACTAAACATTTTTAACATGTATAGTATGGCCTTCAAAATCCTTATCTGAGCTTTATTTATGGGGGTGGAAATGAAACCCCCTAGCTCCCAGGTGGAGGAGTGGGGAGCACCACCTAGAAGCAACTACACAACCCAACTGGAAATAGAATAAGGCAAGATGCCTGACACCCCTTCAATCCCTTTCCCTTCTTCCCTCCACTCTCACCCAGTCTTCAGTTTTGGTACTGGAAGTTTTTCTCTTGTTTGTTTGCTTTGTGCTTGACTTTATAAAATCATACCTTTAAAATTTGGAGGGTTCATTTTCAACAATTATGGGATGACTATATTTCCACATTTCCTTGTTTTGTGTGTCAGTTTCTCTCCCAAGTGGGTAAGAACCCCATGACAAATGGTAAAAGGAATGGCTTTTTTGCCACTTGCCAACTTCTCTCTTGGCAAGTGTGACCCAGGGGGGCCATCATTTTGTGAGGTGGCAGATAGGAGGCCTGGGCTGTGAATTCCAGTGACCTATGACCCACCTTTTCTTCTCAGAAGCTTATCATCCAGAATTTATGTTGGGATAAGATGCGATGTAAATCTGCCATGAAAGCCCTGTGCAGGCAAAAGGGGGTGATCCTTCAGGTCTAGGAACACATGCTTCATCTATTTGACTTATATGGGCACCCTAGGGCTTTTATGGGGGCCAAAAAGTGGAAGCCAAGCATTCATTGTAAACAGATGGTGCTGCTAACAAGGAAAGTAAAACATTCTTCCCGTCATTCTCCCCCAGTGGAGACCTGAAGCAGATTCAGCTTTAAAAACAAGCACACAAACAAATGTATCAGACAGGCCCTTTTCCTATACCCCCAAAGCCTTAGGTCAAAGGTATGTGTGTATAAATATGTGTACTTGTGTGCTTATACACCCAAATGTTCTCGAGAGCATGCACATACATGCTTAAACACACATGTTTGCACGTACACACATACACATACATACACACACACTGGCAAATAGACAAAACCTAGTCCCCATTCCTCACTTTCCCCCTACTTCCCCATTCTCTCCTCACGCCAAACTTGACATTCCTTTGGTGTAGATACTATAAATATAAAATGAACAAACTCAATCCCAAGTCACAAGGGGCCCTTTCTTTGCATGACCACAACATATGCATTTGTCCATCATTTTGGGATTTTTATGAAGCCCTTAAGAATGTTCAGAATTTCAGTCTTGCTCAAACAATATCCTGCTAGCTGATTCAGATGTTGAAACTTGGGATAATTCGTGAATTTCTATTAAGAAGAAAACATAATCTTAAAGTATCTCAATATGAAAGATGTCTATGTATTTCCTCCCTTTACCTTTTTTTCTTTCTTTCTTTCATCCTAGAGAAAGAAATGCGGAAATTATTATGTTTTCTTTAATAGAAGCAATTTGAAGTTGAATACAATCTCTCCTTCCCCAACCCCCAAAGAGAAGTAGCATTATTATACTGTAGTGGGGTCTTTACTTAATGCTCCATTAGGTAGCATCTTGTTACATAACCACTTTGCTTTTAAATCTGAATACCATTGATAACAATCTCCTAACTAGTCATTCTTCTGGGGCCTAAGTTTAAAAATAAATCATCTGGACCACTGAGATGTTCTTTTGAACATTCCAGAGAAGGAGACGCTAGGGTTTACTCAGTGACCCGTGACTTGGGGCAGGACCACACTCATACTGCCCCAAATAGATGAGGCTCTTTCTTTATTTTTAAAGCTTCCTCAGAAAAAGCAAACCCCACAATCTCCTTAAGTAAACTCCTCAATATGAAAGGAATATGAAGATTCCAAGCTTTTGCCTGTGACAGCACCCAGTTTAACATGGCATGCAAAGAACTCCAGGCCAAAAACAATTTGCAAAGATTGTATGTAACCTTCCCAAAAAAACCATTCTTTGCTTTTTCCACTCTAGAAGAGACTGTATTCTTCTCTCCTTGAGTCTATTTTTTTTCTCCTGGGCCATACCCAGGAGTGCTCAGGGCTTGCTCCTGGTTCTATGTTCAGGGATCACTTCTGTTGGGACTTCAGGGACCATATGAGGTGCCAGAGATCAAGGTCAGGTGAACCGCATGTGAGGCAAGCACCCTACCTGATCTGCTATTGTTATGGCCCCACTGAATACATTTTTCTCTCTTTCACTCCCCTCACATTTCTCTAAATTTCTTTCAATTAAAAAGTATTTTACTACATACACATGCACACATGCATGTAAGCCTTTAAGTGTTTTAACAGCATCAACACTGTCAGAAGAGAGTTTAAGTTATTCTGTCCCTTCTATTGAAGCTCAGTCCTTTATTTTTATTTATTTATTTATTTATTTATTTTACTCTGTCATTTAGAGCCTACAAAACCTCTTACGACATCAAGATCTTTCTGGAGCATAATTGAAAACTGTATTGTCTGCCTACTTGTGTACAAAATTATTAGGAAATGATGAAGTAAATTTTTAACAAACCCTATCTTAATCTCCCCCATCTGTTTAATAGGAATACCTGTCCTGCCAAACTCTTAGTATTGGGGGTAGGATCAAAAGTCATTCTGTGTTCAGCTGCCCTCATTAAGATATTCGTATCACCACCAAAATAGTCACTCTAAAGCTGAGTCTGGAGGTAGATGTTTACAATTATTTAAGAAATCTTTAATGCTCCTGAAAAAAATACTATAAATAAAGCCTGCACCACAACTACAAATATTTAACAGGTGACATAGCAGATTAGTATTCATGCAAGAAAACAGTATATTAGAATCTTACAAAGACACAAGGGTGGGAAGTTATCCCCTGAAGATGTCAACCATACCTGAATAGCAGAGTAGAAATATATATCCATGCCCTTGCAATAGCAGATACATTGAAGTTCATTTTTAAAAGAAAATTAAAAAATTTAAGTATATTAAGGAGATAACTAGGTCTATTGAATATTAAAATTTAAAACCTCAAACCTTAATAATTAAAACTAGTCGTAGTTTAATTCCACTTAAAATTTTTGGTAATTAAAACAGGTTTAAGTCATAATACACTTGATTTTAGATCAAGAAAACACACTCAAGAGTTCAAAAAGAGGCCCAACTGTATAGAGGAATTTAATGCATGATAAGAATGTCATCCCATATCAGAAAGTAAGAGATTGCTCTCTAAAACAGTAGTGTATAAGCACGACAACAGAATTTTTTTAAATGGACAAGTGAGACTACATTAAACTCAGACACTTCTTTAAGGATACCTCCTCAGGACTGAAATATGGAGGAGGAGAAAATATTTGCAAGTTACATGAGGAGTTAACATCACAAAGGGTTCCAAAACAAAATAACAATCCAGTTTTTTTTAAATGGACAAAGGACTTAAATAACTATTCTTCTAATGTTGATGTGCAAAAGGCCAACAAAGATATGGAAAGATCCTCAGTGTCATTAAAGGGAAAAAAACTGAAATTGCAATGTCACCTCATACCCATTAGAATGACTATTTAAAAGAAAAAGTTACATGTTGGTGAGAATATGGAGAAACTAGAACCTAGGCATGTTATTGGTAGAATGCAAAAATGGTGCAGCTGCTTTGGAAGACAATGTGGAGAATCCTGAAAAACTTTTAAAATCTGAGCACAGAGATATGGGTCAGTGATGAGCATGTGCACCGTTAACATGAGGCCTCAAATTCAATCCTCATCACACCCCACATGCCAGGTTTGATCCCCAGATTTCTGTCATTGTCACCCCCTACAACTACAGCTAGTATGTGTGTGATTTCTGGGTCACTGCAATCAACTGTGTGACCTCTGGTACATTGCAGCATCAACAAAGCAAAGGGGGAAATTTAACTGAAAATTGAATTCCCATATGATAGAAGTGATAATCCCACTTGTAGATATATATTCAAAAGAATTTAAAACAGTCAAAAAGATACTTGCATTCCTTTGCTTAGCAGTGTTATTCACTCTGGCCATGGGGTGTGATGCTCGTCAACAGTCACCAAATAAAGTGGTCAGATTCACAGAAACTAAGTAGAATGGTGGTTTCCTGGGGTTTGGGGGTGGGAGAAAGGGAGTGAATATTCAGTGAGTATGGAATTTCAATTTTGCATGATGAAAAAGTTTGAGATCTAGTGCACAATAGTATGAATATCCCTAAAATTTCTGAACCATATACTTAAAAATGGCTATAGCAAATTTTATGTGTTTTCTTATAACCACAATTGAAATTTTTTTAAGTTGTAGCAGATCATTAATTGGAATGGAATATAGCAGTTTTGATACCTTATAAACTAAGTCAAGATAAAACCCAATTTTTAACTAGGTAGTTAAATGTCAAAAGTTAAATCACAGGAGGATCTGGTACGGGGAAGGTTTTTGAAATGCTTCTCCCACCACAGAAAAATTGGGAACTTTTTGCATGCCACACGATATCCAAGCCAGTGGGAAGACAGATGAGAAAACAGTCTGTACCTCATGGCACCAAGGGATGATTTCCTTAATATAAATGCAGTTTTGAAAAATCCATAAAGAATACAGATGCAGTAAAAATATGGGTAAATTGCATAACCAGAAAGGCCACAACAAAGGAAATGGAATTGGCTTAAACATGAAAAAGTTGTTCAGTCCCACTTAAAAACAGAGAAATGCAAGTCAAAACCATTTTGAGACATCCTTTAGCACCTATCAGATTGGCAAACACCCAGAAGTTTGATTACACACTCTGCTGGCGAGACAATGAGGAAGCAAGCACTGTTCAGCATTGTTAGTGGAAGTATCAATTGAGTTAGCCCCTTAAAGGGCAATTTGGCTCAATGGATCAAAATTAGAAATGCATGTTCCTGTAATTCTACTTGTGGAGTGGATATTGTTGACTTTCTTGTCCGAGTACAAAGCACTTGTGGAAGTATGTACCATTATTTAATCGCACAATGCTGGAGAAGTCAAATCTCTTTCTCTAAGGTCCTCACTGAACACATTATGGTAGTAGGTTTAACCAAAGGAATGTCACACAACATGCGCATGTTTTCATTCTGCTGATATGCATGTCAATTGTGTAATATCACTCCTTTTCCAATGTCTTCTTATTACCTATTACCCTAGAATAAAGGCCCAAATCCTTACAAAGGTGCTACAACTTCTGCCCACCTTCATCTATCTGACCTTCAGGGCCACTTGACCTCTCTTTCTCAAACTCACTGATCTCTTTGCTGATCCTCAGGTGTGTTAGTCATATTCCTACCTCAGGAACTTGCATTGACTGTTCCCTCTGCCTGGATCACCAGACATCCCCCAATAAACCCAAAGCTCACTTCTTTGCCACCATCAACTCTTTCTTTCCATGCTGCTTTCCCAGTAAGGCCACCTCTGATTCCAGCCAAATTAAAATCTCTTTCCCAACATTTTCAATCATCATCTTGCTCTATTTTTTCCATTGTTCTCTTTATAATCCAACATAATATATAATTTATATTGTTATCATGTTTGTCATCTGCTTTCTATCCCCTACTCCAAGACATAAATGCATCAGAGAAGAAATTTTGTCAGTTTTCTTCCATTTTGTTCACTTCTTTATTGGCATAGTAAATGCTTAGTGTTTGTTTCAAATAACCGAACATTGAGCATATGATATAAAAAGAGTCAAAAATATACAGAAGGGCCAAAATGATATCTAGAGGAGGTAGATATCTTTATATCTAGAAGAGGTAGATATCTCCCTTTTATGAGATTGTGGTCATGCCCTGGTTGGAACCCTGAAATCTCTCTCTCTCTCACTCTCTCTCTCTCTCACACACACACACACATACACACACACATATACACACAAGTCTCTTGAATATAGGTCAGAGGTCACTCCTGAGAACCTAGTCAGAAATAGCCCCTGAACAAAATGAGGTATGGTCCAACCTCCCTTCTTGTCGCCCCAAAGAAATCATATTCACAAGGTATTGAGACAAAGGGCAATTCTTTTTCTGAATATAGTATTTCTTAGAAATAGTGAGTAGCAATATTTGCAGTGGTGTGTATAAAGAAAAATGGAAGTCTATAGAAAAAATAACATCAGTGGTTTCCTGTGATATGTGGACTAGACTCTGGGGAATTGGTAGAAAGGAGACAGCCCTGTAAATATTTTCATTTAGATTGAGTAAAAATACTACTTACAATACCCAATCTCTCTCTCTTTCTCTCTCTCTCTCTCTCTCTCTCTCTCTCTCTCTCTCTCTCTCTCTCTCCTCTTCTTCCTCCTCCTCCTTTCTCCCTCTCTCTCATACACACACACACACACACACACACACACACACACACACACACACACACACACATACCACCATATACATCATGGCCTTTGGCAGAAAGTACCTAACTTAGGAGTTTTCAGGAAGACCCAGAGAATTTGCATTTTCTCCAAGCTTCCATAACCACTCCCTTTCTAAGACTGGTGCTCTATAGCTTATCAGCATCAAAAATTACCACTCTTCCTCTCCCTCTCCTGACCAGAGAATACTGGTCTTTGATATGATTTCCATTTGGAACACAAGCAAATGGGCTAAGCATTGAAATGGAAGGCAGAGCTTGAGGACACTTGGAACCATTCTGTCACGGCCCATAAGTTAGCAGAAACATCACCAGTCCATTCAGTCATTTCACACACACACACAGCAGAATGATTTTCATGATGACTGTGACATCCATTTTTGTCATATGTTTCAATTAAGTTTCAGACCTCAAAACTGTCCAGAATCTGACCAAGGGCCACTGACAAAATTGCTCATGTTTCTGTCCCCCCTGAGGGCCCCATACTAATCTCCTCCACCCATTTTTCCTTCTGTGTCTGCCTAGGCACTTTTTTCCATTGAATATTTATCCTAATTTACAGAGGAAGATTTTTGAACACCCTTTCCTGGAGATGAAGACGACAAAGGGGGATAGGACCCAAACTGTATCATAGTGAGGCCCAACCAGGTCCCTAGATTGTGATAATTTACAGATGAATGAATGCAGTGAACTCTACTCAATGACTATAGCAAAACTCTGCAAATGTGAGTAAGCGGGGGTGGGAGATAAAAGGAACCAGTCATGAACAAGTAGGAACTGAACCAGGCAAACCTCAAATAATCTTCAGTCCCCAAAACAAATTTATCCATACCAACTTTACATTGATCCCCAAAAGAAAGAAGAAATTGACAAGGGAGGGCAATTAAAACTTTATGACCTCCGTATAATAAAAGATAGGTAAAGGTAAAGGTAAAGGCCCTCCCGTTGATCGTCGATTTGCTCGAGAGGGCCCAGTAACGTCTCCATTGGAGACTTTTGTTGTTACTGTGTCTGGAGCGATAGCACAGCGGGTAGGGCGTTCGCCTTATAAGCAGCCAACATGGCCGACCCGAGTTCGATTCCTCTGCCCCTCTCGGAGAGCCCGGCAAGCTACCGAGAGTATTCGATTCGATAATAAAAGATAATGTAAAGATATATTCTAAAGACTCCACATGTTCGGTTCAAAAAACTTCTTTTGCACTCTCTCTATTTTGGACCTCTCAAGATTATGCTAGGTCCGGAACACACTTTCTGATACACTTTCTAATGGACTTCAAGAATCTGTCATGTTTTTGACATTTTATACACTACGTTAAAATTAATAGCTTCATGGATCCCTTATGAGTTTCTTCCTTATAGTTCCTAGAGCAGCCCCAGGTTTCTGCTTCCCAGACAAATCAGGGACCAGCAGTCCCATGATTCAAAAGATGGGGAACACTAGATGTGGTGAAGTAATCTTTTAAAATGTTTTAAAATTGGGGCCGGAGGAATAGTAGAGCCGGTAGGGTGGTTGCCTTGCTGGCGGCCAACCGGGTTCAATCCCTGGCATCCCATATGGTCTCCCCAGCACCCGGGAGTAATTGCTGAGTGCAGAGCAAGGAGTCACCCCTAAGCATCGTTCTGTGTGACCTAAAAAGCAAAAAAAAAAAAGTTTTAAAAGTAAACACCATCTGCCAATCAGTTCTAGTTGGCTCGGAGTTGGGTTTTCACCAAGTGCCTGGGTTTTGCCTCTCATATTGTTTCTCCACTGTGTCTGTGTGGTAACTGAGTCACGATGACATAATGATGCAAAGAAAAGTTGTGCGACAACCAGACGTGCACACGTTCGTCTCTCTGTGACTATAGTTTTGGGTCTGTTCCTGAGACGTTGGTGGAATGATTTGATTAACGGCAGACTTGTACAACATTAAAAAAGAAGAACGAAAACCAGATTTATTCTTGGCATTCTTTTTTCCTAGACCCTTCATGTGTAATGTAGTAATTAATTTATAGCTTTGCAAGGAGGCAGCATCAGAGAAACAATTTAATTCGCAGTCGGGAGAAGGAAGGCAGATGGACAGTGTGGTTGAAAGTGCCCAGGGCGCGGTGGTCAGGCACGTAAGGGCAATGGAGCGGGAGTTCTCTGCCAACTAAGACCAAGTCTTAGCACCTGGGTTGCCCATCCCCATGCCGAGAGGGTCAATTGTCTTGCCCCAGAGAACCCGGAGTCTTTGGGAAACGTTTCCCGCCGTGGCTGAGGTCTCGAGGCGTTAGGCAGCGTGGGGAAACTTCCTCTTGCTCCGGGTGGGCACCGCGGACCAGAGGCAAGAGCCCTCGCAGAGCGCGGCGGGCCACGGGGGAGGGGGCGGGGTGTCCTGCACCCCCACTCCGGGTTATTCCTGGAAGTCGGCGGCATTCCGCCCCAGGACACACCCTCTCCCCCTCCCCAGCAGCCCCGCGCCCGGCTGTGCGCGCGCTCGGCTCTGCGCACAGTCGGGGCGCGATCGGCGAGGCTGCGGGTGCGTGCCTGAACCGCCACCCCTCCCTCCGCTCCCCACCCCCGCTCCCGCACCCCGAAACCGACGTCCTCCTCCAGCCTGCGAAAGGGCCGGGCTTGGGCAGCTCCGCAGCCGTGGGGTTGCCTTTTCTTTTTCTTTTCTTTTTTTTTTCTGTCGTCTTCTGCAAACGAGTCGGACTTGGGAGCTCCGAAGTTGCCAGGCTGAGAGACCCCCGAGAGGAGGTTCCTGGGGGAGCGGAGCGGGGTTCGCTGCTGCTCGGCGGGTGAGTGCCCGCGCGCTGACTGCCGCGGCGTTGCGGGTAGAAATGCGGGCTCGCGGCTCTGCAGCGCTGCAGGGAGCTCCTGGGAAACGCGGGGCCTGAGGGGTTTGCTCCGAGGGTAACCCGGAGACGGTCTTCCACCCCGGCGGTCCTCATCCCACCTCTGACCCCTTTTAGGGGTCCGGGTGCTGGGTCTCGCTGCGCTGACTCATCCGTTGTTGGAGCTGGAGTGGGGGGAGGGGAGGAACGCTCGAGGTTGTTGGAACTCTCTCTCTCTCTCTCTCTCTCTCTCTCTCTCTCTCTCTCTCTCTCTCTCTCTCTCTCTCTCTCTCTCACACACACACACACACACACACACACACACACACACACCACTTTTCGAGAAGCTGCTTTGATGCGTTTACATGCCTGCAGCGGTTCGCATTGAGTTTTGCGTTTCGAATTTCTTGGTAATTCGCTCCATCCTTGATGGAAATAAAAGGAAACTTGCCCCGAGCCAGCAATTCCGGACCGCCTAATTGCTGCTCGGTGGTTGAATGAACGTATGCTGGGAATACTTTCAAGGAAAGTTTGGGTGATTGGATGTTGTGCCCCCGTCCCCACCGCCCGCCCCCCCACCTTCCCACCCTGGGATCTGGACTTTTCCACACCTGTTGCACCCCCCGCCCCCGAAAGTTGTTGGCTTGTTTTTCTTGAGTTTCCGCTGCTTTGTAACAGTCCTGCCGCTAACAAAATCCGACGTCATCTTCGCGTTCCCTGTTACCTCCTCGAAGTCCTTTGGACCAGCTCCCGCGTTAGCTGCAGTTGGCTGTGTTTCTCGAGGGACAAGTGACAGGCAGACTACAACAGGGAAGAATGCATTCCTGATGACTCCTCTGCCATGGAAAGAATGAACTGGAAAACTGGCATTCCCATTCATTTTTTTATGGAAAGCATAGCTGTCAAGTGTTATAGATATTTATAAATGTGAAATTTGGTGTGTCCTTGAAATTAGGCAATCCAGAGAGAACCAGACTTTAACTCGGGAACATATGATGCTTCTCTCCGCCCTCTACCCGCGCACCGCCCCTCTTTCCCACCTCGGCCTCCCCCCCCCCCCCCCCCACCTACCTGCAGACTAAGCAAAAAGACTCTCTGAGAACTCCCCAGGGATAACTGACAAACTGACATTGAATCTCCCTTGACAAGCTTGTGGAAGGTTGGAGGACATGGGTGATGTTTCCTGACAGAAGCCAGAGGGGAGGCTGGCAGGGGAAGCCGGGAGGCGACTGAATTTTGTTTTTGGCTTTCGGATGGTGAAGAAAATCATCAGGCTACTGGAAATGTATTTACTATCTTTGTAGGTGAAGTTTGATTTCCTGTCCACATGATTTAAAAAAAAAAAAAAGACAACCTTTCAATGGCCTTTCTTGCACTTCCAAGTAGAGCTGGGTGGAATGCTTGTTTATTTCTGTGGCTGATTACTCCACGGGAGAAATCTGCTGAAGCCAGCCAGTTCAAAAAGCAGGTCCTAGTTTATCTTGCCCACATAGCGGCAGACAGGTTGTTCTGAGTAACAGTTGAGTCTTGGCTTTCTTCTGAAACTTATTTTGGAGGTTACCTAAAGAAGTTCCAGGCATTCCCCTCACCCAGAGCTGAATGGAAAGTTAAACTTGGATGTCTGATGAATGAGACCCTGGAAGCTACTTTACCAGGCTGTAAAATAACATGCTTCTGAGAACGCTGTAGCTATTAGACATCGGTGTCTCAGGCTACTGTACAGTTTTCCTTTGTTCTTCTAGGAAAGAGACCTTCTTTGATCACTGCAATGTTTCTTTATTGTTTGTTCAGCGGTGCTACTTTATCTCCCCCCTCCCCCTTCTTAGGATTGGAAAGCTCCCTTCATCTTAGCTGAAATCATAGACTAGAATTAGCTGCAATGATTACTTTCTAGGGTTAAAATTAGCAAGGCCCATGGGGCTTTTCTGGGATATCCTTCTTGTCTCAGAGGTTGAGCTGAGTCTCCTTTCCAGTGCCCACTTTAGCAATTACTGCTAGGTGGTGCTTAAGTAGTCTTTAAAAATAGCATTTTTATTTGGGTCTCTTTCCCCTGGAGCTTTAATCCCACGTTACTGATACATGTTGACCTTTGTTTTGCTGAGGTGCCTAAAGTAACCAATACATTTACCCCGGGCCTTCTAAGTCCATATATTTAACTTTTTGAACAGACCCTTGAAAAAAAATAAACAAAAGTTCCAGTGACACTTGCCCTGGAGCAGACTGTGCTGCGGTGACAGGTGGCCATTGCATGGGCTTTGTTTATGTCCAGGACAAGCTTGGTGTCTCCTAAATGAATCATGAATTGAATAATTGATTTCTCACACCTTCTGCGGCACTTAATCTCCAGCCATGAATTCAGAGGGGGGTTAGTAGTGTGATCTTGCTCACGTGGGACCCCTTTCAAAGCCTATCAAGCTATTTTACAGCTGGTTCCCTCTAGCCAGAACAGACACCATGAAGTGCCGTATCCCAAACTCTGGCCACTCCTGGCTTTCCCATTTCGGATGGCTCCAGTGACCTGCCCACGTGTTGGTCAGTTCCAAAGCCGGTGGGGCCCATGGCTACAATGGGTTTCTGTAAATGTAATTAAACGTGTCTCTGCCAGCTGCTTGTGGTATTCCTGAATGTTTTCATAAGAAAAGCTGTTCTTCGGCTTTATCTGCCCACTGTGGTTTGTGGCACGTTGCGCTATTCTGCAGCCCTTGCAGTTTTTTCCTGAATGATTGAGCTCTGATGTCATGTGCTATCTCAGCGCCGAAGCCTTGCAGGGCTCTGCTGGGGTGTGTGCGGAACAGCGGAGGGGACGGCCGCTCTCTCTGAGCAAACTAGGTAGTGGCGCCCCGTCTGCTCCAGCACATTCCACTGCCCAGAAACCACAGCCACCAAATGACTTGCGGTCGGAGTGATTTGGGGCTGGTTAAAGATGATTTAAAGGGAAGGTTATGGGCACATGGAGTGTAGGGTAAAGAAAATATATTTTACTACATTATTGAGACCACATGGCTCCAACTTGAGCTCTCTTTTTTTATAATGTGGAAATTGTTGACTGAACTGTCTCACACTGCTTTCCCCTCCCAATCCCCACTTTTTATAATTCTTCTTAGAGCGATGAACTATGCTCCTTACTTAATGTAGGCTAGGGCTCCCCCTGATTTCTAAAAGCTTAAAACTTTTTTTTTTTGGTTTTTGGTTTTTAGGCCATACCCTACAGGGCTCACTCCTGGTTTAGGACTCAGGGACCGTATGTAGTACTTGGGATTGAACCCAGGGTAAGTGCATGCAAGAGAAGTGCCTTACCCACTGTACTGTCTTTCCAGCTACTCCCACTGTACTGTCTTTCCAGCTACTCCCACTGTACTGTCTTTCCAGCTACTCCCACTGTACTGTCTTTCCAGCTACTCCCACTGTACTATCTTTCCAGCTACTTGAAAATTTTTTTTTGATTTTTGGGCCACACCCAGCAATGCACAGGGGTTACTTCGGGTTCATGCACTCAGGAATTACTCCTGGCAGTGCTCGGGAAACCATATGAGATGCTGGGAATTGAACCTGGGTAGGCCATGTGCAAGGCAAAAGCCTTATCCGCTGTGCAATCACTCCAGCCCCTTGAAACATTTTTAAATGCCTATCACAGCAGGGAAAGTGGGATTTATGCTTTACAAGAATTGAAGACCATTGCTGGAGAAGAGAATCAATTCCTGTAATCATAAGAAGGATCCTTCATGACAGTTATGGAAGTGACATTCCAGGGCCACGGAATACCAGTGCCAGAGCATTGCTACATTGGAGTATGCATCTCTCTTGATGGGAGGGAGAAAGGATTTTGATCAGTCATCTGATTATTTGTTCTACCCTGTGCCTCGCCATGGGGTCAAATGAAACAAGGTTCATCTTTCCCAATGTGCTAATTAATAGTGATGCTAGGGCTTGCATTCAGTAGTCCCTTCTCTTAGTGGTCCATGAGATTACACAGCCTTGGGGGCCCACACTGCATTTGGGAGATTAAGCTGCCAGCTCCTGCCTCTGCTATGTGGATTACCTCAAACTGGCACAACAAACCACCCATTATGGCTGCATAAGTTTCCAAATCTCTGTCTAGCTTTCAAGTATCTTTTATCACTTCATTATGGAGGACTCCTTCCCAGGTGATTTCAGTCTTCAGCACTGAAGGTGGTTTAAGCAGTCCTCCAGCTAGTCTTCTGAGTCCAGGTACCTAAGTTTGAGTCTGAGTATATCCAAAGGTGTACAGTGCATATGGATGCCAGATTTGTAGAGTGGCTTATGAGAAAACCCTATAACTTTAGAACTGGAAACATACCAGGAACCAGCTTTGCATGATGGGAACTGAAGACCCTGAGTTTGAGGATCTTGCTTTAGCCACAGCATGACCTTAAATAAGCTCCTTCCTAGGGCCACATCTTTTTTTTTTTTTTGCTTTTAGCTTTTTGGGTCACACCTGGTGATGCACAGGGGTTACTTCTGGATTTGCACTCAGGAATTACTCCTAGTGGTGTTCAGGGGACCACATGGGATGCTGGGAATCAAACCCGGGTTGGCCACGTGCAAGGCAAATGCCTTATCCACTGTGCTATCCCTTCAGCGCCCCCCACTCAAGACCACATCTTAAGCAAATGGTATATTACATCTTATTCTCTTTTCTAAACATGATAACCTGCATTACTTGGGGAGAAACCTAGGGAGCTAGCGCAGAGGTTAAGGTGTAGACTTCCCATGATTCTAACCAGCCAATCCCAGTTTGATCCCTGAGACCACCAGGTGCCCCAGAAATGTGGTTGCTGAGCACAGCACTGGAGACCCATATGCACCATCACATGCGAGCCTGGAGGCTCCCCGGGGTGGCCTGGCTCATCCTTGACTCTACACGGTCCAAACAGCACTGTATTCTCAGGGGCTCTCATTGAATCACTGCCTCACTTGACCAAGAATTGCTGTGAGGGACCCCAAGGCCTCCTGGGTACCCCTTGGGAGATCCCTTCCCTTGCCAAAGAGAAGGATACAAGTAACAAGTAGAATCATTTATATTCTTTCTGTTTAATAGGGATGAAAATGAAGGCTCTAGAGATTAATGACTTGACTCAAGTTCACACAGCATATGACTGGTAGAGTTTGGCCTCAAATCCAGAACTTCTAGCATCAAATCCCACGTTCTTTCCACTATAGCAGGCAGCATCTACAACTCTTAACCTCTATGGACCTTACTCATTTGCAAAAATGAGACATTTGGCCCAGAACCCAATGGTCGATTCCAGCTTAAAATTCTATGTCTGATGAATCACTGGCTGGAAGGGACTTGAAGAAATCACTTAGTCATATCTCCTGCTTCCAGCAGAACTCTATCTAAACTATTTTGAAAAGAAAAGGTCAGCCTTTTTAAAAATAAAAAACCCTTACCGCACAAGGAAAAGGCATCCTAGAGTGCCTGAGTACATTCTGAGGTGAGAAAGAAAGAACTAAGTGTCTGTTCTTGGTGGATAGGTAATGCTGCATACAGAGATACAAAGTGTCTTGTCTCACTCAAAGAGTGCTTGGTCCATCAGATTGATGTCAAAAGTGGCATGGAGAGTTCCTGTTTCGCTGGTGGGGAAGGAATTCTATAAAAAGAGATTGGGAGATGGGTTTCTGTTACCAGGGAAGAAAAAGAGCTGAGTGATGCAGAATCCATCTGAAAGTTTATGCAGGTTTCCTGGGGAGTGATGACTACAGATCAACGGTGATAGTTCTATTTAAAAACACAAACCCAATTGGCAATTCTACCATGCAGGGAGTGTGATGAAGAGAAAGCGATGCTAATCTGGTTCTCACTTTGCATGTATAGTTGGAGGGGAGAGAGAGGAGATATCTCCTTGAAGATGAGATTCTCAGGCCTGAGCTGAAAGCCACTTTTTTTGTCTTTTGGACAGAAATGTTCTCCACATCCCATAGCCCTAGGGAGGGTCTAGCAACCTTTTAAGAATTGTGGGGCTGTCCGGTCCCTGGCCGGCCTTCAGATAAAGTTTAAATTCACTCTTCCTTGTTTAGTTCTCTTGGCTGTGATTTAGTTGTGGCTAACTTGGTTAGGTTTTTTTTTATTGCCTTAGTGATTTTATTTTGTTTTATTTTAATTTTTATTAGTGAAACACCATGAGGTACAGATGTAGACTTACAAATTTTTGTGCTTGGGTTTCAGTTATACAATGATCAAGTACCCATCCCTCCACCAGTGCCCATCCTCCACCACCACTGATCCCAGTATCCCTCCCACCCCCCCCATCCCCCCTTCATCCCACCCTGCCTCTGTGGCAGGGCATTCCCTTTTGTTCTCTCTCTCCTTTTGGGTGCTGTGATTTGCAAAAGAGGCATTGAGTGGCAGTCATGTTCAGTCTATAGTATACTTTCAGCATGCACTTCCCATGGTTAGTTTTAAAACACCTGGATATGGACTGAGGATGTAGTTCAGGAGCAGAGCCTTTACCTGTGAGACCCTGGGTTGGATCCATGGTACCATCAATCAATCAATAAGCAATCACCAGTACATTTCCCATGTTCTTCTTATTTTTATGGAATAGACATTTGGAAAACAAGCAGCATTTAAAAAATTATTTTAGGTGCATGTTTTACAATACTTTTAATGATGGAGTTTCATGTTTGAAATATTCCTGCCTCACACCATGCACCAGAGTGTTCACTTCCTTCCACCATTATTCTAGTGTTTCCCCCCCACCCCTTCCCCTGTTTACTTCCCCTTTGGTAAGCTTTCTACTGAAGACCACTTCTCAGCTTCTACTTACTTCAGGCATTTATTATTCCTCTACTATATTTCTTTATTTACCACACATGAGAGAGATCATTTTGTGTCTCTCCCTCTCTTTCTTCTTTTTCTCTCCCTCTCTTTTTGACTAACTTCAGTCAACAGGATACTCTCCAGACCCATCCATGTAGCATAAATGTGCATAATTTCATCTTTATTTTACAACTGAGTAGTATTTCATTGTGTATATGTACCATCATTTCTTTATCTAGCAATCTGTTCTTGGATGCTACGGTTGTTTCCAGGTTCTAGCTATTGTGAACAATGCCACAGTGAACATAGGAGTGCAGATATGTATCCTGAATAGAATTTTTGGACCATTGGGGTAGATTCCAAGAAGTGAAATTGCAAGGTCATATGGGAACTCAGTTCCTTGGAACTTTTTGTTTCTTTGTTTTGTTTTGGGGGCCACACCCAGCAATACTCAAGGCTTACTCTTGGCTCTGCTTACTCTTATTCTGAGTGATCTCGACAGGGATAATTCCTGTCAGTGCTCAAGGGACCATGGGATGGAGATCAAACCTGGGTCAGCTGTGTGCAAGGGCATTCACCCTATTCACTGTACTATCACTTCAGACCCTGCTTATAACATTATATCTCTATCTTTGGCTACTTTTATTTGGATTATGAAATTTTCATTTAGGCTTGGAATACTTTTATTTGGGTGTCTCTCATCTGGTACCCCGTGAGCCTTTTGAATCCAAGAGCATGCACTCTTCAACTCTGGGAGCTTCAGCTATGGTTTCTTTGGCTTTCTTTGGATTTATTCTTCATTGGAATTGCCTTCTTGTTCCTCAGGAATTCCAATGATACTTATGCTGTTCCTCTTAAATTCACTCCAGAATTCACTCATATGCTGTTCATTTATTTTGAGATGTTTTCCCATCTTCTGTTGTTTTCTAAAGGTTTTCTGCATCTCACCTTAGACATAACTAGTGTTGTCCTCAATTACTGCTACTCTGTTACCTGGGCCTTTTTCTAAGTGTTTTTTGTTCAGCGGTAGGGCGTTTGCCTTGCGCGCAGTCAGCCCGGCCGAGCTGGGTTTAATTCCTCTGCCCTTCTTGGAGAGCCTGGCAAGCTACTGAGAGTATTCAATCTGCCAAACATAGTAACAAGAAGTCTCACAATGGAGACGTTACTGGGCCCGCTCGAGCAAATTGATGAACAACGGGAGGACAGTGACATTGACAATTTTACATACTGAATTCTTGAGTTCTGTCACTTTTCATTGTTATTTTCTCATATCTTCCCCATACTACTTTTTGAGCTGTAATTACTACCTGCATCATATTTTCTTTGAGCCCATTAAACATCCTCAAACATTTTCTCAAAACTCATTATCTGATAGAGAAGGGATCACCAAGTAAAGGGTGCTTGGAGGGCCTGCTTGGGATGGGAGATGCGTGCCAAAAGTAGACTGTAGACCAAACATGATGGCCACTTAATACCTCTATTGTAAACCACAACATCAAAAAGGAGAGAGAGAGAGAGCAAAAGGGAATGCCCTGCCACAGAGGCGGGATGGGGTGGGGGAGACAAGGTGGGGGTGGTCGGAGGGATGCTTGGACCATTGGTGGTGGAAAATGGGCACTAGTGGAAGGATGGATACTCGATCATTGTATGACTGAAACACAAGCACTTAAGGTAGTAAGTCTATAACTGTACCTCATGGTGATTCATTAATAAAAAAATTTTATTTTTAAAAGTCATTATCTGAGAGGGCTGGAGTGATAGCACAGTGGATAGGGCATTTGCCTTGAACGTGGCTGGCCCAGCCAACCCGGGTTTGATTCCTCCACCCCCTTGGAGAGCCTCGCAAGCTACTGCTAGTATCTCGCCTGCATGGAAAAGCCTGACAAGCTACCCATGACGTATTCAATATGCCAAACACAGTAACAATAAGTCTCACAATGGAGACGTTACTGGGCCCACTCGAGCAAATCTATGAACAATGGGAGGGCAGTGCTACAGTACTATCTGAGAGGTTATAGTACTAGTTAGTACAGGCTGAGTCTTACAGGCTACTGTCTTCACTAAAGTGTGGTGGGTTTCTCTGCTGCTTCCTCATTGTGACGATTGTTGTATGGGGATGAGTCTCTCTAATTCAACATTTTTGATTCCTCCTACCATGGCAAAGGACCTCTCTGCTAGGTGTTTCTCTCTTCCTTCCTTGTCAAAGCTATCCCTGCCAATTTTTTTATTACTAATTTTTTAGAATTTCATGTGAGGGTTCCAGTGTCATTGGAAGCCTTCCACTACACTGACTGTAATTTAGGACTTTGTGATTTCTTACTACCCCAGGGAGAGTCCCACAGAGTGAGGGTTATCCAGCGCGTCAGACCACCCCAAAAGCCTTCCACTACACTGACTATAATTTTGTGGCCTTGCTACTACACTGACTGCAAATTAGGATTTTGTAATTTCTTACTACTAAAACTACTTTTGCATGCTTTTGAGAGACTAGATGACTGGAGATAGGATTAAGCTATTTTAGCATGTTGCAGTGGGGGCAATCAAGCCTATCCAGAGTGAGTTTAGTGCAAGAAACACTTGCCCTGGACTTTCTCTGAGGTGAATGAAGTATTAGAGTGAAGTATTGCATGGAGCATTAGTGGCCGTATACTTCTGGAAGGGCTGGAGCGATAGCACAGTGGTAGGGCGTTTGCCTTGCACACAGCCAACATGGCCTACCCGAGTTCGATTCCTCCGCCCCTCTTGGAGAGCCCGGCAAGCTACCGAGAGTATCTCGCCCGCACGGCAGAGCCTGGCAAGCTACCCGTGATGTATTTGATATGCCAAACACAGTAACAACAAAGTCTCCAATGGAGACGTTACTGGGCCTGCTCCAGCAAATCGATGAACAACGGGAGGACCGTGACCGTGACCCGTGATACTTCTGGAAAATCCACAAAACGGTCCTGTTGTTCAGGACAGAACAAGATAATAGATCCTTACTACAGGGGTCTTTGTGTGGGCCTCCTATATTCAGCTTGCGAGATTGGGGGAGTGCACCTGGTGGTGCATGTGGCACCAGGAAAGGCCACGTTTTCAAGAAATGGTTTTAGAGTCAGGACATATGAGTGTTCATCACAGATCTGCAGTGTGTTCTGCAGTGTACTCATTGAGTTCATCCATGGCTCAATTTTTCATCTTTGCGACATAGTGGCAATAATTTCTCCTTCAAAAGTATATCCCTGAAAATCAGATGGAGGAACATAGATAAGCATGCTACAGAAAAAAGTGGTTTGGTGCCGTGGAAGTAATTGTTACCTAGTTTCAGGGCTTTTCTGTTAACCTCGGGGTCACTGAAGTTTCTCTTTAAATTTCTCTTTATTCCATCCCTCAGCCCAAATCAGAATGATTGTGGTTTTTCCAGACTTGATATGTGTCAGACACCTAATCACATTTAATCTTCACCAAAAAAAAAAATACCATGAAGTAGATCTGTTATCCCCATTTTATTATCTGGAAATTCTATTCTAACTAGGATAAGCATCTTGCCCAAGACCACATGGCTAATGAGTTGCAGAGGCAAAATGGAAGCCAAGTCAGTTTTGTTCCAAAGTCTCAGACCTTTGTTCCAGACCTCTAGGTGAAGAATGGGGGGAAGGGTTCCTCCCACTGAGCACAGACTAAGTCCTCTTTGTTTCAGATTGCCCATAATCTCCTGTCCCCCCCCCGCCCCCCCCTGCATCGGCTCTTCAGCTGTTGAGTTAAGGCAAGGTTCTTGGGCTTTTCTCAGTTCCTTCATTAAAAATTTATCTCTTCCTGATTATCCTGAGTCACACTGTCCAGTCAGTATTCTCGCTTTGTCCTTATTTTTAGGGGATGTATTGGCACCTCTCCTTCTCCCTTTCCACTCTGCAAATTCCATTTTCAAGAATTCCCCATACTGTCATCTCCATCTTTACCCCAGAACTGGCACCACTAAGGACCTCGTTGGTAGCTCTCTACAAGTTACCCCAGCCCACTCCATCATATCTGCCCCCCAGCCTGAGATCAGCTGCCCTATTACCAACTATCAAAGACATTAACTGTTTTCTCTTGGTTGATAGGAAAACTTTAGTGTTGAAATGTACCATATGCTTGCTCATGAAAACCACAGAATGTGAGTTTTCAAAAAAGAAAAACTGCGGAGGGAAGGAACATTTTTTAAAAAAATTCAGTTTTCTATATGCCTTTATTTTCTATATAAGTAAACTGAGGTCCAGAGAAGTTTATTGCCTGCCCCAGATTACAACTCTAGGGAAAGGTTGGGGTGGGGTGTGGGGTGTGGGGGGACTTCTTCCAACCCTGTCAATATTATGTTTCCTTACAGTTTTCAAAATAGTTGGAATCACCACTTTATCCTATCCATACTTCCCTGGTCGGGTGATTGAAAAGGAAACTTTCCTTGCCACAAGGGCCTGTTCAAACTCTCAATGCTTAGCACAAGAAATATTTTCCTTTTTTTCACATAATGTCTGCTGAACTGAAGTATGTTTACTCCTCAACACAAAGCAAAGAAAAATTGGTCACTCTCAACTCTAACTCATGCAGGAACTGGAAGAGTTAAATCTCTGCTTAAAGCTCTTTCTCTGGTTAAATAATACCAGACCTTTTTGCTTTTTTGCATCTTTCCTTTTCTCCAACAGTTTCATCATCTTTATTTCTATCTGTTGAATAAAGTCCAAGTACTTCGTGTCTTGAAAACTGTGAATCCCAGAACTGGACAAAGAAGTCTATAAAGGTATGATAAAGTGACAGTGACCCCTCAGTACCTTCAAACTGTGCTTCAGATCATGCAGTTACCTTTCACATTCTTGTTTTAAGTGACAGAAGAACCTCATTGGATCATTTTTGGCTTATTATTCTCATTTGCCTCGATACTACTTAGCCTGTGTTTGTGTTAATAATAACTTCTTCCATGTATTATCCAGGGCATTTCCGATTGAGCTGTTTTCTGCCCTTTTTTTTCCATTATATATCCAATTGATCAACTCTTGTGGGACTCTACCCTTTTTCTTCTATTTAGTTCTTAATCCCAGCTACTGTCCCTAGCAGCTTAATGCATTAACAGTCCCTGGAATTCACCCAGAGAGGAGCAATCCCCTGATACTTCAAACCTTAAAGCACTTCACCATCACAGCTCCAGGATTTGAAAAACAAGTCATCCATCTCCCAACACCAGGGCCTCACACTGACCATCACAGAAAATTCTGAGTGCCAGATACAGTCATAGACCACTGGAGAATCTGGAACATTCAAGACTGTAATACTGATAACTTCAGAGATAATTCACCAAACTCAGATCTCTGTACAATGTTGGGAGTTTCCAAGATTTCACTTTGGCCCAGAAATGTGATAATTACTAACATTTGCACTTACAGACCACTTTTCTATTCCATTAGTTTCAATAATACTTATGAAAAAAATGTGTCCATTTCCACTTACAGATGGAGAAATCTATGGCTCAATGAGATAAGTCATTCCCAAGATCATTCAGCCAAGATTAGGACCCAAGTTTCCTGTTTTTAAATTTCTTTGATTTTGCCATATTTCAATGAAACCTTAGAAACCTTGATAATACCAAGGGTGGATTGGATGGGAAGGTGCTTTTCATAAATACAGTGACCAAAGCTCTATCTCCAAGACATAATGCTTCATTGACTAAACCCTAGAATCTCCATTCTTAAATAAGCACTCCAAAATGCTCTGAGGTTTCAGTAGATGGTAGTTAGTTGATGAAACGTTTCCTTAAATTTGTCATTCTAGAAAATATTTTAAAATATTACCTATCTTGGCCCTTATGATCTGATTGGTTCATAAATATCAACCAACACATCTCCAAAACTACTCAATTAATCAATAAGGCCCTTTGCTTACTGTAGACTCATGACTGTCCTCTCGCCCCAGTTCAGCCTTCTTTTCCCTCACTCTTTTTACCAAACTGTTAATCCCTTCTTTTTAGGTCTCTGCGTTGGCTTCCTACTCAGCTCTTAGTTAAGTTCATATTTCTGATTTTATCCATCTCTGTTGCTCCAGAAAGTCTATCTCCTTGCAGCTTTTCCAGATGCAGCCATGGAATGGATCAAAGCCTTAAGTTTTGAGTGGGAACTTGATGGCCCTTCATGGAGTCTTTATCTGGGTTCCTGTAATCATGGGCCAACTCCTGTAAGATAAAGCTTTCAAGACAACTCCCTCAAAGAGAGACACCGTGGTCCTCACAATTCACACTTAATGTTTCTTTGAGAATCAAATGATCCAAGAGGCCAGAAAATGATTAGGGAATGGCAGTGCACTTAACTTTAATGGGGACCCACAACTCAATGTCCCCCCCCCCCCCCCCGAGATGTGTCCTGCTTTCTTGTTATTGATAAAGGAGTAGACTGCAATGGTTATATCTGCGGCATGTTTTCTAGTCTCAGGACAGAGATAGAGCTGTATTCTACGAATTAAAAATACTGAGCTGAGAGGCTAGAGAGATAGTGTAGGAAGTAAGTGATTTGCCTTGTACAAGGCCAATCCCAGTTGGATCCCCAGCCCCACCTATGGTCTCCCAAGCATCACCAAGAATAATCTCTGAGTGCAGGGCCAGGAGTAAGTTCTGAGCACAACCAGGTGTGGCCCCCAAAACCAAAACCAAAACAAGAAAAGTACAGATCCCTGTTACCTATAAGTCCCTTGGGTCTTTCAGGCTCAGCAAGTCTTTAAGAGGTCCCTGGCTAAATTCTTTTGCTTATATATGATTGAAGAGTAAGTTCAGCCTGGAAGAAAAATGCTCCAGAGTCAAAGTCAGAAATAGAGGGCTTGAAAATTTCTCATGAAATCAAATTATACTGCTGGACTTGCTACATATCTGTCTCTTCCCCTCTGTTGTATTTTCTTTGTCAAGTGTATGTGTTCTTGTATTCAATTAGTTTGACTTTTTCCGTCCTTGTTAAGAAAGAGATTCTTGAAAAATGAAGTTATTAAATTTGCTTGTAAGTGGATGGGCACGGAGAGTGTCATGGTGAGTGAAATGAGTCAGAAGGAGAGGGACGGACATAGAATGCCTATATTTGTTTGTGGATACTAAAAAAATAGTAGCATGAGACTAATTATCCAAGGCCAGGGAAAACAGGGGTCATGTGAACTGGTCAATGGTTGGAAACTTGCCACAAGGGTGTATGTGTTTGGTGCTGGGGGTGGGGGCGGGAAAGGGGGTGGCAAAGGGAGGTTTGGTTAGAGAAGGAAACGGTATGACAGTAATAGTTGGAAATAATAACTTTGCACAAGAAATGAGTTTTAAAAGTAAGTAAAGGGATATACAGATACATTAGAATCCGTATTGTAAGCCATAATGCCCAAAAGAAGAGAAAGAGAGAGAGAGAGAGAGAGAGAGAGAGAGAGAGAGAGAGTTGGGGGTGGGGAGAGAGACATAGGAGGGAGAGAGGGGAGAGAGACAGAGAGGTGAGGTGAGTGGAGAAAGATAGGAGAGGTAGAGAGAGAGAGATGGGAGAGGTAGAGAGGGAGAGGGAGGGAGAGGAAAGTGTCTACCGTAAAGGTGGGGAGGAAGAAGCACAGGAGGAAAATTGGAGACATTGGTAGTGGGAAGTGTACACTGGTGAAGGGATGGGTATTGGAACATTATATGACTGAAACCCAGTCATGAACAACTTTGTAACAGTGTCTGTCACTGAGAGGAGAGCGAGAAGAGAAGAGAAGAGAAGAGAAGAGAAGAGAAGAGAAGAGAAGAGAAGAGAAGAGAAGAGAAGAGAAGAGAGAGAGAGATTCACAGAGAGATGGTACAAAAGATAAAGCACTTTTCTTGCCTTGCATACATCCAATTCTGATTTGATCACCAGCACTGCACTTAGCCGCTGTAGCCCACCTAGGGTCATTCCTGATAACAGAGCCAGAATTAGCCCTTGAGCATCACCAGGATATCCCCCAAAGAAATCATTTCATATTTTGATCATAGAACAGGAAACAATAATATACTTTGATGGCAAAAGCAGTGTGAGGAAACCATGCTTCACCCTTCTGCTCCCCCCCCCCCCAACACACACACACATCCTCTTCTACTTTGGTCTTTTCTAAAGAAACATTTTCAAACACCTCTTGAGTGAATGTCACACATATTTCTAGCCTCATCTTTAGCAGATGTGATAGCTCCTTGAGACTGGGGGGAAGGTGTTTGGGGCTGGGGGCAGATATTTGGGGCCTTGTTGGAGTCCAGCCTGAAAATATTGTTTATCTACCAAAGCTCAAGTTTGGTGAAAAAGACCTTGTACATTGTAACTTGGCAAGTCATAGAAGCACACTAATGTTAAATGACTTGTTCAAGGACCTCAGAGCATTATGGTCAGATTCCACACCCTGTCTTTAATTAAATCAAGTAAAACTAAAAAGGAAAAAAGCAGTCTGGCTTGTAACCACAGTGGAAGTATTGCTTTCAGGTGGACTTTATATCCAGATTATGTTGTCTAGCTGGAGGATAATACACAGGAAACAATTTGAGGGTTTTCTTTCTTTGGGTTTCAATATTTAAGCTACAAGGAACTTGCATTTCAGAAAGTGGTGTTTGCAGCGTTCACCGTTACCCCAGCCAGCCCACCTCCATGTCCCTGTTTAAGATCCTGCTGCTGTTTACCATAATGGGAGTACATAACACACCGTGTACGGTTTCCAATGCACATGTGCTAGTTATTACTACCAACATGGATATCTGCGGAGCCATTCATCAGGGCATGCACCATGTCCTGCCAATGCACTTTGAAACTTTATCTGTTGAAAATACACAATTCCCCTCTGCTAATGAACCCTTTCAGGAAAGAGACTGGCTGCAGCTATGTGAAGCCACACAATGACAACACACATGAACTCCCATTTACATATTTTGAAAAATAAAAAGTTTCTTGATTTTAAAAAATCCCAAGCAGGGGAGATTGTGTAGTGGTTGGATGTGGTCTCTAGCACCACATGATGTGCCACCTCCCCCCAATATCTCTGGGTGTTATCCTAGAGCTCTGCACCCCCCACCAATGGTAGTGTGTGAGGTTCTGGTGGTACCAGTACCACCTTCAAGACCTAGCACTGAACCTCAGAATAATATTTGATAAGTATGGTCAGGATAGGCCTTGGGGTCTTCTGTGAACACTGCTTGGGAGAACTCGCCCCCTCCCCCCAAAAAGAAAGAAGCAGAGTTCTTTGTTTTTCACAAAAAAAAATCATGAAGATATTCACTTGAGTCATACTAGTCTTTCCCAAGTGTTATTTACATTTATTTTTGTGGATAATAATCCTGTGACTTAGAAACCCTAAGTATCATCTCCAGTTTAGGGAATTGAGGCTCAGAGATGTAAAAGTCACATCCCAATTCATACACAGAAGAAATGACAGAGTCACAGGGCTAACGTAGGCATTCTGATGCCAGGGCTCAGGCTTTTTTGTCAAAATCATATGGTGCTTCCAGAGAGGGAAATGGTGAAGGAATTATTCCCTCTTCTTCCAATGATGGGAGCTTTGGGATGTTGTTACCTTTAAATATCAGATCAGCATTTACTTTATCCCAAGAATTTAGAGCTAGACTTAGACTATCATGAAATCCTCCCAATAACCAAGTAAGGTGGGTTCTGGTACCCTTACTATCCCAGTGAGTAAACATCTATTCTCTGTCCTTACACAGCAGTGCTTCTGTGACCTGCACGTTTTTCTGTTTTTTTTTTTACTCTGGTATGTGAGTAGGCCTCAAAGAAAGAGCCATTGGGTAATTGTAGGAGAAAGAATACAGCAATGGGACCACAAAAAAATGGCTTTCCATCTTGGACACAACACACTGTAATTCTCTCCCCTTCTCTTCGTACCTCTATTTCTTTTTCACATATATAGTATTTCCTTTCATTAATTATGTCCACCGAACTTACACAAAATTGGCATAGGCATTAGAAGTAGACAGAGATTCTGGCTCTGAGCTTAAATCTACCAAGATTTAATGCCAAGCACTTGCCTCTCCCCTTAGTCTAATGTAAAATGTTGGCAATAGGGACTACTGACGTGTCACTGTGGAGATTAAATGAAATCACGTCTGTGGTATGTCTAACACCTGGCTTATATGTAGTGCCTTTAAATGGCAACTGTGTTCCTTTTTATATTTTGTTAGTCATTGTGCTTAACATAAAAATATGATAAAGGATTTATGTACTGAGTTCTTTGCACCCTCCACCATGTTGCTAGTTATAAACAAGCAGCAGTTATATGCCTGATCCCTTGAAGCTGCTGAAATCCCTTCTTTGCTACCTCCTCGTTCACCTTTAGAAAGTCACTAAACCTCACCAGTTTATACCTCCTCAGTTCCCTCATGTTTATTTTATTTAGGAGCCCCAGCTGGCAGTGCTCGGGGGACCATAGGCAGTGCCAGGGATTGAACCTGCGTCTGCTGTGTGCATGGCAAGCTCCCTACCCACTGTGCTGTCTCAGGCCCAGTTCCTTCATCCTTCTGTAGGGAACTAACAGGAGAGCTGACTTAGCTCATAAGTGATTAGCACTCAGGTAATAGATTCCTTGCATAGAGTGAGCATCAATGAACAGTACCTGCCAACTTGTTATTTTTATCACTTCTTACTGTCGTGTTTGTTCTGAGTGTGACCTCTCAACTTTCCGCAGTAATTGGCCAAGATTAGCCATGCAAAGTGAGGCCCTGCAGCAGATACACTCAGTGCAACAGGGGCTGAGTGCTGACCTTGACCCCGTTAGCACTGTTCTCTAACTAGCTCAGGCAGGGGGTGAGGATGGGGATTATGGAAGGAACAGATGGAAAACTGTTAGAGCTAGCTCTTGGGAGAGGAACCAGGCACTAAATAAATACAAGGAATTATTATAAAGTAGGAGGCGACCTCACAGACATGCTGGGCCCTGTATGTTATTTGCTGTTCTAAGAAGAAACGGTGGCTGGGCGCCAACTTCATCACCAGGTGACAAAGTGGTCTTCTGGCCGTTGTTCAAGGCACAGCAGTGAGCAGCCTCACCTCTGCAGGTCCCAGGCAGCCCACACCCTCCCTAGGGCTGCTGTTCTGCTTCCCCGAGCAGGCTCTGGAAGGAGATAAAGGGCCAGGCTCGCCTGCCATATGCTGTCTGCCCCTTTCTCCAGTATCACAGGCCCCAAGAACTCCTTGGAAAAGAAGCAGTGTGACAGTAACGTGGTATGCTCAGTGCGACCCCAGTGCGTGGAGACAGTCCCAAGGGGCAGGGGGCATTCTCTTTGGTACCAGCTCAGAAGTCCATGACCGGGACCCTGGCAATCTGTTTCCTCAGCAGGAGTCTGATCCAAGACTGGGCCAGACGCAGGGCTTTGTCGCCAAACTTTACAAGTATGTGTAGAGCATAGGACTCCATAATTTGAGGGGTGCAGTCCATCATTTCCTCTTTATAACTCTACCACCCACCCCTGAAACATTCTTCCCTCCAAAGCCAGCCCTAACAGCAAAATGAAATATACTTAAAGTGGTCTCCAGGTATCACTTGTAAAATAATGTGTATAAAGCTTCCAAGAATGAATCAAGATCTGGCATGGGGCCACTACGTAACTGAAGGCCTCTGCTTTCCTCCTGATATCAGTGGCATAAGATTGATTTCCATGACTCCAAGCTATGATTGGAGTCATGATTATGGAAACAATATATTTCTCTTTGCTACAAAATAGTGTCTTTTATCTGTGATGTCTTGCATTTTAAAGTCTTAAAACATAAGGATAATATCTGTTCACTTGATCACTTGATCACTTGACATGTCGTTATTCATCGATTTGCTTGAGCAGGCGCCAGTAAACATTTGTCCCTGATGCATGCTAGTGTAGCCCAATGGCGTCTGCTTGTTCTAGAAACATAAAGAGCCTCAAACCGATCGTTCAGGGTCTTGACGAAGAAGTCTGACCATCTCGTAGGTGGGCGGTCACGCGATCTTTTGACATCCCATGAAATCCAGTCGGTAATGGCTCTAGTCCAGTGGTCATCTCCAAATCTCATTACGTGTCCAGCCCGTCTGATTTTCGATGCCTTGGCAAACAAGACAAGATTTTTGATCGTCAACAGAGGTCAAAACTCTGGATTCTTTCCCTCTGTTAATATCTGTTAGTGTAATCATTTGAGAATATAGCATACCATGATGCATAACTTTATTTCTGTCTCTCTGATAATACTGTTATTTTAAAGCACAGATGGCCTCTCCAATAAATGATACAAACATGATAGGATCTCAGTCCTCATAACTGTTAAGAGATTGTAAGTATTGATGTCAATAGCCCATAACACTTATGTATAAAAGAAACAATACCTAGGTATAAAGTATTGTGAAAACATTGATTATACTCTGTTTGCATAGCAAAATGATTTGGGGAAGAAAACACAAAATTGCAACTTCCACATTTTAAAAGGAAAAAACAGTGTATTCCTTTTCTTTCCTTTCTCTTTCTCTAAAGAGCTCTACAGGTACAATCTCAAAGAAAAAAAGAATGGGACCTTTCAGTAGTTCTTTAAATCTCTAAATTCCTTTTTTTAAAAAAATCCAGTTTTGGGGCCACACCTACCAATGCTTTGGGCATGCTCCTGACTCTGAATTCAGAGATCAAACTCAGGTTGGCCACATGCAAAGCAAGCACCTTACTCACTGTACTGTTGCTCCAGACATTAAAATTCAAAGTTCTGCAAGAGGGAAGAGACTAGAATGAAAATATTGTCTGCAATATTTGGATTTTCAGAAGAATCTGGTTAGTTTAATATTTTCATGAAAATTTGGCTGATTATTGACTATAGCACAAAATAAACAAAAGATTCTCTGATGAAGTTATTAGATTGAATTTTTTTTTCTATTCATGTGTTTTTCTTCAGAGGTCAGATTTGTTTATGAAAGTGTTTGGAGGAAAAGATGGACCTTGGATGAAACTCAGTGGTGGAGTTGTGCCTGGCATTTTGAAGACTTAAGTTCAGTTCCTGACAGGGAACAGAAGGAGGGAAGGAGTACAAAGGGGAAGAAGGAAACAAGAGATAGAAGGTATGGAAGGGAAAGAAGGGGGAAAGGAAAGAAAAGGGGGAAGGAGCAGGAAGGAAGGGAAGGAGGAAGGAAGGAAGAGAAGGAGGAAGGAAGGTGTTTCTCAGGCACTAGGAATGCAAAATATAGTCACAAGTTCCAATTATTCTAAAACTGTAAGTGAAATGGCATGTTGAGTAAGATGTTGTGCAAATACCCTCAAAAGTTGTACAAAAAAATACATTAGGTTTTGGAGCCCCTCCATATAATCACCTCTTACAGTGCAACCTTCGAGGTAAAGAACTGCCATGTATTTAACATTCATTACAAAATAAATTGCCGCATTTCCTCATCTATCCCAATTGTAGACCTCAATGACTGCATTGTTTCTCCTATTCCTTTTCTGCTCACTTAGGTCATTCTTGGGAGTAGGTGACAGCTTCTGGAGGAGATCTGACAGCTCTCTCTCTCTCTCTCTGTGTTTCTCTCTCTCCCTCTCTCTCTCTTTTCCTCTCTCCCTCTCCCTCTCCCTATTCCCATCTCTCCCATTTTCTTGGTTATCTGCTTTCTTACTAAGAGGAAATATGCCTCCAAGAGTTCCAGAGCCAGTTCTGACCCAACAGTCCAAGAGCTGCTTTTTTCTATTTTCACACCTCACCAGATTCCTTCCAGAGTTACAGACAAAGGCAGATGTCGGGCACTTTGCACCAGACCTGAGAGAGATGCCCATGAGGGAATAGCCCCTTCCATCTCACAGTCTGTTTCTAGCCCTTAGAAATGACTGTTTAGCTTGAGAAAAATTAGAAGTCTATGGCATAATGGAAGAGAACAGTCCCTTTTGATTCCAGAAATAGACTTGATTTCTATTAAGTCACAATGTGGGACTTTGGGGGGAGGTTGGGGGTGCAAGAGCCAAGGAGATTTGGGCCACACACACTGGTGCTCAAGACTCACTCCTCACTCTGTGCTCAGAAGTCTCTCCTGATGAAGCTTGGGGGACCATATGAAGTGTCACTCCGGCCCCAAACGAGAATTTTTTGGTAGGGGATTTTTTTTTCCTTGTGGATACAGATTGAATGAGAGATTTATTTCCAGAAAGAAAGTATAAATTCTGTTTGCTTGGAAAGTGAGCCATATTTTAGTCCTAATATATCCAAGGATGATCTTCTTGGAGACAGGTGGTGGGTCATCACTGGGACTCTTGCTCTAAGTACTTTTAGATCAGGTATCTGTTTTGAAGATCTTCTGATGAAAATTATTGATCACTTGATCACTTGATTCGTTACTCATCATTACTCATCGTTACTCATTGAACCATTCGAGCGGGCGCCAGTAACATCTCTGTTCGTCCCTGTCGCATGGTAGTGTAGCCCAATGACATCTGCTCATTCTAGGAACATGAAGATAGTTCAGGGTCTTGACGAAGAAGTCTGACCATCTCGTAGATGGGCAGCCACGCCATCTTTTGACGTACGATGGAATCTAGTCAGTAATAACGCTATTCCAGTGGTTATCTCCAAATCTTATTACGTGTCTAGCCCCTCTGATTTTTGACACCTTGGCAAATGAGACAGCCTCCCTGATTTTTGATCGTCGATGGAGGTTGGAACTCTGAATTCTTCTCTCACCTGAGTGAAGCGTGATACTCCAAGCATAGCTCTTTTGATTCCTTTTTGGAGACCCAAATAGTGTTCTCATCCTGTTTTCATAGGCCCAGGTCTCTGAGGCGTATGTTAATGCAGGAAGAACAGTGGAATCGAAGAGATGTACCTGGAGTTGGAGGTTCGTTATCCTCCTAACTATTTCTTCAATGCTACTGAAGGCATTCCAAGCTGCTGTCTTTCTCCTGCGCAACTCAGGTGCCAGGTCATTCATCATGCTGACTTCTTGACCTAGGTACACATAACTGTTGCATTCGGAGATGTTCGTTCCATTGAAAGCGAATGAAACGTCAGGAACGAGACTGTTTCTTATAAACATTGTCTTTGTGAGATTCAGCTGTGGTTCGACCTTTCCACACTCATGGTCAAAGTCGGCCAGCAATTTGTGCCGCTTGCCTATTAGAGCGATGTCATCAGTGAAGCGGAGGTGGTGTAGTTGCTGACCATCTATCTTCACTCCCATTCCTTCCCATTCCAGTTGTTGCATGACGTTCTCGAGGGTGGCACTGAAGAGTTTCGGTGAAATGATATCACCCTGCTGAACCCCTCTCTTGACATGGATGATCACTTCTTTGTAGAATGGTGAGATCCTGGTAGTGAATCCATAATACAGCTCACGGAGGACCCTGATGTATTGAGTTTGAATGCCCTGTTTGGCTAAGGCTTTGATGACCACTTCAGTATCAATGGAATCAAATTTTCATATTGTAATATGAAAATTATTATATGTTAATATTCTTATTCTATCACCAATTTGCTGAAGAGCTCTGTACTGTTACAGTATGAATAATATCCCTGTTTCCCCCATTGCCAGCTCTTCTACATGATGAAGCTTGACTTGCTCACTCTTACCAAGTTCCATTTTCTTCATGGTGTTGCTCAGTCTGAGATGATTATACAATATACAATTATACAATATGGTAGCTTCATTGCTCATTCTCTCTCTCCCCCACACTATCCCCAAGCCCTGTGCATCATCATTTTGTCAATTCTATGTGACCAGGTCTTCATTTTGCTTCCAAATAAATGTACATCTTTTCACAGCATGACTCCCAAGATCCCACCCAAGGGTACTTGGGAAATGGAGTTCAGACTCTTTTGACATCTGTAAGAATAACTCCATGGTTAAAAGAAATTCTGTTCTCTGGACATTTCCTTCAAGCTACTACTTGATCTTTGAGGAAACACCACAAAATACAATCCTAACATCACATTTTGCATCCACTGACTTATAATACACAAAGGTATGTTTCACCTACTCTGTGAAGCAAGATGAAATGAATCCTGGGGAGGTGTGACTTTTCTTAGCATCACTTTCATCAGTAAGATTGAGTTGTAGGATTGTATTATTGAATTATATACAACTATATGCTACATTTGTTTTCTTCAAGCATGCTCAGTGTGTGTGTTTGTGTTTGCTTTTTGGCTTTTTTGGATAATACCCAGTGATGCTCATATGTTATTCCTGGCTCTGTACACAGAAATTATTCCTGGTGGTGCTTGGAGTACCATATGAGATGCCAGGGATTGATGCCAGTCGATTGAATCGACTGCATGCAAGGCAAATGCCCTATTCATTTTTACTATTGCTCCGAGCCACAAGCATGCTCAGTTTTAACTCTTTCTATGGCCGAGAATTACTTTGTGGCCCTCATAGCAATGGGGATCTCTAAAGACTGACAGTATAAGGGCAAATATTGCAAACACATTAACAGAGCAAGCTAGTCTGTTGGAAGGTCAAATCGGTTTTAAAGTGTGTTTATTATTTAGTCGCATATGTTCTGACCCAGAGATTTCTTGGTTTGCTGCACCTCTCAAGAAATAAGATTTTGTAAGAAATTTTAACTGCTGGTTATCTTTTTTGAGTAAAATGTATTGAGTCCTATACCAAAGGTTAGAAACGAATACATATTAAATATGGGTTAATAATAATAGTATGAAATGACTAAATTATAATGTAAGACTATTTTAATAGAATATAATAGTCCTTAAAGTATTATTTCTTTTAAATTTGTTCATATTATATAGATAGAATATTCTAATATATTTCCTTTAGGGTTTTTTGTGTGTTTTAATAAGTTCAAAATGTATAAAATAATAATTGTTTGTGGTTATAAAACTTTCAATGAAAGCTGCATATGAAAAATGAAAGTCTTCTTTCCTCAGATAACACAAGTTGCAAGATTTTTAATAACCCTCCAAAGTCTATTCTTCCCTTTTATTCATTTGTTGTGCTACAGAATATTTTTGATGCTTAACTAACATTATGTTTAAAGCTGCTAGTATTTTAGCATTTGGGATATCATACTTGAATTTACATTTCTTCTTTGATGGGCATTTAGGGTAAGATAAGTATTTTTCGATTGCTTTTAGAAAATAGTCTTTGAGGACTGGAGAGCTAGGACAGTGGATAGGGCACTGATAATGTAGTAAATATTTGCCTTGCACGTGGTCAACCCTGGTTCAATTCCCAGCCCCCACATGGTCCCCCGAGCCCCTGCCAGCAGTGATTCCTGAGAGTAGAGCCAGAGTAATCCCTGAGCACTTCCAGGTGTGGTGCAAAAAATAAAATAACAACAATACAAAAGTCTTTGTGCACTTCAGTAAACATATTAAAGTATAACACTAGAATTGGGAAACTGCTGAGCTGTGCTCTGTGTGTGTGTGTGTGTGTGTGTGTGTGTGTGTGTGTGTGTATTCTACATGTTGCTGCTGCTAAATTCTCTTTTTTAAAAGCCACACTGTTTTATATTCCCATATTGGTCACAATTTTCAGTAAGTGTTGGGTTATATTTGAAATGTGTACATTTTCCTGTTAGTTGCTCTTATAGCTCCCAGATGGAAAACTCCAGCACTCATTTTCTGCTGCTACCTAAGAAGTCTATAGACCCTACACATATCATCTGTGTATAATAATATCGCAGAGCACAGCAGTGTTTTCTGTATATCCTATCTTTTCTCTGTTGTGTAAAATATGTACATCCTGATGAGACTATTTGCTAAAAATACCAAAGTGCTTAGACAGTTTTCTGAAGATGATTCAAGTTTTGGAAAAGCAGATTGTGTCTCCCACCACCCCCGCCCCCAAGTGGGTTAGGGGAAAGAGGAAATGCCTTTTCTGGGTCATGATTGAATTTACCTAATTGCTATTCAAAGACAGACGCAAGAAGGCAAAGGGTTCAAGAGTGAAGTCAATTTTTCCTCATGTAGGGAATAAATCTATAAATTCTGATTATATGAATCGCTGAAGAATTACCGTAGAGGGATCAATAAATCACGTCTAAAGCTGTATTAGAAGACTATTCCCTCTCCTCTGTATACTAGTTACAATTACATTATAGGGCTCCAGAGTGTTGGGTAAACTCATTCTTTTTACTTTTAACATCGCAGTAAATGACCTGGCGATAGATTTAACATTTTCTTTGTAATATCTCAAGATTAACTCTTCACTCGCTGGTCACAAAACCTCCAAATCCTATTAGAATTTTAGAGCTAATAAGTACTTTAGATTTTAGTCTCTCAGAAATCATGATGTTATACTGGAAGTACTAGGGAGGAAGGTTGATGGAAGAATTCCTACTCAGTGTGATAAAGAGGGCAAATGCGAAAAATAGGCTAGATTCTGATTATTTGCAAGTGTGCGTGCTGAGCAAAGTTTCCCATTTTTGCATCTTATTCATGAGAATCACTTTTAAGCAAAAGTAAATAATTATTAAAGTAGCATCCCGTAAATTTTCTCCTTCATGGACATGTTGTAAGTATTTTCCCATTGCTTTAAAATATTTGTATAAGTAATAGATATTGTTTCATTCTATATATTATCTATGGGCTGGAGCGATAGCACAGCGGTAGGGCGTTTGCCTTACAAGCGGCCAACATGGCCGACCCGAGTTCGATTCCTCCGCCCCTCTCGGAGAGCCCGGCAAGCTACCGAGAGTATCTCGCCCGCACGGCAGAGCCTGGCAAGCTCCCCGTGATGTATTCGATATGCCAGACACAGTAACAACAAAGTCTCCAGTGGAGACGTTACTGGGCCCGCTCGAGCAAATCAACGATCAACGGGAGGGTCTTTACCTTTACCTTTTACCTATATATTATCTATATGCACTTGTGTGAGCATATTAATGCTTAACCTCCTGGCAATGAAACTGCTGTACCTATATATTCTACATCTTGCTGTTAGCAATTTTTACTCTTAAAAGATTATACCAATTGATATTACCATATTAATTACAGTTTTCAGTATTTATTCAGTTATTTTTGAAATCTGTTCATTTTTTGTATGCCCAGCAAAGGAAGGGCTTATTTTTGGTTTGGGTTTTTTTTGGGGGGTGGGGGGTAAAGAGGGTGGGGTGGCTACACCTGGCAGTGCTTGGTGATTATTCCTGAACCTGCACTCAAGGATTATTCCTAGCCATGTTCAGGGGATCTATGGAATGCTGGGAATTGAACTTGGGTCAGCCTCATGCAAGGCAAACGCTTTCCACACTATATTATGGCTCCAGCCCAGAGCTTGTTTTTGAAATAAAAAGTTTCAAAACAGAGATCAGACAGTGCCTGATGATGCAGAGACAGAAACTAGGAAACAATATCCTCCAGAGACTTTGCTGTGAGGGTTGAAATTTTGAGGGTGCTATGGTGTCTTGTGAACACACGTAAACACACACACAAACACACACTCACACAATATACATATACTTCCACACACATGTATATGTATATTTACACACACACATCAATACATACACATGACACTGGCAGAAAATAACTTACAGAAAATAACTCTTCTGTCCCAATACTTTTATTGAGGTCTCAAGTACAATTTATGTTTAAAAAGATTTTTTTGCTCTTATGTGATTCTTCATGAGGATATAGGGGAGGAGGTTGGGAGAATGGAATGAATTGGGGAGAAAAATTAGATATACATAAACAATAAAAATACACTTTGTAGGGCCAGAGCGATAGCACAGTGGATAGGGCATTTGCTCTACACGTGACCAACATGGGTTCAATCTCCAGCATCCCATATGGTCTACCAAGCACCGCCAGGAGTAATTCCTGAGTGCAGAGCCAGGAGTAACTCCTGGCTATCACCAAGTGTGACACAAAAAGCAAAAAAAAAACACTTTGTAAAATAAATTTCATGAAAATGAATTCATTAGATTGCAAAAGATTCAACTGTCTTTAAAATTTTCAAGACTGGACTCTCTCACTCAGTGGTAGAGCTATCTACCACTTACCAGGGTTTGATACCCTGCACCACAAAAACAAAATACACCAAAAAGTCTCTCATCTGTACTTTAAAAAACTTCAGTAATGTCACATTGTATTCAATTTTACCATGTGATTTTCTAAAGTAACATTATTTAACTTAGGGACTCTGCATCAATAAAATGCAGCTAAAACATGGATTTTCCCAAAGGAAAATATAAAATCTAGCATAAAGTAAGTTAATAATGAATGCAACTAAATTTAGAAAGCCTTTTAAATACTCCAGTGTTGCAGGGTTTGTGTAAAGTTGGAAATTGTTTATAAAATATTTTTGTATGCATCCAAACTGTTTACAGCATTCTAGCATTTTGTGAACTGGGTATAAACTCAATATAGCAACCAACTATATCCCTATTAAGCCATCCTTAATAAAACTCTCCTGTAAATCTCTAATTCTATTGCTTAGACAAGGCTAATTAGTAAATGCATCATAAATGAAGAAGATGAGGTCATTCTTAGTTTTCATTGCAACAGGCATTAAAAGTTCTGCTATACTTTCTGTATCTGATGCCACTTGCTGAAAGAGAAGGATCATAGCATCAGCTGTCATTGTCTTTTGAATGATTATACATCTAGTTCTTGAAGTCGGTAAAGTCCCTTCCATTTGTTTCTTTATCTTCAGTATGTGTAGGGAAAGGGATCTCACTAACTCACTCCAATATATTTCATCTTCTGTCTTATGGAGTAATTTCAGCCTTAAGACACCTCAAGAGAATTATTTTAGATCCTTAAAAATTGACTCTACTTGGTACCTGGATAAATTAATTTCCACTTTGGTTGGAAAAAAATGTGGACTGACAGAACTTTAGAACAGAGGAAAATGGTGATAATTCTTACCTCTAGAATTGAAAAGAGACTTGCAAGAAATAGCATTTATCTTAGCACAAACCCTTCTTTCTCCAGTGTGGTGGATTTTTATTCCCCCAATAGCTATAAATTTCTAGAATGATAAGGAAGTGAGGAAATGCTCTTACAATGTACACAGACTTGAAAGAATTAACTGATTTGGGGGTCACTCTTCTGTGATGAGGCAATTCTTGGGAAGAACAAAGAGGTGTGACTGAGGCTCACATCCCACTATCTGGATTCCATTATCTAGATGGCCTTCAAGAGCAGAATCCTGCTCCTCAAGACAAATGTAGATAAACTATTCTTTCCCAGCGTAGAAAAAAACAGGTAGCAATAGCATTTGAAAGTACTAAGTAACAGTCTTTTCATTTACTATGCACGCAAAGGAACTATTCTAAAATTTTTATGACTAGTATTTACCCTGTGTTAATGACCCCTCTTCCCAGGCTCTCCCTAATAGTCTCCCAGACTTTGTGTCTTTTGCCAAGTCTTTACCTCTGAAGGCAGTTTTGAAAGTTGTGGGCTGTACAGATCACAGAAGCTGTGTGGCATCAGGATAGAGGCTCTCCTCGAGGGAAGCAGCCAGGTGGTGAGTGTTTGCACCCTCCTCAGAACCTTTGCATCCTGAAAAATCCCTATTTTCCAATGGAAACCCTGGACATCTGTGTCTGATTATAATATTAATATGAACATCTAAACAAAAACTCGTTTCTTGAAATGGAATATCAGCATTTAGGTGACTTGCACTGAAAGTCAAACTGAAGGTAACATGCCATTTTATTCAAAGAGCCAAATAAAACAAGGTATAATTAGTCCAAACTTCCTGCTCATGCTCACACACCCGTAGCCCCTCCCTGCTCCCATGCTATTCCAAACAGGACCAGAGGGAAAGTAGCGGCAATAGCTTTCTTGGAAAATGGCTCACCTTTCTGCAAATTTAAAAGTAGGTATTTGATTCTCATTATTGGGCGGAGACAGATGGTATTTAGAGCATGATCTCTGTGGCTAGAGTCCCATAGACCGGTTACAGAGTCACATTTGTGAGCAATGGGATCTCTTTCAGGAGCTTGGTTTAAGTAGAATGCCAGGTACTTAATCCAGATAGTGTATATCTCTGCCTCAGTGTGTGTGTGTGCTTGTGTGTGTGTGCGCGCGCACGCGCGCGCATGTGCGTGTGTGTGTGTGAAAGAGAGAGAGAGAGAGAGAGAGAGAGAGAGAGAGAGAGAGAGAGGAGGAAGGGAGGGAATGTATGTGCATAAAATGTTGCTCAATAGTTGATAGGTTAGAGGGCATGGGGCCCCTAAATTCTACCTGCTAATGTAGTACTCTTTTTCACACCTAACTTTTCATTATTAAATTAATATTCCCCACCTCAATGGACACTTCTTTTGTTATGCTTCCCCTTGGAAAACTGACCCCTAAAGATAGACTTCTAAAAAGAACATAGAGTAAGAATAAGGGAGGAAGACAGTGAGATGAGTCAGCTGGGGGAAAATACCTTTTCTAAAGGAAAGGATGGAAACAGATTTCTGCTCACACCTTTACTGGATGATGGTGCTAGTAAACAACTGGACTCCACTACACTTCTGCTGTGTTTGATGTTTGCTTTGTGAGTCCTCAAAGACTACTTCATTATGTTTGGGCATCACTAAATGAGAACAGAGCCAGAACACTGAGGGCACCACTGAGCTTTCCTCTATGCCCCTAGGGCTGGAAAGTTCGCCAAAATCAAGAGAACTGCCCTCCTTCCCCAGAGCAGCTGAGCTCAGTGAAAATATTCCATGGAAGATATAAAGAGGCACAGCTTTGAACTCCAGAGTTCAGCCTTTCCCTCAGAAGTGGGGTTTTCTTTCTTCATCCTCTCCGTCCATCCTTTATACTTAACCGTGATTACCAGCACCATGATTAAGGCAAGAGATTGAAGGGTGGACTTGTAGAGAACATAACCTGTATATTGCCTTCGGGGGAAAACAGTCCCATGGCGAGGAAGAAGTGGTGTTCAAGCTAACCTGAGCGTGCGTGCTGAGAGATAACTGCTGGGCTTTCTAGAGTCCAGCTACAACCTGGTCCGTGTGGGTTTCTATAATTCTGTAGAGCTGAAAGTTCCAAGAAGACCTTCTATCCCATTTCCTACTTTGGTTTTAATCCGTTTGGATTTCATAACTGTGAGGCAATCATTGTATTCCATGGACCAGTGCCAAAAGCAGAGAAGACTGACAGTATTGGCTAATAAAACATCTCCCATTTATCCCCTTTGGAATGTAATCCAAGTTCCAACAATAGCTAATAATTACCTGCCATAACTGTAGCAACAGAATAGCTGAATGTGCACATCTAGTGTTTTATATAGTCAGTTTCTCCTTCCCAGGCTCCCTGCATAATCCATTCTTTCCCTCAGTGCTTTGAAGACTTGGAAACATTCAGTACAAATTTTCACAACCTAAGTGACTTTGAAGTTTGACTTGTCAGGTCATGCTGACTTATTTTTGTGCTTGTTGAGAAGATTGGTGAGGATGAATCTATTTTTTTTTAACTGACAGGTGTAACTTGAGAATTTGTGGATGAATGACAGGAGGTTTGGGAAACCTTGTGAAGTTTAATTTTGTCTTCTTTTGGGAACGAGTACTATTTTGCAAAGAGCCAAAATATAGCCACCAAAATCAAAATCACATTTTCAAGTCCATCTTCCAGTGAGCTCTAAGTTGGACAACAGTACACCCAAGGTAGTGGGCAGTAACCCTGTTTATGCCTTTAATTTTTTCACTCTCAAAGATGTTCTGAATTCAACACTGTATTATGGTCACCCCAAACATTTTCCAAAGGAAGGTGGGAACCCCGGTGCTCCATGACAAGTGACAACTTATCCCGAAAATGAAAGACATTTTCTTAGTGTCAGTAGTCAAAGGTAGATGGGAGGTTAATGGTTAGCATTGTTGGTTTTATTTATTTTTATTTTCATTGACATAGAATTGGTTTACAATGGTGTTTGTGTTTTAGGAGTACAGCTTCTTACCCCTTCAAGTGTGCATAAACACACCACCAATGTATCCATTTCCCCCTTCCATAGCCTACTGAACCCCCTCTATCCCTGATTTTAAATTTCCCTCCTCTCACCAACAATTCTTCAGTCAGAATCACAGAGACTTACTTTCTTTGCTTGGTTCCTTTGCCTTAGTTCTCTATGTTCCATATATAAATTAAATCATCTGATAACTCTTGTCTCTGCTTGATTTCACTTAGCATAATCCCTTTAAGTTCTGTGCTGAAAATGACAAGATTTTATCTGCTTTAATGGCTTAGTGGTATCTCATTGTGTATTTTACCTGCTTTAATAGCTGAGTGGTATCCCGTTGTGTATGTATATCACATCTCTAACCACTCACCCATCATTGAGCATTTGGGCTATTTCCTTATCTTGGCTATTGTGAACATAGGCGTTCACCTATCTTTTTGCATTAGTGTTTTTATTTTCTTCAGCTTGACACTATGTCAAGCTGGATCATGGTGTAAATAAATTTTAAGTTTTCAAGAACTTTCCAAGCTTTCTGAATTTGTTGCTGTTATTGCTTCTGGGCCACACCCAACAGTCTCAGGGCTTACTCCTGGATCCGTGTTCAGGAAAGGGATCACTCCTGAAGGGACTTGGGAGCCATCTGGGATTCCAGGAATCTAACCTGGGTTATCCACATACAAGGCAAGCACCCTTCCTGCTGTACACTCACTCCAATCCCTCCATACTATTCTCTAGGGACACTTTAGTGAAAGAAAGTTGCTTTTTTCCACACTTGCACCAGCACCTTCTGGTTCTGGTCTTTTTGAAACAGGGCATTTTCATAGGTGTGCTATGCTGTTTCATTATGGTTTTGATTTGTATTTCCCTGATAATCAGTGAATTATGAACATTTTTTTCTGATGTGCCTCTTGGCTATTTCTGTGTTTTCTTTGGAGACATGTCTGTTTAGGTCTTCTGCCCATTGTTTAAAAATTGGGTTGAGTAGTATATTGATTATTGAATTGTAGGAGTTATGTGTGGGGGGGGGGTATACAAGATATGTATATCTTGGGCATTAACCCCTTGTCATATGATGATGTGCAAATATTTCAAGAAAATAATATCCCAACGTGGACTGTTACATCCAGCATGACAAATATGTTTCAGCTTAAGTACCAACTCTAATCAATTGGAAGTGGTTGCCCTGAGCACCATTTGAGGACTCTGAAATCTAGTCCAGGCCCAGTAGGAAAGAAGGTTTTACCCCATTACTGGTTTTTGTTATGAGTGCTGGAAAGGTGGGTAGTTAAAAAAACATTGTTGTAGGTAGGGTATTAAATTTCACTGTCATCGAGTTAGGTTGGATCATTATGATCATTTAACCCTGTGTTTCTTAAACATGTTCCACACAACACTAATCCTTCCATATGTTTCTCAGTGCATGCGTTTCATGGTCAAGTAAAATTGAGAACCACGTCCATCATTTTTCTCTCTTGGAAAGCCAAGAGTATATTGGCATCTACTTCTAAAGTGTCCTGTTGTAAAGACAGCTGTTTAACTTGATTTAACCCAGTGTGCTCGCCAAAGAACCATTTTTCCCCCAGTGGTATCTGTCGTCTTACTACAAAAATTAGTTTCTTGGGACACATTGAAGGCAACTCTGGTCTCACTCATTTCTCACATTGCACAAATGAGAAAACGTAAGCCCCCAAAGAGAGCATGACTGGCCTTCACTCAGCTTTGCTGGTCTATGGACCACGCAAAACCAGAATCCCTGACGGCTGACTGCCAGTCCTAGATCTTTTCTACTACATAATCAATATAGAAAATATTAATGAAGATCTAAGTTTCTAACAACTTTCTAGTTTTTGGTTTAAAAAATTACATTCCACTTGCCTATTTTTATGGGTTTTTTTTGGGGGTGTGTGAGAATTACATTTCTGTATGCTCATGGTACCCAGCCACAAAGCTACCTCCTATGGTCAAAGAAGATAAAATCATCATTGGTTTTATCTGACCTGTTTTTTTTTCTTCCTCTACTTTATCTTTCTCTCTTAGGAGATAAACTGTTTATTAGAGTGTTAGACAAGAGTCTGGTTTGGGTTCAGAATCTCTTATTATTTCCGGGGCTTTGAATTTCAAAAATTCAATCTATTTATTGGTCTCTTTTGGACCATAAGGTTAAAGTACATCTGTTGTCCAAGCAGATTTAGCTATTGCTCTTCGAGCTAAGCAGTCTTGAAATTATAGCCATAGTAAATTTAGACATGGACTAATTTCTCTTTGGTCTGCCCATAAATACACATGACAAAATAAACATGGTGTGTCTTGTGGTTAATATGAACACATGTAAAAAATTAAAAAATCTTTGGTAACAAGACAAAAAAAAGTTCATAAAAATTAATTGATGTTTAATTAAAGATGTATGAAATGCAGTATTTACAGATGGCCTAGCTTTGTGCTTCAGCATAAACAAAATTCATCTTGGATTTAAGTTGCCAGTTTTGCTTTAATGATTCTCCAGTTCATGGTAAAGAGCTTTGCTATTCCTTTGGGAGAAAGGAACACCTGGAAAATATTGCTGAATCCACTGATGTCTCTGGATTTTTTTCCTGCCCTTAATTTCCATTATAATAGCATTAAGGAAATGGGTTTCTTAAGTTTTCTTCAATTCTGGGCTTCCTTGAAGCTCTGTGACTGCTTGAACTTTTGGTGCAGGGGCCAGCTGGGGGCCAAATTTGCCATCCTGCAGTCATCATTGACATCCCTTTGAAGAGAAATCTTTCTTAGAAGTACAAATCAGTGGCTTTGTGAGGCAAAAATAGACATCTTTTATGAGCATAAGGAAACTGATTTACTGGAGAAAAAAACTCAGCTGTTTTTAAAAGATTTTTAATAAGTACTTCATTGTTCCAACTAACAGACTTCTAAGATTTACCATTTTCCTCAGTGGAGTTGGAGAATATTAGCCACAATTCATTGATGAAGCTTTATAAGTTTGATAAGTTAGATCAGTATATTTTAGAAGCCAGAGGTTTACAATAAAGGGTGCAGAAAATTTCCATGATTCATAGTGTGGTTTAAAAAACTAGAGTACCAAAAGAAACTGTCAGACATAAAATCTATATTTCTCTCTAAGTGGTTGTATTAGATTAGATATTACCAGTCAACTTGTAAGTCAAGCAAAGCCATATGTGTTTTTTTTAAACACAAACTCTTAGTAATACTATACCAGAAAGTATATATTATACTCTGCCAGTGGATTTGTTAGTTTCTCTCATTTAGCAGTTGAACATATAAAAATCAACAGTATCGTCATACTGTGGAGAACCAGAGTTCTGAGCTTTCCCAGCTGTACCCCTTAGCTCTCATGTACTGTTCTGTGTGAGCCCTACTGCCATTTACTGAGCTCAGAAGAGAAGGAGGGTAGGAAAACCTCATCATTAAATTTTTCTTACAAAGCCCTAGTCTGTAAACAGTTGGTGGTATACAAATATGGTCACTTGCTCAAGGAACAGCTGTGATCCCCTTTATTTTAGTTACCATTTTGTCCCCTATTGACTCCTAACCAAACAGGATCAGAGGACTATAGTCTGATGAAGCCATTCTTCTCCCAAAAAATCCCAGGACAAATGAAAAGTCTCAGACCAACTCAGCAACCTCACCTTGAAATGCAGAAAGTGAAAGATTTTCAATATTGAACTTTCCTATGTCAAAAATCTTGAATTTTAATCCTCTACATCCTTCTGGTGCTGTAATATGATCATTGAATTTCTGATATCATTTCACTGTTATGCTCTCATTGAATGTTTGAAAGGTTTTGAGAAAAAAAGGATATCATGCAGCAAGAAGAATCTGTGTGTATGTTAAAAACAATGCTGATTTTTAGATCTCAGTACCAAAAAATATAATCAAGTATGCCAATTTATAGAGGAGCTTTAAATATATTATGTATTTATAAACTTTATGAACAAGAAAAATTCAAATTAATTATGTCCAACATTATTCCCTCTTTAATAAATTGATTTCACCTAAATATTTTGTCTAAAACATTTAATGTGCAACTTTGATGCTGTCACCATCTGTACAGTTCTTTGAAGCATTTCTTGCTTCCTTGGAATGGGAGCACAGCATTTCTTCATGTCTATGATAGGATTTCCTCTCTATTCTCACCTATTCCTAGTCCCATGAATAGAAAATCCAGTTTAGCTGATATCCATACCCTCCAAACAGTTCTGAATTGGAGTCTAAAGTTCAGGAAGACCTTTGAATAGATAGTTGATTTATAAATGAATGACTGAATACAACTAATCTCCTTACCCTTTTAAATTTATTTCCAATTTAAATTAGAAAGTTATTTTCATACCCTATTTATGACCTTGAAATCTAACAACCAGTGTCAAAGGTCCTTTGTCTTTTATTAACAAATCTTAATTCTTCAAAATGGGGGATCACCATACCCCAAAATTTTTCAAGACTCACTTCTCAGCTCCCTGGTGTAAGGTAGTTACAGAGATAAGAGAGGAAGAACCAATAAACTTGGTTAAAATTTATTTAGCATTACAAGTAAAATTGTGATGGAAAGTGAAACAAAAGTTTTATTTGGGGAATATAAAATATTCAAAATTATCTGGACTTTGTAACTTATATTCTTTTTAATTTACATTGATAAAAGAGAGCTGTCTCTCTAAAAATTTAGTGGTACTTTTTTAAAAAAATTTTTTATTAGTGCTCGAGCGGGCCCAGTAACGTCTCCATTGGAGACTTTGTTGTTACTGTGTTTGGCATATCGAATACTCTCAGTAGCTTGCCAGGCTCTCCGAGAGGGGCGGAGGAATTGAACTCGGGTCGGCCATGTTGGCTGCTTGTAAGGCGAAAGCCCTACCGCTGTGCTATCGCTCCAATCACCATGGGGTACAGTTACAGACTTAAAAACTTTCATGCTTGCGCTTCAGTCATATAATGATTGAGTACCCATCCCTCTACCAGTACCTATTCTCCACCACCAATGATGCCAATATCCCTCCCACCACCCCCAACCCATCCCTCCCACCCCACCCACCCCACCTCTGCAGCAGGGCATTCCTCTTTGTTCTCTCTTTCCTTTGGGTGTCTTAGTTTGCACTAGAGGCATTGAGTGGCCATTGTGTTCGATCTATAGTCTACATTTGGTTTGCATCTCCTAACCTGAGCTGGTCCTCCAAATACCCTTTACTTGGTAGTCCCTTCTCTATCTGAGCTGTCTTTTCCCCCAGCATTTGAGGCTGACTTCCAAGCTGCGGAGTAAACCTCCTGGTCCTTATCTCTACTATTCTTGGGTGTTAGTCTTCCATTCTGTTACTTTATATTCCGCAGATGTATACAATCTTTCTATGTCTCTCGCTTTCTTTGTGACTCATTTCACTTAACTGATACTTTCCATGTTGATCCATTTATATGCAAATTTCATGATTTCATCTTTTCTAACAGCTGCATAGTATTCCTTGTCTAGGTGTACCAAAGTTTTTTTAACCAGTCATCTGTTCTTGGGCATTCCAGTTTTTTCCAGATTTTTGCTATTGTAAACAGTGCCACAATGAACATATAAGTGCTGATGTCATTTCTACTATACTCTTTTGCCTCTCCAGGATATATTACCAAAAGTGGTATAGCTGGGTCAAATGGGAGCTCAATTTCTAATTTTTTGAGAATTTTCCAAAAGGGCTGAACGAGTCGGCATTCCCATCAGCAGTGAAGGAAAGTCCCTTTCTCCCCACATCCACGCCAACAGTGCTTGTCTTTGTTCTTTTGGATGTGGGACAATCTCTGTGGTGTGAGGTGATACCTCATTGTTGTTTTGATCTGCAGCTCCTTGATGATTAATGATGAAGGGCATTTTTTCATGTGCCTTTTGGCCATTCATATTTCTTCCTTAAGAAATTTTCTGTTCATTTCTTCGCCCCATTTTCTGATGGGGTTCGCTGTTTTCTTCTTGTAGAGTTCAACCAGTAGTGCCACTTTCTCTACACATTTGTTAGAAAAGAAAATAAGGCCATTCTTGTAATGCATAGTGTACATAGTAGACATTCCTTAAATGCATTTTTTCTCTTAATATCAATTTGTTTTTAAGAATGCTCAGTATTCTGAGCCAGAGAGATAGTACATGGGTAAAGTGAATACCTTGCATGTGATCGTGATAACCATGTGGTCCCCAAGTATCTAGGGGTGCAGCTGTGGAGGCCTTCAAGCACTAAATATTGTGGCTCTGGAAGTCCCTCCCACTGCTGATGTTGCCTGATTATCCCCAACATTTCTAGGTCCAAGCTCAGCATCTATTAAAATGCAGGCCCAGTTGGCCAAGAATCATTAGGAAGTAACCCCTGGCCACCTGAGCATTGTTTGGGAAGCCCCCAAAAGTAATGTTTGTGGTTCCCAAATATTGTAAACATCCTAATCATGAGGTTGTCATTATATATTTTAGCCATTTTTAGTAGAAAAATTAAAGTATAAATAAGTTTCAATTTGTTAGAGATACAGTATAAGAATATTGGTAATTGGTGCTGATTTTCCATCTACTATCCTGTATGTAAGTCATTAGATAAATGATTTTTAGGTATTAGAAATAGAGTGAAATAGGGTTCAGGGTGTCCTCAAGAGGAACTTTACTTAAGTAGACTGTATTAGCCACATTCTAGCCTTCTATACTTTTTCCTCTTTCCTAAATGTTCTGTCGACTTTTTGGTTTTTTTGAAGGGGGAGAGTACTGAACAGTGCTCAGGGACTGCTCAAGTCTCTGAGCTCAGAATAAGTTGCCCATGGTGTTGTGGACACAACACAGTGCCTGGGGTTGTAACTAAGCCTCATCCATGCCTCTTGAGCTAGTCCTCTGGCTTCTATCCTTCAGTTTTTTTGTTTGTTTTGTATTGTTTTGTTTGGGAGCCACATCCTTCAATGCCCAGGGCTTACTCCTGGTTCTCTGCTTAGGGATTCTTGAGGAGGGTTTGGGTGTGATGTATATATAAGTACCAGGAATTGAACCCTAGTCAGCTGCATGCAACTCAAGGGCTCTGGTCTCTACTCTAACTCATGTAAATAAGAGCTTTCAGGATCTAGAAGAAAAGGAGAATGTATGTTCTAGGAGGAAGCTAAATTGAGGCTGGCTAATGTGTTTCATTGCAGATTTTACTTTCTCTCAGCTTGAAGTCTGCTTGTAGGTACATACCATGGTTCTGATACTTTCCCTTTCACTAGTTCAGTACATTCTGATCCATTAGTGTTGTCTGCCATAGATAAGGAAGGATGAAAACCATCCCTGGGCTGAGTATTTACCAAACCTGTACTTTGTCCTACTTTGCAAGCGTTCCTTGTCACATAAGCACTACTTTTCCTAAGTTGCACTGCAATAAGGATTTAATATAGGAAAAATTTTGGGTGGTCAAAATTGACAGGTCTGACTTTCACAATTCTTCTTAAGGAGTATGCATTTTTTAGTCCTTTGTCAGGAAATGATAGAATTATGACCATTAATAAATTTGACAAAGCAAAAACAACTATAGCAAATCTGATCTAGCCAACATACATCTCCATTGAGAATCTGATCTGTTAACCAAAAAGCTCATCACTTAAGTAACAACCTCAACAGTTAACTAATAAGTTAACTAAGATCATTAGTCTTGCTACATAAAGAATAGAAAAGGTTAACATTTTCCTTTGACACATGAATTAAGCAAATTATTTTGTGTTTAAGTTGACATCTTTTTAAGTTTTTAAGTGCACATCAATTTGGTGGCAGTGACAAACTTATCACTTATGTATATAAAGGTTAACTCATACTTGTTAAGTATGAGTTGAATTGTTTATATGATCAATCCTTCATTTATAAGCTTATTTTTTATTATTTCAATGTTTTAAAAGTAAGGTTTGATTATTATTCAAACTTGATGAGGCTAAGAGATCAGAAGATACTGAAAACAAATGTCTGTGGGGGCCATAGTGATAGTACAGCCAGTAGGGTGCTTCCACTCAGCACACCTGGGCTTGATCCCTAGCACCATATATGGTCCTTCAAGAACCATAAGGAGTGACCCCTGCATACAAAGCCAAGAGAAAGCCCTGAGCTTTGACCCCCCCCCCAAATAGGAACAAACCTGAGATAGAGCCAATAGAACTGTGATCTGGATATTCTTGGGGATGAAGGGGTGGGGATGGGGGAGCTTAGAATAATAGTGTAAGAATCTTGGCATTTTCATTGTGGCGCTTCAGGTATACGTCATATTGGTACTATTGTAAAACAAAAGAAAAGAAAGAAAAGGGTAGGGAGGGGTTAAGAGAGGAGAGGAGGGAGAGAGTGAGGAAGAAAGGAAGGAAGGAAGGAAGGGAGGGAGGGAGGGAGGAAGGAAGGAAGGAAGGAAGGAAGGAAGGAAGGAAGGAAGGAAGGAAGGAAGGAAGGAAAAGTTTGAGTTCCCAAGAGGAGGGAAGGATATGCCATACCACAAGGAAGGACCACAAAGCAAGCCCCATGGTGGCCCCGGAGCCCAAGGGGAAGGGGAAGGAAATATATGCAGAATCTTTCTTGTGATTTCCACAGGAAGGAGCAGATGAAGCAGAGGCAGCAGATTTAAGGCTCACTAGTCTGAATCATTTCAGCAGGCAAGCTCTGGGGTATAGAGGTTATCCCTGTTTTCCCTCTACCTGGTTTCGGGGTGATTAGGGTGGCAGCACTGGATAGAGGAGGCGAGGTAGATGCTGGTTCTTTTCATGCGAAGGAGTGCTTGAAAGAGAGCCAGTTACTAACTCTGAGTTGGCTAGTGCTGGGCAGGCAGCCTCTCCAGGGTCAGTAAAACCCCAGATGTCAAAGCTTCAGAAATATAGCAATTTTGAAAAAAAAACCAAAAACCTATTTAATATGTTCCATATCCAAGCATTGTGTTGGAACACGAAGCAAGCTGATGCAGTTAGTGACCAAGTTAAAAAAAAAAGACCAGGGCTTCTACCCTGGGACATGTTACATCCAGGGAGAATAGAAAGGCCTATGAAGCACTCATATTCAGTAGGACATAGAAAGTTGAGAGGAGAGCTGTTCGGCTGGAAGACAAGGTGCTAAATCCAGGAAGACACGGAAGCCCCCAGTGTGGGTGGATTGCCTCAGGAACACGAGGATATCCTAATAGTTTTCAAAAAAGTGAAGCCATTGATTTACTTGTACCTTTCATCAGAGTTCTCTTCATTGTCTCTTGGAATATTTTAAATACAACCATTGCATGTACAACCCTTTTATTCCACCAGAAACCTAAGTCATGAAACTTTATAGCGAGGGAATCTCTCCTCCTCATGCAGATGAAGAACCTGAACCAGGAAGGCTTTGGCACTTCCGTAAAGTAATAACTGAGTGTCTTTGCTGGGCCATTGCTAGATCCATTGTGCAAATGGTTCAAATCACAAATTAAACATGCATTTATCTACATCCTAGCCAGGAACCATGCTACCCTTTTTGTTGATATAGGGAGGCTGCCGTCTAAATATTTGCAGGATTTTTTTTCCCTCCCTCTTAAATTATACCCGTATTACCACCTTTTAACAACATAGAAGTGGTCACTTGACAGGTACTTACATCAGTAACAATCTGACTTTCTTTCGATTTCAAAGCCAGTCAAGTGACTCAGGTGAGTCATCCTGGTTTGGAGAAATTCAGTTTTTTTCTGAACTTTTTTTTTGGCGGGGGAGGAATTATTTATGCTGTTTTATTATTTTTTTCAAATTATCTTTAAACTTAACCTTTTTGTATTTTTAATTTATTGTGGTAACATTGGTTTTTAAGAGCTCAAGTACTTATTGTTTTAGAGGTCCATTTGATGTACCTCTTTTTTCAGTACTCTCATCACCAAAGTGTCAATATCACTCTACCATAGTCTGACTTTTTCAACCATCTGTACCTTGGAAATCACTTTTAAGGTCACGGTAGAAGACTTTGTATCCATTGGAAATTGCCTACTCCCTTGCTGTATTTCTGTCTCTCTCTCTCTCTCATATGATTCTATCCAGCATTTGTCTTTCTCCTTCTGACTTCTTTTACCTAACATGGCTCCCTTAAATTCTATTCATGTTATACCCGTTCTAATAGCTGACTAGCCTTTAATTATATATATATATATATCATATCTTTAGCCACTCATCTGTCATTGAGCAGTTGAGTTGTTTCCAGATTTGGGCTACTATTAATACTGCTGCAGTGAAAATGTGTCCAGTACTTTTTTGTATTCATATTTTTATGTTTTTAGATAAGTATCTAAGAGTGGATTTGCTGGACAATAAGTGTGTTCTGTTTTTAATTTTTTGAGAAAAGATATACAACTAGTACAACAGAACTAGTTGCTTCTGATTGGGGTTTTTGTCTGGTTGGTTGTTTTTTGCTCTTGGACCACACAGGTGGTACTCAGGGATCACCCGGGCAAAGTTCAGGGAACCATATGGGGTGTTAATCAGGAAGCAATCCAGGATAGCTGTGTGCAATGCAAGTGTCCTCCTGCTGTAATATCTCTCCTGTATCTATATAATATATATAATCTTCATTCATATGAGATGGTTTTCTCAGTTGTGTTTATTTGTACTTCCCTGATAACAGTCATCATGAATATTTTTTAATATCCGTTTTGGCCATCTGTATTCGTGTTTAGAGAAGACTGTTTCTTTCTTAACCCCCCACCCCCTTTTTTTGGATGGGATTATTTATTTTTATTGTTGAATTTTGAGGTGCTTTATGTATTTTGGACACTAGCCCTTTGTCAGATATATGGTGTGCAAATATTTATTCCCATTCCATAGGATGTTATTTTGTTTTAGTGGTAGTTTTTTTTTTTTTGGCAGTTCAGAAGCTTTTAGTTTTACGTAGTCCCGTTTGCTTATTTTTGCTTTGCTTTTGCTTGCCAGTGGAGTTGGAGCACTGAAGACAGCACTGACACACCAGTGTTTTCGTTGCTGTATTTTACAGCTTCAGGCCTAACATCTCAGTTTTTAATCCATTTTGAGTTAACTTTTATATAAAGGATTGATACAGATCTTTTTAAAAACAAATTAAGCCTCTGACGACATAGCATTTTGTGTTTCACTCCTGCCATAGAATTTTAAACATTGTCATCTTCTCCCTTTCTCCCCTGTTCTTTGACCTCCATTGGGGATGCAGATGGTTCTGTGAAGGCAAAGAGCTGTCTAACACCCCCGATGTTCAAATCCGCGCTGAGGGTGGGGTGCACACCCTGACCATAGCAGAAGCCTTTGAGGACGACACGGGCCGCTATTCCTGTCTCGCTACAAACCCCAGTGGCTCCGACACAACATCTGCAGAGGTGTTCATTGAAGGTAAGGAGGAGAGTGGGAAGTGGAACAGCCGAGTCTTGAAGGGCTTCGTTGCAGATATGCCTTTCTAATATAAACAGTATGAGCATTATCATGCAAACCGCTTTTGTGGAAATTTATTAACAAATTAATGATAAATTTTAATTAATAACAGTGCTGATACTTAGATGTATATCAGCTGTGTTTCATGTCAGTATTTGTGCCTTTATACTTAAACACAGCTCTATATGGACTTGAATTTAGTTTTATAAAGTATTTTTTCTTATTTTGATCATTCCCTAGTGAATAGAGTATGAGAATGCAATGGAAGGATTTTTGCTATCAACCAGAGTTTGAAATGACTTAGGAAATCATTCATGGGAATTTTAAGTGATAGACTATTTTTAAATGTTCTCATTTTTTTATTCTGGAATTTTTCTCCTTTGTTAAGACTGTTATTTCTTCCAAGTGTTCTATGAATTTGTAATTACTAGGTTAAAAAAAACCTTAAGGACAATATTGTATTAAAAAGAATGAATGTAATGGGTAGACTATTTCTATTTTTCGATTGTTTTGGCAAGTTTCATCTTGTAAAATTTAATATCAAAGTATAGTTCCACATTATTATTGCTGTTTAATAGCAATTTGAAATTTTATTAACATCAATAATTTTAAGGTGAAAGTATGTTCAGCACTAGTGATCATATTATTCCTAATTCCTTAGATTTATTAAGTGTCACATTAATTGGTTGATTTTTAAAATAGTATTTTTGAAACATCGTTAAAATTGCTTTTCAAAATCTAACCTTTTTAAGCAATTTTTTAAATTGCTTTTCAAAATCCAAAATCTAAAATTTAATAGATGAAAATTCTTGAAATCTCTATTCCTTAGTCTTCATTTTACCACCTTTTAAAAAACTACATAACACCACCACATTTTGTTATTTAAAGAAAACAATATATGAGTGATCAAGATGTGAGTTTTCACTTATAACAACTTTAAGACTAAAAAATTTAAGAAACAACTGTTAAAATCAGCTGACTAGATGTTGTACCTATGCTTTCAATAAATGAATCCTCTGCAATGTCTTTGAAAGCTGACATCTATGAGATCCTTAAATGGCCTTGTCCTGTAAATAAATCCAGCATTCGGAGTTTAATAACTCACAGGACACTTAGGACTATGCATAGGACACAATAACTTAAACATCACTGTTATTAGTATTGCTTTTTGAAAAAAAATGAGTAAAGAGAGTCACAAGTTGGTTAAAAGTATTCATGGAGAGCCTTAAAAAAGGGTAATAGAGATGATACAGCAAGTGATGCGCTTGTGTAGCATTTGATATTCCCAGATTCAATCCCTGGTATCATATATGGTCTTCTGAGCTCCACCAAAAGTGATCCCTGAGCACAGAGCCAGAAGTAATTACTAAGCACTACTAGATATGATCCAAAAAATATATAAAATCTCCTCACAGGAGGATTTGAATTATCCAGGTTCTATTGCTACAAGGCCCCAATTCTAAATTACTATGTCACACAATACTTAGAGAATGACAAACTAGAAAAAGAATGACAAGTAATATTAACATTAAAAAAATAAGCAGTATTAGTCATGGTGACTGTACAATACATTTCTTGATGCATTTTAGAATACAATTTAAAGAACTCAAACTTCTATAAAATATATTTGCCAATGATGATGAGATTTATCTTTCAAATAAATATTTAGATAGAAACTTCAAAATTAAATGCTTTATATGCTTTCAGCTGCTAGAAATGTGAGGGATTTCTATGTGTTGCTTTTATACTCTAAGTGTTAAGTAAAATCATATTTGCTTTAACTAATTCAACAAGTATTCATGAAGCCCCTACTATGTGCCACATAAAGAGGTGCAAGGATATAACCCTTGATATCAAGAACTTTCCATCCTAATAGTAAAGGTAGACACATAGTAGTCTTATGAGGTTTGATCTCAAAATGACTAAATCCCACCTAGATGTTGAGATTTCGTTAATGAAGCAAGCTGACAACATACAATTCAATGATTTGAGGCGGGGTGAGGTGGAGTCTACATAGTAACAATATAAGCACTGAATTTAATTGATAGTCCCAGGGGAAGGGTTCAGTCCAGTAAAAGGAGGTGCAGAAGGTGAGCACTGGTTGCAACAAGAGAGTTCCATATAGCATAATTTGCAGACTGGGCAAGGTTTTGTCCAAAACCAAAGATGACTTCAGAGTGACTTAATTTTAGCCCTATATTTATAAATATTCCTGGGGTATGCTATCAGAAGCACCTATTAATTTTGTTTATTTCCAGGGGGTTGGGGCCACACCTGGTGATGCTCAGGACTTATTCCTGGCTCTGCACTCATAGATCACTCCTGGTAAGGCTTGGATACAGGGGTCGAACCCAGGTCAGCCGTGTGCAAGGCAAGTGCTCTACCTACTGTGCTATCTCTCTGGCCTCCAGCAGTTAATTTTGATACAGGTGGGGCCTAAGTTAGGGACAGCCAGGTTTTATCTGCCCCTATCTTTTGCATGTCTCTTTATCTCTGTCTTTATAAACATGTAGTTGCTTCTTAATCAACAAATTAGTGCTTGATCTCAGTAACCCCACTCCTTTATCAGTCGGGGTCATTATATCACAGCCCTATTCACTGCTTCTCTGTCTGGTCAGATAAAGGCAGGGTTCTTTAACCACTGGGTTTTAAAATTGTGGGTGTCACTGGTGATTTTTTAGCAAGCGAAATGAGGGGACCTGGAAAGATGAATATTAAATAGAATGAGTTGAGAAAAGTTTTCAAAATATGGGAAGGAAAGAGAAGCAAAAAATAATGATGACATCAGGAAATGTCAGCTCCAATACCAAGAGTGCAGTGGGCTGATACCAGGAAAGGGATGTGTGTGTGTGTGTGTGTATGTGTGTGTGTGTGTGTGTGTGTGTGTGTAGGGGGAGATGGAAGAAGGGGGTGAGCAGGAAAAGGTCAAGCAAGATTGGGTGTTTTTCAAATTTTGCTTACTTGTTTGTCTTCATACCAAAATCCACAGAGTGTGTTTATATGCTGATGAAGATAATCTGAGAGCGAAAACATAGGTCATGCTAGAGGGAGATTTGGACTAAAGATGTGCTTTATAGATGGTGAAGAAGACACCCCCCCCCCCCCCCCCCAAGGACTAGAAAGTGAAATGTAGTCTCGAGAATTTGACCATAGGAATAGAAAAGGTGAATGTACATCTGGGATTTAGAGACATCTCAAATTTCCAACACTGCTGCCCCCTCCTGATTACAGAATGAATTACAGCCTTTCAGGAGACCCAGAGAGGGACCAAGTTGTGGTCCTATAATAATGAATGTAGTAAATGGGATTAACTGAATGAGAAGTTACGTTGGATGAAAATAAGGGTACAGCAAATTTTTTTTAAAGTGGAAGCACTGGGGCTGGAGCAGTAGCATAGCAGGTAGAGCGTTTGCCTTGCACGCGGCCAAGTCGGGTTCGATTTCCAGCATTCCATACGGTCCCCTGAGCACCGCCAGGGGTAATTCCTGAGTGCAGAGCCAGGAGTAACCCCTGTACATCGCTGGGTGTGACCCAAAAAGCCAAAAAAAGTGGAAGCACAGATATTTAAGAATCATGTATATTGAATAATCTTGTCTGACATTTATTTATAGATGCTCAGTGCTTTGAATAGTCAGCTAAAATGTGTACCCCTTTTAAGCCACATTTTGAAGCATGCTGAGACGTTTTATGAGTAACTGCTCCTGTTGATCCCAGCAGGATAAAAGCTCCAAGCATAAAGTTTCTCCTACTCGACTTTAAAAACTGGTTGAGAACTTAAGAAGGAATCCAAGCACAGACTTGGCCAATCTTCACAGTATTTATTTTTAAATAAGTATTTATTTCTAATAATATTTTATGACTCGCTTAGCAACTTATTCCATGACTCTGAACACTGATTCACTTCTCTAGACTTTGATTTTTCCATCTTTCCACCACTGTCACTGTCCTTCCGTTGTTCATGGAATTGCTCGAGCAGGCCCAGTAACATTTCCATTGTGACACTTGTTACTGTTTTGGCATATCAAATATGTCACGGGTAGCTTTCCAGGCTTTGCCGTGCGGATGTGATACTCTCGGTAGCTAGCGGGGCTCTCCGAGAGGGACAGAGGAATCGAACCTGGGTTGGCCAGGTCGGCCCCGTGCAAGGCAAACGCCCTACCCGCTGTGCTATCACTCCATCTTTTCGTAGAAAAAAAAAAGAAATTGTTGTGCAGATTAAATGAGTTAGTTTCCCAGAGCAGTGCCTAGCACATAGTACATTTTCATTTAAAAGCCTTAAAAAATCTAGATGAAAATGAGATGTGAAAATATCATATTTCACGAAGGGGTCAGGCACATAGTGCAGCGAATAGCACCCTTCCTTTGCATGTTTGATCCCTGACACTGCATCTGGTCTCTCAAATCCTCCAGGGAGTGGAAGGAGTAAGACCTGAGCACTTCTGGGTGTGGTCAAAATATATTAATTAAATGCTTGTGATGAATCGAGGACATTTTTTAAGCATAGATAATTTAATTGCCCTGTATGAATTGTCACTCATATTATTTTGATTCTTCCCATCATTTTCCTAAGGTGTATATTTCACTCGACTTACACCTTCATACATTTTAAAAAATGTAACAGATATAACTGTTGGATTGCAAATATGTCCCCACATAATTAGACATTCTTCCAAACTCACACTAATTCGTTTATAGCCCTTTGCCACTTGTAAAAGTTTTCATTGTTGGCATTGCTTCAATTACCTTTATCTGGGCTGGAGCGATAGCACAGCGGGTAGGGCGTTCGCCTTACAAGCGGCCAACATGGCCGACCCGAGTTCGATTCCTCCGCTCCTCTCGGAGAGCCCGGCAAGCTACCGAGAGTATTCGATATGCCAGACACAGTAACAACAAAATCTCCAATGGAGACGTTACTGGGCCCGCTCGAGCAAATCGACGATCAACGGGAGGGCCTTTACCTTTACCTTTTACCTTTATCTGAGCCTGCGAAGGATTATAGTTCTTTTGGTAATTACAGCAATGAAAAAAGAAGGGAGGGAGGAAAAAATGAAATGTCCAGTGTGAATGGGAGGAAAAAGCAAAGAATGTAAAAATAAAAGTATAAAGTCCATGACTAGATTTACTATAGTCACTGGGTTTTTAGAAAATGATTGATTTCTGCTTTCATGAAGAATTCTTATTTCCTGATGTTAAGGTTTTAGGAGTTCCTTATTGTTCATTCCCAATTGGAAATACAGTTTAATTTTTCAAATAAAGGACCATATCAGATTGACATAAATAAAAATAATTAAAACATTGTGCTTTCATGAGTGCTGGGGGAAATAGGCATTTTAATGTATTGCTGTTTTACATGCCTATTGGGAAACTGTTAGAAAATTGAAAATAAAAATATATTTTAAATGATGGTAAATGTATTTGAAATGGCCATCAGATAACTCTAAAGAATATGCTTACTTATTGGTGTGGAAAAGCATTTCACCATGTATCAGATAAGAGGTGATTAAATACATGTACAACATCACCATACTATTTGAAATATATGTAATTGTTTGTATATGGGTGATGGTTTATATGAGAGTTGTTTATACCCTTGCATGGTGGTATTTTTTGCGTGTGTCATTCTGCATTTTCTGGGTCTTTTTCTACAAGGAAATGTTAAATTGGTCCTGTCTTTTCAAGGGGAAGGAAGCACTTTCTCAAGTCAAGGTGCATTTTTGTGTTTTCATTGCACACCCAGGCATCCATCAGGTAATAGAGAAATTTAGCCATTAGGTGAGTCAATATTAAATGGACAGATAGTAATTGCAAGGGCTGAGTAGAGAACTCTCAGATTGGAGACAACATCAAGCACTGAAAATAGCAGTTTGATAAATGCAGAGGAAAATTTCTGCCTGAGATAGGAACACTTTCTCCTGACCAGCAGGTGCCAAGGGGAAAAGGGGATGATTCAAAGATAAGTGAGTGTGCACGCTTAGGGTGTGTGTGTGTGTGTGTGTGTGTGTGGTGGAGAGGGAGGATACAGAGGCAGGGAAGATCGGTCAGGGCACAGGGAGATTTGATCTGCCACTGTGTACAGTATAAGAGCTGCTCTGACATCTGAGACACAGGTGACATTGAGATCCACAGGCGTGGACAAGGTGCGTGAAAAGTAGCAGTTTTTTTTATGCAGCAACTGCAACCTTTTTGGTCCCTCATATCATCCTCTGAAAATTAGCTGGGAGGGCAGGAAACAGAACAGAATGGCTTTCTAAATAGAGGTGCTAGGGGGATTTTAAAAAATTATGTATTTAGAATCAGCTGATGAATAGCTATTTGCTCCCCCCAATTTCTGGCCACCTTGGGAGTGTCTGCAGTAAGTTCCACAGGACATTCATCACCTCTCCTTAACATCTCCCTGAGTCCAGTGCAGGTTCCCATGACTCCTGCTAGCCTAGGCCCCTGGGTTTTGCCTTTAGCCTTTTTTTGTTCATTTGTTTCTTTTTGCTCATGTCTCCCGGCCCCCACCTCTTCCTCATGATTAAAATTTTCTCCTTGTTTTTCACCTCTTTCAAATCAGTGATGCCGTTTGCCAGCAGGTGTGTCCTATGTGTTGCTGGGCTTTCATTGCTCTTCCCCCATTCATCCTGCATAGTTGCCACTCTCAATGGCCAGACCTCAAGTTCAAAGCCTTTGAACCTGATATTCCACACCATGGTTCAGAAAACCAAGGGTTTTAACCTGTTGCCTCCTGCATTCCAGTTTTCTGACCTCAGGCGATTCCTTGACCTCTTGGTACTTGATGTTTTTATCTGTCATGACTCACCTCTTTTTGAGGTTTATTACTATGACAATAAAATTATAAAAAGTGCTTCATAGACTGCAGGAAAAATAATAAATACTCAATAATGATGGCTTCTTGGGTGAGAGCAGTAGTATGGCTGGTAAAATGTTTACCTTGTCTGTGGCCAATCCAGATTCAATTTGAGTTCTGCCATAAGTGATCCCTGAGCATAGAGCCAAGAGTAAACCCAGCATACTGCTGGTCTAGTCCCCCCCCCCCAAAAAAAACCAGCAAAAACCAGTGGCTCCTTCTTCGCTCCATCCCAATTCTCAAGGAACTGCTGATTTTCTAGCATATTCCAAGACTTAAAGGAAATAATGTAAGCACGAAGTTTAGAGAAGACGATAAATGACAGAGTTGATCTTAAGAGACAGATTAGTAAACTGGAGATACAGTACACTAGGGAAGGCACTTGGCTTGCACTTAGCCAACCCAAGTTCTATCCTGGCACCCCATCATATGGTCCCCTAAGCACCATCAGTAGTGATCCCATAGCACAGAGCCAGGAGTGAGCCCTGAGCATGGCCAGGTGTGACCCCAAAACAAAAACAAGAACAAAAGACTAGCTAGAGAGGTGAGTTAGGAGTTTGCTGCATCAGTTGTACCTTTCTAACTAAAGGCATAAATATGGGAGAAGACCCAGCCACAACCATGCAGAGACCACTCTCCACACACTCAGATGAGCCTCATGCATGAAGGAACCAGCAGAGGAACCCAGGTGTGCGGGACCCGGGGCTGAGATCTCCAAGCCTGCTCGGTTTGGGACTGGGCCTCCTCCACCCAGACCTCCCATCTTTCAGTAGCTAGATAGTAACACCCATCAATTGCCGTGTAACCCCATCAATGGGCAGGATCCAGAGACTATAAAACCAAGCTTCTAGAAGCTCTTATTCACTAATTCTCACTTTCAGAGAACCCGGCAGGCTACTGGGAGTATCTTGCCCACATACATGCCTGACGGGAACACCTGTAAAGGTGATTAGAGGCTGCCCCCAAGTCCTCCATCCCTCTTGGAAAGCCCGGCAAGCTACCGAGAGTATCCCACCCTCACGGCAGAGCCTGGAATCTACCCGTGGTGTACTCAATATGCCAAAAATAGTAACAATGATGGTCCTCATTCCCCTGACCCTGAAAGAGCCCCCAATATGCCATCAAGCTATACTAGCACGTGACAAGGATGAATGGAGACGTTATTGGTGCCCACTAGAGCAAATCGGTGAACAACGGGATAATAGTAATAGTGATAGTGATGGGAGAAGACCAAGAAGAGAACATCATCACCAACCAACAACATCATTTTTACTTTCTTTATAGGACCCTGCTCTGGTGGTGCTGGGGGTCCCCGGACCACTCCCAGCCCTGCTTGAGCTGACTTATGGTATAAGCATGACACTTTGGTGCTGATGCTTCTGCCCAGGAGTGGTGCTTACAGGGACCCACAGGGACCATCAGGCTGTCATCCAGCAGTACATGGGAGACCATGCGGTGGGGATCAACCTCAGGACCTCGCATGTACAAAGGCATGCAACTGCCACCCAGGCTTCCTCTCCAGCCTTGACCTTTATTTAAAATCACTGTCTTAGAACCTGGGGTGATGGGGCTCAGCCCTAGAGAGCATGGTCTGCACATGGGAGATCCACGGTTCAATTCCAGGCACTGCTATCACAATGCATACAACAACAGGTAAAATCCTCTGGCATCTTCTCACCCAGAGTAGCTGGTGAAGTGGTGAGGAGTTGCCAATGTCCATTATGTTCATTTTTCCCTGACTGTGTAAATTCCAGCAGACAGATGCCAGTAATAATCTCACCATTGATGACCTTTGTGTGATTAATCATTTGCACTCTAAAAGCACGAACCACTTTCATTCATCAAAAATCTCCATTGCTCCATGTTCTTCATGCAAGGGCCATGCTTTTGCTCACAGTTTGCTATCATTTCTAATATAGTGATGAAATAGTAAATATAATCATTAGGTTGGGAAGAAACTGAAATAAAATCTCTGCTGTAGTGGGCCCTTTCTACCTGCCTAATTAAAGTAGTACCCCACTCAATTCCTACAAATCCCTATGTCCCTACCTGCATTTTGTTTTCCCCATTTCGCTCACCACCATACCATGTCCATACCAGTTATCATGTTCACTGTCTGTATCTTCAAAAGAAAATAAGCTAAGTTACTGTACAGATGTGTGTGTATGCGTTCATACCAGAGTTTCCATCATCTAGCAAAGTATGCACTGGTGAGTATATCTTATTCTCCAAACTATGATTTTATGACATGGATTTGTAGGGAGTTCTGACTGAGAGCTATAAATTCAGGTTGGAAATTTTCATGACCATGAAATAACACACTTTTAGGTTTTCCTTGACTGAGTAGAAGCTTGTAGGTCATCTACATTTGGGTTTTTTTTTAAGCAACAAAGATGTGTATAGGAAAATTAATCAGGCAAGTTGAAGATAAATTGTAGGGAGCCAGGGAAATGGGAAGACAAGATAAGAATCTATTGTGGTAGTCCAGGAAGTAGGTAAAGAAAGCCTAGACTTAGTTGATAGTTGTAAAAATAAACAAGAAGGGAGACCACACATTCCAGAAGAGTTACTAAACAGGATGGTTTCAACATCAGTCCAGAACTAGGAACCCAGCGAATCGTAGGAATCAACTTAGGTCGCTATTCAAGAGAATTAACTTTATATTTTCTAAATGTACAAATGCTAAATAAAAATAACTAATGTGGGGGAGGGCTTACCTTGCACAGGCTAATCTGGGTTCAATTCCTGGCTTCCATTTGAGCCCCTCAGCCCCCCTGTGAGGACTGATTTCCGAGCTAGGAGTGAGCCCTGGCTCACTTAAAACAAAAGCAAACAAATAAACTAATTGCAAAGAGTACATGTGGTATGGTTCTATTTGTATAAATGTAGACATAATTGTATATGTCAATTCACTGAATTTATCTGAAAAAATTGCATACCTGGCCATTAATATGTTTATTGTGGTATCAGGAAAGCCCTCATTGGTCTTCACTATTTTGATAGTCTTTACTGCTTTTTGTACTATTGGGTTACTTTAGTGCTATTTGTTCTATAGATTTGTCTTAATAAGTAATTCCAGATTTATGATTTAATCAGAAATATTTATGGCATCACACCAAGAAACTTACTTATAATCCATCAGTTATTTTTTACTGAACCCTGTTCTTTAGTATAAATTTCTAAAGTAGCCTTTCAGTCTTCTCTTTTAGACTCTCCTCATTAACTCACACTGCTTTCTCATCATCCTTCTATGTCATTTTCATTTTTCTTTTGACTTATTTCTTATTGAGGAAACATTGGCTTGCAGAAGTTAAATGGTTTTGTTTTAGAGGTACATTGTTATCACACCACTCTCATCACCAAAATGCCAATATTCCTTTACCACAGTCTGCTGGACCTGTTCACCCACCCCCTCACCACCCCTTCTGGGCACCTTAAATTCCTGTCTTCGTGGTCAGAGTTTAGTGTTTCATGATTCACTAGGCATTGTCTGTTCCCTTGCTTTGTTTCTCAATATCCTTCAGATGAGTGTATCCCAGCCTTTGTCTTTCTCCTTCTGAGTTATTTCAATTAGTATGGCCCTCTTCAGTTTTTTTCATGTTGTAACTGTTCAAACAGCTGAGTAGTATTCACTGCACCTTAGGTAAACACCCACATCTCTAACCATTCATCTATCTTTGGATATCTGGGTTGTTTTCAGATCTTGGCTATTGTAAATAGTCCTGCAATGATCATAGGTGTGCAGTGTCTTTTTGTATTGGTGTTTTTGTATTCTTTGCCTAGTATGTAGGAGTGGATTTGCTGGTTCAGATGGTAGATCTCTCTCTCTCTCTCTCTCTCTCTCTCTGTGTGTGTGTGTGTGTGTGTGTGTGTGTGTCTCTCTCTCTTTTAAAAATATTTTTAAGAGGGCTGAACCAGTTTGCATTTTTTCAACAATGAATGAGAGCTCATTCTTTTTCACATCACCACTAACATTTAACCAATGATGATCAGATTTTTTCATGTGCCTATTTGGCCATCTGTGTGTCTTTGAGGAAGTGTCTGTTCAGCTCTTCTCCCCAGATTTTGATGTTTTTGTTAATTGTTTAATTTTTAAAATATTTTAATATTAGCTCTTTGTCAAATGTTTTGGTATATAAAATTTTCTCCCATTCAGTGGGATCTTTTTGTTTCAGTGACCTTTCTTTTTCAGGCAAAGCTTTCAAGTTTGATGTAACCACGCTGTTTACCCTGTCAGTTGTAACTGAATCACCAAATAAACCACTAAGGTCAACATCATGGACTGTTTCTCTGTGTACATTTCAATTTATTTTTCATGTTTGGGTCAAACATCTAAGTCAATATTGAGTTAACTTTTGTGTATGATCTGAGATAGTGATCTAATTTTTTTCTTTATCACTAAATATGGAATCTAAAAATATATTTAAACATATATAAGAACATCACAAATTTCATGAGAATTAAAATGTAAATAGAGTCTACACTTTGAAAATCTGGTCACATGATGTGCAATTGAAAATCAAAAGGAATTAAAAGGATTTAGTTAGTCTGATCCAAAATTCAGAGACTTTATTGCAACGTTCTATCTCCTGTCATGTTCTAATATATTGACGATTCAAAAAACATCCCTTAATGAGTAATGAAGACATTAATGATCTACACCACATAATCTCCTGGGAATGTGTTGAACATTAAAACCACAGAAGTTTTACATGCACACACATACACTTGCATTTATTTCCACTTGTAAGCCATTTAAAAGTATGGTTGAGATTTTCAAAGTGATAAAACAATAAATGTGACATTAGAAGCAATGCTTTGAAGAAAGCTTTTTATAGTAGCTCTTTAGTGACTTTATGAAAAAAAATTTCTGAATCTTGCTCTGCTTCCAAATAAGTCTTACTATTCAAAAATTAAATCAAGGTTGCCAATTGCATTTTGATAGATGGAAATAAGATTGTTGGTAGAAATCATAGTGCGGCATAAAGAGATGTCAAATTATAATGCTGCATAGTAGAAACATAGTTGTAAAATCTGGTATTTCTTCAATTAATTTTTTTATGAAATGTGTTATTCTTTGAAACAATAATGGATACTACTTAACTTCATTATCATTTTTCATTCTCTCCCAGGTACAAGCTCAACAGATTCAGACAGTGAAAGTTTAGTTTTCAAATCAAAAGCTGGAGCTATGCCACAGTAAGTGCCTGTGATTTCATCAGTTGTCAATAGAGCAAATAATGTCAACAGAAATGTTAGGATGTAAGCCATGTGTGCTATGCTCTAAAGGAAAAGGTCAACTGATGTCAATCAAAGATCAAAAAGATTTGGACTTGAAACATAGTTTTTAAGTCATGAATTTGAACTTTTAAGTCTATGCCTTGTCATAGATGTGTCAAAATCTAAACACATATAATGTGAGTTTCAAATTAACTGGTTGTAAATGGATGAAAATAAACATCATATTGTGAGAACATTAGTTGAATCATTACAAAAAATGTTCAACGAGGACATTTAAAATACAGTGCTTTTTTATATACAAATTTTAAAATAAGAAAAGTGGGTTTATATTTAGATAATGTCTATTTCTAGTTAGATATTATCAGGAAAATCATAAAATATATACCTTCCTATGAAAACATATAGATTATTAGATGACAGTTGATATTATTTTTTTGTAAAAATGTAAAACATCAACATTTTATAGAAAAATTAAGAATTTTGAGACTGTAATAATTCCTTTCCTCTGATATGTGTGTATGTGTATGTATAAATTTTATCCACTAACATCAAATGACCAATATCAGCGATAAAGGGCTATCATAAGATACTTTGATACTTCAGATTTCAGTAAAGATCTCAGATGTTTCAAGTTCATTACTCTTGAGATTGTACAGCCATCTACGAAAAAAAAAAAAAAAAACGTGCCTATAAAGCAGCTCTGTCTTTATCCCTTACCAATGTTTCACTAAGACAACAATTCCAATTTACTTTCAACAAAATTAGAAACTAGAAGAAAGAACAGCTGCTAGAATTAAAATAGACCACTAAATCTTTGAATTAAATATAGAATCCTAACCCAAAATAGTCTAAATATCTGCTTGCTGCTAAAGATTTTGCTTCTCACAAATACAGTAAGTCCCCAACAATATTAAGAGGTTCTTGGCAGCTACCACTCTACATAAAATGACATATAAAGAAAATAGGTCTTTGAATAATGTGATTTCTTTCAACATCAGCTGGAATATATTATTTTCTCATTAACATTATAATGAAACAATGTTGAACAAAATCACATTATATAAGAACCCGCTGTTTTTTTTTTCCTCTTGAGATTTGCCAGGTTCATCTTTTAGATTTTCTGTCAGTATCTGAGCTACATGCCGCTACATTATTTTGTTCATGCTTTTATTTGCTGGTAGGGTCCACTCTATGGAGAGACTGTCCATAACAATTATGTCACTTAAAGCTTTCTGTTTCAAAAGCACTTACAATTGATTGATCAAGTACACAAGAAAGTGAAAATGTTCCCAGGAATGAATCCTGCTTTTAAAATATAAACACTTGCTTCCTATTTTCCAGGGCTCAAAAGAAAACAACTTCTGTTTCCTTGACAATAGGATCATCATCTCCAAAGACTGGAGTGACCACAGCTGTGATTCAACCATTATCTGTCCCTGTTCAACAGGTAAATGTCTTTTGTCACCACCTACAGATGACAAAAGATGACACCACCCACCTTCAAAATTTGTGAGAAAACCTCTTGGTTTAAATATAACACAAAATATACAGATGTCCAATTATAACATGTAAAGCCCTGTGTACTAGTAGAAACCAATATTACTTCAATAAAATTTAAAAATAAACTGCATTTCTCAAATAAAAGATCCAGCTTTGGTTCTAATTATCACGCTGCCTTTAAGTGTTTTCTTATGTGAAAGCACACCTAGAGAAAAGAAAACTAATAGATAAAGTTCTTCCCTTTGATCCACTAATAATATTTAATCAAAGCCACACCACCAGTAAGTCAACATCTTTATTTCCACCAGAACGGCTCTAGCAGCCAATCATCTGATGAAGTCATGTTTGTTATAACTATTTGACTACCCCCGACATATGTGCCTTCTTCCAATTAGGTAAACTCATCACCTCGTTTAAAACAAATTAGAAGACAAGAGCAATTCACATAACAAGAATTTCCCATCTCCTAAGCACGAAACAGATAATAAGAAGAAAGTTATTCAAGTTCTGTAACTTTACCGAGCATTTTTTCTCTCTTAAAAATTTATTTACCTGGAGGCCAGAGGGATATTATGGCGGGTAGGACATTTGCTTTGCATGCTGCTGACCTGGGTTCGATTCCCAGCATCCCATAAGGTCCCCTGAACATTGCCAGAAGTAATTTCTGAATTCAGAGACAGGAATAACTCCTGAGCATCTCTGGATGTAGCCAAAAACAAATTGTTTTTACCTAAGATGAAGCAGCACAACATGTGGTAAGTAATTTTAGTGAGTTTACTTTCTATACACAAATGGAACACCTTTAAAATTCAGAATATTAAAAATAGTAACATGTTAACATAAAATTTTAAATAAATAAAATATGTAACTTTGTGTTTTGAGAATTTTTTTTTAATATAGCACTCACATCAAACCCTCTCCAAATTGGAAAAAAAATACAAACAAACAAAAAAATACAGCACTCACAGAAGGCTCCTACCTACTTTTGATGTGCCAGCTGATAAATGTGTTTTATGAGCAATAACCTCTCCTCCATCTAGTGAACACCTACTAAGTATTTCAGTAACAGAAGTATGTGGCATAACTACACTGTAATATGTGGAATAGACAAATAGTCAGAAAAGATATTTGATTTTATAAACTTGTAAAGAATGAATTGCTACTGGGTAATGGCTTATTTCATAAATGTTTTCTTTAAACCCTTAAGTAGAGGGAAATTTATAGAAATATTTATGACTAAATCAGTGAGGTGATATTTGTGAATAGACCTTGAGGCATTAGTGGGCCAGTGACACGCTGGTGCTGTGTGCTGTGTTGGAACATTGTATGCATGAGCCTTTATCATTATGGTACTGTAAATCATGATGCATTAATTTATGTTTGAGGGAACGTCTTTAATGAATGCTAGTCTCTGGGCTCAGCATTCAGGGCTGGGAATCACAGTCACCAGCTCCTTCCCAAACAGTGTTTAAGTTAGGGCTGGGGCGCCAGTACAGTGGAGAGGGCATTTGCCTTGTACGGGGTCTATCCAGATTTAATCCCAAGCACCGCCAGGAGTAATTCCAGAGTGCAGAGCCAGGACTAACTCGTGAGCATTGCTGGGGGTGACCTCAAAAAGAAAGTGTTTAAATTCCGTACACAAGATTGACACATAAGATACTTAATGACTACCAGGACTATATTAAGGTATATCAGAAATCTAAGAACACAAACACACATGCATGTAAATATGCTGATACTAAAATAATGTGAATGGTGATGCTGAAATAGTTTAAATTTTGCAGGAGCACTGAGTGGATAATATATGTCCTATTTTCATCACTCTCAGGAGAAAGACGTGTCCAGAGAAATGCCATTACTTTATTGTTGTAGGTGAGGTGATATAAAGCCCCACCTGGTGGGAGTGAGTCTGAGACAAACCCTTACCAAGAAAGTGGTTTTTCTATCTCTTGAGCAAGAGATGGAACTCTTTGTCAAGTGTCTTCATATGTAAAATGAAGATGATAATACCTTCATATTCTCAGTATTGCCAGGAATACTCTGTACGTTACCAATACAGTGCCTCGCAAGAGCAAATGACTAAATAAAATACTGTATTCTTTTTTACTATGGTAAAAGTGAGTTCAGAGATTCTTTGAACTTCAAATGACAGTGAGCAGGAGACCTAGGAACGCTGGGTCACATTCTCCTACAGCCTCACAGAGATCAAGGGCCATTGCTCTGACTCTGACAAGTCCTCTGGCATATTAAACATAAAAGTATCAAATCACTGCCCTTTTGTGTTATAGAAGTCACTGTCACTGTCACTGTCCTCCCGTTGTTCATCGATTTGCTCGAATGGGCCCAGTAACGTCTCCATTGTGACACTTGTTACTGTGTTTGGCATTGTCGAATATGTCATGGGTACCTTGCCAGGCTTTGCCATGTGGGCGAGATACTCTCGGTAGCTTGCTGGGCTCTCCAAGTAACAACTATTATATGAAAATGAATTAATTCAGAGAATTAGAAAATAAAAGATTATAAAACAAAGAAGTAGTTTCTGGTCAGGTGAGTCCTTCAGTTACGCCCAAAGAATTATGTGCCATTCTATAAAGTTTTTTTCAGAAACTTTCTTTTGTCAAGAAAAAAGTCATACATTTATTCCCTCTAATCACCCCCCACAGTTCCTTTCTAATATTACCCATATCCAAAAGGATTCAAGTTTGGCCTGGAGTAATAGTACAGCAGATAAGGTGCTTGCCTTGCACATGGCCAGCCTGACTTCAATCTCTTGTACCCTGGATGGGTCTCTTGAGCCCTCCAGGGGTGATCCCTAAGTGCAGAGCCAGGAACAAGCACTGAACATTGCTGAGTGCCTGCTTCCTCCCCAACACACACATCCCCCATCCCCTGTGAAAGACTCAAGTTTTAAATATGATAGGTAAATGTTTGATCTTTTACACTCTACTGGCAATAATTTGCACTTTTTATTCAGTGAATTCAGGCTGTATTTAAAAATAAAGTATAAAATAGTAAGAAGTTTTAAACAGACCCCTGTGGACATCCCACACACAGAAATCCATTTGGTAATAGCATTTAAAAGCTCAAGGATCCCTAAGGAGACAGGGAAATTTTACCTTGAATATCTCTGCGACTAGAGAAGAGTAACAGATGTGAAATGAGAAAAGAGAACAGTGTCTGTACTGTAAGTCTATACTAGCAACATGATATATGGCGAGATTCTCATTCACTCACCCCATTCATGTGGAGTGATCCCAATAATGAAAGGCTTCTATAGCCCATCTTTCAGCAATTTATATATTTAGAATTTGATCCATGTGTCTGTTTTTTCAGGTTCACAGTCCAACTTCATATCTCTGCAGACCTGATGGAACCACTTCTGCCTTTTTTCCTCCTGTTTTTACAAAGGTTTGACATCTGCAAGTTTCCTTCTCCGCGTTTTCTTTGGTCCTTAAGTTCTATTCACACAAGGCTTTGTGTAGCAGACATTAAAGAATGAAAATGGGTCAGGAGACTGGTTATAAAGGCTACCACTGGGGCTAAATGCTTACTTTTGGACAACTGCCCTATGATTGGAATCTTGTGAAGATTTGAGCAAAGTGTACAGAAGTGATCCAGCAGGGATTACAGGGTGGGAAAGTCAAGGCTGATAAGAAAGATACAATAGGGGGCTGGAGAGAAAACTAAATGGGCTGAGTGCTTGTTTTGCATATGGGAAATCCAGATTCTATTCCTAGTACTGTTTTGTCCCCTGAGCACTGCTGATAAGAATGACCCCTAAGTAGCAATCCAGTGGCCCCAAACCCAAACAAACAGAACTTATGTGTAGAAAATTACTTAGAAAAACCATCAAGTCTTGAACTCTTTTTGAGTTGCTTATAATTTTAGTTAATTGGATCTTAATGGCTTTAAATTTCTTGATTATGGCTGGAGCGATAGCACAGCGGTAGGGCGTTTGCCTTGCACGCAGCCAACATGGCCGACCCGAGTTCGATTCCTCCACCCCTCTCGGAGAGCCTGGCAAGCTACCGAGAGTATCTCGCCTGCACGGCAGAGCCTGGCGAGCTCCCCGTGATGTATTCAATATGCCAAGCACAGTAACAACGAAGTCTCCAATGGAGACGTTACTGGGCCCGCTCAAGCAAATCGATGAACAACAGGAGGGCCTTTACCTTTACCTTTTAACTATGTACAGGCACTTCTATATTGACCTGTAAGACTTAATACTTAAAATTTTTTCATGTTTTTTTCTGTTATTTCAAGAAATTACATATATAACTCAAGGTCTGCCCCAGCCTTCCAGATAATGAGAAAAGTAATTAAATGACTAATTTTATTTTGTCCCAAATTGGTGATTTGGATTGCCCAAGCTAAATGGTGTTGGTCATTGGATTTCATTGGTTGACACCAAACTCTGAAACTATTCCCTGAAATATCTCTTCTGCCTCTCACCCATTCCTACCTTTGTGGGGGAGGAAATTATAAAAGTGGACCACAAAGATATTTATGAAGGCCCACATAAATGGCAAAATGCTTAGGAGCAGGGGTTCACATAAAGAAATTGTGATTCTCACATTAGTTTGTCAATTTAATGAAAAGCAACTACAATTCCAGTGGGATCTGTGTTTTTACTTTTATGACATAGAGTTTGGCAACATGATTCTAAAAGATGAGTCGAATGAAAATGGTGAAGAACACTTACTCAGGACACTCCTGTAGAAGGAAAATAAGGTGGTGGGAGGCAAAACACAGGAAGGCATCTGCCTCTGAGGGAGCAGAACTTTCTAAAATCATACAAGTTTGAGTAATTGCACGCTAGCACAGGTTTAGGCAAATTAAAAATCAGAATAGAGCCTTACAACATTCCAGTGAAAAAAATTATTAAACTGGACTCCTACTTCACACTTTCACAAAAAGTTGATTCCAAGTTAACTAAAGACAAATGTGTAAAGTAAATATCTAAAACACTTGTGAGGTAGTAGAGAAGAGCCTCTTGTGTGTCTCCATTGTACAGAATGAGTTTTTTCCTTCCCAAACCAATCTATACCCGACTTCATTAAAGATATTTTCATCAACATAGTATTTACAAAAACAACTGATAGTTGATAACTTTAAAACTTCCCAACCAGATAAACTACAAAAATCCTGTGTAAAACCCTATCCAATCCCCAGAAACAGCATTATCTCAGTAAGAAATCATCCTTTGTCCTTATGACAGGAAATATTGACAGAGGGTTGGATATTTCACATACTTGACCCAAGCACTTTCACTACTACCAGTCCATTACCAGAAAGTCTGGTCACCTGATATATTAATGCCCAAGACACTATTGATTTTGTGGTTGACAGCCCAATGCACCTCTTACTATAATGAAGTCCATGTTAATTGTATCAGAGAAAAAGAGAATATGAGAAATTGCTTTCCTTCACCACAGGTTTTCATCATGTAATCTGGCTTGTGGGAATATTACAGAATTCCAGCTGGGCTCCAGAGAAAGTATCACATATTAAACATAATATCCGATTTTCTTTGCACTCCAGCTCCTGAGGCATTTCCTTAGTGATGTTTGTCTCTTTCCCCCAGGAAAATTGTAGAGTATTCTTGGTAATAGCCATATAATTTAATAAAAAGGAAGTAAAACAAGATACTAAATTTTTATAAAATTTGATATTGGGGGAGTGCTTTTAGTCACTCCCTGCGTTATTCAAGGGTTACTCTTGGATGCTGAGTCACCCTTGGTAATATTTGGGAAACCACATGTGGTGCCAGGAATTAAGCAGGGGTCACCTGCATGCAAAACAGATGCTTTCCACCGGTATTATCTCTCTGGCTCCTAAGGGCTGATTTTTTTCATTTCACCTTGTTGGGAGAGCAGAAGCACACACTTTACTAGTTACTTTCCTGTAGCAGTGTTTCCTTCTGGCTTCTTCTTCTTCTTTTTTTAAAATTTTGTTGAATCACCATGAGATAGTTACAAGCTTTCATGTTTATGGACAGTCCTTCTTCTGGCTTCTGACTTCTCTTTTTTTGCCCTTGGGGCAGCTTTTCTCCTGCTTGATGGGACTTTTTTTGTCTTAGCCTCTGGTTTTGGAAAGGTTGGTATAGAAAACTAATCTGTTGATCATCTTCAGGACTCAAACTCATCTTTTTCATTTAAATTTGCTTTTTATTGACTTTGATATAACCTTGGCCTTTCCTTGGGCTTGCAAGTGACAGTGATGGCAAGCCCCTGCATCTTCATGCTCATCCCACTCTGGGAAAGACCAAGGTTTCAGGCTAGTCAGAGCAGAGCCGATGTGTCCACCCCTGGGTCACTAGGCTTATTATGGACCAGCTTTGGTTGGGCACATTGCGTTAGTGCTGTGGGACATACATGAAGGGACATACATGAAGACAAAGGAGTAACTTTGTCTCATATGGTCCTTCCTGCACAAACAGTGAACCCTTTCCAAAGAATCAGAGTATCAGATGAACTCAATGCATAACAGGAGATGCCCTAATCTGGACTCTAAGACACTCAAGAGCCCCAGATCCCAAGCTGAAGGTGTAGATTTCATATTGTGACTTCAACAAATTGACTCTGAGTCTGCTTTTGGATTCTTTACTATGTCATTCTGCAGGTTCTCCCAGTGATTTTGGATTTGGAGTGGGTTTGAAGATAAGGGGATTAATGCAAGGGAAGGGAATATGAAGGTCAAAGGGGTAGAACCTCAGAGTGAGAAAGTACCAAAATCCTTATATTAATACATCTGACGTGACACCTTAGGCAGAGGTGACAGGATCCATATGCATGTTATCTTTTCTTTTCTCCCTATCTGGTTTTTGTAGGAACCTACACTTATTTAGAATGTAACTATATTAATAGATTTGCATCCCACCAACTTACCCTTCAATAAAGGAAATATGTGTTGCTATAAAATCCCATAAATAGAAGAGAGTCAAGAAATTTACAAGCTACCTGAACATTTCTAAGGAAATCTTTCTAGTTTCATTTCCTAGAGATCATGAAAAGTGGTTAAATAATATATATATAACTGCGTACCCTCACCCAACTTTGGGTAATTATTTTATGATGTAAGTGTAGTAGGTTTTATTTTTTTCTCCAAAAGTTGGAAGTGTTACTCTCTGTTGGGAAGTTTTTTCAGAATCCATCTCAAGACATGACTGTTTTCCCTTGACTTCCAGGAACTGCAGAACATAGCAGCATCAGAGGGTCAGGTGGTGGTTCTGGAGTGCCGTGTCCGAGGAGCACCCCCTTTGCAGGTCCAGTGGTTCCGACAAGGGAGTGAAATCCAAGACTCTCCAGATTTCCGAATCCTGCAAAAAAGTAAGGAAAGGTGCCAGTTCTTCCAGGAGAACCATTTTCTTCTCTCTGGCTTCAGGAAACCTAAAGAGGATTTAGTAATTCCGATGAATTGACTTCTGTTTTCAGAGTGAGAGAGTTGATGGTCCTCAAAGTGTGGAATCAGGAAGGTAGAATTGTGGTCAGTGCTTTGCAGATCACTTTGAAACTCTGATGCAAATTACCTAGTCTCTTTTCATGAAAAAAAAAATCAGACATTCATTTGGACTCAGAGTTAGGTGAAAACTCTCAAAGTTGGTCAGATACCCTCAAAAGCTTTGCAAGTTCCTATAAACCTTTTTGTGAACCTCTGTTTAAAATTCCTTTTGAGTGTAGCTGCAATTTAAATTTCTGTGTTTATAGAAATATTATTGGATCCACTGTCACTTTTATCTCTTTTGTATCAGGCATTTTGTTAGTCACATTCCTGCAAACATGTCCTATGCAAGGAAATGGAAAAATTGAGGGAGGTTTATTATTTATGGGACCCAATTCTAATACTCCGTTTTTGATTTATTTTCTTTTCTCATGTGGCGAACAGAACCTCGATCCACAGTTGAACCTGGTAAGGAGCTTTTGCCTTTCTTCTGTGGCTTTTGTATCTTTGGACTTTCAATGGTTCTTTGTTTCTGTTGTAAAGCCATAAGCCGAACAGTGTTTTTGCAGTTCCCTGGAAATGTGAAACCCCCTAAAAGACAATATCTCCTTTATCATGGGGTCTGGACACTGCATTTTACATCAGCTGCTTTATTAGGAAAACATGAAGTTCCACTCAGACAAGAAGGTCAGGCTCAGTGACTCGGGCATTTTTAAAACATAGTCTTTTATACTCTGAAGGCAAGTGAAATTAAAGATGAAAAAACATCCTTGTAACGTTGTAGTAGAAAAGAACAAGCTGCTGCAGTCTATTTCCAGCCTAAGCCCAGGAGTCACTCTTTTCCCAGCTCAGAAAGGGAGTTCATGGGAGAACAGCCCAAGAGGTAAGCGAATGGACCCCCAGGCATTTCTCATTTACATGCCCTGAGCCATAAAGTTTTACTAGCCTGCAAGCTGGAAGAAAGTCATCTTGCCCTGGGATCTCTCCATTACCAGGTCAGTTGACCTTGGCATCATGTCATATAATCCAGAAGCAAGGAGGCCAGCTCTTCTTTTGCCTCAGACTTCTCAAATAATTACAACTCCTCATGGGCTAAAGCCATGTTTGTAAAGGAAACAAAAGATTGTGTCTAGGAATGTCCTCATTCCTCCTTGACATTATTTTTTTATTGTATTCCCCCCATCAGCAAAGCCAACAGCTTCACTTACTCCTGCTAAAGGGAAGGATCTACCACTCTGTGGCTCAGCTTCAACACTGAGCAGTTCCACCACTTGTCCTAGGGCCTGTCCTGTCCCTTTCCTGGGTCCTTGCAGGCTCCCTGGGCTCTGGCAGCTCAACCAACTGCAGGCAGTCCTGAGGCTCTCCCATCTGAGTATGGGTGAGTAGTTCAGCGCAGAGTGGAGGCACATTTAAAAGTTCCAAGAAGCTGAGTAGCCATTTGTAGAATATAAAGTAACAGAAGGAGAGACTATCACCCAAGGATAGTAGAGATAAGGACTAGGAGGATTACTCCATGGCTTGGAAGCCAGCTTCACATGCTTGGGGAAAAGGCAGCTCAGATAGAGAAGGGACCACTAAGTAAAGGATGCTTGGAGGGACCACTCAGAATGGGAGATGTGTGCTGAAGGTAGACTATAGACAAACACGATGGCCACTTAATGCCTGTTTGGCAAACCACAACAGAGAGAGAGAGAGAGAGAGAAAGGGCATGACCTGCTACAGAGGCAGAGGGTTGGGGGGTTTGGGGGAGGGATATTGGGAACATTGGTGGTAGAGAATGGGCACTGGTGAAGGGATGAGTACTTGATCATTGTATGACTGAAACGTAAGCACAGAAGTTTATAAGTTTGTATCTCGTGGTGATTCATAAAAAGAGAGAGAGAGAGAGAGAGATATTGAGTAGCAGGCCAGAGAAATAGTACAGTGGGACATACGCTGGCCACCTGGGTTTGATCCCTGGCACCCCACTTGATGCCTCAAGTGCTGCCAAGAATGAGCCCTGAGCACAGAGCCAGGAGTACTCCCTGAACACAGGTAGGTGTGGTCCCCAACACACACCAACACACACACAGACACACACACACACACACACACACACACACACATACACACACGAAAAGAAGAAAACCCTGTCATTTTTTGGGGGGCTAGAGCAATAGTACTTGGGCAGGACACTGCCTTTGAAGTCGGCAGACATAGATTCAACCCCTGGCACTCTTTATGGGCCCCAAGCACCACCAGGAGGGATCCTGAGTTCAGAGCCAAGAGGAAGTTCTGACCATCTTCTCATGTGGCCCTGAAACTAGTAAATAAGCAAATAAATAAAAGGATGCTACATAGGAGCGATAGCACAGCAGGTAGGGCGTCTGCCTTGCACGCAGCCAACATGGCCGACCCGAGTTCGATTCCTCCACCCCTCTCGGAGAGCCCGGCAAGCTACCGAGAGTATTCGATATGCCAGACACAGTAACAACAAAGTCTCCAATGGAGACGTCACTGGGCCCGCTCGAGCAAATCGATGATCAACGGGAGGGTCTTTACTTTTACCTTACTTTTACATAGAAACCCTTGAGGAACAACTGGATCTGCCTCCTTGTCATGAGTTACAAATAGAGCATGTCACATCACTGAATGTAGCTATCACCACATCAAGCACTGCAATCACTTGATCTTACTTTCCAGATCATGGATATACACAGCTTGATATTTTATTTTCGATGTCTTTGTGTAAAGTTGCATGAAGCTGGTGGTCCTGATACATGGGTACTTGGAATTTCTGAGGCTGTCTACTGCATGAGCTAGTCTGTAAATCTTATGGAAATTAGAGCTTGTTCTCTGCATTACTGTCATAGGTAGAGGCACAGATATGATATAAATAGTTGAAAAAAGAAGAAAGGCACTGTATATCTCTTTTATCTGAAAATACATTGACATGAGCAAACCTGTGGAGCGATTGGTGACTTTCAATGTTTTATGTACAAATAAAACTAAAATCTTGGGCAAAATTTTCTAAAAATATTTTACTGTTGGAATGGATTTTAAAACTGCTTTTTACTGCTGCATGAGTGTAAAAAGGAAAATTCCTGCATTGTCTTTTCACAATATTTTTACCCATTGTCATCACCTGTATGGGTGATGATGGTTGATTCAACGTTCCCATGATTTTGTTGGAAAACCTCAGACTAACAATCTTCTGAAAATTCAAAACACTTCCTAGAAACTCTGTAGTTTCATTTCTAAGGATGCACCTGCTTAATGATTAAGATCACACAATATACTAACTGAAAAGAATGAATTTTGGGTATTTGGGTAAGTCGGAACAGTGGGAACTTATTCCATATCCCCTTTTGTCAGCCTCTGAGTTTTCACATCACAAACATTCCTGTTTCAGATGAAGTTTGCTTTTTAACATCTGCAATATACTTTCAATCATAAGTTATTGAATAAAATTAGTTCATAGCAGCTTGATACAATAATATGAACTCTAGATCTTGATGCCTTTGAGTTTAAATGGCAAAGAATAGAGAAAGATATGGAAGACCTCCTATAAACCACATCTTCTAGCAATGAAGCAAAGAAAAAGTTAGTCTCTCCATGTTTGCAGAATTTTCCCTTTAGTTAGATCTGAAAGCATTTAAGAAAAGACTCCTTGGTTCCAACCACAATAATTGCATTGGCTGAAAACAAATATTTCTTGGCAGAGAAATCTTTTAAACAAATCTGTCAATACCTGGGAAAAAAGCCATATATTGTCAGGAGCTTTTAAAAACGAAACACAACTAGTTTTCCCTGACTGCTGATAATTTCTCTATGATTGTATTTACCATGACACTACTCCAATTGCTCCTTTCTCTTTTACAGTGGAGCATTAAAATGCTGTGCCTCAGGAAATCCACAATTGGCATGTAGCATTAAATAAAATCCATGATCATATTTTTTAAACAAAAAAATTCTGAACACATGGATGACGATTCAAATGACTGCTTTTATGACTTAGTATGAGTGAGAACTTCAGAACAAACAAGTGTTAAAGCATACTTGTATTTAAACAATATTTTGACATGCCTAACAAAATTGATTACTGTTATTTTTGTACTGGTAGCCATACTTACTTCTTCTGTTGACCTAGAAGTTGACCGTTAACATTGTCAGGGAAAGAAATTAAATATATTTTGCATTGTTTACTTCCTCTACAAGAGCTCATTGATGATTTTGTATAATAGACTGCTCAACTTTTCAACCACATATAATGTGTAGAGGAAGAGGCATCCCTAGTTATTGTTCTAGCCCTGCTAGTGACTGGAAAGGAGAAAAACAGATATGACTACAAAGCACTTGAAACAAGAGATCACTTTTATAGACTTTGGTCAGTGATGTTTTCCAAATGCCTAAATATAAATAGCCTTGGCAATTCAGGAACAGATTTAAACATTTTATTTTATTACCTGTGCTCTTTGCTTCCTCTGACACCTTCACTCTTTTTAAAAAAAAAATTTTATTGAATCACCGTGAGATAGTTACAAGCTTTCATGTTTGGGTTACAATCACACAATGATAAAACACCCTTCCCTCCACCAGTGCACATTCCCCACCACCAATATCCCCTGTATACCTCTCCTTTCCAACCATCCCTCTGCCTCCATGGCAGACAATATTCCCTATAATCTCTCTCTACTTTTGGGCATTGTGGTTTGCAATACAGACACTGAGAAGTTACCATGTTTGGTCCTTTATCTACTTTTTGCACACATCTCCCATCCCGACCGATTCCTCCAACCATCATTTTCTTAGTGATCCCTTCTCTATTTCAGCTGCCTTTTCCCCTTTGCTCATGGGGCAGACTTCCAGCTATGGAGCAATCTACCTGTCCTGTGTAGATTGCTTAGACACCTTCACTCTTGATCTGTCCCTCTCTGTCCCCATCTCTCCCTCATTCTATTACTCTTTTTCCCTTTATCTTCACTATACATCCTTTTCTTATTCATGTACAAGTTGTTTCAGAGCTGTAAAAATTAGAATGAATCTCACTAGTACCTAGATAGACCCCCAGTAGGAATTAGATGCTTAGATAAAGAAGGAAATATATTCCCTCCCAAACCATTTGTGCAATTGAAACAGGTTTTTCTTGTCACTGCCATGTGTATCTGTCTAATGTGTTTTACACTCCCTTCTCTGTCTAGACAGAAGTCAGCTTGCATCACAAATCTTTTCAGACTGTTTTGTGAATTAATAGCTAGTCAGTGTACTTAAGACCAACATCCGTTTGTCATATTACCTGCTCTGGCCTTCTTCTTTAACATTCTGACTTTTCTCTGAATCGTTCAAAGACTAGCCTTGGGGGTTGGGATGGGGGTTGAAGGCACAGAAGACTCATTTGACAGCTGTTAATACTCAGGCCCTTACTCAGCTGTCTGGAAACAGCCACAAACCGTATTGAGTTACTTCTATAGTATGAGCTAACTCATGCACTATTAAAAATTTAAAAAACTTATCTCAGTGGTTAGGGAGTTATACTGTGAAAGTATAACTACTCTCAATGTGAAATTGTGCTAACTCATTCCACCCATCACCCTAAAACTTTAGAGCCCAGGTGTGGAGTCTATGATTTCAAATGTGAAGTAAATTATACTTTGTTAAATGTCCTAAGTTGCTGGATTGTAGGATTGCAATGGTAAGGATGTATGTTGAGATCCCCATCAATTGTACATAGTTAAAAACTGAATGCAACTCTCAGATAATAGGGTGAATGCCACAAAATTAGGCAGTATAAAACCGGAGGTTCCCAACCTGCATGACAAGAGGACCTGAGGTAGCATACCAGACTGACTCACGAAATTTTTATGGTAGATGTCACGATATTCAACATCTGATAGATTCAGTACAGCTACTAGCTCCAAATAGTTCAGTCTCGACATTAGATCATTCTACATTCTTTTCTATGACATCATGTATTTGTGAAACTGAGTTTTTGATGTATGTGTGTGATTCAAAGCAAGTGCTCCTTGAAAATCAATATGAAGCTTGGAAGGATGCTAGTTGTATTGAACCTGGTTCCAAGAAGAATCATGAAGTACCCTAGAGATGTCATCTGCATTAGCAATTGTGGTTATCTGAGAATAATATATCAATATTTCTTGCATCGTATGTGGATAATTTGGGGGCAATATCTAATTTGCTAAGCCCTAAACAAATAGGAAAAATAGCATAATAAATTAAGCTGTTAAGCCTATTTCTTTAGCCTTAGAAGATCTCACTGGGCTTGGGAACACCATAAAAAATAATGAAACACTTATGAGCAAAGAAAGTTTGATTCATTCTCCGGGGAGCAAAGGAAAAACCTGAGATGCATTTGCGGGTGCACCATTAAAAAAACTGAATGACTTGTTGGATTCTAAGTAATGAGTACTCCTATTCTCAGCCATCTTTCTAGACTCTTCTAGAATGCTGGTAGAGATAGGATTCTTCTTTAGGCATTGAGAGCATCCTAAGGAATGCAAGAATTTATAGTCAGTGATGATGCGATGATGTGACTTTCTTTTCAAAGAAGTCATCCAGATTATGCTAATGAAAGGTCAAGGTTGACAAGCCCCTCATTCATGCTCAGAGTTTTTGATCAACTCAGAAGACTGTCATACCAGCATGATATCCAGACACTTTCTCTGCCTTATTTTCTGGAGTTTCTACAACTTTCAGAAAATAAACTAGCAAGGAGAAAAGCATAAAGCAAATTGGAGAGAAAAGAAAATCATTGCAACCCAGGAAAAAAAAAGCTTAAACTGAGTGGGATGGGGTGGACATATAGAAAACAAATGAAAATGCCACACAAAATACAGGAAAACACAGAGAAGAGGATGTCAGAGACAAAACTTAGACACAAAAGATTTGCCCGCCCAGGTAACCTATATGTGCATTAATTGAGATTCCAGGTGCAAAGAATACAACAAGGAAAGTAATTATCAATGAGAATCTTCTTTTTAATTTTTCAATCTAAAGAGTCTTTCCAAATTGAAAGGACTCCCTGAGCATATAGTGTATGTAAATAAATTCATAGCAGTTTATCATTGTGAAATTCAGAATGTCTGAGACAAGTAGAGAAATATCAGTTGTCCAGAGGAAAAAATATCTGGTCGCCTTCAAGCTAACAAGATCAGAATACCTTAAGACGGGGCTGGAGCTATAGCACAGCAGGTAGGATGTTTGCCTTGCACGTGGCCGACCCAAATTCGATTCCCGGCATTCCATCTGGTCCCCCGAGCACCACCAGGAGTAATTACTGAGTGCAGAGCCAGGAGTAACACCTGAGCATCACTAGATGTGACCCAAGAAGAAAAAAAAACAGAATACCTAAGATATCTCTGAAGCACATTCAGTACAAAGAAACAATGAAGCAAAGCCCTTAAAATGTTGAGATAAAATTATTTCTATTTTAGAATTCTTCTCTCAACCAAATCTGTATTCTTTATAAAGATGTAGGTAAAATATTTGATATCTGCAAGGTCTTAATGGTTTTCCTTCACAAATCTCTTTATAAGCTATGACAACCCACCCCATCTCACCCCTAGCAAGAGAACTGACCCAAAGAGTATTATATTCAGCGTATAGGAAGCAGGAGATCAAAGACAGGAAAGAAATGATGGGAAATCCTGAGAAGGAAGCCAGCTATGCATAAGGAGTGTAGGACAAGTCTGGCCCAGAACAATGTGAATCTAGAGAGACATCCTGAGACTCTCCTTCTTACCATGAACTCTTTCCAAGCTCCATCTCTTACCCTGATGACAGAATGGCAGGATGGTAAGCCTGACACAAATTCTTATCTCCATGGGCCTGTCCTGTCTCTCCCCTTCTGCATTGCTTCCTGGATCAACAAAGAACACTTATTTCAAGTACCACAGAAATAATTTACTTGGATTTGGTGCTGAGCTTTGGAAGTTGACCGTGTTGAAACATCAAAACAAAGTATGAAGAGATCCACAGCACCCACTATTCCTGCTGGCTGTCCACTTCCTGCCCACACTTAGCCCTGCCAGACTTCCCACCAGCATGAATCTTGTGTCTTTCAGCACTCACTCAGGACTTTGTCCAGAGATGATCCGCCTGGAGAGTCTTGTAAAGCAAAAGGAGATTCAAGCCAGTGTGTGCCCCGGAGAGTTCTCAGGAGTATTTTTCTAACAAAGCCTCTTCTTTACATAACAAAATTTGTGCTTGTTACTCAGTATCTTAAAACGAAAGAACACATTTTTTGAAGGATACAAAACTATGTGGTAAACATATAATGAAAACCAGAAGAAATGTGATCTCAAAGGCAAAAGAAAGACAATTCCATTGGGAGAGGCATGTGGTATTTTTGAAGTTTTGATAATATTTTACATTTTAGACTTGGTGGATACACTGAGGTTTACTTTATGGTTATTCCTTAAACTGTGTATTTTGAATATATTTCTCTATAATGATATATTTCACAGATTTTAAAAATCCTTTCTAAATATTTGGACAGTAATTACTTTTACCCACACTGAATCTAGTGATTTTAGTCCAGGATTCTTTATTATCAGTTGTGTTTTGCCAAACCATGATGTTTGGAGGATGAAAACTGAATTTTATTTCACTTAAACTGAGTTCCCCCCTCCAAAAAAAAAAAAACTGTAAAGGATGGCATTTGTGAAAACACCGTCTTATTACCCAGGGGACATAGTTATATTACTCTTGCTACCCTCATCAGTTTATGAGTTTCTGCAAACAAAATGGCTTTGTTTGTGTTAATCAGGGTTAAGTATGTGTCTAGAAACTAAATGAGATACAGAATTGACTTTGGGGAGTTATTAAGTAATTTTTAGGTAACTATAAAAACTAGAATTTATCACCAGCAAAATTAGTTTCCTAATCAGTAATTTATTATATGCCCTCAAATAAAAAATCTTTTGCCTCAAGAAATAAGATTAAAATGAATCATAATTAGGTACTACTAACCTAAAAAAAATTCCATTTGTGCTGGAGACAATATTTTTGGTACAGATAAATTAGCCTCTCTTTTCATTTGACATAAACAGTCATTTCCTGGTTTCTAATTCTCACCAAAATGCATTTTACAGATGTCTTAAGGATTTTTTTCAAAATGTTACCAGATGAAAATTCAGTATTACCGCCTGCTCATCTCATTTCCTCATGACATTTTTCATTTTTAAAATGTCTGAACCATACATATTTTGATGATGTTTTTGCTCAACAAATTGTGAATCCACTATCACTTTTGAATGAAAATATGAAAAGAGACAAATAGCTAAACAACTGTTGGAACATTGAATTGTTGGAACATTGAAATGTTGGAACATTATCTAGAGAAAGCACTAGGATTAAAATTCTTGAAAGAATATCTGGGAGTTTATTCTTTTCCTTTCTAAATTTGTAACTTTTCCTAGATGTTCATTTTTTTATCATCAATTTTCTAAGTGCCTTCATTTAAATGTACCCAATAGAAGTATTCCAAGAAAAAAACCATATACTTTTTTTCAGTGAAATTTGAAGCGCACAGAGGAAACTGATAGTAAAATCAGTCCTATTTAGAACCCTTATAGAAAACGATTTTTTTGTGAAGCAGGTTATTTTTTCTAGCTCAATCTAAATTTTGCCCATATATTAAAAAATGGTTATAGAGAGACTTGCTTTGTAGGGGAGGCTGAAAGTTTTGAAAGAGGCAGATGTTTTTTTATGTTACAAAAACTTGTACCTGAGTCAGGGAACTCATAACTCCATGTCATGGTAATTATAGTGGTGATAGGCGAGAGCTCTCAAATTTTATTTAAATGGTGAGTCTTATCAAATCTAATCAAAAAGTTAATCTCTGAGGAAGTAGTTGTAGGTAGAAATGTAAGATTGAGTTACACTGAGAAGACCTAGACATATTTCTGGACAAACATTAAGGAATATCACCTCTCCAGGAACTGCCGAAGAGCTAATGTTTCAGCCTGAGTTTCCAAAACTTCAAGCAAAAGAAGTTAACAGCGTACAAACAGGAAAGTGAGAAACTGATCATTTAGGTTTTACAGCCATCTTACATGTTTTTAATGTACCCTCAAAGTCATGGAAGAATTGGGGGAGGGCTGCCTAATCATAAAACTTTGCTCTCAAGAGAGTTCTCAGGATTTGGAAAATGCAATGGTATTTTAGGTGGGAATGTAAGACTGAGTAGTTTTTGGTGGAAATGTAAGCCTGAGTTGAGAAGATCTAGAAATATTTCTGAAGCAGCATTAAGGAATATCACTTTTTTAGGAGCTGTCAGAGAGCCAGTGTTTCAGCCTGAGTTTCCAATGTTCAGAGCAAAAGAAGGTGAGAACACACAAGCTGGTTTCAGGTTTCTTGTCTGGAGTTATATTTGTGTCTTCAGTTAAATCATCATCAGACATTAAACTGGCAGTGGGCATTGATCAGTGTCTTCAGAAACTCCCATCTTTCCAGATCGAACTGCCCAAGGTTATCAGAATCAAGCCCAGAGAAGGTGGTGCAGGGATGGAGGCCATGCTTTTGAAAGCTTGTTACTGGGAGAGCAACTTTAGGTAAGATGGAACAGAGTTACTTACTTGGACCTGAAGTTCATCTCTCTGAGCAGCAGGAGGCTTTTCCCACACCTCACCTGCATCAGTCCTTTGCTGTATTGAACATCAGCATTTCCACATTGCAACATCCATCTGATCTGCTTAGCTCCTCCTCTGGGATATTTTATATGTCTGAGGACACAGAGCCCACTTCCTTGTGTGGATGAATTTCTAGTGGATTATTTAGACAGGGCATGTAAATAAAATCAGATGGAATCTACTGTTGTTTGGGGTTTTTTTTTGGCTTTTTGGGTCACTCCCAGCAGTGCTCAGGGGTTACTCCTGCTTATGCACTCAGGAATTACTCCTGGCAGGGCTTGAGGGACCATATGAGATGCCAGAGGTAGAATCCAGTTGGCTGCATGCAAGGCAAACTCTCTACCCACTATACTATCGCTCCAGCCCTGAATCTGCTATCATTTCCCATCTTAAATCTAGCCCTTTGGGGATGGAGCAAGGGAGTGTTTGTTTGCTTTTAATTGCATTTTGTATTATGTTCTGAACTGGGAAAAATTACAAAATAGCTAGAGAAGCTTTATTTTCTAGAAGAAAAGAGGATGTGTGGAGAGGCAGGATACCAAACTTCAGCAACAGTTAGCCATGATCTTGAAATAATCACTTTGGAGCTCACCTAAAGAAAGGAGGAATTAAAGGTTAATTAACTTTAACTCCCTTGCAGCAATATTTTAAGCTTTATGCACCCTTTTCTGATTGAGTCTATTTTTTTTCCTCATTCAGTAACCATTTGTTATCGATTAGAAATCCCCAATGCTTTATACCTTTCCAGATACATCTCACTTTCCAAATGATTAGTCTTTTGATGATAGAGAGGACCTTCCAAATGGTACTCAAGGGGTCTGGGGGTGTGGGAGTGGGTGGCTTCCAGCAATTCTCAGACAGCTGAGCTAAGTATTCAATGCATGGACCTAAGGATGTGTTTCTTGGGCCCTGTGGTTGGGGATTACCCAGGCCACCCTGACAATGCTGGGGCCCTCCGGGGCCAAACTCCACAGTGCTCAAAGGATCATGAGCCAGGGATCAAGGTAGGGTCAGCCACTTACATACAAAGCATGTGCATGAATGCCTGTACTATATCTTACACCATCATGATAATATTATGTGAAGCTACAACTTGAATTAATTTCTTTCTTTGTATATCTTTTTCAGCTGAAAAGCCAAAAAGTGGGTTTAGTAGTGTGAAGCACACACACACACACACACAATTATGCTTTATGCTATTTCATTGTTTTCCTTGTATTTAGTGGATCTCTAAATTAACTAATAATTATGTACTTTATATGTATCATTATGTCTCAAACTTTTATATGAAATGCCTTTATTATTTTGCTAAACTTCTCTAGTTAGGATTCATTGAAATTATGGAGCCAGGAACTGTGCTATGTCCTACAGGCAAGTGTTTGGTGACTGATTATGAGTCATAAAAGTCAGGAGCAACCATCAGTGTTGCAAAATAAGATAGAATTAAAATCAGTAGGCTGCACTTTATAATGATCCATGTGAAATTCTCGTTTCTGTTATAAATGTATATGCATATACCAGTCCATGTCATTGGGTAAAATGTAAATTACCTTTCCTTCTGTGAATCCCGCCCCTCTCGGAGAGCCCGGCAAGCTACCGAGAGTATCTTGCCCGCACAGCAGAGCCTGGCAAGCTCCCCGTGGCGTATTCGATATGCCAAACACAGTAACAACAAAGTCTCCAATGGAGACGTTACTGGGCCCGCTCGAGCAAATCGAAGATCAACGGGAGGGCCTTTACTTTACTTTACTTTACTCTGTGAATCCCAGTCAAAAACATTTGAACTTCTTGGCTAGAGAGATAGTACAGCTGGGAGGATGCTTGCCTTGCACACAGCCAGCCAAGTTCCATCCGTGACATCCCATATGGTCCCCTGAGCCCACCAGAAGATATTTCTGTGTGCAGAGCCATCAGTTACCCCTGAGCACCACCCAGTGTGGCCCCCAAACAAACAAATATTTGATGTCTATTTTTAGAGGAAGTTTCACACATCTTAATGAAAATTAAAATAATATTAAAAATTACTTTTTTGTTTTGTTTTGGGGCCACAACCGGCAATGCTCAGGAATTACTTCTGTCGCTGCACTCAGGAATTACTCCTGGTGGTACTCGGGGAACATATGGGATGGCAGGGATTGAACCTGGTACATCATATACGAGGCAAGCACCTACCTTCTATTCTATAGCTACAGCCCCTAAAAAAAGTGCTTTTTAAAAAAGCTCTCATTCAACCCATACCTACTATGCCAAAATTTTTAGGGTAAAAAAGAATGCAATGTAATATTATTTAGAAATTGCTACAGGTAACTCTTTGTATCCATTAGGTTTGAGAAACATCATCGTAAAATATTCAAGATTCATAAAAATTACCATCTCCATTCACTCCTATAAAATGTACCTCCAAAGAGGCCAACTTTACTAAGCAGTTAAACAACATAAAAATTTCACTATCAGGGACCAGATGTAGCATAGAGAAAAAAAAAAACACTTGAACAATGCATTCTTTCCTATTCTGCTGTTACTATTTTTTTTCTTTCTGGTTCTTTCCATCTAAAAATTTCCAAACTAAAAATTGCTGATTAAAAATATGTAATCTGTTTAAATAAACATCAACACTTTGTAGCTGCACCCTGCATTCATGGTGTTTTCCCAGTTCCCACAATGTATCTTTTGTACTGCTGGATACTAGGTGAGCAGAGATGACCCCTAAGTGGCCCATGCTGTGACAGGTATCACAAATATAGCACTGTATCACTGTCCTCCCGTTGTTCATCGATTTGTTCAATCAGGCTCAGTAATTGTCTCTATTCTGAGACTTGTTACTGTTTTTGGCATATCCAGTACATCGTGGGTAGCTTGCCCCACTTTGCGGTCAGGACAGGATACTCTCTGTAGCTTGCCAGGCTCTCTGAGAGGGATGGAGGAATCAACCACGGGTCAGCCGCATGCAAGGCAAATGCCCTTCCAGCTGTGCTATCGCTCCAACCCATCATAAATGTAAAAAAAACAATATAAGGTGTTGCTTATATTGTCTCCATCTAAAAGAATAGAAAAATAAGCACAGTAAGGTAAATGCAGGAAGAAAAATGTCCATAATGGCAGCAAAAGGGAAAAATGTGCTTTACGTGAACCGGAGGACTTGTTCATGGAAGGTTGTAAGAAAAGGTTGTTTCCCTGTTCCCTTCCTCCATATTTTGTTGATGGAAGGCACTCACGCACCTTGCTGTGGTGCTTGCCAGAGGTTAAAGGTCAGCTTGTGGTGCTCACACATCTGGTCATGCTGTATGAGAGGTTGCACTCATTTAATTATGCTCAGGCACATTCTGGTTCTAATGATTGCTGAGGACACATCTAGCCGAAGTAGGGCCCAGAGATTGTGGTGTGGCCAAGGATCCCAAACAGCAGGGCTACAGAGAAGTGTTAGCAATCAAACTCAGGACCTCACGCTTGCTTGGCAAGTGTGGTAAAGCAACAAGCCATCTGCAGGCTCTAAGACAAAGACTTTGGAGACAAAATCTCCTTCCATGTATAGCTTCTAGAGTCTTATAGAATTTATCCATCTATTTCTTAAGTACTTTAAGAAGATTTAGAGTATTCAGTGTTTGATTGCTGCAGATACAAAGATAATTCATGGTTACTTTCCATCAAATTTGCAACCTTGTAATTACAAAATTATATCCATGTTAAGGGGTTAAAACATGTGACTATTATTAAAATGTAAATTCTAAGTACTCAGGTCTATTTTTTTTAAACAAATAAATTTTATTTGGAGGATTTTTAAGGTGTGGAGGGGAAGAGAGTGAGCGGACAACACATGTGCTCAGCCCACATTGCTCGGCCACGTGGGCACAAGCAGCACATGAGCTCAGGCAGCATATACGCGCCCTTCCTTTGTTCAAGGTGGCCTTTATAGGGTTTCTCAGCCTTCCCTCACGTGAAGCTTCTTCACAGGTAAAAGTCCGTTGCTAAGGAGGTTACCAGGGAGGTTGGGAGTGGTGGTCTTCTTTGGGCTGAATCACTAAAGTTAATCGGATTAAAAGGGAGGTCCAAAAAAGAGGAACTTCATGGGGAGGAGGTCTGTGATGGTCTTATCAGGTCTGTGGATGGTCTTATCAGGTCTTTGTTTTCTGCATTGTCTATTCTAATTAAATAATTCATCTGTTTTGTTTGGTGTGTGTATGTGTGTGTGTGTGTGTGTGTGTGTGTGTCTGTGTCTGTGTCTGCGTTTTGGAGGGAGGAGGCTTATTGTACCCTCCCTGGCAATGCTCAGGAGCTACTCCTGTCTCTGTCAGGGATTAAACTGGGGTCAGCCACCTGCAGCCACCTTAGCTTCTGTATCATCGCTCTAGTTACTCCACTCCCCTTCCTTTGCTTTGTCTTTGCGGAGGGAATGGAGCTTTAAAACAATGCTCAAGGCCTGGAATGTACTCCCTATGATATTCAGCTACACCTGACTCTGCAGTATTGCTCTAGAGAAATAGTGCTGGAACTATAAGGGCTACAGCCCGCAGTGCTCAGGGGACCGTGCAGTGCTGAGGATTGAACTCAGAATGACCTGTATGCAGAACACATACTCCATCCAGTCCTTTAGAGTATTACCTGACCCAATTTATCTTCTTTAAAGCTTACAATTATCATTCTCAGGTGTACATGACTAAAGAGGGTACAATTTGATGCAAAAGAATTCTACATTTTTGGCTTAAAAAATTCCAACCTTGGAGAAATGGGTGTTGCAATACTGTATGACTGAAACCTAATCATGAACAGCTTTGTAAGGGTCTATCTCACTGTGATTCAATTAAAAATCTTTAAAAAGAAGTGCCAACCATTTAATTAGTTTTTCTTCAGCATTACAAGCATTGCATATAGAACAATTTTAGGGTATAATACTCAAGAATGGAATAAAAAATGCAGTAAATTATATCTAGAGGACATATTCAGAGGATAAAATAATACATATTTGATTCAGTAATGCTGTATTAACTATGCAGATTGACAGTATTTAGATAATTTTTAGAAGAATAGGATTAATTTTTTCTAAAATAAAGTTCCATAAACTTTTTGAGTTTACCTTTAGGGAATGACATTATTATAAGACTTGGATATTGAGGGACTGCACTGCACTGCACTGTCCTCCCATTGTTCATCGATTTACTCGAGCGGGCCCAGTAATGTCTCCATTGTGAGACTTGTTGTTGCTATGAATAAGTTTTTGCTTTTCATTTTGTACTTTATTGATTTGCTTATTTACTTTGGATTTCTTTAATTTATATTAAAATACTTGGAGACTGTACTATTTTTTCCAATACTTAAGATATAAGCTATTTTAGAACAGATTTGTCAAATTTCTTTATTTATGGTTAAATTGAACAATATGTGTTTTGCCTGCAGAAAAGTTTGCTCTTAGAGGGCTTCATTAAAGATTGGAAGACTAGTGCATTTATTTCATCAGACTATAAAGTTAGCTTTTTCTGTACCAAACACACTGAAAATTAGTGGCTCAAAAAAGCCTTCATAATTATGGGGTCAGCCATGTGAGTTGGTCTTAACTGGCAGTTCTGTGGCTCTGTGGCATTGCTGACGTTACCTGGGTTCTTTTGTTTCTCTGGTCAGTTTCTGGTTGGCTGGAAACAGCTTGATCTAGCATCATCTCTGCTGGAATTGCTTGGCTGCTCTTCATAGTCTCTTGCCCAGCCAACTAGCACATCTTATTTGCTTAGGGGATGAGTAGAGTTCTATGAAATTGAGCAGAAATGGGCAAGTCCTCTTGAAGCTTAGTCTGCAATTTGGCCAACAGCATCGTTTATATGACATTCTAGGTTAAGATAATTTCAAGACCAGCCTAGATTCAAGAGTTGCAGAACTAGACTGCGCTGTTTGATGGAAGGAGTTGCAGAGTCACATTACAAAGGGGCCTGGATAGAGGGGGAATAATGGCAACTATTATGCAGAAACCTCTGATACACTGTCCACATAATGTATGAATAACCAATAGGGTTTTTTAAAGGGAATCAGAAACATAACTTATTCCTTAACACTTGCTAACATAATCCTCTTGATTTTATAGGGATAGTGTAAATAGTTATTCAGTTTTAAAGTAATTAATACATTCTAGATCCAGCTTCTTTTTAATGGCATCAGATAGAATTGATGCTTTTGTGTCCTAAGGCAAATCAATGATTATCATAAGAGGTTGTTTCAAAGCTTAATTGGTTTGAATTTTTATTTTACCACTTATTTACTATGTGACTGAATAAATCTATCTGTAGGTCTCTGCCTACTAATGGTAAAATTGACATAATAATAATAAATGTAACTTATAAGATTGACCTGATGCTTCAATCTAAATTAATGTCTATGAAGAGCTGATTATAATATCTCGAGCCTTGTAGAGGCAGCCAAACTATTAGCTATAGTCATTGTCATCATTTTCACCACTCACCTTAGTCCCAGATTGTTAATTTTATGAATTGTGACTCGTACAATTATGGGGTCATAAGATAGATTCTATTACTGACTTTAGATTACAACTGTCACTGTCACTGTCCTCCCGTTGTTCATCGATTTGCTCGAGCGGACCCAGTAACGTCTCCACTGGAGACTTTGTTGTTACTGTGTTTGGCATATCGAATACATCACGGGTAGCTTGCCAGGCTCTGCCGTGGGGGCGAGATACCCTCAGTAGCTTGTCGGGCTCTCCGAGAGTGGTGGAGGAATCGAACTCAGGTCAGCCATGTTGGCTGCGTGCAAGGCAAACACCCTACCGCTATGCTATCACTCCAGCCCAAGTTACAACTAGGAACATGAAAGTTCAAGAAATTACATAGGCAGGACTCAAAAGAACTTCATTCAAGTTTTGGCCACAGTCTCTAGAGTCTGGAATTGTCACCTCATAAAACACTATTACACCTTGTCACAGAAGGTTCCAGAACAATTGCCTGCAAGTTAAACATTTACCGATTGAACTCCTTTGTTATCATTTTAGGGAAGCTTAATTCCACCCATTCATTGCTTTTCAGTTGAGAACAAGAGACAGCTCTTTTTTTATTGAAAGAACATCTACATGCAATCAAGTACCCTACATGCAATCAAGTACCTTACATGAAATCAAGTACCCTAGGCATAAGGAGGATGGAACTGGTTTCTACTTCTGATTCCCCACCTGCCAAAAGGAGAGAGGTTCACTGTGAACATCTTGGTTCACCTTCACGAATAGCCCCCTTAGGAGTTTCTAATTTCTATTTAATAAGATGAGGAAATTGAGGTCTTTGTCCACAAAGACAAAGAATGGGTTTCTCTTGAAAGGTTTTTTTTTGTGTCTCTGTTGAACTGCTAAATTAAGAAATTAAGAGTAAAGTGAGCTGTCTGGATGCTTTTATAAAGTAGCTCTGTGATTGTTATCACCAAATTTGCCTGTTTGAAAGAAGCAGCAGAGTGTCTGGCTTCTTCCGAGTGATGGTGTAGCTAAGTGGTTGTGTTCCCTTCCAGAGGAGATCTGTACCCTGGTGATCGCTGAGACTTTCCCTGAAGATGCAGGAATTTTTGCATGCATGGCACGGAATGATTTCGGATCTGTCACCAGCACTGCCCAGCTGCTTGTCACCTCAGGTATGTGAGGCAGGAACACTCTCCAGGATTCCTCAAGGCATGCTAAGTATGGTTCTCCAAGGCAGAGAGCGCACCAAGCACCTATACTAACCTAGAATCACGCCTCATCCAAAGGCAACATCTGAATCAGAGGTTCAATTTTTGGTCTCAGTGGTACCACCAGCAGAGATCTGGAGATACTTGTACAAATTGTTTCATCCATATCGAAGCTTCTCAAACTTACCCAAACTTCTGAGAAGGTAATAAAATGAACCAAATATTATTAGAAAAGGTAGGAAGATCTGAAAGAACATTTACATTAAGTGTGGGCTATAACTTTGATGTGCGTGACATATAAAGCAATATACTGTACTATTAAAGCCAGTGGACTGGAGAGATAGCACAGCAGGTAGGGCTTTTGCCTTGCACAAGGCAAACCCGGGTTCGATTCCTCCATCCCTCTTGGAGAGCCCAGCAAGCTACCAAGAGTAACCCGTCTGCATGGCAGAGCCTGGCAAGCTCCCCATGGTGTGTTCAATATGCCCAAAACAGTAAAAACAAGTCTTACACTGGAGACGTTACTGGTGCCTGCTTGAGCAATCAGTGAACAATGGGAAGACAGTGCTACAGTGCTATTAAAGCCAATATTCAAAAGTATATGATTGTTGGTGTACTTATGAATTCTGGTCTGATATTGAGGTCTTTAATCCATTTTGATATTACTTTTGTACATGGTGTTAGGCAGAGATCTGAGCCCATTTTTTTGCTTGTAGCCGTCCAGTTTTGCCAGCACAGTTTGTTGAAGAGACTTTCCTTGTTGCACTTCACATTTCTTGCTCCTTTATCAAAGATTAGATGATCATATGTTTGGGGGGAAATGTCAGTATATTCAACCCTGTTCCATTGGTCTGCAGCTCTGCCTTTGTTCCAGTACCATGCTGTTTTAATTATTACTGCTTTGTAGTAGAGTTTGAAGTTAGGGAGGTTGATTCCTCCCATTTTCTTTTTCCCAAGAATTGCTTTAGCTATTCATGGGGGATTATTGTTCCATATGAATTTCAGGAGTATTTGTTCCATTTCTTTGAAGAATGACATGGGTATCGTTATAGGGATCACATTGAATTTGTACAATGCTTTGGGAAGTATTGCCATTTTGACAATGTTAATTCTCCCAATCCATGAGCAGGGGATATCTTTCCGTTTTCTCTTGTCCTCTCTTATTTCTTGTAGTAGCGTTTTGTAGTTTTCTTTGTAAAGGTGCTTTACTTCCTTAGTTAACCTGATTCCTAGGTACTTGATTTTCTGGGGCACAATTGTGAACAGGATTGTATTTTCATGTCACTTTCTTCTCTCTCACTATTTGTGTATAGGACAGCTAAATGAGTCAGAAAGAGAGGGACAGACATAGAAAGATTGCATTCATTTGGGGAATATAAAGTAACAAAATAGGAGACTAACACCCAAGAACAGCCGAGATAAGTACCAGGAGGTTCACTCCATGGCTTGGAGGCCAGCCACACATGCTAGGGGAAAAGGCAGCTCAGATAGAGAAGGGAGCACCAAATAAAGGTGTTGGGAGTATCCTCCCAGGATGGGAGATGCATGCTTCATCTATAGTAGACTATAGACCAAACACGATTGCCATTCAATGCAAACCACAGCACCCGAAAGGAGAGAGAGAACAAAGGGGAATGCCCTGCCACAGAGGCAGGGTGGAATGGGGAGTATGGGGGGTGGGAGGGATACTAGGATCAGTGGTGGTGGAAAATGGGCACTGTGGAGGAATGGGTACTCGATCATTGTATAATCAAAACCCAAGCACAAAAAATTGTAAGTCTACAACTGTACCTCATGGTGTTTCACTAATAAAATTTTTTTTTTAAAAAGTACATGATTTTTGTTGAAGTGTTATACATGGAGCAATAGCACAGCGGTAGGGCGTTTGCCTTGCACGCGGCCAACATGGCAGACCCGAGTTCGATTCTTCCGCCCCTCTCGGAGAGCCCGGCAAGCTACTGAGAGTATCTCTCCTGCACGGCAGAGCCTGGCAAGCTCCCCGTGACGTATTCGATATGCCAAACACAGTAACAACAAAGTCTCACAAAGAAGTTACTGGACCCGCTTGAGCAAATCGATGAGAGAACAGTGACAGTGACTGCTTATTGATCATCACAAATGACTTTGTAATTCATGGGAATTAATTAAAAAATAAATGTAAAAATGTAATTTTTAAAAAAACATTAGAACCTTACTTCCCAGGAAATCAGCATGAAACATGAAGCTTTGCTTCTCCTTTTTTAACTTTAGTGGACCGTTTTCCACTATTATTAATAAGCTTTGATTTGTTTGTATTGCTTCATCTCTGTTACTAAATAGTGATTTTTAAATAGTTCTTTGGCCAAGCCTGGCATTTAGTAGCAATCACTTCATTGGTTGTGGGCTGCAGGCCATAGATGTGGAAAGAACCATGGAATTACACTTTTCTTTAGAAGAGAGACTAGGTGCTAGATGGCAGCAGAGGCACAATCAAAACTGGTGGAATGGGGATTGTAAATGCTTTTCTCCTAAAAAGCACGCAATTTACTTTTGACTGGGAAACTATTTCTGTGAATGAGTACTTTCTTTACAGTTGATTTATTTTTGGTTTAAAATACTGTAAAACTTTAGGATTTTAAACTTCTTGACTCTCTGTGGGTAGTTATACTCGCCATCCCCACTACCATCCATTGCTCTCTGATCCACCTCCAAAGACCTTTTACCCATTCCTCCGCCCACCTCCTCTTGTCCTTCAGTAACTATCATAGTTTTTCCTGAGTCTGTCACTGTCACTGTCCTCCCGTTGTTCATTGATTTGCTCGAGCTGGCCCAGTAATATTGTGAGACTTGTTACTGTGTTTGGCATATCAAATACGCCACGGGTAGCTTGCCAGGCTTTGCTCTGCGGGCAAGATACTCTCTGTAGCTTGCCAGGCTCTCCGAGAGGGGCAGAGGAATCGAAATTGGGTCGGCCCTGTTGGCCGTGTGCAAGGCAAACACCGTACCTGCTATGCTATTGCTCCAGCTCATAGTTTTCCCTGAGTTTAGGAATTAATTTTGTTCTTTGTGTTCAGTTTCTTTGCTTTAGTTATTTCCACTTGAGTGAAGCCATTCAGTAATTTTTGATCATAGCCTTGCTTATTTTACTTAGTACATCAACTCAACTTCTATTCATTTTATCCACCACAGGCACATGTTCGGTTTTTAAATACAAAGTAGTATTCTGTTGAAATTAGTACCACAGTTCTTTATATGGACACCTGTTAACAGATCCTTAGATTTAATCCATGGTTTGGTTCTTGTGAATAATGCTTCTCTAAGCATAGGGTCGCAGATGACCCTTTGAGAGAATATTTTTGGTATCGACAGGCAGTATTTCATATTTTCATCTAGGGTAAAAACTACAGGTCAAACAGAACCAACAAATATCTTTGGGGGTTTAATTTATCTCAGTAAGCATTTTTTAAAGTACATTCCAAGAATTCTGTTGGACTCTAGGCAAGGTGAGGAATCCAAAAATGACATGATCTTATCTCAAGCTTTCAAGGGAAAGCTTTCTATTGAGAACAAGTGAGAATTTTATTTTGCATTGGAGTTATAGCTGTGGCAACCATCTGAAATGTGGATAATTGTTCCCGTGATATCACAAGACACATCATGTAGACCCAGAGTTTGACTTTTTTGACCTTTAACTTGACTATCAGTTGCCTACCATTCACAAGCTTTACATCTTGCATTCATATCAGTCAGGCATAGGCCAGGCATGTGTTTGAATCCATGGGTTGAAATGTGAGAGACAACAAAGGATTATTATTAGTGGCTCTTGTGAATGTTGTGATTTTCTTAAGACCAACTTTTATCATTAGCTCTTGCTCACAATTTGTTAATAAGTTGGTAGTTGAATTCCTCATACGTGGGCCAGATCTGGACATGAACAGGTAGTCACTCAGTACGAGTTTGGGAAAGCCAGGGCATTTAACTGCCTTTGCTTCTACAAAGAGACAATTCAGCATACTCTTCTATCATAACATAGAGCAGAAGAGACTCTCAGATGAACTATGACAGTGTGAAAATCACTGTTGAAAGAACAGTATCTTACATTTTCCTCCCTTTCCTCTTCGTTAGCCAACACTGAAAACTGTGGCTATGACTCAATGGGAGAATCCAACAGTGATCACTTCCAGCATTTTCCACCTCCCCCACCCATTTTGGAGACAAGTTCCTTTGAGTTGGCTTCAAAGAAACCAGCTGAGCTTCAGCAGGTGAACAGCCCTGAGTTCGGATTTAGCATGGCAGCCCTTCAAATGCAATTCAGTTCTGCTGAGAGTGAAACTAATGGAGTACACCCCAACCATGTGGTAAATGGACTGATTAACGGCAAAGCTAACACCAATAAATCTCTTCAAACACCAGCTGTCCTGCTTTCACCCACTAAGGAGCCACCACCTCTGCTTGCCAAACCCAAACTGTGAGTATTCCGGCATGGTTGTTTAAATATTTTCTCCACTCTTACTAAATTGCCTCTTTAGTCTGGGGAAACATTTTTGCATGGACTCAACAATGTGGCAGGTTGCCTCTCCCGTAGACTCATTGTCCTTTGCTGATGTGACTTTGCTTCCAAGTAGGGTTCTTCAAAATATAAAAAAGGTAAGTAAGAAGCCTGGTCAAAGCTGCCCTTTGCTAAAAACTCTTAACTGGTTACAGCTGTGAAAATATCTGTGCATGGTGCGCCCTTGCAATGTATAGCAAGGATACATTGGAAGGACTACATTCCAACAGAGTCCCTCCCCAGAGGTGATGGGAAGGGGAGAGGGAGGGCTACTTTGAACTCTCTATTAAAAGCATTTCCAAATGTTTTAAATTTAAGAATTGGTAAGAAAATCTAATACAGATAAAGCATTCGAAGAGTAAACGCTGTGGGTGGAAAGTCAGTGGGCAAAAAGCACAGATAGGCTTGTGAGGAAGGAGTGAACCCTTCCCGGCTTTACCAACTTGCCTTTGGAATTCCACGGAACTGCATATTTCCATGAATGCTACTTTCATATTTGATTTCCACTATTTTCTTAGGATGATAAATCTTGCATGAGCTGTTTCTATTGGCACCACACAGCCATGAGTTGTTATGAATGGAGCCATTACAATGTCAGAGAGAGGCAGAAATCAATTAACTCTAGAGGCTGTATCATAGCAGAACAGGCCTTGAATTATTGCCCTGATAGAGGTGGTGGAAATGTCAGAGTCACAGAAAATGTATGCATACTCTACAAGGTCACATTTCCATGAGAATGAATTTGCCAGAATCTAGGAAAGACGTTTGTATTTCACCAGGATGTCTGATGTTTTTGATTTGGGGCAGGAAATATAACTAGGGTAGAAATTATTCTTGATTTCCTTAGCACTGCACAGCCTGCTCTCTTCTCCCTGGTAACAATGCTTGTGTAAGAAATGCTTGAATATATGATATTCCCGGTAACAGGGCTTATATTTCTATCTCACTTATTGTTCACTAAGCAATTTCATGACTATTCTTAGACTAATCAAATAATAATCTGCAAAATGAACTTATACATTAACCAATGGTCAGATAATTGTGTACAAATAAACTTCTGAAACATCTTGTGCAATTTCATAGAGTGATCTATTAGGAAAATGCAGTCAGTTTTATATTTGCTCCTAGCTATGTTCTCAGGCAGTAAGCCTATTAAGTGTAGGCAGTATAATGTCCTCACTTACCATCATCACTAGATGCTTGGAATCTGCAACATCAAAAGTAAATTTATGTAAGGAAACCAGGTCCTTCAATAATGACATTTCCTTCAAAGCCTTTGTAATGCAGGGGTGTAATTCAAAGGCTTGACTTGTGTGGAAACTGTAGGTACAACTTTCATTCCCACTCTCCATGGAAATGACGAACACATGAGATGAACTCAGTGGCAATGTTGAAAGAGATTAATCAATGCTCTGTTAGCATCAGCCCACAAAGTTAGTGACCACTACTGACCACTTTTTTTTATTGAGTTACCATGGGATACTGTTATAAAACTTTCATGATTGAGTTTCAGTCATACAATGACTGAACACCCATCCCTCCACCATGTGCATTTTCCACCAACAATGTCCCCTGTATCCCTCCTGCCACCTCCACCCCATCCTACCCCTTGCCTCTGTGGCAGGCACCTTCCTTCTTTCTCTCTCCTTTTGGGCATTGTGGTTTGCCATACTGATACTAATAGGCCAGCCATCATGTTTGGTCCTTAGTCTACTTTCAGCACACGTCTCCTATCCCAAGCGTTCCTCCAACCATCATTGACTTAGTCATCCTTTCTTTATCTTAACTGCCTTCTTTTCCAGAACATGTGCACCGATGAACACTTTTATCTTGATTATATATTTACTGAAACAAGGACCAGTTTTCCTAGGAAAGAAAGGGTTAATGTGTTTAATGACGGAAATATGACTGTACTGTTGGTCATATAGAGAGTAAAAGGTAAAGGTAAAGGCCCTCCCGTTGATCGTCGATTTGCTCGAGCGGGCCCAGTAACGTCTCCATTGGAGACTTTGTTGTTACTGTGTCTGGCATATCGAATACTCTCGGTAGCTTGCCGGGCTCTCCGAGAGGGGCGGAGGAATCGAACTCGGGTCGGCCATGTTGGCCGCTTGTAAGGCGAACGCCCTACCCACTGTGCTATCGCTCCAGCACCGTATAGAGAGTATCTCCCATTATTGGCTGATATAAATTGGATATAAATCACAGGAGTGCAAACATGAGGAGCTAATAGCAGACATTTATGCCCCTTCTTATCTTGAGAGTTTCAGCAGCTCTTCACTTTTGTCTGCTTTACCTTGATATTTGTGTGTGACCAACTTTGGGGGTGTGGGGGAGGGATGTCTCCAAAAGACAGACAAGACAAACTTGTGGTTCTTAAGAAGAGTCAATGGAACCCAGGTTTGAAGAGTGACATCACTATTTGTTTATTAGTCATACTTTCAATATTAGATAAGACACAGGGAAAATGGACTTTCATGTTTAACACCCATATAAAGGCATTGCCCCTACCCCCCATTTGTGAGGAAATTTAGGAGAATGCAGTATATTTCTTCACAAACCCTATTAACTCAAGAGAAAGCAGGATATTTCATTATAAAGCTGGTAACTCAGAAATAACATTTCTTTGATTCACGCATACACACTCCAAAATATACAAATACTGTTCCTCAGTAGACACTTCGATTGTTTGTTTATTGGGGCTATTGTAAAGAGTACTGCAGGAAACATGAATGTTCACATACTTGTTTGAATCAGTTTTCATTTTCTTTGTATACTCAGAAGTTAATTCTGAGTATTTTGAAGTTAATTTCAAAAAATCAATGAATCATATAACAATTTGTTTATTATTTTTTTTAAGAAAATAGTTTTTAGAGATATTTCATGAGAAAAATACAAGGAAGGAGGAGGGAGAGAAGGGAGGTTGTTTAAAAGAGAATTCAGGTTTCACTAGAGGGGAAAGAAAAAAAAACACCACAAATTTATCATCGGTTTAGATGCTGGAGAATCATCAAGAAAGAGAACATACCTATTTAAGACATTTTGAGGAAACATCTGCTCTTTTTATGCTGACTACTTTAATTAAAAAATAAATCAATACTGTCTGCTTTTCTCTTTCCAGCATACTTAAGTGTTTGAAGTAACCATTGTTATTGGTTTGGCCCGAGGTCTTCTACTCCTTTATTGTTGTTTTCTTAAAATATTTGCTCATTGTTGCAACATCACCTCCAGTGACAGAGGAATCCTATTGAAGGACATGCACAAATAATTTAGAATAGGATCAAAGTTATTGATAATTAATATTGATAACTGACTACAGGTAATTATAAAGAAAATCTTTCATACTTTTATTTTTAGTTTCATACGTGGGGAGAGATGAGATTTTTGTCTCCCATGGTTAGCAATGAAAACCTGTGGGTTTCTCAAACCACTTTTTATCATCCTATTATTTTATCCCCTTTCATTAAAAAAAAGAGAGGTTCTTGATAAGGGCCTTTTTAGTGTATTATACATCAGAAACATTTGAAATCAAAAAGTAGGAGACAATGAAGAGAAACAGATAATTGGAATTAGAGTAAATTGACATTTAGTCTTGCAATAAATAAAAGGTAAAAAAAAGGTAAAGGCCCTCCCGTTGATCGTGGATTTGCTCGAGCGGGCCCAGTAACGTCTCCATTGGAGACTTTGTTGTTACTGTGTCTGGCATATCAGATACTCTCGGTAGCTTGCCAGGCTCTCCGAGAGGGGCGGAGGAATCGAACTCGGGTCGGCCATGTTGGCCGCTTGTAAGGCGAACGCCCTACCCGCTGTGCTATCGCTCCAGCCCTGAGAAAACTATTTTTATTTGTTAGATTCCAGGGCGGGGGGGGGGATGTTTATTTGAAAAAAAAACCAAATCTCTAATTTTTTCTTCTTCAATAGCTTTAATAGTGATTATAGGAAGAAAAACAGGAGAGTTTTTCAGAAATCCTGTCTTCAGAGACATGCAGCCGTCCCTGGGCAGCCCCTGGAATGAGTTGGCACACAGGCAGGGGGCACTGCCCACAGTCTCTTTCTCCCAGTCTTTCTCTTGTCCTTCAAGTGTGCATTCCACACTATCCAGAGCACATTTAGAAACTGCTAGATGCCATGTGTATGGATTGGTGGAATCCTTATTATTTCTGTTGGCCACAAAGTGCACTTATAACACTGTCCAGGAGAAAAGCATAAATGAGACTTATTTATGTGACTTGTGTCTGATACATAAGACCGTATTACACTGCAGAGGAAAGAAGCAACAGGGTGCGTAAATCATATTTCTTACCAGAAAAAAAAAGAGGAGGGATAAACATGAACCTAACTTATGAACTATTTTCCTCATTCAGAAGACACCAAATATGTCTGTTATAGCCTACTCTATGAATGATGCCAGAAAATTCTAAATATAGAGCTCACTGTGTTAATAGGAAACAAAATCCCTGCTTCTCTATTTTCTTGCCAAATACAGCCCGTCAAAGGTATGGCTGCGCATGGGATCCCCAGGAATAAACCCTGGAAGGAAATTGGCAAATGCCAGATTTAGTGGGTGATTTGAGAAGCATATAGATGAGCCTGCTCAGGTTTTTCCACTGAGCTACTCTCCTAAATTAGACCCAACAATATACAAATAATAAGAGGCTCTTTGCAAACCCCATTTATTTCTGCTTTGTTTAGCATGTTCCTCTGTCTTAGGGGAGGGAGGGAGAGTGGAAACCTGTGGAAGAAACAGGGAGATTTCTAAAGGGTTGAAACCAAAGCCAAGTCCTTGTCCCCAGGAACAAGACAGTAGATAAAATTTATGCATATGTGTCACTCTAGTGCCAAGAATATACACATTACCATAAAAGTCCATGGTCTTCAAGGGAAGGGTAATGAAATGTTTTAAAAGGTTTACACACTTAATCCACAGCTAATCTATTGATGTGCTTAACTCTCTGCTTTCACTATCTCTTCTGTAGGCCTCTTAAAAAAACCAAAGAGTGTGTGTGGGGCGGAGGGGGGGGGGGAGTCAGTATCCTAGTTCCCTATCTTTTAAGGATAAAATGATCTCAAGATGAATTGGAATTCTCAAAATAGTGGCATTTTCATTCCTTCTGCTCACCTTCCTCCTTTCTCTCAAGCCATGCTTAGACATCTGAGGTTGTTGCCTCAAGATGGGGAGAGATAATTTATCCCCGCTCAGGGTTAGGCTGTCACCTCGGTCCAATTCTGGTCAAAGTTACAACTCCATATTAATAAGCAGTACTAAACTCTACGCAAACCAGAGAAATGACCTTGTGTTGTGCGTGCAAGAATGAGAAGTGGGGTGGCAGAGAGATAGAAGAAAAGGAAATAGCAGTCTGTGGCAGTCTCTTTATCAGTGGCTTAGCTGTGCCAGGCTTTCTGTATTTGTAAGTTCCTTACGATTTCTTCCACACTCCTCGACATCAGTTTAAGCACAAGTTGTTCTTGCCTGGAATGCTCTACGCCCAGGAATGTTCTACTTCAAATGACTGGCTCCTTCAAATTTCAGCTCAATGGCATCAGCTTCCCTGACCACCAAGTCTAAAGTTGCCTCCCAGCCATCCTCCAGTGCACCATTTTCTTTCATTGCTGCATAGCGTAGAATTATTTCCGGAAATTCCTTTTGTGCTGGCTTGTTAATTTTTATATTACTTTTCCCCTTGTTGTTGTTTTAGTCTTTTAAGAGTGGGCACTATCACAGTCTCTGTCACCACTACTGTATCAGAACAGGATTTTACCAAGAGCGCATGCTCCTTTTTTTGATGAATGAACCAGAGCAGACCAAGAAAGAGGAAGGGAAGATAACATATATTTAGAGCACCCCTGTGTTCTCCTTGACTCTGTACCTAAAAATCCCAGAATGCTCACCAATGGCAGAATTTTTTCACTTCGTGATATTTTCCCAACGATATCATTTATCTTATAAAAGGAATAGATATGAAGGATTAAATAAAAATTCCATAGGAGAGATTAACATTAGAAAAGTATGCCCAACTGATGTTGCTTAATTTGGTAGTTCTTTCCATTCCTTCCTCATTTCTCCTGAGTTTTCATTTAATGAACATCTTGTTTTAAAACACTACAGAGAAAGCAGAACTTCTGGAAGATCTTGGAAAACCCACTCTCTGGCCCATTCTTGCAATGTCATTTGTCTACAGTACAGTCAAACTGCAGTTTCAAGGTATATGTTCTTGGCATGTGAACACTCCCCTCAGATACCAGACTTTTGAGGAAGAGCTGAGAGTTTCTGTGCTACTCTCTTCTTGTCCTGTTTATCTTGGACTCAATTCACACTCAACAGTGTGACTTGCTTAGTATACCCTAGAAAGTTTAACATTTTTTCATCCTTTAGTGGATAGCTTTGCCAGTTAGGTTCAAGATCTCACTATGTTGCTGTTTGACATTAGAATGCAAATGCTTTCCTAGATTCTATGTTGGAATGATCCTTCCAGGGAGGTTTTAAAGCTGATTCCTGGGGCTAGAAAGATAGCACAGCGGATAAGGCATTTGCCTTGCATGCAGCCAACCCCGGGTTCGATTCCCAGCATCCCATATGGTCCCCTGAGCACTGCCAGGAGTAACTCCTGTGTGCAGAGCCAGGAGTAACCCCTGTGCATCGCCAGGTGTGACACAAAAAAAGCAAAAAAAAAAAAGCTGATTCATGCATGTGGGTATGCATACACACACACGTACACACACACACACACACACACACACACACACACACACAAAGAGAATGTCAGAGAGATAGAATAGCAGGTTAGGTGCTTGTCATTCATGCAGCTGGTGCGGGTAGCCCAGCTACCACAAATTGTCTGAAGCCATGCAGAGAGTTACCCTGAGCACAGAACAAAAAGTAATCCCTGAGCACCACTTGGAGTGGTCCCAAACAAAAACTGGAGTGTATATAAGCAAAGTATTTGGGGGCAAAATAGGTAACAGTGGCAAAAGAGATGTAATCATCAAGAGACTGTGAAGAGCAATTTAATAGATCCTAATGTATGTATTTTAGATCTCATGTGATGTGTGCAAACAAAACAGAAACTTTCAGAGTAACTCAGTTTTAATTTGTTTTGCACCACCTAGGTCTAAAGTATTATTAGGTTTTAAGCAGGCTGAAGTGCTTTGTGCTATTTTTTTCCTATTAGAGTTTATATGTTTATGTATATATGTATATAAAAATAATATTTAAAAAATATATATATGCAGACGTATGTCAGAGCCTGGCAAGCTATCTGTGGCATATTCGATATGCCAAAATAGCACAGCGGTAGGGTGTTTGCCTTGCACGCAGCCAACATGGCCGACCCGAGTTTGATTCCTCCGCCCCTCTCGGAGAGCCTGGCAAGCTACCAGAGTATCTCGCCCACACAGCAGAGCCTGGCAAGCCACCCGTGACGTATTCAATATGCCAGACACAGTAACAACAAAATCTCCAGTGGAGATGTTACTAGGCCCGCTCGAGCAAATCGGTGAACAACGGGAGGGCCTTTACCTTACCTTTACCTTATCCTCCTGACTCTGAAAGAGCCTCCAATACGGCAGCGTTGGGAAAGACGAGTAAGGAGAGGCTGCTAAAATCTCAAGGCTGGGACGAATGATGCCTGCTCAAGTAAATCGATGAACAACGGGATGACAGTGGTATCATGGTATTTTAGATTGTAGCCTGCATTTCACTCTGACACTATTGAGTGCAATGTTGGCTGATGCTGAGTGTTGAAGACAAAAAAAGATGCAAAAGAAAAAAACATCATCTTTGAATAGTCCATAATCTGTTTGTCTTTAAGAGCTTATAGGCAAAAATACTCATACATAAATTCTCACTATGCAAATGTTATAAGAATAATTAATCCCTAAGTTCAGATCACTGCAGTCGTAATGCCTTCTCATCCTACTTTAGTTTGGAAGATAAACCATTCTGCTTTTGATGAAGCAAACTTAATAGTCTTGAACTTTCATTCTGATTAAATGACATGTTATCTGCTGAGTACAGTAAAGCAGTTTAGAATTGGTGAAATGAACTGTGAAACTGAAAGGCTCTTCAAAATAATACCAAAGAGGAAAACAAACAAAAATGAAATAGCAAACAGAAGGTATTCCAGTTTACTATAAAATCTATTTCTCCCTTCCTAACCCTATCTTTCTCCCTTTCTTCCTCTTCTTCACTCCCTCCAACATATTAGAAAATGGTAAATAAAAAATGTGGACACAATTGTGGTCCTAATTCTGAAGCATCTGGCTATGTGAATGTGAATATGAGCTCTTCATAAATACAGTACGATGGTGTTTTTACATTAATAGTATTCAAGTTGGATAACTTAAAAATATCTTCTTTCTGAAATAGAAAAGTCTAATCAAGAAACTTGCTAAACTGTGAAACTTTTTACTAAGGTATAACATTTTGACATATTCTTTTTCACGGTCTTTTTTTTTATAATGTATTGGCTATGACAAAGTTCCACATTCTTAGGTATTGGGGAGGGGGGAATGCTTTGCTTTGCTAGTCTCTTGGTAAATGTAATACTTTAAATGCATTACCACATGAAAGTTGAGTTCTTATTTTATATGGTTAGTAATCTTATTTGATGTATAAAGTATAGTTGGAAATACTTCTGGGTACCCTGTATTCATTTAACCATCCATAACCATCCATAACCAGTAAGAAATATTATGTGTACATCACAAATGTTGGGTGCTTTCTGGGAAAGAGTGCATGACGATGCAGTATTGTTTCAGCATTCCATCTTGCACCTTTGATTATTACAAAGTAAGTTAAAATAGTCCCTGTTGGGTAGAAGCCTTTTATTTTTAAGGGGAAAAGAGTTCAACATAGAGATAAAGTAGAGATGTGAACAAGCTTCTCAGAGATAATGCTATGACTCTGATGTCAGTATATTACAGATATAGTGTTAGGCCAAAACATAATGGGAACAAAATTATACATACAGATTAATATTGATTTTATGAAAATTGAACTTTTTCACTATGGCGTGTATTATATATATGAAAAGTATTCAATATGTCATCATTAGTTTCCTTTTGGAATTTTGAGCAGATTATATTTTATAGAGAACTAATTCCAATTTTTCATCTTTTCTACATACCACATTATTCTTTGAAATCCTGTTTCAAGAGGATGAGTACTTTTGATCCTTTTTATTTAGTGATAAGCTTCTCCATTTTCTGTTCATCCTTAACCCATTTTACCGTTCATCAGAGATGTCACTTGCTAACAGTTACTATATTCGATTCTAAGCAGAATGTTTTGATGCTAATGCTCTCACCTCTCTTCTCCTAGAAGCCAATGATGTTAATATTTCATCTAGATTTTTAGGACTTATTCTGGAAAATATGCCCCAGAAAATGCCCTCTTCTGCAAAATGACTTCATTCCTTTATACTCTTTCCTAAACTCTCTCCCAACTCAAACCCACATTCCTTCAATTATCTGCCTCGGTTATTAGGATAAAAGTGATACGTATAAAATATTTTTCATTTTACTGTCAAAAATAAGCCAAAAATTTGAAGACCCACTCTTAGTATATAATCCACTTTACCCTTTGAAGCAGTGATTAAGGAGTGAAGATATAGTGAAGGAAAAATGCAGTTTTAACTCAAATGGCAGTGTTAGCAAATATGTCCTGCTAAAAAAAGTGGATGAGATTAACTGAAAAAAGTATTTTAAAGAATTGTGAAAAATGATAAGGAATTGTGTATTTTCTAACACTAGTGAGAACCCATTTGAAATTAGAGTATGAGAATTGAGATCTGCTGAGCAAGGTTCTGCGACTTTATTTCAACCATAGTCAGCACTCTGAAGGTCAAAACAAAGAACAAATAGAGCTGGCAATACTGGAATGACAAGGATGCTATAATATTCAATCTGACAAGTGTTGAGAAATGTTATTGGAAAAACGGTGTGAAGGGAAAACAAATTAATCCAGAGCTGTGTTTAAGGGGGAAAAGAGAGCACATGAGAAGGATCGAAGAAAATGAAAGTTTTATCAAGAGTGAATAATGATTTAAAGGGAATGTGGGATAAGAAAAACAGTAGCTGTGATGAAAGAGAGTCTCTGAAAAATATAAATCTTAAAGAATTCTCAAGTGTTAAAGAATTGAAGATGTATCTCTTCGAATATTTTAAGTGGAAGTTAAGGTAATCAGAACAGAGATCAAGGAACCACGAAGTCAAAATGTTAGGAGGAGAGTCCAGAGCCATAGTATAGAGGGTAGGGCATTTGCTTTGCACATGGCTGACCTGGGTTCGATTCCCTCTACCATATGTGGTTCCCCAAGCCTTCCAGGAGTGATAGCTAAGTGCAGAGCTGAGAGTAAGCCTTGAGCACCTCCAGGTGTGACCCCAAAACAAACAAACTGAAAACCCAACAAAATTTTAGGAGGAAAATTTAATATGGATGATAGACAATCATGATGGCAGGGAGCTAAATACCACTGAGCAAAGTCACTGACGAAAGTGAAACATCCCAGATTGTTGATGAAAGCAGGGAGGAATGCCTGGAGGGGTAGCACATAGTTGTGCAAAAGAGGCAGGTGTTGAGTGGAAAGGGGAAACTGTTCTAAGTCTCTGCTAGGGAAGCATAGAACATGTAGAACTCTCTCACTCAGAGATCTTGGTGAGGTTAGTGTTATCAAGGATAGTTAGATTTCAGGGAAATGTAATGCATTTTTAAACCATTTTTATTGAGGTGCTAGGATCTATAATACTGTCGATGATACTTTGCATGTCTGCATCATTCCAATACTACAACCATCACCAGAGAGTATGGTGCCCTCCACCAGTGTCCCAAGGATCCCACCCCAAAACCCCTCCCCTGTAAGCTCAGTTCTATAGACTAAATCTTCAGTTCTGACCAAAGCATTTTAATGAAAATATCTTAGAAAACCAGGATAATTGGTTAGAAATAGTTAAGAAATCCTACAGACAATGACAGGGTTCTAGAAAAGGGAACAAGGTTAAATGGAGAAGAAAGGCAAGATCTGTAGAGGAGGTGAAGAACAAGAACTTCTCATGTTATCTCACAAAAACTAAGGTTATTTGTTATTGGAAGTCAATTGAGTTATGTTCAGCATGGCTTATACCTCTTTTTGATTTATTGGTTGACTGATTGATTGGTTTGGGAGCCACACCTCCTAGTGCTCATGGCTTAGTCCTGGCTCTGAGCTCAGGGACCATGTCTGGTAGGATTTGGGGGACACATGAGAGATTGGGGGGTTTGGGGGACCTGGGGTGCTGGAGATTAAACCTGTGTCTGCCACATGGCAGGCGTACATCCCTATCTGCTATATTATCTCGCCACCCCACATACTTCTCTTAGCTCTCAGTTTGCTCAGTTGTACTTCAGCACCACTATTCATTTTGTACTTAATAAACTCTTCTATGCAAGTTAGGCCTTGAGTTGGAGTTTATTGAATAAGTTCTCTTTCCTGTGTTTGGATAATTTTAGACACTTATTCTCAATGAGTGCAAATCTAATTTCTGTTCATTGAATTTCACTTCATGTCTACAAATTTTACTATGAGAGAATTTATTTCCATCTACTCCGTGCTGAAATGCATTCTGTTGCCAATTTTTTACCATTGATTTATTTTTTTTGTAAATGTGTAAGTTTTTCATTCAAACTAATACATCACCTAATTGTGAGAACACTTGTAACAGGAAGGTTTATTTAAGTTGGTTTCTATTACATGTCAAAAAGCAAACCATTCATTTTCTCAACAATCCTAAGAATGACTGTTTCCTTACTTGACTAAAGTTAAGATTACAAAAACTTTGTGGATAACATTAGAATCAATGAATTTTCCCATAAACCACATGTGGCAAGAAATTAGCCTTTTGTTTTTAAGAACAATTGCATACATTTAGCTAACGTATAAAATATGTACATTCATGATACTATACAGCAAGATAATTCAAATGCAAAACAAATCACATGCAAAAATGAGCACACATATTTTCTTTTCTTATTCCAAGGAAATGATAACTGAATTACAATCAGAACCTTTAACTCAGCTCTGCTAGGTTTTTGTCTTCTGAGCACTAAGGAGGTTCCTGAGAGCTAGTGGCATCTCTGTTTTTCTATTGGGAAGATCGACATTAATTAAAAGGATTTCTGGTGATGCTTGGGAAGAGTGCCACTATCTACACTACATTTCATTTCTTCCTAGATCTACATCCCCACCATCTTGGCTGAGGCACACTACTCTACCTCCATCTCCATGCAGAAACTTGGTACTCTGCTCTGCTCTGTTTTGCATAGTTCTTTGAGTCTTTCTCTGTATTGAATGGACAATGTCTATATCCATAGAAGTCACATTGAGAGACTTCAGCTGCTATCTTCCTGGTATCCTGGATAAAAACTATTTAAGCCATTAAATTGCCCATATGCCATCCAGAATTTTTTATTTCACTTTGTATGGTCAGGACCAAAAGAAAGCTGTTAACTAACACAGACACGCACGCACACACACACACACACACACACACACACACACACACACACACTTTCTCTCTCTCCGTCTCTCCTCTTTCTTTCTCTCCCTTTCTCTTTCACTTGCTCACTCTCTATTTCTCTCTCTTTCTTTCTCTCCTTTTCTCTCTCTCTTGCTCGCTCTCTTTTTCTCTCCTCTCTCTCTCTCTCTCTGTCTCTCAAGAGGAATTTGTAAATAGGCCAAATTTGGGTAATTATATGCTTCGACTGTAATTTCCAACTTGCTGCTTTCCTAGTAATTGCCATTAAATGTGAAGGTTGTGAAAGATTTCTGGAAAGCCCACAAATATTTTCTTGTCCCTGTTTCTTTCTTTGTTGAAATGGTTCATCTGCCATCTGGTTTGGGCGATGTATCATTATGTGCAATAATGTTTGTAGCAACAACAACAACAACAAAAGCCATAAAAGATGGCCTCAGTACAACATACTGCAAACTAAAAAATGTCTTTTGTTCCCTGTAGCTTCTAAAATAGTCTGTAGCTTGGACTTCCAAGTCATTTTAGCCACAGGGGTAAATGTCTGGCTCTGATGATAGTGCTTTCATGTTTTCTGCATCTCTTGCCATTCTTTCCTTCAGAGCTGTGACTTTCTCCAAAGAGCATCCATTAAATCAAATGAGACATGTTCACTTGTATTTTTATTTTGTCAGGAGGCATTTTACACATGTAGGAGGGAATTGTGAGTGATGAAGCGTCCTAGGATAATAGCAAGAATTTTTCTCCATGCTTGTTCTAATTATATTATTATTAAAAAATAGAATTATGTGGTCCAGGGATAGTTTGGCCAGTGAGCCTCTAGCCTTGCAAGTGTGAGGCTGGTGAGACCATGAGTTAGATTCCAGAGACCCAAGTGAGACCCTCATGGCTCTTTTGTTTGTGATCCCTGGTGTCCCAACATAAATGTGTGATGTCCAGTGCACCACAGCTGTGTGTGTGTGAGTGTGTGAGTACCCCAACTAGTTGTGTGACTCCCAGAAATAACAGCAACAACAAAGGAAAGGGAAGGAGGGAAGTGATTATACTTAGTGTTGTCATTATTTAAAATTTCTGATGCTAAAATCAGATGGTGGAAACTATAATAAAGATTTTGTTGTTGTTTTTACCAATAATGGGAACAGAAGAAATTTCTGAGGACAATTAGATTGCTCCTGATCATGCTTTATTTAAAAGTTGATTGGGGCCAGAGCAAGATAGTACAGCAGTTAGGGTGTTTTCCTTGTATTTGGCTGACCCAGGTTCTCTCCCTGGCACCACATATGGTCCCTGGAGCCTCAGTAGGAGTGATTCCTGAGCACAGGGCAAAAAGTAAGCTCAGAGCACCGCTGGATATGGTCCAAAAAATAAAAGGTTGATATATATGGAGGACAATTACACTCATTTCTACCATGGGATCAGGGGGAAAGTGTTTTTTGCATTGTAACAGAGGTTCAAATGTTGCTGTGATATAATAAGATTCTGTTCTATGCTCTTGGTGATAGTGAGAAACAATCTAAATGAACTGGAATGCTTACAGATATTGCAAGTGAAATGGGACAGGAATGTGTGTGGTTTAAATTGTGTCTGTATTCCTTTAAGTCTGGACAGAGGAGACCAACAGAAAAAATTGATTCTGTAGTTCTGTCTGATGTGTCACCATGAGGACTGCTTTAGCTTTGGATCTAATGTTGCATCTAAACTATTAACTGCTCCTAGATCCAGCTCATATAAATCTGGATTTTGGTGGAATGAGGAGGATGTGATGGGCCTGTGCCAGCCAAGAGGAATCAAACACCTGCCAGTTTGGCATATTCTTAGGTGGTCATCCTCTCAGGCTAAGCTTGTGGCATCTTGCCCTGAGTTTGGCATTTACTTAGGCATTTGACCTCCAAAAAATACCATTAGCTCAACTTTGTGGATGTGTACAGATGAATAAATTAATTTTGAATATCTTCTGCTAAAGCCTGTGTTAGTCTCTTGTGCATTCCAAATGTCTGGCATAAGCTACTAACCATATTCTACTTGGTTATAAGCAATCTGTCAAATAGCAGCCTCCAAATTAATTGCTCATTTTTCCTCCAAGTGTTAAATTTTCATCATGATCTATTAACGTGTGAAATTTTTAAACCCCATTTCATTTCATTTCATTTCATCATCCTGTTATTCGTCAATTGCCTCGAGCAGGCCCCAGTAACGTCTCTTTCATCCTAGCCCTGAGATTATATTCAAGGCTATTGAGGAGAATGAGACCCATCATTGTTACTGGTATTTGGCATATTTGGTACGCCACGGGGAGTTTGCCAGACTCTGCCCTGTGGGCAGACTACATTCGATAGCCTGCAAGTTTGTCCAAAGTAAGAATAAGACAATAAGATGTCATAAAAAAAAGGTTTTGATAAGATGTCGCGCGGCCACATTTGCGGCCGCGCGGTTCCGGGATCTGGATTTTATAGTCTCTGAGTCTTGGCCGCTGATGGGATTACACGGCGCCAGGGGGCCAGGTGGTGGGTGTGACCCCCGCCTACTGGAATTTGGAGGATCTGGGTGGAAGATGCTCGACTCCAATTCGAGTAGGCTTGGAGGTCTCGGCCCCGGAACCCGCGTGGCTTTGTCCCTCTGCCAGTACCTTCAGGTGTGCGGAGAGTGGTCTCAGCATGGTGGTGGCTGGTCCTGGAGGTCTTCGGCTCCAAAATTTCTTATTCTGAAGCACAAAATGTTCATTTCTGGGTCCATGTTGACTTTAGCTTATACTATTTAAAAGACAAATGAAGGAACAAAGGATTGTAATAGAATTTCTAGAAATTGAAAAAAATAATCGTGTATGCTCAGAAATCAAGTATCTTGACCTTGGGACATTCCACCCCTGACAAAGGCAAGTAACAGTTTCAGTATCAATTCTGGTCAAAGCAATTTAATGTTATTTTTCACTTAGAGTAAATAGACAGTTAAGATTTCTTTTTTTTTCCCCAGCAGAAAGTCTTATTGCTCTCTCTTATCTAATCTGGACATGTTTCACATCATATGAAATTACAAAAGTAGATATTTTTAAGTCATAAAAAATATTTGTGGAACTGCATAAATGTGAGCAATAATAACTAGCACAATGTTTCAAAAGGATGCTGCGGCATAATCACCATTATTTTTTTAGTCACGTGGGTTATTTTTTTAATGACACAGAACTATCTTTGTCCTGCTAAATCTCACTGGACCCTCTGGTCCGCTGCTCAGCACCTGAAGCTCTGTTCCTCCACAGCATGATATTGACTTTCCTTCAACACCAGCCTGAGGTGCTTCTCACCTTTTTCCTATCCTGTTACTCCTGAGTCTTCAATACCACATTCTTCACTTTCTAAAATTCTTTCTCCTATTTGCACATCCACCAGTAACTTCACATCTACCGGTAACCCAAAGAGAGGATTCCCAGGATGAGGAGATGACTTAGTGGTAAAGAGTATTCCCTGCTTATGAGAGGACCCGAATTTCGACCCCAGTACCACAAAAGCAAAGCAAGGAGAAATAGTGCAGGACAGATCACATTTCAAGACCCTATTTGTCAAAAAAAATTGTATCTTTATCCTCTCCTTACCATGAACAGATAGTTTGACTGGATTTGGATTTGACCAGATTTTTGCTTAGAATTTTGAAGGAAGTGCTAATTTTCTAGTTTCTGATGTCATTATTGAGGAGTCCAGTGCCAACCTAGTTTCTGGTCCTTTATCTCTGTCCTATCTTCTCAACTTCTCAACTTCTAGAAACATGTACCCTCTTATCTTTACACACAATACTCTGAGATTTCATGATGAAACGTATGTTAGGACATTGCATGAGATATTTAACAGGACCATTTCATTAACAAATTTATGGGTCCTTTTGGAAATTTTTCTTAGAGTTGATTTTATTTTCTCATCACAATTCTTGTTTCTCTTTCTGAAACTTGTTTTATTATTATTATTATAACAAAGAACTCTAAGTGATATCAAAGACTGTTTTCTTTTATTATTTTTATTAAAATTTCTATAAATTATTCCATCTTCTACTTCCAGACCTTCTACTACATTTATTTCCTCTATCACTTAATTTCCAAAGCTTCTTTCTCACTCCTTAATTTGTTTTATGACCCCCTATTTGGTTCCTTAGTGACCATAGCAACAGTGACCTTTATCCCTCTCCCATTGCCTGCATGTTCTCTGTTCCATGAACCAACTACCTCCTGCCCCCTCCACTTCATTTGGCTAGAATTACATGTTTGAAACTCTCCTCAAATGTCTCATGACCTCTGACACCAACAATGAACTGCAAACTGAATGATGGAAAGGGATTTGCCAGCTGTTTGGCGCCACCCTAAGATTGGGCAAGGACCCCAAATGCCAGTTGCTACAGTTTGCTTGTTTTCTCAGTGATTAATCAGTTTCTCTGGAAAGGCATTTGACTTCCTTCTTTGGCTGCGACCATTACCTGCGACTGGTCAGAGCAGGTAGGCTGGTGGCAGACAGCATCTGGGATGTATGTTGAGAAGAGGGCCCGCCTGCTATCATTTGGCAGAAGCTTCATTTCATTCCTTACCCAGGCTGCAGCCTTTCCCCCTCCCCCTTCCCTCAGCTGTGCCGGGTATGTCTGCATATAAAACCATGCTGGGGCTGCATCTCCAATGGACCCTTCTGTCTCTTGTCATTGAGGGAGAAGCAAGGGTTGACCAGCTACTAGCTGACCTACAGACTTTCAGCCAGTCCCTGGCATTCAGATTATCACGTTTTCTATCGCTCAGCTTAGCTTTTTAGGCATCCCATGTCCTCTTTCCTGTTGCACCAGTGGCAGCTCATCCATCTGTTTTTCCACTGTAGGAACTTAAAGAACTTTTCACTCCTATTCTCTCATTTAATTTTTTTAAATCTAATGAAAGAACAGCATTATGGTAAAGGGGAAAAGCCTGGATCCCTTGATTCCGGAGTTTAGGGAGAAGGACAGAGAAGGAAAGAAAACAAGGAGGAAGGGAAGAATACCAGAAAGGGAAGTAATATGCCCACAGTCACCAGGGCTTCTGTTATCCTGGTGATGTGGGAGGCTGGTCAAGCTATAAATCCAAAACACAGACTTAGCAACACTGAAAACATGAGCTCTAAGTTGCAACCACCGGAACTTTGCAATGTGCCTGGGATAGCAGGAGGCGGAGATGGAAGGGTATATGGGAACATTGGTGGATAGAAGTTGATATGGGTGGTGAGATTAGTGTTGAAATAGTATATGCCTAAAACTCAACAATAACTTGATAAATCATGGTTCTTTGAATAGCAAAATTATTTTAAAAATAAAATTCAAGGGGCTGGAGCAATAGCACAGCAGGTAAGGCATTTGCCTTGCACGCGGCCGACCCGTATTTGATTCCCAGCATCCTATATGGTCCCCTGAGCGCCACCAGGGGTGATTCCTGAGTGCAGAGCCAGGAGTAACCCTTGTGCGTCGCTGGGTGTGATCCAAAAAGCCAAAAATAAATAAATAAATAAATAAATAAGTAAAATAAAATTCAAAAACTGTTCAAAAATGTAAGAAACAACATTAAAAAGGCATATCCATTCCACCTCCCATATTTTAGTGAATGCCATTAGGTGACTTTAGAATCTTTGTTTTTATCCTTTTTTTTTAAAGGGGGGCTCCCAAGCAGTGCTCAGAAGGGTTACTCCTACAGGTGATCAGGTCAAGCAGACCTGACAGGTGAGTCCTAGTATCTGGGTAATGTAGTCTGCTTACCCTGGACCACACCCAGTGGTTCCGGGAGAGTGGAGAAGGGGATAGGGACAGAACTTGGGGGTCAGGGATTGAATTTGGCTTCTTAATACATGCAAGCCAAGTGCCCCTCATCCCTGAGATCCTTCTCTGGAACTTGTTTTTGAAGGAAAGTTCTAGCCTAAGACAGCAGACTGATCTCCACCTCTCTCACACAGGTGACTTGGAGAAGCTCAGATCCTTCCCCCTTCCCCATCTCAGTGTTTTAAGTAAAAGAGATGTAGGACAGTCCTTCCTCAGTAGGGTTCTGGGTATGTGAAGTAACTTGCTAGCACAGGTCAAATATTCAATTGACTTCCCCTGTCCTTGTTTTTAATTATTAAGAGAACATTGGCAATGGATCTTTCCGTTGCTCTGCAAAAAGTTTCTGAAAAAAGCAACTAGCAAACTTAAAAATAGGTTCATGGTGCTTCTTCCTATATGGGGTTTTTATTCTTTCAATCTTCTATGGTAAGGAAAATACATAGATTTATAGAGTCACTACTACTAGTCAGTAGGAAGGAACTTTTGTTTCACTTCACCCCAGATTTCTTAGTAACTTTTCAGTGGTGAAACTGACCCTTGTAAACTGCTAAAAGCACATGGAGAACGGTGCTCCCAAGGGACTGTCACTCAAAACCAGCCGCACCCTCAGTCTGGAGATGGAAATTACATGTTTAAATGCCAGTGAGCTGGATATCAGATCTAAGGCTAATGCTGGGAGCCTGCTAGAGAAGTTGGACTAAACAATGTTGATAGACCTCTTGTTCTTTTGTGCAGTTAACTATGTAGTCATGCAGAAAGCACTGTTAACAGACCCTTCGAGCATTTGGGGAGACACATTACCCCTCATAGCCAAAAATTGAACATTCATACAGTATTTGGGCACTTCTGCCTTGAAATCATGAAGCCTTTAAAGCATTTTGTTTTAAGAACCAACTGAAAGGTCTTTAGGGAGATATTTGTAAACTCCTAGGTTCTTTCTGCCTCTCATTCTGTGTCAAAGAACTGTGCAAAGTAAAATAGACCTAGAACTTCCATCCAAGTCACTGGCAATGGGAGGCTTGTCCATTGCACAGTATAATGAGTATAACTTCCAAAGAGATGGTGATATTTCTCTGTTCATTCTCTCGAAGCTCCAGCATTTCCTTGTCTTTTGCTCCCGCTATCATAAGTGACTTAGGATCACTGCTCAACAGTATGTAAATTGGAAAACTAGTTTAGAGAGGATCTAAAGAATGCTTGATTAAATAATTCTCTTGTATATCAAATATGCAAGAAATATTGTATATCACTTGTGATCAGGCTAGTAGAGCAAGTTGAATTGACAAAGTCTAGTGCTCTTTTCTTGGAAAGAACACTCTTTCTTGTTCACTCCTAGTCTAAAAAGCTAGAGTAGAACAAGTGGGGTCTGTTGAAAACATTATTTAAGGTCATGAAAACTTAGTGAAAAAACTTAGTCCTTAAGGGTCCCAAAAGTTAACATGAGCTCAAATGCAAATCCTGCCCTTAATTATCCTGTGTTTACTCAGTCTGAAATTAAAGGCAACTTGTGGTATTGAATTGATTTAGATATGATTATATAGATTATATTATAGATTGGGCTGGAGTGATAGCACAGCGGTAGGGCGTTCGCCTTACAAGCGGCCAACATGGCCAACCCGAGTTCGATTCCTCCGCCCCTCTTGGAGAGCCCGGCAAGCTACTGAGAGTATTCGATATGCCAGACACAGTAACAACAAAGTCTCCAATGAAGACGTTACTGGGCCCACTTGAGCAAATCGACGATCAACGGGAGGGCCTTTATTATAGATTAGAATGTGATTTAGAATATATATATGTATATATTTAAGGTATCATCTAAATATAAAATTCATGCTATTCTAGTTTCTTGAAAGTAGAAAGGTAAGATAAAAAATGTGTTCCACCATGGTTATTTTAGTGTGACAAAAAAAAACATAGTATTCAGAGTACTAAAACATTTAAAGAATTCTACCAAGAAATAAAAAAATTGGCTTTTGGAAAAACCTATAATGTGAACATAACAAAATAGAAGATATAGATCACGAAAATAGAACAAATCTAAACTTATGTAGAGAAATATTACCTGAGGTGAAGAACTCTTTGGACTTTGTACGTATATTTGCTTGTGTATGCATTTGTATGCCTCAGTTACCTAGTCAGTGTATTTGTTTTTCAGATTTTAAAAAACTGTGCAAACCAAAACTCAGTTTGAAAGCTACTTGGTAAAGGAAAGAGAAATTTATTTTCTTCATTAACTGTTATTCTATATTTTTAAGGGAGGAGAAGCACATATCAGAACATTTGGAGGCATAGGTAGTTTTCAAAAGCACATTTGGCATTTGAAAAAGTAAAGAAATAACCTGTTTTTCTAATACAAAAAACGTAAGCATCAAAACATGGGACTTATTAAAAGTTGAACAGTGATACAAATTTAAAACACTTGTTGATGCAAACAAGAATCATTCTGCATCCCCATATGTCTCTATCTTAATATCCTCTACTAAATATTTTTGGGCTAGAACTATAGCACAATGGGTAGGGCGTTTGCCATGCATGCAGCCAACCCATGTTCAATTCCTCCATCCCTCTCGGAGAGCCTGGCAAGCTACCAAGAGTATCCTGCCCGCATGGCAGAGCCTGGCAAGCTCGCCATGGCGTATTTGATATGCCAAAATAGTAACAAGAAGTCTCACAATGGAGTCAAAGAAGTTTCACAGTGGAGACATTACTGGTGCCCACTCAAGCAAATCGATGAACAATGGGAGGACAGTGCTACAGTGCTACAGTGGTATTAGAAATTCTAAATTCTAAGTCTTCTAAATTTATCTCTCCACCATAAATGTTTTTTTCATTCTGAATCCAGAAATGCTAAAATCTGTTTCCAGTATCCTTTATTTTTTTTCTTCCTTTCCAATGACTGCTACCTAGTATTTATTATTTTGATTAATTGGTTTCTTTTTATAAGTTTTTGTGATATGCTAAAGAATATGACTAATGGGATAAGTACAACTTGGTTCTCATTTTAATAATAAAATAATTAGGAAATTATTAGTTTTAGCCATTAATCTAAAAGTAAAATTTTCAGTAAAATTATTAGCCAAATCTCAGATCCTAAATACTCAAGATAGTTTTTTTTTTTATTTAGACTATCATCAATTCTGAACACATTTTTAAAATAGTACTTACAACTCCAATTTAAATCTCATTAAATCCATTATTGACTACAATGACTCCTTTGTTTCTAAAAACAATAGTAGTTGTTTTAAAGTTAAATATTAAAGAGTGGTGTTAATCCTGGAATTTGACTCCTCTGAGCTGAGAGAGTTAATCTGTTTTGAGTATGTGCTCGGAACAGACTCTATATCCTGCTTACACAGAGCTAATCAGCTGCTTGACAGCCTATTTCAAGCATCCAACAGAAATATCTTCGCCATAATCTTTGTGTCGCCTGCATTGTTTTCGTTTGAAAAGTTTGGGGATTGAGGTGAAGGTGGAAGGACTGGGCTTCAGTTATGTGTTGCTGCCAGTTTCCTTGTTTCTAGTTTGAAAATAACTTCTGATTTGGGCAGCTCAGGGAGGCCATGTTACATCTCTTACTCCTCTCAAGTGTTTTCAGAATCAGCCTCAAGGAATGGAGTGTGCCTTAAAGCAAATAGTCCTCTATCCCAGCTGCCTTTTCCCCAAGTAAATCATGGATGAAGGGCTCGCTCGGGATGGTAGATGCATGCTGAAAGTAGACTATGAACCAAACATGATGGCCTCTTAGTACCTGTATCACAAACTATAACATCCAAAAGGAGAGAGAGTAAGAGGGAATGTGCCTGCCACAGAAGCAGGGGTGGGAAGGGGCGGGGGTGGCGGGGGGGATACTGGAACATTGGTGGTGGAGAATGGGCACTGGTAGAAGGATGGGTACTTGAACATTGTATGACTGAAACATAATCATGAAAGTTTGTAAGTCTGTAGTTGTAGCTCATGGTGATTCATTAATATACATTAAAAAAAAAGAAAAGAAAGTGAACAGTCCTAAAAATAATCACTTATTCCTTTAGTTTCCAGATTAAAAAGAGAGATGAAGGTAGGAGTGGAGAGTGGGGAGTAATAGTAATAATAATAAAGGCTGTGTCATAAGAAGGGATGTATTCTGGGGCCAGAGCAGTAGTACAGTGAGCAAGGCAAGGCAAGATTCCATCTTTGGCTTATATGGTCCCCTGAGCCCTGCCAGGAGTGATCTCTGAGCATAGAGCCAGGAGGAAGTCCTAAGCATCAACCTCTGTCTGGTTTTGTGGCCCAAAACCAAAAACCAAAACAAAGAAGAGGAGGAGGAGGAGGAGGAGGAGGAGGAGGAGGAGGAAGAGGAGCAGGAGGAGGAAGAGGAGGAGGAGGAGAGTTTTGCAACTGTCTTCCTTTCCACACAACTTAAACTCTTCTTTAAGACTTAGGTTCATTTTCGTGAACATCAGACATACGGCTTGTTATCACTTAAAGAGCTATTTTATATCTAATATAAAGCCCTTTTCAAATTATAATAGATATATTTTAAATTTTAGGTCTATTTGCCCCTAAACAGAATCTCATTTTTACATCATCCACATAGTCATTGGTCAGGGAGAGCTCAAGTGGCAGAGCATGTGTGAGGTCCTAAATTTAATTCCTGAACTATATGACATGACCCCTGCTCCCCAGTATCCAGCAATGCCCCTAGCCCCCTGGACTCTGTCAGACAAGACTTCTTTTAACTATTTGTGTGTGTGTGTGTGTGTGTGTGTGTGTGTGTAGTTGTGTACTCTAATTGTAAGCAGATAATCCATCCATTCCACACCAAAGGCCATTAGAAAGCCCTCTTCCTTTCCTCACTGTCCTTGTTCTCCAGTCCTCCTGTTCAGAGTCTCAGCTGTCACTCCTTCAGGTCTATTTAGAATTTCCTCCCGGAGCCTCTTCTAGCAGAAGAAGGAAAGGAGCAAGCAAAGATGCAAGCAAGGAAAGGAGGGAGGGAAAGAAGGGCAGGAGGGTGGAGGAAGCAAGCAGCAGAAAGGAAACAGGGAAGGAGAGTGGAAGGTAGAAATCATTTTTTTTTTTTGTTATGAGAACAGCCACAGAATTTCTCACTTCATTCATGTTAACCACCCATGATGGGAAAATGCAAGTATGCTCTCATGCTCACCAGCTCTGTCTCCTTTCCTTAGCTCACCCTCCATTTGTTTTAGTTTTTGTCCTGAAGACCTGAATGAGGATGTCAGAAAGAGATGTAAGTTGGAAGGACAATAACACACTCTTACTTTAAATCTACTGTTATTTTGGAATCTTCTCTCCATTTCCCCCACTGTGCACTGCTGTTTGGGATGCTTGAGTAGGTCATTTTATTGTAGATATAATCAATATTCATGTTGGTGAACACTCCCTGAGGACTTTTTTCTGGAATAATATCCCATCCATCAGTTTTTCTCTTTTCTATTATTCTACCTTCTACATATTTCAATTACCACCCCCCCAACCATACACACACACACACACACACACACACACACACACACACACACTTTCTCTGTCCCTATTCGTGTCCCTCTCTCATGAAAGAGTTATTCCTGTTGGACCATTTTATCCAATAGCCCACAGTTTAACCCTTACTTTCCCGGAGGGAGACAGACAGCAAAGAAAGACCCAGAAGTTCTTTAATGACAGGGTAGGCTTGGAATGAGGTCCAGTGTGGGGAGCCTGTCTCTGGTCCATATTTTCATTTGATTCTATCCAGCACCTCAATTTTGCTTTATTTTCTCTTTCTCAAAAATCACAACTTATGGTCACTCCAAAATGTTTATCTTGGCTGGGGTTGTGGTTTAGTCTTAGAACACATTCTTTCTTTCATGTGTAAGGCCCTAGGTTCAATCCCTGGCACCACAAAAAAATGTTTGCCTCAATAGTTATGCACACTAATTCTGCTCTATGTTTATGCTTAGTCAATAGCTTTCTCTCCCTTTCTCTCTCTCTCTCTCTTGCACACACACAGAGACAGAGAGAGAGAAAGAGAGAGAGAGAGAGAGAAAGAGAGAGAGACAGAGAGACTGCCTCCATATTGACTTCTTAGGCATCCTATTTTAGGAGCTCATAGGTTTCAGGAGATGCTTTGAGTCTCTTGACCTTATCCTCTTGGTTCCAGGAAGCAGTTGCCTCAATACCACATTATTTCCAGAGTAGGAAGGTTAGGATATAGTCCCAAGCTTTGGTAAAGCTCTGCTTATTTTGTTTTAGAAGAAAAAACTTCTTAGCAGACTTCCCCTCTATTGCCACTGTTCACAATGGTGTCATGGCCCATATTTAGTTCTAAGAGGCATCAGGAAAGTGTCTAGTGAAGGGGAATGGAATCCCCATAACTGGTTGCAATCAGATCTCACTTCTGCATGAATGAGAAATCAGGCCTTGTATCCAGAAGGTCTCCATCCATTACCTGAAAACATCAGAACTCAACATATGTGGGACAGATGACCAGAGAGGGAGCAAACGGTAGACCATCATCTGCCGCACTGCATTTAAAAACATTTGCAAGGATTGACCCTCACATTCAGCTTCTGGTGACCAGTGCCTCAGTGCCACAATTTGCTGACCATGATGATGAAGAGATGGGAAGGGGAAATTAGCCAATTCAAAGAAATAGCAGAGGGGAGAGAGGGGTATTTGTTCACATGAAGCATGAAATGCTAAAAGATGAAAACGAATATACTTGGTCTGATTGCATTTCACAGGACAGAAATAATGTCTCCCAATAATCCTCAAAATCATGGAATAGAGGTTTTTTAACATGTTATTCATATTCTGCAATATCTCTAAGATTTTGATTTGAAACATTTGTACTTTTAAAAAAATCAGATTATATGTAAGTAACAATATTTGTTGAGTGCCAGATGGAGAAGACAGCTGTAGAGTGAGAAACTAAAGAAAACACACTTGCATGATTAAGGCACATTAGAAGAAAATTGTTGACTGTGTCAGTAATGAGTTTGGAAAAGATTCTCTGTGTATGCCACATTCACTTCATAGATCACCCACATGACAGGCATAAATTATTTTTCTCAGACAGTTTTCTTTTCAAACAAGGTGCTCCATCGTAAAACAAAAGTACACTCCACTGCCTTCCCTGTCTTCTTCTGCATTCCTGCCTGATATTCTGGTTATTTCCATGGATGTGACATTATTTTGCCAATGACTAGTTATAGGTCTACATGTCCGAAGACGTGTGGGTGGGACAGTTTGTCCTCTGTGTCTGCAAATCCTGCAGGAGGAAGGAGGAATAATTCAACCCCTCCAAAAACTTCAAAGAGCACAGCTTATTGATAGTTTCGTGATCTCACTTCAAAGGCCAGTGAGTTTCTAATGCTGCAGCTGTGGTTTTAGGCTGAGCAGAACATGTGAGCATGTGGGCCAGAGACAGCAGCATCTGTGGGGCTCAGCCAACCCCCAGCCCATGTCCTCAGTGGGGAAGTCTGCTCGGAGGAGTCACGGCACTGAATCCTGAGCAGGGAAAACATCTCACCACTCATTATCATTCTGAAACCACAGAACATTGTCCCACTGTCCACTTTCATGGCCATTTGTTTCACTTTGCATTTGGCATTGATTCTCAGACTCTTATTCTTGGAAGACACACGTTTTGGGGAGGTGGCACCTTCAAAGAGCCTCGATGGCATGCTTGCAAGAAGCAAGTCTCACATGCCACCATCTGCCACGTTTTGTAGTTTCTGTTTCTCCCTCCCCTTCCAGTCCCTGTGCTCCTCCTGAGTGGTCAGCTGCACATCTCATTTCCAGATATCCTTGACACATGCATATGGACCAGTTCAGCCTCTCCCCTCTCCCTGCTCATTCTTCTTTACCTCACACGTTCCCACTTACCCTAACTACTAACAAGTCAATTAAGTTTCATTATTTGACTCATTTTATCTATAAAAGAATATTACAAGTTGGCAACATTAATAAGTCTAACACTTCTTGAAGAAATAAACTATGGCTTTTTCTTTTCATTTTATTTCATTTTTAAATGCAGGTGGAAGACTTGCCCTGGAATGGGAATTATGTTATTAATTATTTTGATGATAGTACAGATCTGAGGACCTCCCCAGAGCACATGCTATGGCATCTGTAGGAGTGCCTCATTGCCTGAGGTTAAGTGGATCCATCGACTGTGTAAAGGCCTGTTTAGATCCACTTCATTACTGCTCTAATTAGAATTCTACCCTGCTGTCTGGCTTTTGACTTGTAATATTCATATTTTTTTGTCATCCCTCTCCTCATTTAGCAGAGTTAAGTATTTTATTTTACAACTTTTGTAGGTTGCAGGGTGTATTTATGTTAACAACAGGCATCTTAATAATTCATGGATTCCTCTGAATTATCATGCCAGTGGGACTTAGAATAAACAGTACATGCCATTTCCAAGAGATGGTGAATTTACTGGATTGCCAGAATTTGTAAATTCTGTGATGATTTAGGACAGAGTGTCAGTAATCCTCAGAGGGTTTCAAATCCTTGGAAACACAGAAGGCTCAACTGGCACTGACCAGCACAGTAGATCCTCAGATAAGGACTTTAGTAACATCATTGGGAAATAGAACTATAATCACAAATGGACTCCTATCAAATCTAAGATTTGATAATTCCATCTTCCTCTGTGTTGTAACAAACAATATGAAGTAAATATGTCATGTGCCTATAAGAGGACAGACTGGGGTAGTGAGTGAGAAACTCTGGTCACGTGGTGGAATTGGTGTTGGAACATTCAAAGGCCTGAAAGAGCTGTACTATGAGCAACTTAGTAAATCATGTTGTTGCAATTAAAAAATTAAATATAATAAAAGTAAGTTATAAAAAAGACATACAATGATGAGATCCATACATTTCCACATTTTTCTGCTGAGAATGAACTCTTTTCCCCCCAGAAGTAGAGGAATCCTGAGCAATACTTGGTGTATCTTAGAAATCTCTCAACTAGCCGACTAGTCTAAATAGTTCAGTGTCAGGCTGAGTGATATAATATTTTTTAGCTACTACCAGGAACCCCTGGTAGTACTAGGGGGTGGGGCAGGTTGGGGACATCGGGTACTGGGAATCAAACTTGAGTTTGATAAAAATCACTGCATATGCTCCCCCAAGTGCCACCAGAAGTGATCCCTGCACACAGAGATCTGGAAATCTATCCCAGCACCACTGGGTGTCAACCAAACTACTTCCTAAACTGAAAGTCAACTTGAATCACCTCAGTGTATTCTGAAATTTTGTTTCAAGAAGCTTTCTGACATTTTTATTTCGTGTTTATATTGAGGTTTTAAAAACGGTGCATTAAGGATCCTCCCAGGATGGGAGAAGCATGCTGAAAGTAGACTATAGACCAAACATGATTGCCACTCAATGCCTCTTTTGCAAACCACAACACACAAAAGGAGAGAGAGAACAAAAGGGAATGCCCTGCCACAGAGGCAGGGTAGGATGGGGGGGATAGGGGGTGGGAGGGATACTGGGACTCATGGTGGTGGAAAATGGACACTGGTGGAGAGATGGGTATTTGATCATTGTATAATTGAAACCCAAGCACAAAAATTTGTAAGTCTACAACTGTACCTTATGGTGTTTCACTAATAAAAATTAAAATATTTAAAAAATTTTAAAAAATAAAAGGTGCATTAAAACCCTGTTTGTGGATTACTACACTTGTGTGAACTGGCTTTCATGGCCCCCAATTAGATCCTTTTTTTTTCTGAGCTGCAATTGATGGAAGTTTTGTAGTAGATCTAGCAGGTGCTTTCAGAATAACTGAGTCAAAGGCTTCTGGAAAAGGACTGTTCAAAAGTTGGAGTCATAGTTGGAGCACAGAAACCTCTTTTGGAAGATAGAAAAGGTTAGTTAAACAGAGTTCAAGAGTTTAAGCAAAAAATGACAGTCAGGTTGCATTGGTGGGGTAGGGTAGGGATGTGGAGAGGGAGGACAATCTGTAAGACCCCCTCCCCCATTGTACTTTCTTAATAGCTTTCAAATTGCTAGTTATATGAATTTTATATAAATCTTCCAATTCCAGCAACTTAAATATGGGAATGATAGCAACTAAAAATGAGTTTAAGAAAACAGGCTAAATGTCATTAAAATCTTTTTAGACTGTTCTGTGACATCTGTTTTTCATTTGGTTATGATGTTTAATTAACTTCAGTCTTGCAGAATTGCAGAAATCTTATTTGCTCAAAATAGTCCATTTTGAAGGAAGTGACATTTATTTAATAGAAAAGAATGTTAAATGTAATATGGACTTGATTAATTTCATCCCAAGTTAAAACTTCTTCCCATTGGCTTCAAGATCTAATCCTCTATATGGTATGGCTCATTTCTCTACAGCCAAATAAAACTCTTGGTAGTAAAATAGTCCTGATCCAACTGGTATCACTGTCGTGTTTTAATGTTGCCAAAAATGGAAGAAGTTTTAAGGAGAATAGTGACAACTGAGAAAAACATTTTTATTTCTCTTTATAGCACAGCGGTAGGGCGTTTGCCTTGCACACAGCCAACATGGCTGACCCGAGTTCGATTCCTCCGCCCCTCTCGGAGAGCCCGGCAAGCTACCGAGAGTATCTCGCCCGCACGGCAGAGCCTGGCAAGCTCCCCGTGACGTATTCGATATGCCAGACACAGTAACAACAAAGTCTCCAATGGAGACGTAACTGGGCCCGCTCGAGCAAATCAAAGAACAACGGGAGGGCCTTTACCTTTACCTTTTCTCTTTATATCTGCTGGCTTGTGAGGAAAACATTCTAAGAAAAATTTCTTCTTTATATTTTTGGTGTATGCATAAGTATTGTGTGTAAAGAGAGAAAATGAAAGATATTTTAAAATAAGAATCGTTGTCTTGAAAATGAATGCAGTATATCCTATCAGAACTTGGAACACATGAACCTCTTTTGCTGAGGTGCAGTGACCCTAGAAAGCTCATAGCGGATAAATCTTGGAAGTAAACAGGAATACCGTGAAGAGAAGAAGAATGGAGAGAATGAGGCTAAGTTGATAGCTGACCTTATATTTCTGTTTGCCAGAGCTCAAAAATGCCCAGTGACCGAGATCAGGATACCAAGGGAAACAGCCGTGTTTCAACATGTCTTGGCTTCACTAAAGAAAGCCTACTGAGTGTCTGACTTCCCAAAGTAGATCTCAGCTGACTAATCAGCTGCTTTTTGCTCTCATGACCTCACAAGCTGTGAAAGCAATGTGGACTATGCTAGACCTGGTATTTTTATTCCAAGAAATTTATAGATTTTTAATAAATCAGTTTTCATGTGGAGATATTGGTGTATCTGCTTCAGCCTGGCGATCATTTGCTTCTCACTTTCCTTGAGGTCCATGCCCAAGTTCTCTTGAACAAATCTCACCAAAGCTAGTTCCATTCTCCCAAGTCCTACTTGTGCTTAATCTTCAAGAAAGTAATCTTAGCTTTTTGACCTCTAGTTTACTTTCAAGGCCAAATTTGTCCAGGAAAAGAAGTATATTAGATACCAGTCACCTAGAGAAATTGTTTATATGCTAACTTTGCCTGAAGTACTGTTGTAGTGTTAAGAAGTCTTCTTAATGCCTTATAAATAATCTATTTGGCTCAAAGACCAAACTCTGAGGAAAACATATTGTAAACATATTGAGCCTGGAGGTTCATTCTTTTTTCTTTATTCAGATATTACAGATATTACAGTCATTCAGTTATTACAGACCTAGTTATAAAAAATGAAAATCTGTAACAGGAAATTTGAAGTAGTGTTCATTATTTTAAAACATCTAATAGATTGTACAGCTCTCCAGAAATGATGGTTTGGTATTTACCTGCAATCATATTTTGGAGAGTTTTGTTTTGGGGCCACATCTGCTGGTGGACCCTTTACAGTCAGAGGTTACTCCCATCTCTGCCCTCAAGAATCGCTCCTGGCAGTGCTAGGGGTCCATATGGGAATACCTGGGATCAAATAGGGCTGGCCACATGCAGAGCAAGCTCCTTACCCTCTGTACTATTTCTATTGCTCTTACCTGCAATCATGTTAATTCATTATAATTTTATATATGCTGAGCATTAGCTCTGATTGATGTCTATTGTCCCTGCTTAGCACTATACCAAAAAAATTGTCAGTAATTGACTGAATGTAGGCATTTTCCCTTATTAGTCAATGACCCAGGTTCTGGTTCTGGTACTGCTCTTCTCTCTGCATCACCATCTGTAAGCCCAGCTCCTTTCACATTAGCACTAGCCTGTGCCTTTGGCAAAGCATAGACTTAGATTGGGTCCCTCTCTCTGTCTTCCAGGCCCTGAGGACTCACCACAAAAACCATCATGTAATTACCCTTAATGAATTGCTTCCACACAAGATTATAGATTTCTAACATCAGACATGTATATTCCTTGTCTGTACACCTGTACCTGGTACACAACAAACATTATATTCATAGATTTGATGAACTGCTTAACTTTATCTATAGATTGCCATATTCTGTAGGGATCTAATATCTACAAAGGCATTTTTTTTTCTTAAACCCCGGAAAATTGTCTAAGACAGTAGTGGCTATGATAGAAATTTAATTTACTTTAATCACATTTAAGAGTTCGGGGTTTTTGTATTTGTTTGGGGGCCACACCTAGCAGTGCTCCAGTCTTAATGCTGGCTTAACACCCAGGGGTCACTCCTGATGGGCTCTCAGGACGAAATGGGGTGCTGGGGATCAAATTCAGGTTGGCCACATGCAAGGCAAATGCCCTTCCCACTGTACTGTCACCTCAGCTTTTTGGTTTTTTAAAGTTGAGGACTTTAGTTTTGAGTAAAAGCCTTTGATGATGGTGTTTGTTATGCAATCATTAGGAACCCCTATGAAAATGACCCCTCTTCTTTGCTCAAAATTCCACTCAAGTTGCAATGAAAGATTCTATAGTTTGAGCCAATTCCTTGTAAGAGAGCAATACTATGGGTTTAGCTCTGTAAATCATTAAAGCTTAGAACTTATTGTCAATGCTAACCTGCAGCTCTATGGGGATATAGTATGAGATTGCTGGTGGACCCTTCTAACTTGCTATTCTTGTTTATTTTCTATTTGCTTTGTTTGTTCAGGTCTGGCGTGGGGCCTAAAAAGCTTACTTGCACTTTGACTTTCACTGTTCTTCAGTTTTGCAATCTTTTCAAAACGCCTTCAGGAGGCCTCCATATATCTCTGCACATCATCTAAATTTTCCAAAACAAATACAACATAAATGTAGGGGAATTTGGAAGTTTCCAAATTCAAACAGATGGGAATTTGCATTCATTGTCTGAGAAGTTCTTTGCTCTGGAGAGGGGAATCCCAGAGGAAAACATAAGTCGGAGGACAGCTCCACAGGGTTCTGTGCCTTTTGTTCTCCCTGGCAAGCTCTGGAACTGTGGGCTGGTGGGTAGGAGCAAACAGGAGCTTCAAAGACCTCGCCTACTCCTGAGAAACTCTGAGTCTGGGACAAGCACCCCGCCTTTGTCTGTCTCTCTGTAATCAGCAGTTCCCTCTCCAGCTCATCCAGAAGTAAGACTCATCACATGGGGGAGTCCAATTCAAGTCAGACTATCCTTGAATAGAGAATGTTGCTAGGAATGTTTCCTAGATCCTTCATTCACTTCTGTTTCTGTTTACTGGATCTTTGGGTTGCTGAGAAATATGGAAGAAAGCATCCCTATTTCAGTTACTTCTCTTTTCTCCAGGGCTGGAGCGATAGCACAGTGGTAGGACATTTGCCTTGCACGCAGCCAACATGGCCGACCCGAGTTCGATTCCTCCACCCCTCTCGGAGAGCCTGGCAAGCTACCGAGAGTATCTCACCCGCAGGGCAGAGCCTGGCAAGCTACCCGTGACGTATTCGATATGCCAAACACAGTAACAACAAAGTCTCCGATGGAGATGTTACTTGGCCCGCTCAAACAAATCGATGAACAACGGGAGGACAGTGACAGTGACTCTTTTCTCTGTGTCATGGGAGATCAAAAAACCTGAATAGTCTTCATGAATTTAAGTTTATAGACACATGCACCTAATTTCTATGGGAAGTAAGACAAAATAAAACAAAGCATGGCGGGGGGGGTGGGGTGGGGATTTCTATCTTGACTCTTTCAACAGGGGGCTAAAGCACTTGAAATAAGTAAGACCAAATGGAAATTGAGAGGTCACCTGGTTCAGCTCTCTTATTGATCTAAAAAAGCAAATTAAGACTATTGGATTTAAGTGCCTTGGCAGCAGTAGTCTAGTGATAATGCAGAGGATAGTAGAGGTTTGGCATGAATTTGGACTCGAGCTCATTAGTCTGACCTTGAATATATTGTTCACCTCCTTTAAGTTTCCATTTTATCATGTGTAAAATGATACAGAATTTATAGGACTAAGACTTGATTACCATGCAGAAATCTTCTGTAACAGCATATAGTATAATTCCTGGTATTTAATTAACTAAATATTTATAACAAGTGTTTGTCACCAACATCCAGATTCCCTAGTTTGGCATTTCTTTTTTTACTTACTTTGAATCATCTTTATGTATTGTAAATTCTGAACTTGGTTATACCACTCAATATTCAAGTACTGTAGTGATGTCATTCTGGATAAATAATGATACGTTTTAAAAAATCAAGACATTGCACTTAAAATAAGAATCAAGATAATAAAATAGGTCATCTGTATTTTATTTTGGATTATGTTTGCGCATTAGCATACTCCCATTTTATTTTATACATGGCTACTCTTATGTTTAAAATTTATAATGGAAATAATGTTTCCTTTAATAATAATTTTTAAATGTATGATAAAACTGGCAAAACAGTGCAGAGAAGCCATTAAGGATGACCTCAAAAACAGGAGAGCAGCAGTACTGGTAGATGCGGCAGAAGCTGGGAAAAGCATTCGTAATGCCCGCCTGTCCTTCACCAACTACAAAACCAAGATGACTGCTCTCCGACATCATGATGGATCTATCACATCTTCCAAAAGGGCAATGGAGAAGATTATTCATGACTTCTACTCAGATCTCTTTAATAGCCACATCCACTTGCCCACATACCACATACCACATGATGGATATGTCGTTCCCAATGTTCTCCCTTCCGAAATCCAACATGCCATCTCATCAGTAAAGAAACAAAGAGCACCTGGCCCAGACAAGATCAGACCTGAACACCTGAAGAACTTACCATCAGTACTCATCAATACATTGGCTCAGCTCTTCACACGCTACCTGTCTGAATGCAAGGTTCCATCCCAATGGAAAACCAGCAGGACCGTACTACTATACAAGAAGGGAGACATCCACGACATTAGCAACTATCGCCCAATCTGCCTATTGTCTGTCGTCTACAAACTGTTCACTCGAGTCATCCTGAATAGGATTAGCAGAACACTAGATGAAGGACAACCATGTGAACAAGCTGGATTCCGAAAAGGATTCAGTACCATCGACCATATCCACACGATTACTAAGCTCATTGAGGTTTCTCGGAAGTTCAAGATGCTGCTCTGTCTAACGTTCATTGATTTAAAGAAGGCCTTTGATTCTGTTGAGATGGAAGCGGTCATGGAAGCCCTAGCCAATCAGGGCGTACAAACTCAATACATCAGGATCCTTCATGAGCTCTATTGCGGATTCACTACCAAGATCTCACCATTCTACAAAGAAGTAATCATCCATATCAAGAGAGGGGTTCGGCAGGGTGATACCATTTCACCAAAACTCTTCAGTGCCACCCTCGAGAACATCATGCGACGACTGGAATGGGAAAGCATGGGAGTGAAGATAGATGGTCGGCAACTACGCCACCTCCCCTTTGCTGATGACATCGTTCTAATAACACCAAACATCAGCCAAGCGGCACAAATGCTGAACGACTTTGACCGTGAATGTGGAAAGGTCGGACTACACTAAATCTTACGAAGACAATGTTTATGAGAAACAGCCTTGTTCCTGACACTCCATTTGCTCTCAACGGAACCACCATCTCCGAATGCAACAGTTATATATACCTAGGTCAAGAAATCAACATGATGAATGACCTGGCACCTGAGTTGCGCAGGAGGAAGAGAGCGGCTTGAAATGCCTTCAAGATCATTGAAGAAATAACTAAAAGGTCAAAGAACCTCCAGCTACGAGTACATCTCTTTGATTCCACTGTTCTTCCTGCATTAACATATGCCTCAGAGACCTGGACCCTATGAAAACAGGATGAGAACGCTATTCGGGTCTCTCAAAGAAGAATCGAAAGAGCTATGCTTGGAATATCACGATTCACTCAAATGAGAGATAGAATCCGGAGTTCTGAACTTCGTCAACGCTCAAGAATCAGGGACGCTGTCTCATTTGCCAAGACATCAAAAATCAGATGGGCTGGACACGTAATGAGGCTTACAGACAACCGCTGGACTAGAGCCATTACTGATTGGATTCCACTGGACATCAAAAGATCACGTGGACGCCCACCTACAAGATGATCAGACTTCTTCGTCAAGACCCTGAATGGTCGGTTTGAGACTCTGCATGTTCCTAGAACGAACAGATACCATTGGGCTACGCTAGCATGCAACCGGGATGAATGGAGACGTTACTGGCACCCGCTCGAGTAAATCGATGAATAACGGGGATTAAGTGATAAAAAGTGATAATGATAAAGTATGTGTTAAGAAATGTTTTCTATGACTTATTTCCATTCCTTTCTCATTCTGATACCACCAGAGCTAATTTATTCAAATGAATATACTCCACTTACCAAATCCCAAGTGATTGTAAAAGGCATTTATCATGCGAGAACTACCCAGGCTGTTATATGTGTGATCAAACTATCCAAAAAACTGGGAAGTTACTTTTAGAGAAATGTTCATCTTGTGTGCTACCTAAACTTTAAATTTTGTTTCAGCTCTAAATTTGTTACAGCGATATATGCTTGGAATGTAAAGTCTAAGGGCTCATCAGCATTCATTAAGGATTATTCCATAAACATACTCAGCAGGACCCAAATAAAATTAGTTTTGAGTCCTGCTGCATTAAATATCCCCAATTTACGTTTCCTTTCCTCTTTCTCCACTTTGGATTGAATTTCCTACTCTAAAACCATCTCTTTTTTCCCTCCTTTCAGCCCTTCTGTTAAGCATAAAATACACATATGTGGATTCTAAAATGCCTGCTTGGGTGATCACATTACACTAATCTAACTCTTCGCTTCATTAAGAGGAAGGGCTGGAAATTCTGACACTGGCAGTTAGATCCAGGAAAGAAAGCTCCTGTGACACAACAGATGAAGCCTGAAGAACATGGATTGTGTTTCACTCATTGAGATGTTTGAGTGCTCATGTAGTACATTTCAGTGTATATTTGAATAAATAAGAAGCCTTTCTTCATTTCCATTCAATTTATAAGTAAGGTAACATTTCTTTCCTGGCAACGGGGGGAAAAAAGATACTAACCTATAAGATCTTGTGAGAGTTATTCTTCTAAAATGTTTCTCTGACTACTGGCAGATAGATAGTATAACGGTAATATTTTTCTTATTTTCCTACAATGGACGCTACAGCATTATATTAGGTTCAGCGGACAACACAATGATTTGAAATTTGTATGTGTTACGAGATCATTACCATCATAAATAATAGTTATCATTCCTCCTCAGACAAAGTTATAAACTTTTTACTTGTGATAAAAAATTTTTTTTAATGTAGAAAAAAAGTGGCAACTGTTGATACAGTTTTAGAATTAAAATAGATTACATAACAAAGTTGCAGTATTAATATCAACAGATCTAGGAAATAAATTTATGTGAACACTGTGATATCTGATTGCAGGGTCGGTGAATCCTTGCCTAAGAAATTATTACATTATTTTTATAGTTCCAGAAGCTGTTGTGTCCAGTCACATATGCAGCCCATGGTCCAGACATTTCCAGATTTACACTCTGGGCCAAAGTTAACAAGGTGGCAGATGTGAGTGGTAGGTGGGACTTCTGAGGCTCTATTAGTATGGCAAGTGGGAGAGAGGTTACCCACTGCAACTCAAAAAAAAAAAAAAACAGAGTTCCCAGCCTGGGTGCAGATACCTGAAATTATTTGGAGATTGATGTCTCTACAGGGAATATTTGTGAAGTGGTAGAGTTGAGCCTATTATTTATATAATTATTTATCATTATAATTATTTATTATTTATAATAAATATTTATTATAAAATAATATTTTATAATTTTATAAAGTTTTTGCCTTTTTACCCCCTTAACACAATTTGCCAATAACCCAAATTTTCCTTCCCTCCCTCTTCAGACAGAAAATATGTTTTCTGTATCTATGAATTTTGTTTTCTTTTTTGTTTTTTAGTTCCATATGTAAGTGAGCTCATACTATATTCGCTCTCTCTCTCTCTCTCTCTCTCGCTCTCTCTCATTCTACTTAGCATTAATCTATCCTTGAGATTAATCTATGCTCTCCTTGAGATTAATCTATGCTCTCATACATGGCAAGATTTCATTCTTTTTTTATGGCTGAATTATTCACTGCATGTAAGTCTAAATACATATGTAGCAATGTGCATATAATAGATAGCATCTTCATTGTCCATTCATCTATTCAGTTGGTGGGTTGTCTTCATGCCTTGGCTATTGTAAATTATGCTGTAACGCACATAAGGATTGCATAGACATTTTCAGATTAGTGTTTAGGGGGAGTGGGGTGAAGCACACCTGGTTACAGTACTCCTGACTTTGTGCTCAAGATAGTACTCCTGACTTTGTCACTCCTGGCATGCTCAGTGGATCATATATGTTGCCAAGGATTGAACCAGGCAACATATATCAGTTGATGGTTTTGGGGATTACATTTTTGCTTGTTTTTTTGGTAGGGGGCATACCAGGCACTGCATGGGAGTTACTTCTGGCTCTGTGGGGGTGGGGCAGAGGTCATTTTCAGAAGTGGAACCTGGATCTCCCTCATTCAAACCATGTGCTCAGTCTTTTGAGCTCGTCTACAGCTTGTGAGACAAGTGTTTGTCTTCAGATCCATGGCCATTTTTTGTGTTTAAGAAGTCTCTCCATCTGGCCACACCAGTTCACATTCCCACCGTCAGTGCACCAGGATCCACATCCTCACATCCCGGCCAACATTTCTTTCTGATGACCACCCTTCTAACAGCTTTAGGAGCCCATTATGGCTCTGATTAGTATTTTCCTATTGGTGATGTTGCACATCTCTTGTATCTGTTGGCCATCTGTTCGTCTTTGGGAAAATATGTCTGCCCATTTTAGAGACTCTGCCCAGTTTAAAATCAGATTAGTTGTTTTTCCCATTATGTTATATTATTTATATGCTTTTATATTAACCCTTTGTTGGAGACATAATGCAAAAATTTTCTACCACTCTGTTGGTTTGCCTTCTCGTTTTGCTAGTGGTTTCCTTTGCTCCTTAGAAGCTATTTAGTTCAATGTCCCATTTATTTTTGCTTTTATTGACTTGACATTTGGAGTCAGATCCAAAAGAATTATTACAGAGATGAATGTCAAAACAATTTGCCTCTTATGTTTTCTCCTCATTTTATGGTTTCAAGACATATATTCAAATCTTTGCTTTGATTTAGTTTTTGTGTGGGGGTAAAATTATGTTCAAATTTACTCTTTTCTCCACATATCTTCACTTTTCTTTTTTTAATTTATTTCTACATGACTCTTTGATTCTACCAACACTAATTGTTGAAGAAAGGTCACTTGTCTGATGGGATTCAGGACAGGGCACTTTGTAATGTCCTTTGGCATGTGGATTATTTTGAAATAAAATTACTTAAGAAATATCCAGTTCAAGAAGAACATTATGACCCTCCTCCTTTACTTCCTGAAAGCAGAAAATAAATATCTCATATAAAAGTTACCTCCCCTATCAGGAGATGAGAGACATCATAGTAACATGGATAGGAAATGTGGGCCAAGGTTGTGCAAACAGAATCCACTGCTTCTTCACTAATCACTACTCAAAATCATGTGTCTTTGTCTTGTCAGTTCTTTGAAAATGTATTGTTTCCTTGTCAAAGCAAATAAAAGCTGAATGCTGGTTCCTTTGCTGGGTCACATATCTCTGGAACCCCATACCTATGGTATATTTTTTCCCTCTGATTTATTTGTCTTATGTGAATTTCATTATCAGATCAGCCAAGGAACCTCAGAAAAGAAAAGAAATGTTTTTTCTGTCTTTTATACCTCTACCTCATTGGCCTCTGTTGTCATAAGTTAATTAACCATTTATTTCTTGGGTTGTAATAAATTAATTGACTATTTCTTGGCTTTATTTCTGGGCTATTTGTGTGCCATTGATTTATGTGTCTAGAAAATTGTTGTCTCTAATGTTAGACATTAACCCAAGAATTAATTAATTGTGCTGCAGACCGTAGAATATTATTCATCATTAAAAAGAAATGAACACCCAAGCTTTAAAAACAAACTTGGGAGGGACCTTTTAATTGCATGTTACTGAGTAAAAGAAGCTAATCTGAAAAGATTGTGTACTGTATGGATCCAACTATATAGTATCCTGGAATAAACAAAACCATGGAAACAGTTAAGATCAGTGGTTGCCAGGAGTTGGGTAAATATATTAGTAAGTGAAGCACTGAGGATTTTTAGGGCAATAAAACTGCTCTATATGATACCATAACATAGTACATACATATCATTATTCATTTCCCAAAACCATAGCATATATAACACCATGAATGCACTCTAATATAGATTAGGACTTTGGGTGAAAAAAGCACTCCAATTGAATTTCATCATTTGAAACAAATGAATCATTCTGCTGGGATAGTGAGGGATAGTGAGAATGTACAGAGCATACTAGTCACCCCTAATTCTCACTATTCTCACCTCTATTTTCCATAAAAGCAGGTTATGGGAAATCTCTGTATCTTCTGTTCAGTTTTGCTGTGAACTTAAAAAATTAAATCCATTTAAAAATAAGGGAACAAACAAGTTGGCATATCTAAAGGGAAGACAGGAAGAGATGAACAAGGACACTCTGAAATTATCCAGCTTATAACGATCAGACCTAGAAGAGAGAAACTACAAAAATCGCTTGTGAGCCAGGGAGTGAGGCTCGGCGTTAGACTGCTTAGCTTGATGTATGAACCTGCAGCTTCAGTGCCAACACAGGATCAAACAGGCACATGCAGTTTCCAGTGGCACTGCAGTATAACCCCTTAGGCTCCCCACCCCCATTCTGTAAGTGTGTAATCTAGACATTGCAACTACAACAACCAGGGTAGAGAATGGAGAAGGGGGAAAGAAACTGATATATTAGTTGTATGATGAGATCATGAATGGAGTAGTAGAGTTGAAGTAAAGACCTTGACATATCTCTGAAAGACATCTGCATGATCAGTAATCATTTTCAGGTAGGAGGTGTCTTCAGAGAAAGCACTTTGTACCTGGAAGCCAACCTTAAATTACACGAGCTAAAGAGGAATTCATCCAGAAAACTAAGATTTACAGTAAGACTTGAGATCAGATAGGACTCCATTTACTGCAGATTTACCCAAAGTATAAAGGCACAAATAGGCACTTAATAGCAAGCAGCTCTTTTTAGTTTGTTTGTTTTGTTCTGTGTGGGGGCCACACCCAGCTCTCCTCAGGGGTAACTCCTGACTCTGCTCAGGGATCATTTTTGGTGGGCCAGGAAATCATCTAGAATGCTAGGGATTTAACCCGGGGTTGGATGTATGCAAGTCAAGCACCCTACCCACTCTATTATTTCTCTGGCCGCAATAGCAGATAGCTCTTACTTTTATTTTATCTTTTATATCCTGGAGTTTCTCATGCATAATAGTGTTGCAGTTAACACTCTCACAAGCTAGACAGATGGGCAGGGAATTTGTTAACAGAAGAGGCACAGGTGGAGAATCCCACCTAGGTTGAGGCTTTGGTGAGAACATTCACTTTTTTTCTTAATTTTGGTTTTTATGTCTGTATGAGAACATGTCCAGTTCTCAGCAAAAGTAGAGAAACTAAAAGAGGACAATAGAGGCAGGAACTATGATGTGTCATTCTGGTAGCAATTATTCCTCCTAACAATGAAAAAATTTCAAAGGTGTTGACTGTAGTGTCAAGCCCCAAACTCAGATACATGAGTGAAGCAGCATATTTGAAACTATAGCTGTCTGAGAAAATGAAGGCTACAATGTCACTACATAGAGAAAAATTCAATTTTATGGATAAAAACCCAAATCCTTCCTCTTTTAGTAAGTCACAGGATAAAGAGCTGTCAAGAAATATGGGGAATCATTATTTTGTCTGTTCCCCACACCCCACCACCTATTTCAGGCACACCAGGCAATTTAGTTTTCCACATTAAATCTTATTTTTTATTAGAGGCTTTTAGAGAATGTTACCATCTTATACTAAGATGCTATAAATACCATCCAAGGAATTTCAACATCTTGGAAGGTTATAATTTCTAGGATAATAATCATATTTTTGACACTTGATACTTTGGTAGTATTCCACAGTCTTTACTACCAACTTCTCAGTTCAGATGTTAGAAAAAGTTGGATCTCTTTTCTCATCAACTCCCATTTTTAATTCTGTGCATCCTTTCTTCTGAATTTACCTGTGATTGTTTCTTCAGACCAAAAAAAAAAAAAGTTATGGATTATAGATATAAGGAAAGTAGAAAATATTAGTGTAATGTTGACATGAATCCCTCAATATTTTAGATTGTGATATATTTGAAGGTTCACATTGTAACCCTTTTAATTTTAGTGATATAACTAGATACAAAATGTTTAGGAAATAAATTAATGATTCTAAAATGTGACCCTCCAAATTAGCAGCAGCAGTTGGGAACTATAGTATGGGATAGCTTCAGACTCACTACAAGTCTACAGATTCAGGAATTCTGGGGAGGGAACCTGAAGTCTATAGCATGGCAAATTTACCAGAAGATTCTAACCATTGATACAGATAAAACATTCAGACAATCATTACTGATTTAGAAATTTTGTTTGGAGCAATACAAGGTTGAGTACATCAAATCATGAGAGAGAGAGAGAGAGAGAGAGAGAGAGAGAGAGAGAGAGCTTTGTGATTTCTGCAGTATATTGGTTTTTCTGTTTTGTAAAATTACCATGAACTAGAAAATGAATTTCAGAGAATACACAGTCTCCACAGCAATAAGGCAAATAGCGCAGTAAAGTAAACCACCAATACATCGATTTCCTGGCACACATACATGTTATGTTTATACTACATAATTGTCTGTTTAATGTGCAATCACATTATGTCCCAAACAAGGTGCGTATCTTAATTAAATGTGACAGAGACACAAAGTGAGCCCCTGTGTTCAAAAAATGGCCCCTCTGGTCTTGCTGATGCCTGGTTGCCAAGACACTTCTGTTTCTAAACTAGGCGGATGTGTGCACAACACAGGCAGGCAGGCAGCAATAAAACAAGGCTTGCCTGTAGGGAGGTCATTATCTCTCAGTTGGCGTAGTCAGCATCCACGCCCAAGTCAGCCAAACCGTCTTAGAAAGGTCTCAAGTGCTGGTGGGGCTGTGTTCTCCTCCGGAAACTCTCTGGGGAAGAATTTGCTTCCAAGCTTTTTTCAGGCTGTCACCAGAGTTCATTTCCTCTGGGTCCTGGGACAGAAGTAAGCTATTTCTTATGAGCCATTAGGTGGTGACCAGCCTCAGTTCTGTCCCCCCAAAGCAGTTCAAGTTACGGTAATTTGTTCCTTAGGTGCTTTCCAGGCCTCCTATCAAGACAGAGGCATGTATGAAGTTTCTTTTTTTTTTTTGCTTTTTGGGTCACACCTGGCGTTGCACAGGCATTACTCCTGGCTCAGTCACTCAGGAATTACTCCTGGCAGTGCTTGGGAGACCATATGGGATGCTGAGAATAGAATCTGGATTGGCCGTGTGCAAGGCAAATGCCCTACCCACTGTGCTATCATTCCAGCCCTATGTATGAAGTATCTTAAACATGAGATTGACATCCCTCCACCTTTGCATACACTGACTGGCACCTAATCAAGGAAATCCTGTTACCCTTTCCGTATTCCATTGGTTGAGACAAACAACAGATTTCAGTCCCCTCTTAATGGTAGGGTTATATGAATTGTGGGTTACTCTTGGTAATATCTGCTGCAGTAGACTTTATTATTGTTTTTACAAAATTGTAAAACTCACCATAACTTATGTAGTGTGCTCTTTCTTTTCAAATGAAGTACATTTGAAAGAATGCATCTTTTTTATTTTGAGAAAAGGGCACCTTGTTTTAGCAAATTGATTTCAAAGATTTGTTTTGCTGCCAATAAAAAAATTCAATGAGGTTTTAAAAGTTTCATGCTTTGGGGTGGACCAGAGAGATAGTACAGTAGGTAAAGTGCTTGTCTTGCATGTGGCTGACATGGTTTGATTCCAGGCACCTCATATAGTCCGTGGGGTACTATCAGGAGTGATCCCTGAGCAAAGAGCCAGGAGTACTTCTAAGGACCACCAAGTGTGGCTCAAAAACAAACCCCCCCCAAAAAAAGATGAAAGTATCTTTTTTTTTTACTATATGTCTTCCTCTTGCTTCCCATAACTACCTTCCTGTCGTTCTTCAGGTGCAACTCCTCCACTGCATTTCCATGAGGTCTTTTCAGTCTTTTCTGATGCTTTGTAATGGAGTTTTCCTTCCTTCTAATGCCAAAAGTATTGCCACACTTTGCTGATTCACTGAGCACTTGCTTAGGTAGGTACTTTGTCTCTCTTGCAGACAGGTCTGTGTTTTTCTTTCCTCTGTCACTAAAATCTCACCAACTGGACATAAATAAAAGTCCACTAACAGTTGTTACATAAATCAGATTTTTACATCACTAGAGCTGCTTAAACAGCATGTAAGTTAATATTCAGGCTTATGAATTATGAAAGCAATTAATTTTAGGGATTTGGACTTAATAAAATATATCTTATATAAATCACCACACTAGAGGAGCTATATCATGGAGTAGAAGCTTTGGCATTGAATACCCCCAGCTCCATTCTTGGCTTCTCCAGTTCATGTCTGTGTGAGACCTTGGGCAAGATGCTTAATGCCCTCGAAACCTCCCTTCCCTTAATATAGTCATTACTTAATAAATATCAAGCCACTATCTATATCAAGTTAAAAGCATTAGAATTCCTTGAACTAGACAGCACAGGTCACACAGGGCAAGAGCTCTAGCTTTTGGCTGGACTCCAGCATATACTTACAGTATAGTAGATAATAAGTAGATGATAGTAACCTGGGGAAAAATAGACTCAATAACATGGTACAATTTCTACAGTTCCTTAGAAATATTCTCCATCTTTGATGATGGTTCAAGTGATTCAAATGCAACAGAGAAGGGCTGGGGAGATAGCTCCGAGAGCTGGCTGTGTGCTTTGTACTTTGCGTGTGCGAGGCTCTGAGTTTGATCCCAGGTTCCACATGGTACCCTGAGCACCACTGTGTGTAGCCCTGTAGTCTGTAGTGCCGCAGAATTCTATCAACATCATATCACCAACATGAAAGGTGAACCATTCAGCCTTGTTAGCCAAGCATCACCAGAATGTCCTCTGGCCCCCTCATCCCACAAAAATAAGAGTAACCACAATCAGAACTCTAGTTTTCATTTACTTTTGCTTTTTGGACTGCACCTAGTGGTTCTCAGGGGCTCTTTCTGACTCCAGTCTCGGGAGTGGGTGACGGGACACTTCTCGAGGTGCTCAGGGAACTGTGCCTTGCCAGGGACTGAACTCCACCAGTTAAACTTTCTCTCTCCAGCCCCAGAACTGTCTTTATTTGGTAGCAGAAGGCTGGTCCTGGCCACAGAAATGGCGATGAAACAAGCGGGTTTTCCTCAACAGTGCTGTGAGGGTTACTCAGAACATTAGGAGCCCCTCTCACAGAGTCAGGACTGGAACGTTTGGCAGCCAGTGCTCTGTGGTGTCCCACGGCCTCACCAAAAGTGGGAATTCATCAGGTCAGGCTCAAAACAGTCTCTTGACGACCTCGCTGGAGTTATTTGCATTCCTGGCCATAATCTAATCACTTTCATAACTTTTTTAATAAAAAGGCAAGGCAATGTTACTCTGCTTCTACAATGGGCCTCCTATAGTGGAGAATGGTTTTCTTGGCCAAATCAACTGTAGGAGCTGTGAGTGCCAAAAGGCTTCTGAGTGCATTCCTGTTGGAAAGTCTGGGACATGCTCCGTGCTGGGAGCCACTGAGATTGCAGTGTGCTCTCCCCTTTCCTTCACAGGACAGGCCTTTTACGTACTCCTACTTCCACTTTGCTCAGTCAAGGAACATGACCCCCCTGTGGGCTACCAGGACACTCCAGTGAGGTCACAGGCAAAAATCTTATAAATGGGGTCCTCGGCATGAGACTAAGGGGCAACATCAAGGAAATAAGATCAGAAGAGATCCACATTTTTTAAAAAAACTGGAAAATATTGGTCTAACTGATTCCTGTAAACTGTTCATTGATTCTGATAGCATATAAATTACATGCTTTGAAAATCTGGTGATTTTCAATTGTTTTTCTATCTATCGGTGACCCTGTAACTCAAAACCAGTTTTCAGTGACAGAATTTGCTTTCATTCCCAAATTATGTTGGTGGCCAGTACTCCTAGTACCTGAAATTTTCTCAAACTTACAGTGCAGGGCCTGAGAGATAGTAGAGCAGGTAGGGTGCTTGCCTTGCACATGGTGACCTGAACTCCATCTCCAACATCCCATAGGGTCCCCTATGGAGTGATTCCTGAGTGAAGAAACATGAGTAACCCCTAAGCGCCACTGGATGTGGCTCCAAAACAAAACCAAAAAGTCAAACTTAGAGTGTAACTAATCTCAGCATAATTCAAAGAGAAATTTAGTGATATAGAAAACTCAGTAAAAGAAGGAAAAAGAAGCAACAACTAGGATGTGTGCAGTGCTCTTGTTGGGGATAAAGACTCTCAAATATTTGGGTGGTGTATTTATAAAGCAGTGGGAAAACAAGCCAGCAAAGCAAGAGCTTTGAGACATTCCACTAGAAATTAAGAATACAATCATTGTTTATTCTGGGAGGAAATATAATAACCACTTGACTGTTAAAAAACAGTGATGATGGGTCCAGAGATGCAGTACAGTAGATAAAGAACTTACCCTGTATATGGTAGACCCAGGTTTGATCCGTGACCACATTCATGGTACCCTGAGCAAAGAGTGATCCCTGAGCACAAAGGCAGGAGTATGTCCTGAGCACCACAGGGTATGATCCCTCCAAACCGAAAAATAATAAAACACACCAGTAATGCTGGATAGACTTTGAAAACTTCAAGCATGTCAGTAATCTAATCCCCAATTTATTATGACATTTTAAATGGAAGAGAAAATATAAAATATAGCATGTGGTTTATTCTCTTAACATTCCTAAGACTGTTTGATCTCTAAATGAGATATCTCTATATTCGTACTTACAGCCTCCTCTCCTTCCTTGCCTTTTGCCTCTTTTTTCTCTCTCCATCTCTCCTTTCCCCTCAGTTCTACCCCTTACACATCTCCTTTGCTTCCTTCTCTCCACCCACCTAGCCCCTTTTTCCCATTTCATCTCCCTCTGTTCCTTTCTTTTGTATCAGGAGGGATTTGAGAGGCATGAGGTCACGTGATTACAGACAGTATCCAAGATGGCCTCCCATGAATTTTGCCTCCTGGTATATATGTTCTGTCCTCTTGTGCCTCATTCTCTGAGAGTTGAGGTATGTTGCCCTAAGAGGGGGAGAAAATAATAGGCTGCTTCCAGTGAGTTGCACATATAAGTATTGTGATTCCTGCTTGACCCTCCACACCTGGTTCCATTGAGCACTCACACAACAAGCCCATGGAGAGCTCTACATAGATGGAAACTTGGGCGTCCCAGAGGCAATGATGCCAACTGCCACCCATACAGTTGAACTCCCTTGGAAGAAGATCCTCCACCCACTCAGGCTTCAGTACTTGTAGCCCTACAAATATTTGACTGTAACCTTGTGAGAGATGCTGAGTCAGAACCAATAATTTGAATTGCCAACGCCTAACCACCAGCAACATGGAGCTAATAAATGTTATCGTCTTTTCTGGTCCTGTGTTTTGGGACAGTATGTTACATAACATGCATATTACACTATATGTTTCACGGTCATGGTCACGGTACTCCCGTTGTTCATCAATTTGCTTGAGCAGGCCCAGTAACATCTCCATCGTGAGACTTGTTGTTACTGTGTTTGGCATATCGAATACCTCACGGGTAGCTTGCCAGTCTCTGCCGTGCGGGCTAGATACTCTCAGTAGCTTGCCAGGCTATATGTTTACAAATAAATAATAACACAGATAAATTAAAAGAGGGACGTTAATGCTTAATAAACCTAAAACATTTCAGTTTTTTGGTTTTGGGGGGCATTTTTTCTTTTTGGGTCACACTCAGTGATAAACAAGGATTACTCCTGGCTCATGCACTCAGGAATTACTCCTGGCGATGCTTGGGGACCATATGGGATGCTGGGAATCAAACCCAGGTCTGTTGTGTGCAAGGCAGACGCTCTACCTGCTGAGCTATCACTCCAGCCCCAGCATTTCAGTTTTTTAATAAAAATTTTATCTTCCTTGTTTATCTGAAGCCCACAGCATGTGCTTTCATATGAATTTAAGAACACAGCAGAGTTTTTCTCCTTTGTTGTTTAAAGGACACTGAGATGTGACAAAACCTCTAAGAAACCCACTCTTACTTCTTTGGATGAAGGGTTAGTATTCCACTCTCTGAACACAGTTTTAGTCATCCTCACTTTACTTCCTTTTAACACATATACTTCTAATGTAATGATTGAATTTATGTTCATGCTAATGAAATGATCTGAATGCAAATACCTCCACACTAAGCAATAAAATTACTATTAATGTTTCCAGAACAAATCAGAGATAAGATCATAACTGTGGTTTTCCAAATATTGCTTTCCAAATACTGTTAAATTATGCTGACTATTATTTTCCATGCTGGCGTTTCTTAAGCTTATTACATGGTGATGATTTTTATATGGGAATAGTCTAAAGAAAAACAATTGTGAATTTAGGTAGAATGAGAAATTAGATTCATACAAAATACCAGAGTTCCTTGAGTTGAATGTGTTCTTCCCATCATTCTGACTCACTCTTCTCATTCAGTTTAGCATTTGAAACTGTTGTTAGCCCTTTATTCACAATACACTGTCCAGATGTTCAGTGAGTTGCTGTGGTTGAGAGACTGGGCCCTCAAGTGAGTTAACTACAGAATTTCGGTATAGAGGATAGAACAGTGAATATGGGTTGCTGCTGAGCACAGGTGGTACCTGAGCATGTATATGTTGCACGCATCTCCCCTCTTGAGATGTGGACTTGCAAACCTTCATATTACCTTCATGTTTTAATGCTGGATGTATCCTGGGGCTCTCTCTCCACTCTGGAGAAGTCCGCATTTTTTTCTTGACATGTTCTCTCTCTCTCTCTCTCTCTCTCTCATCTATCTATCTATCTATCTATATCTTTGTGTCTCTTTCTCCTCTCTCTGTCTCTACTCTCTCTCTGTCTCTCTTTCTATCTCTCCTCTCCCACTCCCCTCTCTTACACACACACCCCTTCTTCAAAACTTTCAAGTAAAATATGTCATATTTCCAATAATTAAAAAAGATTTTATCCTCACAAAGCTTAATCTGACAACAAAGTCAGAAGGTAAATAAGTATTAAACAGTATAATTTTGAGTGTTAACAAACAGAAAGGGGGAAGAGAGTGAGAAAGACATTGGTAAAGGGAGAGAGAGAATGATGTTGATAAAGAAAAATATATTTTAGCTAGAGGGTCAAGGAATGAAATTTGGGCAAAGACTGCAGTGATACGAAGAGAACAAATTGTACACAGGTCTGCAGTAAGGTCACTTCCTGCAGGAAAAGGTCAGGTTTAATATGGGATATGACACTGCTTTACTGAGGCCAGATCTGATGCTATGGGGATCCTCTCCACAACTCTGGTACCAGCTGCTCATGGAATAATTTGCAACTGTAGGAAAAACTTGAAGAAATTCTTTTAATCTTTTAGGTTTAAAAGCCCTAAAATGAATAGAAGCTTGATGTGTGGGAGCTTCAAGTAAGAGAAAAAGGGGCTCTCTCAGAGTGGGTGTAACTGATGGGAAAGCATTTCATTTCATTTCATCATTTTCATCATCCTATTATTCGTCGATTGTCTCGAGCAGGCCCCAGTAACGTCTCTTTCATCCTAGCCCTGAGATTATATTCAAGGCTCTTTAGGAGAATGAGACCCATCATTGTTACTGGTATTTGGCATATTTGGTACGCCATGGGGAGTTTGCAAGACTCTGCCCTGTGGACAGGCTACATTCGATAGCCTGCAAGTTTGTCCAAAGTAGGAATGAGACAATAAGATGTCATTAAAAAAAAAAGTTCTGATAAGGTGTCGCGCGGCCGCATTTGCGGCCGCGCGGTTCCGGGATCTGGATTTTATAGTCTCTGAGTCTTGGCCGCTGATGGGATTACACGGCGCCAGGGGGCCAGGTGGTGGGTGTGACCCCCGCCTACTGGAATTTGGAGGATCTGGGTGGAAGATGCTCGACTCCAATCCAAGTAGGCTTGGAGGTCTCGGCCCCAGAACCCGCGTGGCTTTGTCCCTCTGCCAGTACCTTCATGTGTGCAGAGAGTGGTCTCAGCATGGTGGTAGCTGGTCCTGGAGGTCTTCAGCTGCCGGAGCCCTGGTCGGGGTGGGGAGGAAAGCTCAACCCGCTCCCCTCCAAGGGGCCCCGGGAAGGAACACCCAGGCGCGGGGGCAGAAGACTGCACTGTTCTTGTCCGGGATCTGGATTTTATAGTCTCCGAGTCTTGGCCGCTGGTGGGATTACACGGCGCCAGGGGGCCAGGTGGTGGGTGTGACCCCCACCTACTGGAATTTGGAGGATCTGGGTGGAAGATAGAAAAAAATAGAAAAAAATGGAGGAATAAACAAGACATTTTACTTGGAGAAATAAGCAAGAAATAAGAGACTTTTAAGGTCAAAGGAAAGACTTTTGATATATATTCAAAATTGTGATGAGATAGCAACAGAAAGATTTTTAGCACGGGAGTTTTGTGAGTTTGTTGCACTGGAACTATTAACCTGAGAGGCACCAGTCTTGAGGCAGTATTTGGGGATATGACACTGCTGTCACTGAGAGCATGAAAGTTAATGGAGAGAAATAATTGATAAACTACAACATTTGGGGACCTGCAAGGTAGTATGAGGAGGAACACCCATAAGATGGAGGGAACCCAAAAGAGCAGAGTATTCCACGAGGTATGTCCGACAACAAGAAAAGAAATGGGGTTGGAGTGATAGCACAGTGGGTAGGGCATTTGCCTTGCACGTGGCTGACCCGGGTTCGATTCCCAGCATCCCATATAGTTCCCCGAGCACTACCAGGAATAAATCCTGAATGTATGAGCCAGGAGTAACCCCTGAGCATCGCTGGGTGTGACCCAAAAAGCAAAAACAAAAAAAAAAATATTGCCAGCTCTCTCAGTTCTGCTGAGTGGCAGAGAATTCTCTTCTCAATTTGCTAAGACGGTAGTGCTGTGAGCCAGAAAGGACAGGGGCTAAGGGATATCAGTTCAATCCCCAGCACCACCATGTATAGTTCCCTGAACACTGATAGGTGTGAAACAAATGCTCAAAAAAAGAAGAGAGAGAGAGAGAGAGAGAGAGAGAGAGAGAGAGAGATCGATCCTGGGGAACACTTGCTAGAGTAGCTGCTTTGAAAAGGAAGTGGAGAAAAAACTTGAGTGAAATATTTCATGGGGAGAAAAGGTAAGGAGAAAGTCGGCATAATGTAAAGAAATCTCATAAGGGTGATCATTAGCTGCCAAAGTCATTTTTCTTCAGAGATTTGATCTGCAAGGTGAGACATTTTAGCTGACTCCTTAACTCAAAAGTACCGTTTTTAAGTGAAAGAAATACTTTGGAATAAAGAAAGACCCCAGTCACAGACCTACCCCTCTCTGCTTTACTGAGGCCAGATCTGATGCTATGGGGATCCTCTCCACAACTCTGGTACCAGCTGCTCGTGGAATAATTCGCAACTGTAGGAAAAACTTGAAGAAATTCTTTTAATCTTCTAAGACCAGTTTACATTCACTAGGTATAGTTATTTTTGATTCAAGGAAGTTTTATGATCGTTTTCTCAGTGAGAGAGAAGTAATTTTGAGATCTGGAAACATCTGTGTTCTTCCCTGGTCAAATGGCCCATAAATGTCAGGTGTGCAACCAACTATGAAAGCAGGGATGACTGGATGGGAAAGTAATAAGAGAGCAGTAGTTACCTGATTGTCGTTTTATTCTAGAATTTACAAAAGCTTTCCACAAAAATGTATTAAATCATACAAACCATTTTAGATGCTCTTTGGCTTAAAATAAAGTATTTATCCAACTCTGACAATTTGGTGAATAGCTCCATTCTGCCTGTATCTTTAAAAAGAGAAAAGTTTACAGGGCCAAGAAGGTAACTCAATAAACTGGAGCACATAGGAGGCCTAGCTTCAACCACTGGCACCATAAGGTCCCCCCAAGCACTTCACCCTAGAGCATTACCAGATACACCCCACCATCACCTCTACTACCACACACACACACACACACACACACACACATACACGCACACACAAAGTTTGAAACTCATGTTTTCACTTCAGAAACTTGTTTTGGGAATTTTTTTTTGTTGTTATTGTTGTTTTTTTGTTGTTTTTGTTGTTTGTTTTTTGTTTTTGTTTTTTGCTTTTTGGATCACACCCAGCGATGCATAGGGGTTACTCCTGGCTTTGTACTGAGGAATTAACTCCTGGCAGTGCTTGGGAGACCATATGGGATGCTGGGAATAAAACCTGGGTCGGCCACGTGCAAGGCAAACACCCTATCCACAATACTATTGCTCCAGTCCCCAAGTTTTGGGAAAGATTTGAATCAGTTTCTCAAACTAGCTCAGTGACTAATTCAAATTTCTGAAGTTGAAACCAGAATACTTCCCCCAGATAGTTCAAAAAAGCCCATAAACCGCTGTTTGTCAGTGCCTCAGCATCTGGTCCGGCCAGCATGTCTTTGTATAGACTGCCCCAGGACCGTGGGATGTGAGTCCACGCGTCTCTTTCAGAGGCACATGGAACATCTCAGGCGTGGAAGCACGTAGATACAAGTCATGCAAACCTGGCGAGCCATAAACCTCTCCCTGTGGATATGAAAGTGCTGGTATTTTAGTCTGCTTGGAAACTGTCTGAGTAACATTAAACCCAGCTTCTTTGGAGGTTAGTCCAAATAAGTTTTTTAGATGAGAGAAAAAAATTTATGTCTCCTAAGGAAACTTGTTACCACAAGCAGTAAATTTAAAGGGTTTTATATGCTTTTTCCCCTCCCCACATCCCTTACTTATGCATACTTTAAATCCCTAGTTTCTTGCACCAAAAACAAAGCATGAGCGTTCAGAGCTGTGACTCGGCCTGCCCAAATGTATTCCTTAAATTAGAAGTGTAAAAAACAATGCACTGTGGGATTACCCTGGCCCTGCCAAATGGAGCTCCTTCCTGGTTCTCTGATTCAGAAATCCACTAAGCATTCTTAAGAGAATTTTCAAAAAATATAAACCCATTCGTGTGTTTGGTTAAAATAAGCACCTTTTGCTCCATGAACTCAGCTTGCTCTGAAAGGCCCCCGTGGAGCTCAGCTCACCTAGTCAGGGTAACCGAGGCACTTCCTGTTTCAAATGTAGCCTTTTACAGATTCACTCAACCTCTCTGATAGAGGATGCTCAGTCGAGAAGCTCTCTGCCCACCCATTCTTTCCTTCTTACTGTGAGGAGTCTGTGAGGAGAGAAAGGCCTTGGCACAGGAGCTGTAGGCCTCAGGGGAGGAGCCTGGCTTCCACCCGCTTGCTTCCCTTCAGGTCCCTGTCTGTCCCACTGCAGAGGCCTCTAGATAACCTACTCAAGTTCTGTGTGACCTTTGCCCTCTTATCTGCCCTCCAGGATTTCCCCTATCTTTGGCCTTTTGGTCCAGCTGACTTTCACTGGAGTTTTTGGAAATTCCTGTACTCTGGCTGTGGGCCCTGAAGAGGACCTGGACACACCCAGCCTTGCTCTTTTGTGAGGAACTCCTCTTGGCTTCAGATTCCTATGGGGCTTTCCTGATTTTGGAATCTCCTTCAACTTACCAATGTTTATCTTCCTTTCCCTAAAGAGTCTTGAGGAACTAGGGGTAGGGTTCCTGGGTGCCTGACTGAGAAGGGGCCTAAGCAGCTAAGATGTCAGAGTTTCATCCCCTCTAAAGTTTTTTCAGAAAAATATTCTAGACTTAAATTAAGTTAAAAAATTTAAAAAAAAATTTTAACCAACTCTCTTTCCTGTGCCAAGTCTAACACCTGCCTCACTCTTCAGCCTTAGCATCTGGATAGTCCTAGCCCAGCTCTGAAAGATCCAGAAAAGACATTTTTCTTCTTCAGGCAGTTGATTCTTAACATTACACTCTAGAATGTCCATAATTTTTTCTTTATCTTTAAAAGCATTTTTAACGTAAATGCTGAGCCATGGTTTTTTTGTAATCTGTTGAGCACTGCCCTTCCTGAAACATGTGACTGACCCAATCACAATAGTCCATAGGGATTACCAAGGAAGGAAAATATGCATCAAAATGATATGAATACTGCAATAATAGGAATAGTATCTGATGCTTTTTTGGTTTCTGTTTTGAGGGACAGTGGGCAGGGCTCAGATGCTACTCTGATTCAATGTGTGAGGTGCCCCAAACATAGTACTTGAGAAAAGTTGTGGTGCCCGGGATCTAGTCCAGGGTTCCTGCCTAGACACCCTTTTTTGATATCTCCTTGGCCCCCGTTGATTTTTTATACGTCGTTCTTTCAACTACAGAAAGAAGGTGAAGTCCAAGCATTCGCAGAAGTAATGTTTCAACCTAAATCTGAATTTTTACATTTGTCCTTTCCGCTCATATACTAGATCACTGCCAGGTAGGAAGGACTATTTTACTGTTTCACACGCAGAAAAGTATTAGAACACATATTTCCATGGACTGTGTTTTTCCCGTAATGTTTTCCAGTACCTTTTGCTTTCAGATACAGCATTTTTCAAAAGCTCTAAATGGAACATTTACCAATAGTCTTCCAGGTTCCTGTGTGCCTCTGTAGGGATGCTCTTGCTTTCTCCTTACATAAAACTTTGAGATTCTTTATTTTCAGTTATGAGATCACCAAACAGTGGGGAGGATAGATGTGGGAATGAAAAGTTGGGCTGAGAGTAATATAGGACAGTGGGGGAGAGTCTTTGCATTTTAGTGATGGTGAGGTATGGTAACTGTGTACATCCAAACCATAAACATTAGCACTGTTATAAACATGTGGCATAAAGGGGTGTGAAGTGTTAGATCATTGTTTGAAATTACATTTCCCTAATAACAAGAGTATGCCTGCCATTTGTGTATCTTCAGAGAAATGTCTATTTAAATCTTCTGCTTATTTTCAATTGGGTTGGTTTATGATGAGTTTCTGTATATATGGATATTAACCTATTGTCTGATGTGTGATTTGAAAATATCTTCTCCTTTTCAGTAGGATGCCTTTTCATTTTGAAGACAGTTCCTTTTACTATGCAGAAGCATTTTAGTTTGATATCATCTGGTTCATTTATGTTTTTTGTTTCCATTGTTCCCTATTGGAATCAAATCCCCAAAGTCCTCCCTAATGCTGAATTCAGATTATTACCTATGTTTTATTTTATATATTTTACGTTTTTAATTCTTACATTCAAGTCTCAAATTAATTTTAAATCAATATTTATATTTAGTGTTAGTAATTGTCCAGTTTCTTTTTTTATGTCACTCTCCAAGTTTCCCAATACTATTCATTAAAGAAATTTTCCTTTTTCTGGTATATGCACTTAAATTTTTTTGTTAAGTTTTGTCTGTATATATTGGTTTATTTCTGAATTCTCAGTTCTGTTGCATTGATTTTCATGTCAGTTTTTGTTCCACCCCAGTGTCACCCCCCTACCCCCCACCAAACCATGCTGTTTTGATTGCTATCACTTTGTAGTATGGTTAGGACGTGTTTATTTTTAAGGACTCATTAAGTAGTCATTTAATAATAATCATAAACATTATTAGATAGTTCAAGACTCAAATTGATTATTTAACATTGCTTCATAGTTTAATCATTAACGTTTGTCAAGCTTTAGTATGTTTTGAATATAAAACACAAAAAATTACATTCTTGATTCAAAGAGTTTAATACATTTTAATATCAGAACTTGAAACAACAGCTACATTATTTTTATTGAATCACTGTGAGATAAAACATTACAAAATTGTTCATGATTGTGTTTCATACATTGTTCCAAAACTCATCCCTTCACCAGCGTAATTTTCAAGCACCAGTGTCCCCAGTTTCCCTTCCACCCCTTCAAACTACTCCCCACCCCAGCCTTCCTCTATAGATGGCACCTCTCTTCTCGCTCTCTCTTTTTAGGCATCATGGTTTGTGATACATATGCAGAAAAGTTGTCATGTATGTCCTTTTACCTGCCTTCAACACTCAGTTCTTGTCCAGAGTTATCATTTCCAACTAATATTGTCATAATGGACCCTCCTCTATCTTAACTACCCTCCATCTCCCACACCATTGACCAACCATCAATCAGCCCTCCTGGTTTGTTTTCCCTGGCTTTGGATATTAGTTTCATACTGTTTTTTTTAATCCCACAAATTTATTCAGTCATTTTATATTTGTCCCTTTCCTTTTGACTCATTTCACTCAGCATGTTACTCTCTAAGTCTCTTCATTTATAGGCAGATTTCATGACCTCATTTTTTTCTAACAGCCGTGTAGTATTCCACTGTGTAGATGTACCATAGTTTCTTTACTCATAAGTCTGTTCTTGGGCACTCAGGTTGTTTACAGATTCTGACTATTTTGAATAGTATGGCAATGAATATAGAATTGCACATGGTGCTTCTTCTGTGTATTTTTGGATTCTCAGGGTACATTCCCAATAGTGGTATTGCTGGGTCAAATGGGAGCTCAATTTCTAGTTTTCTGAGGAATATCGATATTGTTTTCCAAAAAGGCTGGATCATATGGCTTTCCCACCAGCAATGAATGAGGGTCCCTTTCTCCCTGCATTCATGCCATCACTTGTTGTTCTTGTTTTTTTTTGTATGTGTGCCAGTCATTGTGGCTTGAGATGATACCTCATTGTTGTTTTGATTTGAATCTCCCTGATGATTAGTGATGTGGAACATTTTTTCATGTGCTTTTTGGCCATTCAGATTTCTTCTTTGAGGAAGTTTCTGTTCATTTCTCCTCCCCAATTTTTGATGGGGTTGGGTGTATTTTTCCTATGAAATTCTACCAGTACCTGTGTATCTTTGATATTAACCCCTTATCAGTTGGATATTGGATGAATAGTATGGGCTGTCTTTGTATCTTGGTCACTGTTTCTTTTGAGATGCAGAAACTTCTTAGTTTAATGTAGTCCCACTTGTTAATCTTTGCTTCCACTTGCTTGGTCAATGGTGTTTCATCTTTGAAGATGCCTTGAGCTTCAATGTCATGGAGGGCTTTACCTATGTTTTCTTCCATGTATCTTATGGATTCAAGTCTGATGTTGAGGTCTATAATCCACTTTGATATGACATGACTTTTGTGTGTGGTGTTAAGTAGAAGTCAGAGTTTATTTTCATATTTTTGCATGTAGCTGGAGCGATAGCACAGCGGGTAGGGCGTTCGCCTTACAAGCGGCCAACATGGCCGACCCGAGTTCGATTCCTCCGCCCCTCACAGAGAGCCCGGCAAGCTACCGAGAGTATTCGATATGCCAAACACAGTAACAACAAAGTCTCCAATGGAGACGTTACTGGGCCCGCTCGAGCAAATTGACGATCAACGGGAGGGCCTTTACTTTACTTTACTTAACTGCATGTAGCTGTCCAGTTTTCCCAACACCACTTGTTAAAGAGGCTTTCCTTGCTCTACTTCATATTTCTTGCTGCCTTGTCAAAGACTAGGTGATTACATATTTTAGGGTTTATGCCAGAATAATCAACTCTATTCCATTTGTCTGAAGGTCTGTCTTTATTTCAATACCATGCTCTTTTAATTACTATTGCTTTGTAGTAGAGTTTGAAGTTGGGGAAGGTGCTGCCTCCCATCTTCTTTTCCCCAAGGATTGCTTTAGCTATTTGTGGGAGTTTATTGCTACATTATTTTAATTTGTAAAATTATTTGAATGTATTTCCATGAAACTTAGACCAAATCTTTAGACACGAAGAAATAACCATTATATCAGGTCGTCTAGTTGGTATCCTCCACTTTTTAAAATTATCTAATTCTCTAAGAATTCTGTAAGGTAGGACACATCTTCTTTCACCTGTGACAAAATTGAAGTTCAGACCTATTTGAAATTTCAGGTCACACATGGATAAAGGAGTAAAAATTGAAAGAGCATTTGACATTTTTAGACCATACTGTATACACTGTTTGCATATATATATGATGTAGGTAAAAAATTCTTTTTTTAATCCAAGCAAATGCTTACAGAACAGAAACTAGTATATAAAACAGAATGTTCTAGATACCACACCAGTAAGAGTTAGGATTATCCTTATTCTTCTCTGAGTCTAGACCTTTTGGACTCTGCTGGAGCTAATACTCAGATGAATGATGGGCATAGGAATCCATTATAACATAGGCAGAAATTTTGTTTTGGTATCAAGCATAGAATTCCAGAACTAAGAAAAAAGCCAACTCAGGTTTTTTAGGTCAAGGATAGTCAAGCCTCTCACAGACCTTTATGTCTCCCCTATGCTACAGGGGTTGCTACAAAACATTGGAGCATTCTCCCAAATTCATATCCTTGACATTAATCAATTTTCACAGCTGCTGTGGCAGAAATTCTATTGGCAGGAAGGAACAAGATGTTGCAAATTTCCCTTTGAGGAATGTTTATGTTACACATTTTTTATAGATATAATGCTTTATAGATAGTGTTTTTTAAGTATTTTTAAATTAATAAATGAATGAGTTAGTTATTAATTAATAAATGAATGTCTTTATCCAGAACAACATCATTTAACACGAATTCTCAGTTTCCTATAAGTAACTTATTACTGTATTATTACAATATTTAATTTTAAATATAGTTTGTAAATATTTTGTTTCTAGAATGGAAATCTCTCTAAATACATGATCCCTAGTAATGTATTGTGCTTTTTTATGGATCAAAAAATCCTCCTCAAAATTTTTATCCAGGACTTGAGCAATAGGGTGTTTGCCTTGCATGTGGCTGACCCGGGTCCAATTCCCAGCATCCCATATGGTGCCCCAAGCACTGCCAGAAGTAATCCTGAGTGCAGAGCCGTGAGCATCTCCAAGTGTGACCCAAAAAGAAAAAAAAATGTTTATCCCAAGTGCTTTCTAACTAACTTCTATGTGTCAGGCAAAAGAACTCCTTTCACTTCTCATACCACATCTTGTGGCCTAAATCATACCATTTCACAAGGCAATGTTCTCTCTTTAACCTTATTTTCTGGTTTTCACCTGTCTTCTGTCCTTCAACATTAATAAACATCCTCTTCTGTCATGGTTTGCCACTGCCCTCCTCTTGGTCAGAACAAGCTCAGAGTTTACATAATATCAGACCTCACTTTTTCTATCTAAATAAAAAGGCCCTCCCGTTGATCATCGATTTGCTCGAGCGGGCCCAGTAACGTCTCCATTGGAGACTTTGTTGTTACTGTGTCTGGCATATCGAATACTCTCGGTAGCTTGCCGGGCTCTCCGAGGTAGCTTGCCGGGCTCTCCGAGTTTCCTCTTTTAAGTCAGGAGTTTATATATTGCCCTAAATTGGAAAGGAGACAATTTCTTTGCAATGATTGGTCAGGCTTCCACTAGATTATAGTGTAGTGGAAAATAAGCATGAGAGTCAAAAAAGGGCTTGCTTGAATGCTATTAACAGCTTTAAGCTGGGCAAATTCTTTCAACCTCATGAACAATGAGGATTTAGTGAGAAATAAATGAAAAATTTTATGTTTGACAAATAGAGGAAAGGTAAACTATAAATGGAAGCAATGGTGTAGATGGGGTAGAGAAAGGAGGAAGAAGAAGTCAACTTAATTTCTTAGGCTATGTTGGGTGCTCTGATCATGACCCAGAGGATGTAAGATCAAGAGCACATAGTTTTAAGCAGGGAAAGGAAATGTGGGCATTGGAATGTACTAGAACATTCTATCAAGTTAAAGGTTAGAGATAATACATGTAAGATTGGTTATGTGGCGCCATGGATTGGCCTCAATGGAAAGATGATAGTGCATATATTTCACTATTATATGATAGTGCATATATTGCACTATCATCTGTTTAACCATTTTATCTTAGATTGCATTAGTCACATGTTCATGGACATTAGTTTGGAGCCAGTGCACATTGCCGAGGTGGGTTCCGGTTTTGTGTGCCAACAGACAGCATACTGCAGATGTTAATCTCTTTCCCAAAGAACAGGCATACCAGGAGCTAGAAAATAGTTTTTAATTAATGAATTTGTCGTCTACAGTTCGCTGGTAATGAGGGAAATCCTGTACTGAACATTCTTTTAAGTGTAGATTCAGGATCTGGATATGCAGCTAGTGAGGTAAGCAATTCAGCCCTTTTCCTATGATTGTGAGCCAAGTAGATGACTGAATTACTAATGGCTATCTGAGGTTGTTTTTTTTTTTTTTAAAAAAAGTGGGGGGGGTGGAGAAGAGAAGAGGGTGAGTCCTCTTGGAATAGGGCAAAAATGAATGAAAATGCACTGAGTGTTATTATAATCTTTCCTGAGATGATTTTTCTGGTGGCATTTTGTCATGAATCTGGGTACACCCATATACACTCAATCTCTCAGGATATTGTTTTCTAGTTTTCAGGGTAAAGACCAAAGAGATCATTTTTCCCCACCCAACACCCTTCTGGATCATGCCACAAGCAAAATGTGGGAGTGAAGTACCAATGTAATACTCTAATAATAACCGTGATAACTCTGTTAAGAAATGGGGAAACTATAAATATGTTCCCAGCATCTAAGTGTGCCAACATCTGTTCTTAAGTTCCAAGACTGCTCTTTCATGAATATTATACCTCTAGCTTCTTCATATATCAACCTCTCTTTCTAAGTTTCTAGATTTCTTCATGAGTATCAGACTTCTGCTTTACATAACTAAAATCTTTAGGTTATCTCAAAATTCAAATATAACCACATTGTTTTAAAACAGTCTTTGATATTGTCCATTCCAGTATCCACCCAACCATGGCATACCTTGGGAGTAGCCTTCACAGGTGGTCATCCAATCTGAGCTTGGACACAGAAAGCAGAACTACTTCTTGAGAAGGCCCAGCTATTGTTAGGACTCTGAAATGACCGGGTAGTAGTCTGAAGAGGAGGGTGGGAAGGATAAAAATAAACTGATCTTAGAAGCACCACAATTTATTTGGACCTTGTTTGTCCACTGACAAGCTGAGGGGCCTTAGGGATAAGTCACTGTGACTCAAAATGAGTCACTTTTGTCAATTATCAAGCTGTTGTATATGATCTCAGTCATTTCTCACCATAACACTATGATTTAATATTTTTTTTCCTTTGTATGGCCAACACTGGCCTCCTTGTAACTTCTAGCTATTGGTGTTGGTTCTGACTTTGAGAACTAGAAAGGATGAGTCATCTCTCCTTGATATAACAGCTCATCACATTTGAAGATAGCTACAGTGACCCCCCCTATAAGTTACTCCTTTTTCAGGATAAACATCTCACAGTTTTATTTATTTCCCTTTATGACTTCACTTTCAAATATTCTCCTCATTCTTCTTATCTGGCATCCCCCTTCCAGACAAACTCAGCTTCATCTCCTATGTGCCAGAACTATCTATAAGTCTCTCTCTGTGTCTCTGTCTGTCTCTCTGTTTCTCTCTTTCTCTCTCTCTGTATCTATCTATCTATCTATCTATCTATCTATCTATCTATCTACCTACCTATCTATCTTTCCCTCTCTGCCTTCCTCTGCATTCTGTGATGCATTTATTTTGAGAAGTTTCCTCCACCTTTTATAGCTAACTCTTGGCTTCCACTGGTCAACAGAATCCACTGGGTCTTTTCTTCACAAACTATTCCAGTTAGTTCTCCTTTATTCAACACAGGCACATTTATGAATCATTTCCCTTTCATTATGATGCACATATTCCTACTAATATAGCACTGTAGCACTGTCCTCCCATTGTTCATCAATTTGCTCGAGTGGGCCCAATAACATCTCCATTTTTAGACTTATTGTTACTGTGTTTGGCATATTGATTACATCATGGGTAGCTTGCCAGGCTTCGCCATGCAGGCGAGATACTCTTGGTAGCTTGCCGGGCTCCCCTAGAGGGGTGGAGAAATTGAACCCAGCTCAGCCAGGCTGGCTGCGCACAAGGCAAACAAACGCCCTACCACTGTGGTATCCCTCACACTGAAAATAGCTTCCAAAATTATAGTAGCACTGTAGCACTGTCCTCCCATTGTTCATCGATTTGCTCAAGCAGGCACCAGTAACGACTCCATTGTGAGGCTCCTTGTTACTGTTTTTGGCAGATCAAATACGTCATGGGGAGCTTGCCAGGCTTTGCCGTGCAGGAAGGATACTCTTGATAGCTTGCTGGGCTCTCTGAGAGGGATGAAGGAATCAAACCTGGGTGGGCTGCGTGCAAGGCAAACACCCTACCCGCTGTGCTATTATAGTACACTGAGATAACATGTGTGCGTGTTGCTATTGTTGTTTTAGTTTGGGGGTCACAACAGGCAATATTTGGGATTTACTCTGGCTCTGTGCTTAGAGATTATTCCAGACAGATCTGGAGACACCATATGTGGTGCTGGGGATAGAAGCACTTGAAAGGCAAACATCTTACAATCTGTACTATCTCTTGGAGCCCCAACCTTTCTTCTATTAATGTATGTTCTCTTTTTTATTATTATTGTTATTATAATAAAATGCCAATGTTTATATCACTCCTGTCTCTGATTTTACTGTGTCATTTTGCTTCTAAATACTCCTAGACACTGCAGCTGAAGACCTGGTCCAGGGTGGGTTTCCACTCACTCTGCACAGCCTATCTTTCCAGCTGTGTCTCCAGCCTTCTCCTAGCTATTACCATATACTCCATAGTTAAGACTTTTTTTTTTTGGCTTTTTGGATCACACCCAGTGATGCTCAGGGGTTCTTCCTCACTCTGCACTCAGGAATGACTCCTAGTGGTGTTTGGGGAACTATATGGCATGCCAGGGATTGAATTCAGGTTGGCTGCATGCAAAGCCCTCTCCAGTGTGCTATCGCTCTGGCCCCGGTTAAGACTTCTATTTGCATTGAATTCTCCTTTTTTCCCTCATGTCCTTTTGTCCAATTGAAAAATTCCTATACACCTTAAATATGACCTCCTCCATATTTAAGTTTGCTGGACTTTCTTGCCCATTGCCTTTCTGAAATTCCCTGCTCTCTATCTCAGTTGATCTTGGCTCAGCTATTTTATAATGTATGAGAGTATGTAGTTAGATATGCCCAACTCAGATCAAGTTCTTCCCCAGGGAGTCACATGTCAATGAACAGGCTTTAATTCATCCAAACTTGCAGCTTCTGAAAACCATGTCAGGAATGGAAATGCCAAGAAAAATGTCTAAACATGTGACAGCTTCTCTTTGGATATTCACATCCATTATCACCCTGTACCCAAGACCCTTTGCTTCAAGACATGACACGTGGGTATTCTCACTATCCAAGGTGAGAGTTAGCAGTAGAAAGAAGAAAGAAATATTCCATTTAACAAATGCAAAGTAGTGGGCTTTAAAAAGTTTACTACAGACTATTTTTGTTCTTGTATGTTTCTGATGCACATACATCCAGTCTATTTATAAAACTTGTTTTTATTAGGAATATATAATGTAGAATCCATTTCATTGCAAGAAACACATTAAGTTAACATAAAAGCAAGTCTGTCTAAGGCAGCTAATTTATATGGCATGTGTTATGTTTGTTGGTGGCTTTTCCCATGAAGAATATTTATTCTAATGCAAGTATAAGAAATGCACTATTCTCCTATATTGCTTGTATAAATCAGATTTTCAGGCACACGTAATCTTGGAAGACTGAGCCTCTGCACGACTTCCCAGGAGCATGAGCTCAGAGGCATTTGTTGAAACTGTCCTCACAGTGGCAATGATAAAAATAGCTCTGACTGTGCAATGTTCCGATCTTCAGAGAGAGGAAAAGGCAATGGGAATCTCAGGCTAGAATCCTTCAAAGGACAAAACTCCTCAAAGTGAAGATAGTGCATGGAGTCTGGGAATTCTCTCTCAGCCTTTGAGAGATCAGGGCCTGGCTGATCTCAAAACTGCCACCTAGAATTCAATCGTGGGCTGGCTCCCCTTTTGAACTCTCTCTGCTGGCTGCAATTCTGTTCTCTACTCTGTCATGGCTCTAATACAGTTTCTGCTTCAGACTGTCTGCAGAGCCTGGGGAGCTCCGAAAGGAAACCTTTCAAGTCCGCTTTTCTTGAGAATGCTAACCCCGCCAAACTTGGCCAGACATCGAGCTGGGTCTCCCTCGGTGGTGAGTCAGAAATCTCTAGGAGAGCAGGAAATCTAGGAGAGCACTAATAGCGTTGAGAGTTTCGAAGGGCAAAAGGGATGAGATTTGTATTTCCATTGAGTGGGTGATATTTTTCATTTCAAAGCCTGATGTAAAATCTTGCTGTGTTTTCAGTTATCTGCAGACTGAGAACATAAACACTGCTATTAAAATATTTCATCTCTTCCCCCAAATGAGACCCTGCACAGATTTCCCTCAATGCATAGAGGTTTCAGCCACAGCCACACAAAAGCATAGGCAGGCATCCAAAGTCGACTCACACTTTATTGGAAGTTAAAGGATGCTATCTTTAGGGGAGGTGCTGGAGGGGGATCAGGATGAGGGTCACAGATGAAGGCCAAGAATGAGTCAAGGGGAAGACTTACAGATGGACAGGGCAGACTATTAACAAAGGTTCTGTTCAGTCACCAAAAACATACCCTCTGGGTGTGTCAATGGATGCCCTTCCTGGGAACATTCAAACTTGGATTACCCACCTATTCAGCTCAACAACTGATTACAATTTAAGGTGTGTGCTTGCTGGGAGAAGAGAAAGTCTATATTCCTTCAGACGGGCCGGGCTCTATACCTCTTGCACAGACTCTTCAACTCTGAAAACAGCTCTGGGCACATAATCACCAAGCCCTGTGCCAACATTGCCTCCAAATTTGCCAGGTCTTTCCATTTGCCACAGAGATGGGCCTGAGACAGCTGGGCCATGCTGGTTCTCAGAGCTGTGCCAATCCAAGCAGTGCTCAGCTCCTTTTGTTATTCTCCTGTGAGAAGGCAGTCTCTGATTTTCTGGGAACACCAAGCCTTCTTCTGTGCTTTTCTGCTTTCTCTTTGCATGGATGTGGGTCTTCCTGTCCTTCCTCCAATCAACACTAAATCAAGTTACTCTCCGTAACTTTCCACAAACCCTTTCGGTTGTCTTCAGAAACTCCATTTTCTGTACACTGATGTTTAGTCAGAAACCAATTAGCAAGTTCTAAGAGTAAAAACTTAGAGCCAGGTCAATAGCTCAGGGTTCAGGGGCTACATGCCTTGTTTGCACATGGACCCTGTCTTTGGTCGTGGTCATCATATGGTGCCCAAACCACCTCCAAATGTAGCTCTAGTGGCCCCCAACACCGCAAGCTTGACCATGTGCCTGCCAGCACTTCTGAGCCTGAGAAGTGCTACTTTACCAGCCTTGACATTGAGCCAAGCAGCATGTGTGGCCAAGTATCCTTGGTAGTGGCCTCTCCCACCCTGCCACATTCTCTGAACCCGTCTCGCCTGCCCTCTTTATAAGCAATAACCACCAAAACTTGGTCTCTCAAATAGAATTCTTACAAAGGCCTCTGAACTCTTACCTTAAAAACATACTTTTCTTGCATGTGAAATATGTGATGAGTGCATCACTTTGGCATACATTTGCATGAATCCCCAGATGTAAGTATATAAATACCATTAACTCCCCCCCCAAAAAAAAATCTGAATACACTCCCAACTGCAGAGATATTCAAGCCTAATATTCAAGGTATGACACATTAACTTTGATGATGTATTTTATGGGCAATAACATGAAGACATGTAGACCGTCTTTGCCTGAACTTCAAAGGCTTACTTTTGATTGGAGTCTTGAAGAGACATTGCTTGAGGACCAGAGGCCCCACTAGCCTCATTGCTGTGTGGTCTGGCTTACCCAACTGTTGGTTAATACTGTCTCATCCCAGAAAAAAAAAAGAAAAGAAAAAAAGGACATGTGCCCAAAAATTCCCACAGGATAAATAAACATCTCTTCCACTGACCACTAGGCCTGGCACTGACTGTCTGGGAATAGTCACAGTTCAGTTGTTGTCAGTGAGGTTGTCCCTGACCCTCAATGCCCACACATATGAAGACCTATCTACTCAGCATTACCCCTGACTGACCCCAACAAGCCCATCTAGTTTGCCATGTGCCACCCTCCCTCCTTCTGTAATTTCCTAGGTTGTAACTTCAGTTGGCTTTCCCTTCGAGATGAGCATCCTTGCAGGTTTGAAGTTATGTCTGCTCATCCCCATATCCATTCTGCAACCCCTGGACTGCAGCTTTCCATAGTCAGAGCATGGAAATGATATTTACCTTAGGGAAGGGAAAGGAAGGAGGTTATTTATATTCTTGTAAGTAAAAGCATGTTTACAGGGCTGTGAGAAATTACAGTGGTCAGGACACTTGCCTTGTTTGCAGCTAACCTGGATTCAATCCCCAGCACCCCATATAGTTCCCCAAACCCATCCAGGAGTGATCCCTGAGCACCATTGGGTGTGGCCCCCAAACAAAAAAAACATAAATATATTTGTCACTAGTATTGCAGCCATTTTGCCAGTGTCAAGAGATGTTCCCTGTGACTGATGGACAAGCAACACCTCCTCTGAACAGTATTATGGATTTTGAACAGTTTTCTTGCCTTACCTCCCTTGCTGTTGTTGCAATGGCTCTGGGTTGTGTACACTGGATGGTAGCTCCCCAGGAGTTACACATCGACTGTGGTGCTTGCACACTTGACCAGGTACTTGATGGGGATTGCACTCTTATTTGTGGTGCTCGCACACCTTGGCCATACTGCTGGCCAAGGTCTCCGCTGCTGGCTGTGGGGTTCACATATCTTTAGTTACAGGGTTTGCCAAGGGCTCTTGCATATCTGACTGAGTGCCAGAAAATACACTCTCTGTTCTGGCTCCAAGGGTCCCAGAGAGCAGATCTGCTGCTTGGCACCTGTGGGTGGCACCAGGGATTGAACTCCTGGCCTCATGCTTTCAAAGAAGGTGCTTCTGGTCACTGAGTCAGCTCCCAGACCCCTATGCAAAATTATGGAGAATACTTAGTATGTAACTTTCATTCAGCACTCATAACAGCTCTAGGGATCAACTGGATTTCTTCTTTTTTTTTGCGGGGGTGGGGGGAGGTTATTGGGATACACCCAGCGATACTCAAGGATTGCTGCTTTGCCTTACTGCTCAGAGGTCAGTAGTGCTGGGAATCAAACCAGTGTTGGCTGCGTGCAAGGTAGGTGCCTAACTACTTGACAGTCTCTGTGACACTGGTCAGCCATGTTTTTATGCCCATTCTGCAGATAAGGAAACAGGACACAGAGGGAATATTCTGATGTATGGCAGAGTGATTAGATGGCAGAGCAAGAATTTGGCATGGTTGTCAGGCCCTTGAGCTCCTAATTGCTGGTTAGTGCCTGCATGATTGCACACCCAAGACACCACCTCTTTCCATTTTTATAGTATCTCTGTTCTTATTTCATCTTTATTCAATTGCCTTTTTTCATGTATTTGTCTTTCTTGTATGATCATTGCAACCTCACCCTCTTCCATATAGCTCATAGACTCAAGACTGCTGGTTCCCAGTGTAAAAATGAGCACACCCAGTAAGTGATGGGGCTTGAGACTGCATTTACCTAAAACTGTAAACAATGAGGTTATAAATAGAGTACCTCTATTCTGAGAACAGTGCCCATACACAGTTCAGATTGGTTCCTCTGCAGCCTATATATGTCCTCAGTAATCTGATCTGGCACCTCAATGCAGGCAGGCTTCTTCAGAACAAACACACGTTCTGTTTGTGTCTGTTTTACCAGAGCTGAGTACTAAGAGATGCTTAATAAATGTACTGAGAATCAGAGATATAACAAAGGGCTTAAGGCACTTACCTCGCATGCAGCTGACCCCAGTTCTATTCAGCACTGCATATGGTCCCCCAAGCCTCACCTGGAGTGACCCCCTGAGTGCACTCAAGAGTTAGTCCTGAGTAACTGCTGGTGTGGCCCCCAAACTAATAAACAACTTTAACTGACATTAGTCATTAAACCCATTGTTTCAGAAATGAAGTTTCTCATTTCTGAAGGACCCTTGCTCATGTGTCTGTTTCTGAGTGTCCTTTGAGAATAAAGACTATGTGAGATGAATAGTGAAAAACAGTGGCAAGTGAGCTTTATATGATTTAGGAGCCAAGTACCAGAAGTCATGGCCTTGCAGTGAATAACGGTCCATAAGGTCAGTGCATGATTTATACCTCAGCCTGGTCATGAATGATCCCAAACCAGTGTCTGAGCAAACCCTCAAACAAAATCTCAGTCTAAACTTACTTACTTATGCGGGCTGCTAGCAGAATTTTTTGATGATAAGCCTCGAAGACAGGCTGGACCATAGACAAAAGTTTGTTTTGTTTCGGGGCTGCACCCAACTGTGCTCTGGGCTTATTCCTGACTCTGCATTTGGGGACCACACTTCAGGTGCCACAGGGGGTTTCAGGAATCAAACCCAGGTCAGCCTCCTACAAAGCAAGCCCTCTACCCACTGCATTATCTCTCAAGCTCTGTAAGGATTTTCAAAACCATGTTGAACCTCTAACATGTATAGGTTTTAAGTTTTAAAGTAATTTTTTTCCCTTTCCTTCTTTTTCCTTTTTGGGTCACACCCAGCAATGCTCAGGGGTTAGTCCTGGCTTTGCACTCAGGAATTACTCCTGGCAGTGCTCAGGGGACCATATGGAATGCTGGGGATCGAACCTGGGTCGGCCGTGTGCAAGGCAAATGCCCTACCCTGTTGCTCCGGCCCCTTAAAGTCATTTTGTAATTATAGGTGGCAACTTTTCTGCTTGAGGCATTATTTCCAAATGCTGTATGGGCATTTTATTTAGTTTGATTATTAATTTGAATATTTTTAGCCAGGCACTTTATTTAGTTGGATAATTTTATTTAACTATTTTGACCAGCGATGTTCAGAGATTGCTCACAGCGATACTCAGGGGAGTGGTGGGGATCAAACTCAGGGCTCCTGCATATAAAGCCTGTGCTCTGCCCTTGACACCATCCATGTGGCCCTGACACAACCTTTTCTTACAACCTTTCACACACTGACACTACTTTACTGATGGGGGAAGGGAGGCAGATAACATCCGGGGCTTGTCTGATGGGGGAATGAAAATGGGAGCCCAAGCAACATTGCTGTAGATAAGAGGTGCCCAAGCTTACTGGCCTACCTGACCATTTTCAGGAGAAACAACAACTGCTCAGTGCCTCCTCCCACCCCCGGAAATCTACCTTCTCTACCTTTTATAAGTGAATAAATAGCACAGCCCATCACCGTTTGCATCAAATACTACTACCACTCCCCAACCCCCATACTTCCAGGCCCTGCCCTCCCAGGTCAATATCATCCCCCCTTTGGGAAGCACCGGCCAGGCCAGGTCCTGCACTCTGAGCCCCACTAAAGACAGCACAGGTTGAATTTTCTGGAGGTCTACCAACATCTGCTGATCTTCCAGCCTGGACTCTGCATTCTGCTAAGGCTGCTCCTCCGTTCCAAAGGCCCCAGCAGGGCCACACCCAGCTTTCGCCCCCTCCCAGTCTGAAAGGTCACAGGTACCCACCCAACTTCAGATAGCATTTAGTTAGCTTCCCCTCTGACATTTAGGAAGTGTTCATTAAATGCTCCAGCCATTTAACAAGTCGATTTAACTTCATTTTCAATTTAGCCACATATCACTTCAATTTCCTTTTCCTCCTTATTGTATAGCTCTGGGAAATGAGAGCTGGAAAAGTGCCTATCGTGAGCTGAGTCACATTTTATTTGTCTCTTCCTCTCAAGGACTATTTTCTTAACATTTTTTCCTTAGGATGTAAAAGGAAAACTTATAAAATCAAACAGGAAATCACCCCCGCACCAATATAGGTCTTAAAGGCTATTTAGCAAATAGTTAATTATATGACTGGCATATACATAAGGGATTCCAAGATAAAGGTAGAATATATCCTCCTGTCAGCAGCCAGGTCAAGAAATAGAACTTTCCCACTTTTCCTAAAGGTTATTTAGGAATGTGGAGGAGAGGGGCAGAAATAGGAGGGAGGGGGGTTTCCTTCGCCACCAGGATTTTACTTGGTGACGCTTCAGAAGCTTCAGAAGTGGTACCAGGAATTGTACCCCAGGTCCTGTGCATACCAGACATCCACTCCAGCCCTTTTGAGCTATCTCCACCTTACCACAGAATTCTAATTAAACTCTAACATAATAGGTGTAGCTCATTCTGATTTTTAATTTACTTTTTCCTAATTAGTAATCATTTGACCATCTTCTCACTTATTTACCATATATATTTCTCAGTGACATAATCTCTTCAATCTTTGATCATTTTTAAATGTGCTGTTTTCTTATCAAATTTCTTTTTACTATCTGTGCAGTTTGCATTCAAGTGCTTTATAATATACATGCTCTGCAAATATTTTTCTCTTTGTGTATTTTTTGGTTGTTTGAGGGGGGCAGCAGATTGATATGTATTTTGAGGTGTGGGACCACTCCCAGCTGTGCCCAGGGGCTACTTCCAGCTCTATATTCATCACCTATCTCTGGTGGTGCTCAGGGGACTATGGGGTACTAGTTATCAAATTGGGGTCAGTTATATGCAAGGCAAGTGCCTTAACTCTCATTCTATGCCTCCAGTTCTATGTGTTGTTTTTAATTTCATTAGTAACAGCAGAACATTTTTATTTTTGATGAAGTCAAGTCTATCAGCTTCTCTCATGGATCATGTCTTTGACATGATAATTCCCTAGATCTAAGAAACTGTCATCTCTTGCCCAATCCACACTCAAAGAATGTTTCTATGTTTTCTACCAGTCATGCATATTATAGTTTTTTGGTTTGTTATTTCTTGGGGAGATGGATTGGCTGCTTCCAGTGGTGTTTTGGGTCTACTCCTAGTTACAAAGTTGTCTGTGGGAGTTACTCCTGTGTTTGGCCAGCCATATACAGTGCTGGAGATCAAACCAAGGTGAATCACATGAAAGGCAAGTATCTTAAGCCTCATGCTACCTCTTTGCCCCCCCTTTTTATGTTAGGGATTGATCTAAATGATCTGTTTTTAGTTACTATTTGGGGGTGAGTATAGATTGATGTGGTTTTCGATTTTGTTATTTGCTTGCTTTTCTGTATATGGATACAAAGTCATTTCAGCACCATTAGTTTAAAAGATTATTCTCTCTCTCCTTTTGGTGTTGTGGTTTGCAAAAGAGACATGAGTGGCAATCATGTTTGGTCTGTAGTCTACTCTCAGCATGCTTCTCCCATCCTGGGAGGATCCTCCCAACACCTTTATTCGGTGTTCCCTTCTCTATCTGAACTCCCTTTTCCCCTAGCATGTGTGGCTGGCCTCCAAGCCATGGAGCAAAATTCCTGGTACTAATCTCGGCCACTCTTGGGTGTTAGTCTCCTATTTTGTTATTATATGGCACTGGTGAAGGGATGGGTACTTGATCATTGTATTACTGAAATCCAAGCACAAAAATTTATAAGTCTACAACTGTACCTCATGGTGTTTCACTAATAAAAATTTTTTTTAAAAAATGAAAAAATAAATAAATTAAAAAAAGATTATTAGTTCCTTCACTAAATCGCCTTTGTAATTTTGTCAGAATATGATTGTCCAGTTCAGGGATGTATCCCAGCAATGGTGCACTTGCCTAGCAGGTGTGAAGCACTTGAATGGATCCTTGAACAATACAAAAAATTAGAAACACAGTTCTTTGTGGGTCAATTTCTGGACTCTTTATTGTGTTCCAGTCATCTTTTTATCTGTCTTCATAATAAAGCTATGCTCTTTTGACTATTGTAGCTCTGTTGTACATCTGAAAATTGGATCTTATTATCTTTTTACTTATGCATGATTTCAGTTTTTCTCTAGCTACACTCACTAGGTCCTTTGCAATTCTCTATGGATTTTAGAACTAACTTGTCCAATTTCTTTCTTTCTTTCTTTCTTTCTTTCTTTCTTCATTCCTTCTTTCATCCTTCCTTCCTTCCTTCCTTTCTTCCTCTCTCTTTCTTTCTTTCTTTCTTTCTTTCTTTCATTCTTTCTTTCTTCATTCCTTCCTTCCTTTCATCCATCCTTCCTTTCTTTCTTTCCTTCTTTCTTTCTTTCTTTCTTTCTTTCTTTCTTTCTTTCTTTCTTTCTTTCTTTCTTTCTTTCCCTTTTTGTGGACCACACCTGGCTATGATCATAATCACTCCTGGGAATGCTCAGGGTTCCATATAAGTTGCCAGGCATTGAACCAGGATGGCAAGCTCCCTACCCACTGTTCTATCTCTCTGGCTCTCAATTTGCCAATTTCTAATCAAGAAGTCCGCTGATATTGGAATTGGGAATTTGTTGTATCTGTGAAATTGAATCCTTGAGTACAACATGGACCCTTGAATACTGCTGAGAGTAAGCCCTGAGCACCAAGTCAGAAGTAGCCCCAAAATACTACAGGATGGTGCCCCCAAAATACATGTATTATATATACATATAATATATAATTGTATATATAACTGTGTAAAAATAACTGCGTATAATATGTTATACATGTTATATTTATGTTCTAATATAAATAGTTAATTTATATCCTAATATAAATAATATTATATATATGTATCTGTAGCTGAGAACCACTGAAAAATATTGTAGCACTGTAGCACTGTCGTTTATTGTTTTACTCATCGTTGTTCATCAATTTGCTCAGGCAAGCACCAGGAACGTCTCCATTGTGAGACTTGTTGTTACTGTTTTTGGCATATTGAATACGCCACGGGGAGCTCTCTGAGAGGGATGGAGGGACGGAGGAATCGAACCTGGGTCGGCCATATGCAAGGCAAATGCCCTACCTGCCGTGCTATCACCCCAGTCCAATGCTCTGAATGTCAAAGTGAAAAATATTTAAGCTTTAAAAAAATTGGGGGCACATCGAGTGGTGTACAGGACTTACTTCTGACTCTGATTTCATGATCATGCCTGGAGGTTTTGGGGGACCATATGAGTTGCAGAGGTTGAATCCAGGTTTTTCATGTACAAGATAAGCGCCTTACTGACTATAGTGTCTCTTTGGCCCTGAAATATATTTTAAATGAAGAATAGATATACATACATACCCATACAAACACTCTAGATTGGCATTAGAAACAATCTTTTTTGTTTGTTTGTTTTTTATACCCTCATCCCCAGGTACTCAGCAGTTCTGCCAGCTCTGTGCTCAGAGCTTACTCCAGGCATTGCTAGGGGGACCATGTGTTTGCCAGGAACTGAACCAGGGTTTAGCCACAAAAAAAAAGCACCTTAACCCTTGTTCTATCTGTCCAACCTCTGTAAATACAGTCTTTGCTATTCCACTCCTCTCTTTCATTTATTGTTTCATAGGTCACTTTTCCACTACTATGGACTGGGATAGAATTACTGCCCCAACATCATTGGGACATAGGAGACAGGGTTTAGGAAAAATGCACAAATCCTTGGACTAAAGGATGCCCTCTGACCTTCTTCCAAGATCAGTGTCTGGAAAACTAACTCTTGAGTGCCAGAGAAGGAGATTCTGGCTTGGTTGGAAGTTCATGTAGGAAGAGCCAATGATAAACTGGAAACCAGGAAATAAACCCAGTTGGTTTCAGTGAGCTGAGTGCACAGATCAGAGATGCAGAGACTCAGAGAGTAGCAGTGGGAAATGCTGCTACCCACTTCACAGATGAAAATCGAACTCAGCACCAGTGAGATACCGAGATCATTTTTTCTCCTCCTTGGGTATATTCAGAAAATACACCCTCTCTCCCAAGTTTAGTAGTGATTAATTCTTGGAGAACATGTTCAGGCCTCAGGTTCATGCCCACAATGGCAATTTTGCACTGCCTGGGATTCAACATTCATTCAACACTCGCTAATTAGCGCTCACTACAGGGACCGTACCTGCTCTTGATTCACCCAGATGTGCTGTGATTATGGGAGCCAGCTGGCTTGGGGAGCAGAAAGTGCCTCTGCCAATGGCTTTTAATACTCTGAGACCATTTTATAATCAGCCGGAAGGATCCAGTGGGAGGATCAGCCTCACCTCCACCCTAGACTGTCCTTATGAAGCTTCTTTCTCCCTCATAGATGAACTTTATGTGTAGGGGCAGGCCCTGGTGGGGGACCAACAAGGAAAAGGAAATGAGTGCGACAGCCAAAATCAAGACAGTTCTTCCTTCCTCTTATCTGTTCTAGTCTCTGCCGTAGCAACAAGAAAAATGATTAGTCAAATCTTTTTGTTTCTGACTCACAAACTCTTAGATGTGGGAGGCCGTAGGAGGCAACGCAATTTTAAACAAACATACGTCACCTGGTCATCTCCAAAAGAACATCCTAATCTCTAAGGAAGTGATCCAAATTGTTAATATGCTTTTAGTTTAAGACAGAGAGATGAAGTAATTTATAGAGCACCCACCAGATCCTGTGCATTTAGCCCATTTATGGGACTTAGAATATAAATAATATTTTTTCATCAGAGTAGAGACTAGACAGTATAGGGTTTAAGGCACTTCCCTTGCATGTTACTGGCCTCAGTTCAATACCTGGCACTGCATGTGATCCCCTGAACACCACAAGGAACGACCCCGGAGTAAAGAGCGAGAAGTAGCTTCCCACCCAAACAAACAAAACTGTTAAAAATCAAGGTAGAGGTTTAAATTTGTAGCTTTGCTCGAAGGGTCCATCAGTAGGACTTCAGTGTTCTTGAATCCTTCCAAGGAAAGAGATACTCAGTAGATGTTTCTGTTATACGCATTAATAGAGACTGATTTTGTCCCAAACATTGTTCTATTCTTCTGGAATGCCTCAGAAAATATGGACTTATTTTTTCTCACTCATTTGAAGGAAGGTACCATTAAAATTTTTATTTTACAGGGATCCATTGCAATTTTTGTTTTACAGGGACCTAAGAGATAGTACAGAAATTGGAGAGATAATACAGTGCGTAGGGGGGTTGTCTTCTACCCAGCCAACCCAGGTTTGATCTCTGTGCCACATATGGTCCCCTAAGCACCACCAGGAGTGCTCATCTTGCACACGGCCAATCTGCATTCAATCCTGGACAACCCCAGTCTCATCAATATGTTCCCCTGAGCACTGAGTCAGGAGTAAGCCCTGAGAGAGCTTACCTGGGTATGGATCAAAAACAAATATATATATATATATATAAAAGGTAAAGGCCCTCCCGTTGATCGTCGATTTGCTCGAGCGGGCCCAGTAACGTCTCCATTGGAGACTTTGTTGTTACTGTGTCTGGCATATCGAATACACTCGGTAGCTTGCCGGGCTCTCCGAGAGGGGCGGAGGAATCGAACTCGGGTCGACCATGTTGGTCGCTTGTAAGGCGAACGCCCTACCCGCTGTGCTATCGCTCCAGCCCATATATATATATATATATATATATATATATATATATATTAGAGAAAAATGTGTCCCAAGAAATTTAACAATTTGCCTGTCATATAACTACCAAAGTGAGAATTAGAATCCAAGCATACTGATTCTTGTGAAGAACCTACTGATACTAAATTTCTAGTCACTCACACTATTGATACTTATGGGACTGTAATATGATTCAGTGTTAAAACAAACATCAGATATCAGACTATATCTCATCTTCCGGGGCTGAGATCTCCAAGCCTGCACAGTTTGGGACTGGACCTGCCAGTAACTAGACAGTTACACCCACCAACTGCCGTGTAACTCCAACAACGGCCAGGATCCAGAGATCATCACACTCAGCTCCTGGAAGAGAACAAGGCAGAGTCTCCTACCCTATGCCTGACTGTCTCCACCAGGGCCCAACAGCTGAAGACCACCGAGGCCCAGCCAAGGCCATGCTGGGACCACTCTCCACACACTTGGATGAGCCTCACGCATAAAAGAACTGACAGAGGAACCCAGGTGTGTGGGACCCGGGGCTGAGATCTCCAAGCCTGCACAGTTTTGGGACTGGACCTGCCAGTAACTAGACAGTTACACCCACCAACTGCCGTGTAACTCCAACAATGCCAGGATCCAGAGATTATCACACTCAGCTCCCGGAAGCGCGCGGCCGCGAACGCGGCCGCGCGACATCTTATCATCTCATTCCTAATCTGGTCAAACTGGCAGGCTACCAAATGTAACATGCTCACACGGCAGAGTCTGGCAAACTCCCCGTGGTATACCCAATATGCCAAATACCAGTAACAATGATGGGTCTCATTCTCCTAACCCTGAAAAAGCCTTGAATATGGCACTTAAAAAAAAAAAAAAAAAGAATCTCAGGGCTAGGATGAAGAAGACGTTACTGGCACCTGCTCGAGGCAATCGACGAACAACAGGGTGGTCGTGATCGTGATCGATCTCATCTTCCCATGTTAACCTGCCAATTATTAACTTAATTCACTGCATAAGGAGCCCTTTTTTTTCCCCTGTGGTATAATCCTCACCCTGAATTGTCTTTTGAGGTAAAGGAGCATCTCTGTGGCTGGAGAGGGATCTCAATGGACTGAGGGTGTACCCAGCATGCAGAAGATTTGATCCCAACACCACCTGGTTCCTTGAGCACTCCAGGTGCAGTCCCTGAGCATCACTGGGGTGACTAAAAACCGCAAAAATAAAAGAGCATCATTTTTTTCTTACTATGTGGAAAGGAAAGAATCTTACAACCTTTTTTTTAACTTTTTTTCTTTATTACTTTAGAAATTTTAAATCAATTCCTTTATTCTTCAGGAACTGTTCACTTCAAACACGCCCAAATATAGAAAAGTAGGAGAAATATCTTTTATTCCAATAATCTCATTTAAAAGCTTACATGTTCAAACTCAGTTGGAAAAGATGACTACCTCTCTCTTCATCTGATTTGTAGGTTTATGAACGCAGATTAGATTTGGGGACTTTTTTACTTGTAATGTACTTTATTGCACAATTCCCGCTGCTCGGGTATATTTTTTTCTATGTCCTTCCTATGTTGAAATACTTGAGTTTCCTAAATGTTGCTGTAACAGTCTTAGTTATTTAGACACAAGGCTGAAAAGAATTTACCAGAATATCTTAAATGTGATGATTTGACTTGAGTACATTTGCTTCCTCTTTTAATCACTTTCTCATCAAATTCCATGATTATGTTTCTATAAATTTTTTGTGATTTTTCATTATATCTGTTATACAGTAGCACTGTAGCACTGTCCTCCCATTGTTCATCGATTTGCTCGAGTGGACACCAGTAGCATCTCCATTGTGAGACTTGTTACATTTTTGGCATATCGAATACACCATGGGGAGCTTGCCAGGCTCTGCCGTGCAGGTGGGATACTCTCGGTAGCTTGCCAGGCTTTCCAAGAGGGATAGAGGAATGCTTTTATTCTATCAAGAAATATCTGTTTCCCTTTGCTATCCAGAGAAGACCATTTTTATTCTAACCTTTGCTCCCTTGGCTCACCAAGTTGTTACTAGCAATAAACTATAATTCCTTCTCAGTCCAGTATTTAATCTAGCTCTCCCTATCTCCACTTGTCTCTATGGAATAATGGAGACATGAATATTTTGCTATTTATTATTATGATCTATATTACTCGACGTCTTATTATCTAGTTCTTACTCTGAAGAACCCGGCAGGCTACGAAAGCATCTTCCCTTCGTTTCCATCCAATCTCCAGTCCACCCTGGACAGCCCCCAGGGAGTGCACAGGGCAGGCAAACCATGGCTGTTCTGTGCCCTGCGCGTGTCAAATGCATGAGCTGATCATGGCTACATGGATGGTTCCAACATGGTGAGGGTGAGTCTGAGGCCTGGAGGCCCATCAGAGCACACCAGGATGACAGGAAGTCCAGGTGAAAAGGCTTCTGGGAGCTGAGCAGTCTGTCAACAATAAGGTAACCTGTCAGCAAACAATAGAAACCCACCCACTTGATTGGGAGAGGAAGGTGGATATAAGGTGATGGGTGTGGGGGTGGGAAGTTGGAATTATGTCTGTAAGAAGCCATTAATAATAGTATTGTCAACCCCAAAATTTAAAAATAATTAAGAATTAAAAAAGAAAGAAATCCAGTCACTTAGGAGTCATTTCAGTACTCCTGAGGATTATTAAAATGACACCCTCTGAGAAGAACTGCCAGACATAGTACAGGAGAGCTGTTTAAAAATGAGGAACAAGACAATCAGTCCCACAGGCTGTACTTCCCAGGAATTGAGAATGAGGCTGGAGTCAAAAAGTGCACCTGAGGGGCTGGAGCGATAGCACAACGGGTGGGCATTTACCTTGCATGTAGCTGACCCGGGTTCGATCCCCGGCATCCCATATGGTCTCCCCAACACCGCCAGGAGTCATTTCTGAGTGCAGAGCGAGGAGTAACCCCTGAGCATCACTAGGTGTGACTCTAAAAGCAAAAAAAAAAAAAGTGTACCTGAACACTCGCAGCCCTATGATCATTCTATTGCAAATATGTCACATTAATCTGTCAACTGGTGGTGTTGCATTATCATTATGAAGTAAAGGAAGACCCGTCCTTCTTGTCATTGCTTTGATTAAAACAAAATAACTAGCCTGGCGCCCACTAGAGCTAAATGCTGTCTCTACCTGCCTCCCAAAACCAGGTAGAAATGTTCAGTTATTATCTGATTGTATGATCCGTCTCTTCTTGCCTCCACTGGCACACAAAATTTAGACACCAAGCCACAAACCTGACCATACTTCTGACAATCACTGAATCTTAATGTTTTCCCACAACTGTGGAAAATGCTCAAGGATGGGATTACAGCAGAGTCCTAGGTACAAACAAACTTGACAAAAAAGAAGCGTTTCAATGTGCACTGTGTTGGCCAACTTTTGCTGAGTGTATTTGCAAAAGTGATGTGACACTGGGTAAATGATGTTTACTGTGGTTTTGATCCCAAAACAATGTTAGAGACTTACTGTTAAAAAGTATACAGATGATGTCAAGAAAATTCATAGAGAAAAAGCAAATTAAAGTTCAAAATAAAAACAATGAGCAGGAGTGTTTCCTGTTCAGATGCTTTGTCTAAAACAGGGATCAGCAAACATTTGGGAAAGGGCCAAACGGAGTATCCATGAGGTTTTACAGACCATGTGCTCTCTTTGGCAGATACTCAGTTCCCTCTTTGCATTATAAAAGCAGCAACAGACCAGATGTAATGCATGGGCATGGCTTTGTGCTAATACAACTTTGAGTACAGTGATGGGCAGTGGGACAGATCTGAACCATGGATGCTGACCCCAATATCTGAAAGAAAATGGTGCTTTTACCCATAAAGCAAGTACAAAAAGCAAGAAGTAACTTCTTTTTTTTTATCATTTTTTTTATTAGTGAAACACCATGAAGTACACTTATAGACTTATAAATTTTTGTGCTTGGGTTTCAGTTATACAATGATTAAGTACCCATCCCTCCACCAGTGCCCATCCAACCCCACCACGGGTCCTAGCATCCCTCCCACCCCCCATCCTCCCCCCCACCCCCCCGTCCCACCCTGCCGCTGTGGCAGGGCATTCCTCCCTGTTCTCTCTCTCTTCTTTTGGGTACTGTGTTTTGCCAGAGAGGCATTGAGTGGCAGTCATGTTTGGTCTATAGACCACTTTTAGCATGTCTCTCCCACCCTGGGAGGGTCTTCACAACACCCTTTATTTGGTGCTCTCTTCTCTATCTGAGCTTCCTTCTCACCCAGCACATGTGGCTGGCCTTCAAGTCATGGAGCAAAATTCCTGGTACTAATCTGAGCCCTTCCTGGGTGTTAGTCTCCCGTTTTGTTGCTTCATGTTCCCCAGATGAATGCAATCTTTCTGTGTCTATCCCGCTCTTTCTGACTCATTTCGCTTAACATGATACTTTCCATGTAGTACCACTTGTATGTAAATTTCATAACTTCATCTTTTCTAACAGCTACATAGTACTCCATTGTGTAAATGTACCAAAGCTTCTTTAACCAGTCATCTGTTCTCGGGCACTCAGGTTTTTTCCAGATTTTGGCTATTGTAAAGAGTGCTGCAATGAACAAACACTTGCAGATGTCAAAGAAGTAACTTCTTTTTGAACTTTTATTTCCTTTTCTTGGGTAATGGCAGTATTTGATGGCTGAGTATAATTTCTATTTTCTCTCTGTACTTACAAAAATAAACAATCTTTCTGGGGTGGGGAGGAGAGTGAGTGCTCTGGCCTCAAAAAAATGTTTTAGTGTCATTGAGGACCAAGCACTCCCATAGGCATCATGCGGAGAAGATCTGGAGGAAACTGATAGCACTAATTTGAGCTGAAACAGTTGGGTCTTCAAAGCCATGGCAGTTGCTGAGTTTGAGGGGCATGCGTATATTTGCGAAGTGAAAAGAAGGAAGAGCATTTAGGGGGAGAGGTGATGGGAACAAAGGCAGAAACCATGCAGAGACATTCAGGGGAAAAAATAATATGTATGATGCAGTCAGGTACCACATAGCAAGGTTTCTGTCAATGACAGAACACATACATGGTGATGGTTCCCAAGTCCTTATTACCTAAATTCCTATTGCATGCTACCGAGGTACTGCAGTGCCAGTCCCTAGTGACACAAGAGCAGGAGGACTGCAGGAGCAATAAGAAGTCATGGTGACCCACTCCTCTGCTAGATGCCCTCCTGAACTGCTCATCAAACATAGGGGGCTTCTTAAACTAAACTTCTTAAACTCACCACCCCTTTTTATCCAATAAATGAAACATGTGAGAATGGTTCTGGAACCACCTCATTTCATTACATTTCATTACAGTTGATTTGGGATTTTTGTTTTATTTTGTTTTCGGGCCACACCTGGCAATACTCAGGGCTTAGTCTTGACTTTGTGTTCAGGGATCACTCCTGGTGAATTCTGGGAACCATATGGAGTGTCAGGGATTAAACCCAGGTAAGCTGCATATAAGGCAAGTGCTCTACCTGCTGTGCTATCTCTCTGGCCCAACACAGGGCCAACAACTTAATTGATTTTAAATTAATTTTTGATCATTATATGTTCAGAAACTTTTTACTGTTGCCAATTTTTATGACCCTCCCCACCCCCCATATTCAATTATAGGATTCTGTACAAGGTTGAAACCCATGGTTTAAGAAATTAAAAGTAGCACATGAAGAGTAATGTTTGGAAAATGGCATACCTCACACGACAATGCATTTCTTGGTCTCCATTGTGAAATGACTCATGATTATAAAAGAAGATGGCCAGATTAGCCTGGGAAAGGATTGTGCTGCAGATACCCTTACCTGCCTTCTATGAGTTGGGATAATAATCATAGATTCCTTAAAGCTTAGCTTCTTAGTCTTCAGACTGTGGCTGAATTGGGGGAAGGGATGGCTTGCAAAAACTTTCGATAGTAAAACATTTCTAAACACACAGTGACCAAAAATTTATTCAACATCAACCTTGCCATGACTCTTAGGTATTTCTGACCACACTCATCCATGTTGTGTTTCTTGGGTGAAAAAGTCACCTATGGGAACATTTTAAGAAGTCCAAACTGTCACAAAGATTTTCAAAGTTAATATTTGTAAAACACCTAGCATAATTCAGTTAATGAGATAAAATTAGATGGAGTAAGAGTGAAGGCAGAATAATTCTCCAGAAGTTACATAGTCAGGAATCAGCAGTGCTCATTAATTTCATGACAATGGTCAGCCTCCTCCACCAGGCACTTGTGGGTCATCCCAGATGAGTGATGAATTCATGAGCGTGGGAAAAGTTTCCCACAGATTCCACAAGGGCTGTGGGGCTGTGAGGAGGCCGTGCAGGAGAGCCACCTCAGGGGAGAGAAGGTGAGGACTGCCTTTGCTTCTGTGGTGGGACTTCTTTACCTTTTCAGGAAAGTTTTACATTGTCCCAGACATATAAATTGGCTCTACAAAATCAAACATTGATAATAAAGCATACATTTATTTTGAAACAAATTTTCATTACCCCCTCTCCCTGCCCTGCCTCTGTTGTTATCCATCGAACCCCATGTGGGGTCCCCACCCACCATTTGAGAAACTGGTTGGGAATTGGCCTGGTGAAGGTATGTGGAGACTGTCTAAAGGCAGAGAGGGTGGGAGGTGGGAAACTTGGGAGAGAGAGTTTTACTCACTGCTCCTTCACGCCTTCACTTATTTGGAAGAAATAAGCCGTGACTGTCAACCCAAATTGTGTGTGTGTGTGTGTGTGTGTGTGTGTGTGTGTGTGTGTGTGTGTGTAAGTGGAGGAGCAGAAAGAAAGAGAGGGCAGGGATTCCCTCCCTCCACCTTCCTGGTAACGTGAGCCCGTGTGAGTGTGTAGCAGGGCCGGTGTGAACCTGTAGTGCATCCACTCTACTCCGGGAACGGATCTCCTACATCCTCTGCAGACCCTGTAGAGCCACAAACAATGCAACCTTGTGCGTCCTGGTGAGTCTGGCCGCAGGATACCTGCGGGGATTTCTTTTCTGCCATGGCGGCTTCCCCAGGACTTGGCGAGGAAGCAGGTCTAAGGAATGCTCTGGCCCTGGGTGTGTTCCAGTCCAGGATGATGTCCCAGACATTTCCCTATTAAAGAAAACCCAGCTTTTTTCCCTTTCACTTCAAAAGGAAAAATCTTGTTGCCAGTGAAACAGAATGGGACCCTGACTGTGTTTCATTAACTTTTAATTTCAGTTCTTAGTATGGAATTAGTTAGGAGACTTGTGAATTGATTCGTCAGCCAAGGGATGCTGTGTGAGTAAGAGAAGCTCCTTGCACTGTGGGATGCTGGCTGTGTGTGTGTGTGTGTGTGTGTGTGTGTGTGTGTGTGGAGGCAGGAGGAGGATGGGAATCACACTTCTTGCTTCTGGCTGCTTTGCTGCTTCCAGGTTGGTGGCTGGACTCAAACACACTGCATCATCAGACCCTTTTGCCTTCCCTGCTTGTTTGGATTACTGAATAAACCCAGTGGAAATTAATTGGTCATGCGGAGGAACTTAAAGACTCTGCGCTGTAGGCTGAAACAATGAGCCCTAGTTCCGAAGGAGGAATTTGAGCATGTGCCTTTGAATCCAACAGTTCCCCCAAGGCCCTACCGGTAATAATGCCTTAAATCTAGGAGTTTCCTATAAGTTTCTGCATTTATTTGCTTCCGGGGTGAAATGATTTTTGTTCGCTTCCGGCATGAAGTGATTTTCCTCTCCACTCAAAAACCCTAGTCCTGGATGGGCGGGGATGGGGGGTGAGGGGGGAGGGGAGGGTGTAAGCTCTGGTGGCTTCTCTTTGAGGTCCTGCATATCGCCCCCTACTGGTACGAAGGAGACTTTTTTATTGTGTATCTTCTCAAAGGCAGATGGAAATTTACCTAATATCCTCCTGTTTCTAAAATAACGACAGAGGGTGGAGTTAATTCTAATTGCACATAGAGATTTATGTGGTGTTTTAAAACCAGTTTGGATACAGTTGTTTAAGTACTGTCAGGAAGTTGCATGGGAAAATTTATAGAACGGGAGAAAATACTTGGTATTCACATTAATATTTTGGGCAATGGAATATATATATTATATATATATATCACTGTATCATGGTCTTCCCGTTGTTCATCAATTTGCTGGAGTGGAAGCCAGTAATGTCTCTGTTCGTCCTAACCCTGAGATTTTAACAGCCTCTCTTTACTCGTCCTTCCCAATGGTGCTGCATTGGAGGCTCTTTCAGTGTCAGGGGAATGAGACCCATTTTTGTTACTGTTTTGGCATATTGAATACGCCACAGGGATCTCGCCAGGCTCTGCTGTTTGGGCAGTATACACTCGGTAGCTTGCTAGGTTTTCCGAGGGGCAATTTGTGGGTGAGACTGCCTAGCTACTGGAAAATGGGGGATCTGGGTGAAGGCCCAGTTCCGATCCAAGCAGGCTTGGAGATCTCAGCCCCGGGTCCCGCATACCTGGGCTCCTCTGCCAGTTCCTTCATGCGTGAGGCTCATCCAAGCGTGTGGAGAGTAACCTTGAGCATGGCTGTGCTGGGTTCCAGAGGTCTTCAGCTGCCAGGGTTCTGCTCAGGGTGGGGAGGGAAACTCAACCCTCCCCCCCCCCGCCCCCCAGCAGTCAGGTGAAGACAACCAGGTGCAGGGGCAGGAGACTACATAGATAGGTGATAGATAGATAGATAGATAGATATCATATATCCAATAAAAATGATAAAAGTAGAATGGTAGCAACAACCAGATTGGTACAGAACTATATTCACCAATAGTGGAATGTTAAAAAAAAACTGAAGATGTTTTGGAGAAGAGTCTAATTTTTATTTTAGGTTAATTTCATATATTCTGAGCAAACATATGTACAGACAACAAAAAAAGTACTGATATGATAACAACATAATTATAGTCATTTTATCTCTGAATATTGCAGGTGACTTTTACTTTCCTTTTGAAGTTTTTAAAAATTAACTTGTCACACAGACACAAGTAAAAATAAAATAAGGAGGCAGAGCATCTCTGTGGGAAAGAATTTCCTTTACATGATGAGGCTGGATTGGCCCCTCTCCACCCCACCCACACACAGAGTAATTTTGCAGTGGTTTTATTAAAATTGTTTTTATTACCTTCCTCTGAAACAGGAAGAAAAAGGTAACCATTCACAACTTGACTCTCTATCAGTTTACTTACCAATTTACTCATCTTTTCACAGATTACTTTTGTTTTGTTTTTGGGCCACACCTGGTCAGGGTTTATTCCTGACTCTTTGCTCAGGGATCACTTCTTGCGAGCCATACCCCAGGTGGGCCACATGCAAAGCCAGCATCCTACCTGTTGTACTATTGCTCTGACCCCATATGAATGCATTTCTTTATCTTTTTTCTGAAGCTCACTTGCTCTGCACAGCGTGAGACATGATCCCTACCAACTAAATTCTCCAGGACCTATGGAGTCAGGCTGGAGCACGGAACATCTCTTTGCAAGAAAGGAAAGTCAGTCCTAACTTTAGTATAGGTCCACTGTCTTCCCTCACAGAAAAAAAAAATCATAAGGAAGAAGTGAAATAATGAGTCAAAATTTTTTTACTGAAAAAAATTGCATAGAGAAATATAAAGAGAGAGAGTCACAGAGAAAGAGAGAGAGAGAGAGAGAGAGAGAGAAAGAGAGAGAGAGAGAGAAGAGTGCTCAGGAAAGAACATGGGCTTTGTCAAAGTGGAGAAAGAGGAGAATGGCTTTTGGGAGAAGATTATATACAATTCCTCCAAATTGTCTTGATCTGAAGTTCTCCGCATACTTAAAAGTTAATCAGGGTATTATCACAGGGAAAGGCTAAGACTCTTGATGGCCCCGTCCATATTATCACAACCTTTAGATGCTCCTGTAGTTCTCTCTTCTTTGGGTGGTGCCTTAGTTTTAACCTTTTCCAAAGAGCTCAGGATTTGCATCTCAAAGGGATGTGGTCAGGTCTGCTTGCCTTTGGCCTACTTCTTGGGTTCGCCTTTTTTGTTGTTTTATTATTAAAAAAAAAAAAAACCCTCATCAGGGCCTGCAACAGCCCCCACATCTCTCTGCCTGAAATAATGGAAACCACTAACCACATGTGACTGTTTACTTTTAAATTACTTCCAATTTAATTAATTAAAATTTCAGTTCTTCAGTCCCAGTTGTCAGATTTCAAGTGCTTGGTTGTTCCATGTGACTGTATTTTGAACACTGCAGATAAAGAAAGTTTATATCATCATGAAAAGTTCTCTTTTACAGAGCTATTCAAAATTCATTGACATGGACACTATTCTATAATGAAACACTTTCATAACTTTTTTTTTCATGTATTAAGAACTGAGATGTCTGTTGATAGTTTAATTACTTCTTTGTTGTTCTAAGCTCTTCAGGCAATAAACTCTTGGGGATTTTGATATTTACTCACAGTTGTTCCATAGAACAAGCATCCAATGGCCATTTTCAAACTTATATATATATGTGTGTGTTGTATTAACTTAAATGATTATAAATGAGATGTGTGGTTTTCTAGATATATCTGTATAAACTTATTTAAAACATACTCAATAATATTAAGCTGCTAAACTTTATAGCTTTTTATTCGTAGTTTGCTTTCAAGATAAAAAAAATCCTAAAAATCTCTAATTCCAATAACTAGCATTATTCAATTCCCATGGATAAGAGGTGAAATAACCTAGTTCTTACTTTTCTTTTGAGTAGTAGCCTACTTACAACCCAGGAATTTTCAGGCTTTTCTTAATTACATTCAACTAGAACTTCCTTAAGACAATGTCTAGATAAGAATATATATTAGTTAATACTCTCCTTTTGTTTTGATTTTTACTGGGGGGCCACACCCAGCAGTGAGTGCTCAGGGTTTACTCCTGGCTCTGAGCTCAGGGATCACTCCTGGAAGAACTCTGGGTCCATATGTGGTGCCGGGTATGAAACCTGGATTGAGCACCCGCAAAGCTAGCGCCTTATCAACTGGTATATTTTTGGTCTGGGCACCCAGGAGCTTTCAGGCCAACCATTTGCCTTGAAGCACTGACATCCCAGCCAGTGAATAAACACCAAATACTGGCCCATTCCCAGCAAAGCGCTAGAAGTATGTTGGCACCCCTGTGGTGCTGGAAACTACTCCCAGCAGTGCTCCAGGGACTATACAGTGCCAGAGATGGAACCTAAAAAACAAGCCCATTGCCTCCATAACTCTACAGCTCATAGTTCTGCTGAAAGTGAAACTATTCACGTGTATACCCAGTACAGTCATTCTGATCATTGAAGAGCCAGCGACTATTCAATAAAGGATGAAAACAGCCCCTGCACAGCCCGTAGGTGTAATGCAAGACTTCAGAGAACACTGGACACTTTTTTTTAATGCTTCATTTTATTGAATCACTGTGAGATATAGTTACAAATTTTCATGTTTGAGTTTCAATCACACAATGATCAAACACCCATCCCTCCACCAGTGTGCATTCCCCACCACCAATATCCCCAATATATCCCCCTTTCCTCCCTTCCCATTGCCTCCATGGCAAACAATTTTCCTCATTCTCTCTACTTTTGGGCATTATGTTTTTCAATGTAGATACTGAGAGGCTATCATGTTTGGTCCTTTATCTACTTTCAGCACACATCTCCCATCCCGATTCCTCCAACCATCATTTTCTTAGTGATCGCTTCTCTATTCCAGCTGCCTTCTCCCTAGCTCATGAGGCAGGCTTCCAACTATGGAGCAATCTTCCTGGCCCTTGTATCTACTGTCCTTGGGTGTCAGTCTCGAACACTGACACATCTCTCTCACAGATCAGGGCCCAGCTCTGCGTAAGTAGTACTTGCTAAGGTAACTAGCATTAAGACACCTGTGGAGATTTCTAGTGCCCTAATTTCTTGTGTCAGCTTACACCATGTCACAAAGAGACCTTGGTTAGGCGCTGACTCCAAAACGTCAATATACTTCAATTTGGGAATAAACATTTCCCCAAGACAGTGACTTTTTTTAAAAAATGAAAAGAAAACAACATTAAGAGTAATTCTACATGATACCTAGAAAGTAAGGTAAACTCTTACAACAACTATCCTAGAGAGGGCCTGGAAAGATAGTACGAGAGCTTAACGTCCTGGCCTGGCAGCCTGCTGACCCCAGTTCAAATTCATGACACCACATGTGATGTGAAGTACCTGAGTACCAGCATGGACTACTACTGAGCTCAGGTCCAGAGTTGGTCCCTGAGCACTACTGGGTGTGGTTCAATCTTCATTCCCAAGTAACAAACTTAGAGATATTACTGAGTTCAAACTCCTGCCCCAGTTCCACTTCTGAGTCTTAAATGTTGGCTCTTCTTCCCCTCACCTTCTCCAGATTCTGTGCCCTAAAAATCCAGTATAGTCCTCTACTTCAAGATGCTTTTTTTTCCCAATGGAAACTTCTTAGTCATCATACTTTCATATAAAAGGCACCCAAATAGAAGAAGTGAACCCTTTTATTCCAGGAACTGTGGAGACAGAGTTGAAAGTTGTCTACCACAATCAAGGAATTCTGTTCCAAAATAGATCTGTTTGAGTATGTGATAGATATGTGCCCAGCAAAAAAGGATAGCTACTACTCCCTCCTGACTTGGTGAATTCTTGCTCTGTTGTCCTATTCTCCTCTGATACTGGGTAAAATCCCAGAAGATTCCTACAACTTCATCAGCATCTACATAGTTGTCTTATCAGAAACTAGAAACTAGCAGAGTGTCATTGTGTGGTTGGGTAGTCTGTTCAGTAATTCATCCAGAATCCATCGTGTAGAAGAAACGTCTGGACTTTGTAGCTCTGCTGTTCCTCTCCTGGGAACTGACCCTCTTCTCTAGATCTCAGCCCCCATCCACCTGCTACTTGAGTTCCTTCTGTCCCCCAGACAGTCTCTAAAGGGGGGGTTCCTTGATGCTAACCCACGCTGTCTCCATCTCAGGCCCCCATGGCTGGAGAAACACTCAGACATGCATATCCAGGGGTCAGTAGGAGTGGCCCCCCTCCCACTCTCCCATGCAGCCTGGAATTCCAAAGGAATTCCTCACACTCTCTGAGGGGACCTTTTATGGCCCCTCTCATTTAAATGAGGTGAGGGGAATGTAGCCTGACCCTCCTCCAAGGCAAAAGTCTGAAATCCCACCACACACACACACACACACACACACACACACTCCCTTTGTCATCCTTTGATGTGGGACACCTGTTGAATATTTGTGTCATTGTTCGGAACCTACAAAAATCTCAACCCAACTGAGCCTGACTGTCTTGCCATTTATGGTGGACTGAATGTGAAGACGCTTAGCACCGTGCTTGGTGTATTGCAAATGCTCAGTAAATGTAGCTGTCTTTATTAATATATTATTACTCTGAGCAGTAAAATAGGTTTCTCTTCTTTTTTTATTTCCAATTTTTTAGTGGTTCCAGGGATTGAACTGAGGACCTAGATGCAACTTTTCTTAAGTGTTCTGAGTCTCTCCTCCATATAGCTTGACCATAGTTTGGGAATCTTTGAACTTAATTAATTTGACTTTGTTCATTGCCACTAATGTAGAATCAATTTACTCTAAGTGGCAAAGAGCAGGGACAGTTTTTCCCCCCCAATAAGTGCTCAGGAGGGCCAGGAGGCCCCACCGGCTGTTCTCCACCCAATTAGAGGGTAGTTCTATGCAAGGACCCAGGGATGTGATACTGCACAGGACCAACAGTGCTCCCCAGTAGTGCACCCAATCAATCCAGAGGTGCTGGTGCCTCTGGTGCCACATGTGGCAGTGCTGAGTTGCCTCCAATACCGCTCCCAGTAGTGCTCAGGAGACCATGTAGTGCTGGGGATCAAACCTGTCTAAGGTGCATGCTATGCGTAGGCCCTAACCACTGTATTCCCAATCCCTCGAATGGCAGTTATTAGATTTTGCCTGGGAGGACTCAGGTGCTACTCCCAGCTCTGTGTTCAGGGGTCACTCCTGCTAGTACTCAGGAAAGCATTCAGAGCTGGGAACTAAAACTGAACCATTAAATGGTGCCAGGGACTGAATCGGAACGATTTAATGCATGTAAGACAAGTGTCTTAACCCTATCCTCTCTCTCTTCAAATGGCATTTTTTGTAATTCTTCATTTTTTTAATTAATCACAAAGTCATCATGATTGGGTTTCAGAAATATAATGTTTCAGCAAGAGTTCCTTCACCAGCCTTGTGGACAGCAGGTATGAGCCGGGAGTGTGGGGGCGACTAAAACCTCATGGGAAGGGGGGCGTTCCGGTCCGTCCTTCACGCCCTACCGAGGTCACCAGTTGCCCCCCACGAGCGGCTCTCCAGCACGGCCACAGCCCCAGAAGCACAAGGGCTTAATGCAGAACCCAGCAGCTTGGAGCAGAAAAGTGAAAGGACTATGCGTTAATCCAGGCAATCATTTCTGCCCAGAGGGGAAAGGGTGTTGCTCCCTTCCGCCCTCCTCCCTCTGGAAAGAAAGATGGCGGCCACATGGGAGCCTTGTGGACAGCAGGTATGAGCCGGGGGTGTGGGGGCGACTAAAACCTCATGGGAAGGGGGGCGTTCCGGTCCGTCCTTCACGCCCTACCGAGGTCACCAGTCACCCCCCACGAGCGGCTCTCCAGCACAGCCACGGCCCCAGAAGCACAAGGACTTAATGCAGAACCCAGCAGCTTGGAGCAGAAAAGTGAACGGACTATGCGTTGACCCAGGCCATCAAGTCTGCCGGAGGGGAAAGGGTGTTGCCCCATTCGCCCTCTCCTCTCTGGAAAGAAAGATGGCGGCCACATGGGAGCCTTGTGGACAGCAGGTATGAGCCGGGGGAGTGGGGGTGACTAAAACCTCATGGGTCGGGGGGCGTTCCGGTCCGTCCTTCACGCCCTACCGAGGTCACAAGTCGCCCCCCGCGAGTGGCTCTCCAGCACGGCCATGGCCCCAGAAGCACAAGGACTTAATGCAGAACCCAGCAGCTTGGAGCAGAAAAGTGAACGGACTATGCGTTGACCCAGGCCATCAAGTCTGCCGGAGGGGAAAGGGTGTTGCCCCATTCGCCCTCTCCTCTCTGGAAAGAAAGATGGCGGCCACATGGGAGCCTTGTGGACAGCAGGTATGAGCCGGGAGTGTGGGGGCGACTAAAACCTCATGGGAAGGGGGGCGTTTCGCTCCGCCCTTCACGCCCTACCGAGGCCACCGGTTGCCCCCTGCGAGCGGCTCTCCAGCACGGCCACGACTCCAGAACACAGAAACCAGTTTCTTAACTATCTGACTTTCAGTAGAAATACTTCCAGGGTCAATAGGTAAAATAGCAGAAATCCAAAACCAACATTTAATTCTTTAACCCAGCTGTACAAAGCAAATCACTTCACAATGCTTTTTCAGCATGTCTGATTTGGGGGGGGGGGGGAACTCTAAATAATAGTGGTGAATCTTTTATTGAAACAATGAATCTAATCAAAGCAGATAGAGTGTTAACTAGAATTCATCTGCCTCACAGGGACGGGGAGGGGTGGCGGGTGGGGTTTTATTGGGGTTCTTCATGGTAAAAAATAAGTATTGGTAAAGGGAAATGTGTTTGATATTTGCATTACTGAGACATAAACCTGAAAGCTTTGTAACCTTTCCCACAGTGATTCAATAAATAAATAAATAAATTTAAAAAAAAAAAAAAGAGTTCCTTCACCAGTGTTCAATTCCCTCCTGCTGATGCCCACCACAACCCCCTGACCCCATTTTCCTCCTATCCACCCACCTGCCTGTATGAGAGGTACTTTTTCACATTTTTTAAATATAACTATTGACACTGTGTGGTTTACAATACTGTTGCCAGTAAGGTCTCATGCATAATTTTACTCCCTTTCAGCCCCTCTCCTCTTCCTGTGCACACTTCCGTCCTCCAGTCTGTTTTCTCCCTTCCCTGTACCCTCCCCCACACCCCCCAGTGACATATTCCCTACTGAGAACCAATTCTCATGTTCTTTATTCCTGTGCCTTTGACGAGTGTTTATTTTTCCACTATTGTGGTTCATTATACCTCACATATGAGAGAGATAATTCTGTATAGTTATCTCTCCCTCTGACTCACTTTGCTCAGTGTGATATTCTCCAGAACCATTCACATGGCTGCAAATGGCATAATTTTATCTTTTCTTATGGCCCAGTAATATTCCTTTGTGGATATTTACCACAGGCTTTTTTTTTAATTCAATTATCTGTTTTTGTCTGCATGGATTGTTTCCAGACTTGGACTATTGTGAATGGTGCTGCAAGGAACATGGGGTGCCAAAAGTCTTTTCTGTAATGTTTTTTGGGTGATTAGGGTAGATGTCAAGAAGTGGAATTACTGGGTCAAATGGAAGATCAATAGAACCTTCCTCAAAGAAGGCATACAAATGGCTAAAAAGCACATGGGGGGTAAATGCTCTGCATCACTAATCTTAGGGAAATACAAATCAAAACAACATGAGATATCACCTTACCCCACAGATACTGATACACACCAAAAAGAATAAGAGCAACCAATGTTAGCATGGATGTGGTGAAAAAGAGACCCTCATTCACTGCTGGTGGGAATGTCAACTGATCTAGCCTTTCTGAGAAACAATATGGACATTTCTAAAAAAAAAAAACTAGGAATCAAATGGTAAATTTCAAAGCATAGGGGAAAAAAGAATAGAAAAATTATGACTGTATTTTTCAGAACAGTTTATTTTTTGAAATTCTTGCATTAGAATACTTACATTCATGTGTTCTATTGTTGGTTGCTTTTTTGAAAAATTGTTTTATTTTATATTTTTGGTTTGAGGGTCATACCTGGCAGTGCTCAGGACTTTCTCTGCGATCTGCTCTCAGAGAAGGAATTGTACCTGGGTCAGCAAGGCAAGCTCCCTACCCACTGTTCTATTTCTCCAGCCTCTATAGTTGCTTTACTTTTTTAAAAAGGAAACCTTATAAGCTGAAGGTAGCATCCAAGAGTTTCTGTACAGTGGCAAGTATGTGCAAGTCCGTGGGGCTTTCCTGAAACATATTTGTGTACTGAGGAATGTGATGGAATTGAGAGCATTTGGTTTCTTCTAGAACTCTACAATAAATCCACTCTCCAATTGCTTTTTAAAGATAAGTTTCATGCTGAGAAGTACAGAACAACTCTTACATTTCTAATGGATTTCTCCCAGAACTCAGCCACAGAGAACCTCAGTCAGCATTGACTAAAGTCAAACACCTTTAACCTGATTGTTTCCCCTGGTTGTTTCCTATAATCATTTTTAAGACATCAACTTATTTTTCTGCTTTAGCATGCATGATTTGTACTATTAATAGTTACCAAGATCCACCAAGCAGGAAGTTAGTCCATCAGGCCTAGCGCCTGATCCCTACCCTCTGTTCAATAAATATTTGTGGTGGGAGTCAAGGTTCCATCTTCAAGATGAAAACCACTGGTGGATGATTCATTTCCAAATGGTTTGTGTCCTACATATTTTAAAGAATTTCAAGACAGTTTTGTATTTGGTGAGAAGTTTCAGAATTTCTGCGGGGCAGGAATAAGATCATAGAACTTCGCATAAAAATGTGTTTGGCTAAGTTGAGAAGATACCTACTCACTTTTAATAGTGATAGTTAATTTGTTATAGAAAACACATTTTATTTTCCCTGGGTTATAATTTGAGGTCAAGTGTAGCTGAGCTACAAGGAGACAAGTACATTTTGTTCTGCATGAGCTGTCTCAAGTGAATAAAGCTAACCTGGATTTAATTATGAATACCTGGCTTGTTCCCCAAAAAGCAAGAGATCTTGCTTCAAGGGAAAAGCTGCTTCCCAAGAAACTCACTAAAATATCTTTGAGTTGTCTTCACGCTCCTCACAAAAATATAACTAAGTACAGAAGTCATGTCAAATTGCTTGTGATTTGACCCATTCAAATATGTGAATGTCTTAAACGTGCTGAAAATCGGCTTATTTTGAAGTCATAGAGAAAAGAAAAAAATCATCAACTGACTTTCACATATAGTTTAATGACTGAGCTTGCTTTAAAGTCTTTGTGTCTTTACCATATTGATCCCTTCTTTGACTTCAACCCTTTACCAAGTGCTGTGTAGCAATAGTTTTGAGATTCATCCAAAGATTGAGTGTATTTAGACCACCCAGATAATCTTGCAGTATAAACAAAACTACTCAGTCTGGTCATCCTCATCCTTTCCAGGAAAAATTGCTTAAATTCTAATAAAGGAATTTATCTGATTATTCCTAAATTAGGTTATTTGGGTTTCATCTTATGTCCTCGGAAATCTTAGGCTTTCACACCTTGGAAAAGAGGAGAAAAGAAACTAGATTTGTGAGAATGAAGTGGAATTTCTCTGCAGCTCTTGTCTGAAGAGAAGACTTGGAAGGAGTGTCAGTCACACAGATATAAAGCCAGTCTCTGGCTTGTTGGAAGTCCTCTTCTGGTTTTCTCTCCAAATAAAAGTAAATTAAAAAATAAGAACCAGAATAATAGCTGAACCCAGAGCCAGGCTTTTGATTTCTGCCGCTGGGTTTTTGTGTGGTTGCTTTCACCGATAGCCGCATCTCCCCCTCCCTCCCCACCTCTCCACTCTCTTTCAGTTACACAGCTGCTTTTTCAGAGCATATTTCCCCTATCGATTAATCACATTCAGTGACTCATTGGTGGGATTTTGTAGCATATTGTATTAGAACGAGAAATTGCCATCTCTTTACAATCTGACCAGTTTTCTTTAGTCCAAAAACCATAAAATCCGAACCTAAGATACCTTAAGAGTCAAATTCACAGTTACATACAAAGAGGTCCCCCTTACTTTTATGATAAAGCTGCTTCATCACCCATTTGATTCCATCCAAATAGAGCCACACCTCTGCAACTGAAAGCAACTGGGATCCATTCCAGTGTTGTCTATTATTAATGGCTTTTGCTAGTCCACTTCTAAATGTATTCTTTCCATGTGTATAATCTTATACTTATTTTCATGGTCAGCCCATATAAATAGGTCTGACTGCTATTTGATAAATTCCTCTGATTAAAAATATCTTTAGAACATGATTAAACTGAAAAAAAAGAGCATGATTAAACTGTATTTAAAGGAGCTAACGCTTCAGAATGAATATCTTTCTATTTGAAAAATTGGGTAGGAATTGCAAATTTCCAATGTCATTTTCTAAATTGATAACAACTGAAAATTCACATACTTTTTTATCTTTAGAAATGGAGTTTCTTAAGACTGGAACTAAACATCCATTTTTTTCTGTGGCTTCTACTACAACATCTAGCAACCTATAGATAATCTATTGAGATAGACTTAAAGAAACATTGAAAATGCTGAAAAGCACAAAGAAATGATTTTCTGTTATCTATCTCTGTAGAGGTCGTCTCTGTTTACTTTTTATATGCATAAATACTTTAACTAAGATATACATATTAAATTTTGTGTGTTAAATGTATGCTAAAATATTTTAGCCTATAGTATCTATATATCTATATGTCCTGACTTATACTCTATAACTATAATACAGTAATTAATTACTTTTTTAACCACCAGACTGAATTTTCCAAATTTGTCAAAGAGTGAGAACAATCATAGTTGTTTTTTCTTGTACAGTTTGTATAGCTAAGTCATTCAACGAAATTGTAGAAGGAAAAGAGTAAACCTTGTTCCTTGCTTAATCAAGGTAGTAGATTGATTGAAAGATAACCAAAATTTTTTAACTTTTAAGAATTTTAGCAGATTCTTTAAATCATGCTATTCTTATCCATCTTGAATTTACAGGCAAATTTCTAATCATTCATGTTGACCTTTTTCTTAGCTCATGAACTGAGGAACAGGGTTTGAAATTTAAGTCCTGACTTACAGAAGATTATCTTACAATTCAGTGTAGTTGGGGATTGAAATCGTTTTGTTTTTCAAGGAACCAGTATTGCTTCTGCTTAAGAAATTTAAACCAGTATGTCTTTTTGGTTTTTTGATCCATGGGTTCTTGGCAGAGCATACTTTGACAGTGTATCTTAAAAATTACATTATTTTTCTCCAAAGCATAAAATATAAATAATTTCCCATAGGCAGTTACCATAACTTATTTCCTATGCATCTTTCAAAAACTTGCCTGTGAATTTACAAGTGTGTATGCATTCACATGTGTATACTTAGACATTTATAGGGAGTCTATCGGTGGACATGGGGCATGTGACACCTATATATTCCTGCATGAAGCTTAAGACATATATATTCTTGCTTTTTGTGGGGTCAGGTGGTAGGGGATGGACATATCTAGCAGTACTCGGATGCTATTTCTGACTCCGCTCAGGAGTAACTCCCAGAGGTACTCAGGGGGTCACCAAGGTAAATCACAGTGGTCACATGCAAGGCACATGCCTTCCTTTCTGAACCATCTCTCCAGCCAGTATTTGTTTTATATGAGAATTAACAGAGATTGATACTTTGTTGTCCCTGAACAAAGTACATGATTGGTTTGCCTCTTACCAGAGTCAGGCTTTGTATCTGCACTGAAGGAGGAAAACATCTAAATATTTGTTTTAAAAATTCCTCTTAATATAAGTAATATTTGATAATTTTTAGCTTTTATTTTCATTGTTGTTTGGAGGGGGAGCCACAACAAGCAATGCTTAGGGCTTACTCCTGGCTCTGTGCTCAGAGACCATATGTGGTACCAGGAATTGAACCAGGGTTCCACGCATGCAATGCAAGTGCCTTACCTTCTGTTCTATCTCTCCTGCTCCAGCTTCTATTTTGAAAATGAATTTTCTTTAGCTATATAAAAACTCAATTCTAGATTGATTAAACAAGTCTTTAAAAGATCACCAATAAAGTTTAATCAGTTACAGTATATTACAGTTTTTAAAAATTCCTGTCATCAAGAGATATCATCAAGAGCTAATACAGGGGTTACCGCACATTCTGACCATGCTTACACCTTCATCACTACATGGTCTCCTGTGTGCCATTGAGTGCAGCCTTGGAGGTCTCTAAGCACTGCTGATGTGTCCCGGCTAACCACAGGATCCAGGCAGTACCACATCCACAGGCCCTTGCATTGAAGCACCAGTCTGGTTGGCAGGGAATCTCTAGAAGGGACCCTGAGCTTCGTAAGCACTAGTTGAGAACTTCCTCCACTGTACCACCCCCCCAAAAAAAGACATGTGAAATGGAAAAAGGTTTACCACCTAGGCAACACTAGATCTCTAGCAAAATATGTAGATTCCAACCTGTCCATCTCACTCAAGAGGGAATTCAGATTGCCAATAAACATAAAAAGATGTCCGACTTCATTGCAATAAGGAAACTGTGAATTAAAACAACAAAGAGACATCATTACACTCCCACTTGATTGGCAAAAATATTTTAAAGTCTGGCAATACCAAAATCTAGCAAGGATATGAAGTAACAGGATATCTCATACACTGTTAGTGGGAGTATAAATTGGTCAAAAACCACATCGGAAAAGGATTTGGCATCATTTGATAAAACTGATGTTATGCAAGCCCATGACCTAGCACTTCTATTCTTAAACATAAGAGCAGTTGCACATTTTCCTCAAAGAAAGGATTTTGCATATGCACCCACAGTAAGTACCAGCACGCACATGTTCCTAACAGCTTAATTGGAAACATCCCACAAGTCTATCAACAGCAAAATCAATAAGGAAGTTGTGGTAGAGTCATGCAATTAAATATTACTCGTCAACTAAAATAAATGAGTTACAGCCAGATAAAACAATATGGATGGGTCATATGAGCTTTATATAGAACCAAAGCAGCCAAGACAAAGAAATATATAGTATGGCTCCACTTATGTAAAACTCAAAAGGGTGTGAGGGACAAAGAATATTGCGCAGAGATGAATACATGGAATGGAAAAAAAACAGCAAGAGAATCAAGTAGAAAGAAAAGCACACAGGTCACAATTGTGGTGAGTGGGGGTGTGACCTGGGCAGTTGGTTACCTACCTATTGGCTTCATAACTTTTGGCAAGTTATAAATGGTTTTTTGAAGGGGGGGAAAGGTTGTTTGCTTGCTGAAAAGATAGAGAAGGAGAAGAAACTGGCCTCCAAATGTCTCAGGGAAATTGCCTTTCAGGGGAAATGATAAAGAGAGTCCCATCCATCTCCTTTTGTTGTAACTCCCAGTTGTCTGTGCCAGGGATCTTGCTGGCTCTGGGGTAACCCCTCTGCTGCCACCATTCATGTGCAGAGCAGTTCTGGAACATGTCCATTTGAACAAGGGGACTTCCATCAGGAGTGGGTAAGAGCAGCAGGGTGATAGCTCCTAAGACTTGGCACTACTCTTCTTGACTTCCAGGAGTTCTTTTTGTGAGTGAGGCTGGGGAAAGCCACCTCGCTCTGTGACCACAGACAAGAGAACACATTGGCTGTGAGCCAGGCAAGCACAGGCCCTCTGTGCCTTTGCCAGAGGAAGTGTGTGGCAGCCTACAAAGGCATGGAGTTTACACATTAGGAGTTCTCTAGAAATGGGGAAGCTCCTGCCTCATGTCTGTGTAGATGACAGTACATGGTCTGAATTCTGTTTTTTGGGGGGGAGGGGGGGCACACCCAACGACGCTCAGGAATTACCCCTGGCTCGAAACTTAGGAATCACTCCTGGCAGTGTTCAGGGAACCATATGGGATAATAGTGATCAAATTCACAGATCACCTGTGACTTGTTGGTGCCACATAAACTAACAGGAACCACTTCATAGTTCTGGAGCCATACCATCAATCAACCTGACCCTTGAAGTGATTTTCTGGCTCTCCCGGACACACAAATTGCTTTACACCAGTATCAAGCTATCCTCTGGCCTGTTGTTAAATTTTCTTTTCACATCTCAGGGGAGTCTCTAGAGGGAAGGTGAAAGACTCAGGGTCCTGGGTTGTTAGGGCGCTCATTCCATTGCCTTGACCTGGTGAGTGGACTTTGGCACAGAATGGTGGGCATCTTGGGCCATTGGGGAAATTCATTTATAGGCTCCCTGTGACTCGGAGCTGCTTGCTGGGAGCTGTTTTTCCTGTGGCTGAAGGATTCCTGGGAATGCTGCTCAGGCCTGTCTCTGCCCGTACCATCTGTTCCCTTTCCATTTACAGTAGATGGCTTTACAGCTGTAAACAAGCTTGGCTTTTTTAATGATTACTCACGGTGTGTGGGAACAATGTATGTGAGTGACACACACACAGCTCTGTCAGGATCGCCCCAGTGATCAAGCAGAAAACATATCCTGGCATATTTTCTAACAAGACGCAAAGGCGGAAGGGCGTTCCTCCTTTGTAAGACAAGCTGGAAATAGATTAACTCAGAAACTAACCTGTAGCTCTTTACATGGGGCCCTTGGATTTCTCTCAGTATATTAGTGCAAAAGTTGGTATAAACCAGACACCAGTTCACTTATCACCTGTCTGATAATACCCAAGGACTTGTTGTGTACTTATAGATAGATTGTTTTCAGGAAAATCTTCAGGCATGTAAGACCTTTATTTTTTCCATAGTTGTATAAGAACATTGATTCTCATGAAAAGATGTCCCTGCTTTAGTCATGTTTGAGATTTCTGGTTCTGGATGATGATAAAAGTGGATGCAGAGTCATACCCGAATTAAGTCACGTAAACTCAGAAACAGCAGCAAACAGTCACAGATATATGTTTATAGATGAAAATATCCACATCTGTCCTATCAGTTAATAGAAGTATAAGGAAATAGCAATATTAATTCTATTGGTTGTGATGGAGGTGAGTCTACTTTGTTCTCTACAACAGTCAATCTTTTGTCAATATCCTAAAAGGAGTTCTTCTCATGGCAAACATTCTCTACGTTCAGAATAAATATGAGCAGCTGTATATTTTCTCAGGAAAGTGAAAAGACCAGAAGTGGCTCATTTCATATTGAGTATACAAAGTAAGGAAATGAGCCATAAGTTTGAGGTTTCCCTTAACTTGCCCTATCGGCTGAACTTGCTGTGCCTGGCACTTATTCGTTCAAGTCTGCAAGTATGTCTATATTTATGTATGTCTGTATGTATAAATTTTTGTTCTTAGTGGGGTCCCCAGAGTCACCTCATGGCAGTGGGTGAGTGGGTGGGGCATTTCTCAAAGCATCTACTCTGTCACTTAAGCCACTCCCAAGCTTCAATATGTAAAGGGCTCGGTGGGGCAGCACGACTGTCCTGGTCTGGAGGCCAAGTTCCATAGAGCGCGTAGGAAGCGATGCCGCTCTCAGGAATGCAAGACTTAAGAAAAGCTTTTTGTTGAGGGAGGTAAGAGTTGAGCTTTGGTTACTATCTAGAAGGAACCACAAAGGAGAAGGCAGAAAAATAAAAAGTATTTTGGGAATTTTTTTCTACCACCTTAGGCCTGAGGCACACTTACCTTTGCTTAGTGGAATCCAAGGCTTCAGTTGGCCTGGATTTCCTCTGAGTTGTGTTCAGACTGCTTTTCACTGTTCTAAGCATGCAGGTGCCTTGCTCAATTTCCTGCCATGGTATAGTTTTCCCACCAGTCCAAGTGCCCTTGACCCCAACCATCCCCTTAAGCTCTTCCTCAGCTTTTGGGGGTATCTCAAACAGAACTTTCTAAGTTGGGAGTCTCCTGCTTCCACAGCCCCCATTCCACAATTCATTGCTTTGGCCTTATGTGTCTTACATTTCAGTAAGTTGTAGCACTGTGTAATTATTGCTTAGAGTTTAGCTGTGATTATTAAGAATGCACAATCCTTGAAGGGAGAAATTTTATCTCACTTATTATATTCTTGCATCTGGCACTGTGAGTAATATACTGTGGCACTCAGCAAATGTGTGTATTCCTTTGAGCTCTAGTCACCTTTCATTTTTAGACACAGAATCAGGCTGAAATTTACTACTTAATTATTTACTGATAATTAAGTCAACATTTAATGTAGATGACAATAGAACATGGATAGTATTTATCAAGTAGCATTTAGATTAGAAAAATTAAAAAAGTAAAACAAACTTCTTATTTTCTTGGAATGTGCAACTATTAGAATTGGACTAGAGTAGGGTTAGAGAGAGAGAGAGAGAGAGAGAGAGAAGAGAGAGAAGAGAGAGAAGGGGTTAAGGCTCTTGCCTTCTATGTGATTAACCTTAGTTGGATCCCTGGCACCACATATGGTTCTCCAAGCACTATCAGGAGTGATAGTGTAGAACTAGGAATTAGCCCTGAATACCACTGCGTATGGCCCCCAAAAAACAAAAATGAAAATAAAATTGTCAAAGGACAGAGAGGAGACTGGTGTGACTAGAGGTTTTATTGATATTTGGGGGCATAGGGACAATAAAATGGTGGAAATAGTAGAATTTTCCTTGGCTGGATGCCTTTTGAGACCCATGAGAGACTGGCATGGTTTACTCAGTTGATCCCAATTCAACATTTATTGACTTCCAACTTGATGGAAAGTACTGTGCAAGATATTGTGACATATTCAAAGATTTTATTTCAAAGAAGCTTTAGTTTTCAAGTGATTACAATTTAATGAGAAAAACAGAAGGTGTCTGTAATAGCATAGGACTTTGAGTCTATGAAGGGGAACATTAATTCCTTCTGAAAAGATCTGGAAAATCTTCATGGGAGAGGTGACATTTCCAGCAAGGTGTTGAAAGTTGAGTCACTGCAGAGAAGAAACACATCCAAATATGCTTAACATTAAAAGGTCAAGGATTTGAAGCACTTACAATAGGGAGTATCTTAGGACTTTTGAGCAGGGAAATGAAAAAAACGTAAGATTTTTTTCATGTCTTTAAATGTATTTTTTTTTATGTAATCCCATATCCAAGAAGTCCAATAGTCTAAAGGTTTGTGGATCCATTTCTTCTCCTTCTCCTCCTCCTCATTCTGTTCCTTCTCCTCCTCCTCCTCCTCCTCCTTTCCTTCCGTCTCTTCCTCCATCCCCCTCCAGTTCATCCTTCTCCTCCTATTCATCCTCCTCCTCCTATTCCTTCCTCCGCCTCCTTCTATTCCTCCTCCTCTTCCTGTCGTTCCTCCTCCTCCTTCTGTTTCTGGCTCATGGTACCATATTTCCATGTGTCTTTAGTCATTTTATTGATTTATTTGTTTTACTGTAAGTCACTGAATAGTACTAGTTGGAAACTTGTGAGAATTCTTATTGGCTTATGATGTGCCTTTTTCCAGAGAGAATTTATTCTGCCAGGCAGCTAAGACCATCACCAGTTTGGGAGTATTTAAACTAAATTTAAATGTAAGGACCAAGCCTTGGGTATCTGTGTTGCTATTGTTGTTGGTTTTGTTGTTTTTAATCATCCTGGTGATGGCAATCTAGGTTGTAAATCTAGAAGGAAAAAAAATCACTTATGGTTTCAACTTCCCAGGCCAGTTTTTCTCCACTCCTCTTCTGAACACCGAGGAAATGTAATTCTGTGGTTCACTGGCCTCTGATGTATGCTGGGGTCTTTGCACTGCTCCTCCATCCCCGTACACTGAAGACCTCATCTTCCTGCTTTGGGGTCTCTGGTTGTCAGGCTGCTCCCCTTACACTGTCCTGGAGTTTCTTCTCTTTCCTCTGTCTCTGTTTATTGAGGTCTTTTGCTTCTTCCTGAGGGGAAATCTCCTTTCAGTGCTCTGTTTACCACTCTGGGTTTGCACCTTGATGCAAATGGCCTCATTTGAATATGTTTCTATCTCTTGACTGTAATCCAGTGATTCCAGAGGCTGCTTTTTGTCATTTGGTCATCATTGAAAAGTATGGTGTTTCAGAGCATGATCAAAATGCCCATCCAACCACATCTTACTAAACAGCAGTCTCAAATAAGCTTTGTCCTTCAGGCATCTAGTTCTGTACTGGGAAGACTGAGGGGGTCAGGGGAAGTTACTGGGGAAATTTAGGAGGTGATTTTTAGTAGTCTGAGTCATCCATACTGGACATCATAACCTGGGCATTTGGTGTCAGACCAAGAGAGAGTAAGTTCAGTTGTAAATTTGTCTGTTGAGCATTTCTGGTGAACAAGTTGATATGAGCTTGGAAAGATGTTTCTGGAAAAGAGAGGTTGAAAGTAAAGATGGAGTTTAATGTACTGCCTCAAAGGAAATGATTAAAGCCATGGGACACCAGGTGTTATGTGGAGAAGGAACCCTGAAAATGCTTCTGTGTTAGGATCAGAGATAGAAAATATGAATCAAGGACCACAGCTAAGAAGGTGTGGCCAGAGAAGTAGAAAAAGAGGACCCAGAAGATATTGTGGCAAATAAGAGAGGCTTACCTTAGATCTCTGAGATCTATTTCTATTTATTATACACAAGCTTATATTGGTTTCATAAATACAACACAAAGACCTGGCATTTATATACGTTGAAAAATGATCAGAATATGTCTCCCAGTTGTCTTTTCTTAACAATATTCCATTTTTCTAGTCAATGTTATTGATATTGTTCCCCAAGATGGTTATTGATTCTTACAGCTTACTTATTTTATAACAAAGTTTGTGCCTCTTGATGCCTTATATCCATTTGTCCTTTTCCCTCTGTAGCCTTCTCCCTCTGTAGCCGCCATTCAGTTCTCTATAGGTGATCTCTGGTTGTTTTGCTTCTGAGTATTGACTGATTGATAATGGAGCGATAGCACAGCGGTAGGGCATTTGCCTTGCACGCAGCCAACATGGCCGACCCGAGTTCGATTCCTCCGCCCCTCTCGGAGAGCCTGGCAAGCTACCGAGAGTATCTCGCCCGCACGGCAGAGCCTGGCAAGCTCCCCGTGATGTATTCAATATGCCAAACACAGTAACAACAAAGTCTCCAATGGAGACGTTACTGGGCCCGCTCGAGCAAATCGATGATCAACGGGAGGGCCTTTACTTTACCTTTACTTTACCCAGAGGTGCTCAGGGACTGTTCCTGACTCCCCTTTGGGGTCATTCCTGTTAGTGCTCAGGGTACCAGGAGACCCTGTGAAGTGAGGGATTGAATCCAGAACTTCCAACGCAAAGCATTGTTCTCTGGCTCATTGAGCTATGTCTCTACACCCTGCTTTGCTTTTAGATTCCACATAGAAGTGAAATCTGTGTTTCTGTCTGACTTAATGTCATCACTATAATCCCTTCAAGATTGATTCATGCTGTAGCAAATGTCAAGATCACATTCTTTTTTCACAGCTAAATAGTATTTCATCATGCATATTTATTACATCATTTTTAATCCATTGATGAACACTTAGGTTGTTTTCATATTTTGCAAAAACAAACACAGGGATGCATGTACCTTTATGAATTGTTTTCTTCAGATGCCTCAAATATTTTTAAAAATACAACTACCATGTTTTACTACATAATAGTTGCATATTTTATGCCAGAATTTTTTTGCAAAATAATAGGGCTTTGCTATTATGTGAAGCATTTTTTAAGAAAAAAATATGCTGATATTGTTTAAAAATTATTCATTGCCAAATTGTCTTTAGTGCCTTTATGATAGACAAAAGACTTGTGAATATATTAAAATAGTCCAAATCGATGTACATCATTTCTTCATGACAGTTTAACAAAATTTTTCTAGTTTGGAAAAAAAGCAGTTAACACATTGGTTGTTTCTAATCTGTGTAGTATAGTTAATATGTTGCACTTGAGAAAATTTGCTATAGTTTTTCAAACTTACAAAATTGAGCTTTCTGTGTCCAAAGATTCTGTGTAGCTATCACTGGTTTCCTTGGTTTTCTTATCTGACATGCTGTCCTCAGCACCACTCATGAGCTGTGTTTACTTTGTGGCCATGACAAAGTGCGTCATCTTTAGATCCTTCCATTCAAAATACTCATTGCTTTCAACTTTTTGACAACTGTTTCCTGTGGTATATAGTCTCAACTCTTAGTTACAACATGCATAACTTCCAAGGACATGAGCTTAATTCCAGTGTGTGCTAATTGGTGGGGCTGGAGTGATAACATAGCGGGTAGGATGTTTTTCCCTTGCATGCAGCCGACCCGGGTTCGATTCCTCCATCCCTCTCGGAGAGCCTGGCAAGCTACTGAGAGTATCTCGCCCACATGGCAGAGCCTGGCAAGCTCCCCATGGCATATTTGATATGCCAAAAACAGTAACAACAAGTCTCACAATGGAAACGTTACTGGTGCCCACTTGAGCAAATCGATGAACAACAGGAGGACAGTGCTACAGTGCTACAGTGCTAATTGGTGATCACTGCTCTTCATGCACTTGTAGAGACAGTACAAGTGGTCTCTAAAGGATGTTTCCATATGCAAGATATATGGCAACATATATCTTGTGGCTGTACTATAGTTGTTAGGCCATTGGGAATGATTGCCTGTTACATCTTATCATGGAGAAGTTGCTTCATTTCATTTAAAACAGGAGTTTGGAAACTGAAAGAGCAATATATTTCAGTCTATCACTGGCCAATGAGCAGTAGAGCTTTGCAAGCTCAGGAAGAAGCATATCTTACCAATCACATGACTTACTCAGGCAGCTTCATCTGCTCTCCAGCTCCCTTTGTACCCATAGTGTTAAGTGAAGATACTATTCGTACTGTAGAGCAATAAACACCTTTGAGGGTGGACTTTCTGCAGCATACTGACAGTGCTCTTGTGCTGAGAATTCTCAGCTCATGGTTTGCAGTGCACAGGAAGGCAAATGTGCATCTATATGGTACAATGTATGTGAATACATTGCTGCTATGTTTACCTTTAAAGTGATGTGACAGAAGTATGTCATGTGACAATTATGCAATGAAAGGTTATAAAACATTTTTTAACTGAAATCACCCGGGTATGGTTATGTGGTATCATATGATTCGGCTTGGTACATTCCTAAAGTGGTTGGAGGCTAAGCAGAGGGAGAAAGTATTGTTGGATTTGATGCCTTGGGAACCAATGAGGGCATCTTAGATCCAGTTTAAATACAGTGTAAGGGAAGAAGCAAGATTCTAAGAGGTTAAGGGGGGAAAAGTAGAAAGTGAGTATGTAAAGACAGTGAGATTAGAGACTTCTCTTATTTATTTTTATAAGGACCTCCTTTAGTGATGCTAGGAAGGTGTGGGAGCCAGTCCCAGTGATGCTCAGTATAAACTTATGAAAGTTTGCACTGAGCGTCATTGAATGCCCAGGATTAAACCCAGGACCTTGCACATGCCTGGCATGAGCTCTACTGCTTTGATCTGCCTCCCCATACACTAGAGACCATGCTTTTAAAACAGTTGGCAATAAAAAGAGCCTGGGGGGAAAATGTTTCCTTGTAGACTAAGAAATATTTTTGAAAGATGGTCTGAGGGAAAGAGAAATTCATAAGGATGCCAATAACAGAGAAAATTTACAAGGAAGCAGAAGTATCATAATTGGGTGTAGGTTCTGGAGGAGAGGGAAGGAATTGGCATGCAGATACAAGTTGGGGCTGGCTACAGTAGGGAAATGGAATCACTTCCTTTGCCCCAGTTAAGGCTGGGTGAGAACAGGATACTGAGTGATCAATGACAGATTTCCTAGACAGATGAGATGTTGATACGAGAGATGCTTGGCTGCTTGAGGAGAGTGGGAAAGGATAACAGCCTAATGACAATAGTGAACCTTTGAAGGAATCAACTTTGTACCCCACAAAATATAACAACCAAGAGATTGAAGGATCTGGGTTGGTGGTTTTGGTAAAATGAATGGCAATGTGACATCCCAAATATTCCCCAGGATCCTCCAGATCTTCCCATGTGGTCTCTTCCCAATACTCTAGCGGACTCATGTTGGCTTCAGCACATTCCTCTTTTCTTTTCAATGTCGCCCTCACTTTTGGGAAACTCCTCTTTTCTTCTCCATGTGGCCCTCACTTTTGGAATTGTGAGCCTATGTCTGTGGAAGGGAAGATGAGCTATTTTGTTCTATTTTGGACATCTAGAGTCTAAGGAGTACTTTTTTTTTTTTGCTTTTTGGTTCACATCCAGCAATGCTCAGGGGTTACTCCAGACTCTGCACTCAGGAATTACTCCTGGCGGTGTTGGGGGGACCATATGGAATGCCAGGGATTGGACCAAGGTCGACCACATGCAAGGCAAACCCTACCCACTGTACTATCGCTCTGGCCCCTGAGGAGTATTTTTAACCAATAAGTATTTAAAAGAGGTTTGCAGTGTTGAAGAGAAACACAAAATTCATAATATTAATATTTCAAGGAGGGGGGATAAATGAATTCTTGTCTGGGTATGAAGGGTGTGAAATGGAGCCATAGTGACAGTCCGGGCCTAAGCTGCTTGGTGAAAATTATTGAATGAATAAGAATGATGCTTGCCAGAGAGAAGTTTCAGGAAGTTAATTTAACATCTTGGAAGAAGCCAAAGACATGAAGTAGGACACAAAACAGTGGAAAAAGCATATTTGAGTGAAAATAACAGGCAACATATAGGGACTGATGGCTGTGATGACTGAGGGGGCAACATGTCAGTCACTTTTGGATAAAGCTCTTGTTTTGGATTAGTGAGACGAAGGCCAGACTTTATTTATGAGAGAAGTAACCTGAGACTATGTCCTGAAGTCAGGACAGAATCAAGGCAGGATAACTCCGGACCCTCTTTGTACAAATTGCACCTCTTCAAAAACATGCTCATATAGATCATAGCTAAGAGGGTAATTGGAACCCCTATCCTTTGCCTGCCACCTCAAGAAGTGGGTTTGCTTCAGATCCTTTGTCAGGACAGTAGGTGCCTAGAAATGTCTTCCTGGGGCCTTTGTGGTTAATCCCACATTTGTCCAGTACGGAGCTCAGATGTCATGACTACACAAAGCAGGTAAGCAACCATAGAGCAGGACGTTGGCAGAAATTTCAGCAAGGGGGCATCTAGAATGGTACCCTGGGTTGTGGCCAGACATCAGGAAAGAACTCTTTTCCAAAAGAGTGCTGGTAATCAATGAAATCAAACATGCTCTCCTGCCTGCTCATTTGCAAAGCATTTCCATTTCAGGGGAGATTTCTATAGCTCCTCCTAAGAGCAGTTTAATGTGAAGACTTTGTTATGAGCATGTTATATTCACAATTAGGCCTCCTTGATCAATATTTAGATTCAGAGCCAAATCTGAGGAAATCAGCTTTCAGTTATATTCAGTTGCTGGAATTGCATAATGAAGAGTATATTTGTGTGTTTCTTTCTGCATTTGAAACAAATGTGGGAGAACATATGGGAACCATTTTCCTTCTTTCCCCAACCAAACTTGGGATATGGATGTGAATGGAGATTAGAGATCTAAAAATTGCAGTGATTTCCACCCACCCAGCCCAACATCCTCTCCCAGTGTGGACCTGTATGGTCTCTTGGAGGAATGATGGGGCCTTGAGCAGAGAGACCACCCCTAAGCCACAGAGAGGGCTGGAATGTTGGTACTGAAAGGCTAAAGGGCCCTGGAATTCTGAGTGTGAATGGCTTTTCTTTTTTGACAGAATAAGAAAAGCTAATCCTTTCGGGGAGGGAGGTGGAATAACTTATAATTGACTTCCTCCCCCATTTTTGAAAGTCCACATGATGTATCCAGTAATTATAACTCACATAAAAACTTAATTGTATAGAAATTGCAACAGGGAATTATATGATGAAAATATAATTGGTGGGGCTGGGGACATATGGCCCAGTACTCAAGTGCTCACCTCACATGTCTGGGGCCCTGAAATTGAACTTTGGCACTGAAAATACATACTAAATATAATATAATTTATATATTTTGTTGAGTTTACAAAAGTTATCGCATTGAATTGAATTGTCTCCCTATTTCCAGCTTAGTGTGATTTTCTCCTTCCATCAAGCCCAACACTTTTCTAGTATATAGGGGACATAAAAAAAAAAGACTTGTATGCCTCCATAAAATTAAGAAGGTAGAGATTGTATCAACAATCTTCTCAGACCATAATGCGCTGAAATTAGAAGTAAATCACACACAAAAACAGAAAACTAAATCAAACACCTGGAAATTAAACAGTGCACTATTGAACAACGAGTGGATTAGACAGGAAATCAAAGAGGAATTCAAAAGATTCCTAGAAACGAATGAAAATGAGAACACGAGTTACCAAAACTTATGGGACACAGCAAAGGCTGTGTTAAGAGGAAAGTTTATAGCTCTACAAGCATTCCTCAGGAAGGAGGAGCGAGCACACATAAGTAACCTAACCTCACAGCTTAAGAGCTTGGAGAAGGACCAAAAAAAGGAGCACAACCCGAACAGGAGGAAGGAAATAATAAAACTCAGAGCAGAGATTAACGAGATGGAAACACAAAAAACAATCCGAAAGATCAATGAAACCAAAAGCTGGTTCTTCAAGAAAATTAACAAGATCGATAAGCCTCTAGCAAAACTCACAAAGAAAGGGAGAGAGAAAACCCTAATAAACCGAATCAGAAATGAAAAGGGGGTCATTACAACAGAAACCACAGAAATTCAGAGGATCCTCAGGGAGTACTTTGAGAAGCTTTATGCCACAGAACATCAAAACCTCGAGGAAATGGATAAATTCCTAGACTCCTACAGACTCCAAAGGCTGAACCAAGAAGACCTGGAATACCTGAACAGACCTATCACCATCAAGGAAATTGAAATGGTAATAAAAAGTCTCCCCAAGCACAAAAGTCCTGGCCCGGATGGATTCACTAGTGAATTCTTCCAAATCTTTAAAGAGGACTTACTCCCGATGCACTTTAAGCTTTTCCACGAAATTGAAATATCAAAAACACTTCCGAACAGTTTCCATGAAGCAAATATCACACTGATACCAAAAGCAGACAGAGATACCACAAAGAAAGAGAATTACAGGCCGATATCCCTGATGAACACAGATGCAAAGATCCTCAACAAACTACTAGCAAATAGAATCCAACTACTCATCAAAAAGATCATACACCATGACCAAGTAGGATTCATCCCAGGGATGCAAGGATGGTTTAACATTCGGAAATCAATCAACATAATCCACCATATCAACAAAAGAAAAGATAAAAAGCATATGATCATATCAATAGATGCAGAGAAAGCATTTGATAAGATCCAGCACCCCTTTATGATGAAAACCCTAGCCAAAATGGGTATAGAGGGGACCTTCCTCAACATAATTAAAGCCATCTACCACAAGCCTACAGCAAGCATCATCCTCAATGGGGAAAAACTAAGAGCCTTCCCTCTAAGATCAGGGACGAGACAGGGATGCCCACTCTCTCCACTGCTGTTCAATATAGTACTGGAAGTACTTGCAATAGGGATTAGGCAGGAAAAAGATATTAAGGGCATTCAGGTAGGAAAGGAAGAAATCAAGCTCTCACTATTCGCAGATGATATGATACTCTACTTAGAGAACCCAATAACTTCCACCAAAAAACTCCTAGAAACAATAGATTCGTATAGTAAAGTTGCAGGTTATAAAATCAATACCCAAAAGTCCATGGCTTTCCTATATGCAAACAGTGAGAGAGAAGAAAGCAACATGAAAAAAACAATCCCATTCACAATTGTGCCCCAGAAAATCAAGTACCTAGGAATCATCTTAACTAAGGAAGTAAAGGACCTGTACAAAGAAAACTACAAAACGCTACTTCAGGAAATAAAAGAGGACACGAGGAAATGGAAAGATATCCCCTGCTCATGGGTCGGGAGACTTAACATTGTCAAAATGACAATACTACCGAAAGCATTGTATAAATTCAATGCAATCCCTATAAGGATACCCATGACATTCTTCAAAGAAATGGAGCAAACACTCTTGAAATTTATATGGAACAATAAGCCCCCACGAATAGCTAAAGCAATTCTTGGGAAAAAGAAAATGGGAGGAATCAACCTCCCGAACTTCAAACTGTACTACAAAGCAGTAATAATTAAAACAGCATGGTACTGGAACAAAGGCAGAACTGCAGACCAATGGAACAGGGTTGAATACACTGACATCTCTCCTCAATCATATGCTCATCTAATCTTTGATAAAGGTGCAAGTAATGTGAAGTGGAGTAAGGAAAGCCTCTTTAATAAATTGTGTTGGCATCACTGGACAGCTACATGCAAAAAAATAGGCTCAGAACTCTGCCTAACACCATGTACAAAAGTAAGATCAAAATGGATTAAAGACCTCAACATCAGACCAGAAACCATAAGGTACATTGAAGATAAAGTTGGCAAAACCCTCCATGACATTGAAGCTAATGGTATCTTCAAAGATGCCACGCCACTGGCCGAGCAAGTGAAAACAGAGATAGATAAATGGGACTATCTTAAACTAAGAAGCTTCTGCACCTCCAAAGAAACAGTGACCAAAATACAAAGACAGTCTACAGAATGGGAAAGGATATTCACCGAATACACATCTGACAAGGGGTTGATATCCAGGATATACAAAATACTGGTTAAACTCCACAAGAAGAAAACATCCAACCCCATCCAAAAATGGGGCAATGAAATGAACAGAAACTTTCTCAAAGAAGAAATCCGAATGGCAAAAAAGCACATGAGAAAATGCTCTACATCATTAATCATCAGGGAGATGCAGATCAAAACCACAATGAAATACCATCTCACACCTCAGAGACTGGCCCACATTCAAAAGAACAAAAGCAACCGATGCTGGCGTGGATGTGGCGAGAAAGGGACACTCCTTCACTGTTGGTGGGAATGTCCACTGGTTCAGCCCTTCTGGAAAACAGTATGGACAATTCTCAAAAAATTAGAAATTGAGCTCCCATTTGACCCAGCAATACCACTCCTGGGAATATATCCCAGAGAGGCAAAAATGTATAGTCGAAGTGACATCTGCATTTGTTTGTTCATTGCAGCACTCTTTACAATAGCCAGAAACTGGAAGAAACCTGAATGCCCAAGAACAGATGACTGGTTAAAGAAACTTTGGTACATCTACACAATGGAGTACTATGTAGCTGTTAGAAAAAATGAAGTCATGAAATTTACATACAAGTGGTACAATATGGAAAGTATCATGCTAAGCGAAATGAGTCAGAAAGAGAGGGATAGACATAGAAAGATTGCATTCATCTGGGGGATATAAAGTAACAAAGTATGAGATTAATGCCCAAGAATAGCTGAGATCAGCACCAGGAGGATTACTCCATAACTTAGAGGCCAGCCGGGTATCCTAGAGGAAAGGGCAGTTCAGATAGAGAAGGGAGCACCAAATAAAGGATGTTTGGAGGATCCTCCCAGGAGGGGAGATGCATGTCGAAAGTAGACTATGGACTGAACATGTTTGCCACTCAATGCCTCTTTTGCAGACCACAACACCCAAACGGAGAGAGAGAACACAGGGGATTGCCCTGCCACAGAGACAGGGGGGATGGGAGGATGGGGGTGGGAGGGATATTATCCATGGTGGTGGAAAATGGGCACTGGTGGAGGGATGGGTATCTGATCATTGTATGATTGAAACCAAAGCACAAAAAATTGTAAATCTACAACTTTAAAAAAATAAAATAAAATAAAGGGGAAAAAATTTAAAAAAAAAAAAAGACTTGTTTTGAGAACCCTTCTCTGCTTCCATTACAATCCACTTTGAGTGGAAAAGTTATGAGCATACTCAGATGGTTTTAAATGGTATAAAATTTTGATTCCTTTGTACAAAGTCATTCTTTCGCTTTTTTGGAAGACCCAGGCTAAAGTGAACTCTGAATTTAGTTGGATGAGGCAATAGCAAAAAAATGTAAATAGAATCTGTCAATAATGTGTTTTACCAGAATTTTCTTAAAGTTATAAACCATTCTCAGAAAGTCCAGAATCCCAAGAACATTGAGTCAGGTTGGGCCCAAGTTAGACTCCATTTCTGATGACATTTCGGAACCGTCAATTTTGAGACCAGAAGCCAAAAATCTAAGAACCAAGTACCTCTCCCCTTCTGAGAGTTTATAAATTCATCTTTGTGAAAATTACTCGAAACCATTTTAATCTCACAGTTCCTTATTCTTTTCACCATCAATTCACATTTCATATCCCTCAGGCTCTCTACCCAGTTTTCCTACCAACATGGGAGTAATGACAGTTAGAAGTTCATTAAGTGGCCCACGTGGTCAGTCTCAACACATGTGTGATTCCTGTGAAGCTTGGGGGGAAAGTTAAGTCCTAAGCATTTTGAAAAGTGCAGTCTAAATGCAGTCTACATTATATTTAGTTGGGGACCACACACATTAGTGCTCTAGACCTGCAGGTTAGAGATTGGAAACAGTGTCAGCCACATGCAGTCTTCCCTTCTCTATCTGCCTAGCCCTCTACATTTTAGAGATTTGGAAAGCAGATTCACTGGGATAAAATGACTTCCTCAAAAATGCTGCTTTGCAGTAAACTTTGTAAGAGAATGCCAGTCTGGAAATTTTCTCATGCCAGTGGTTCTTCTGTGCTGAACGGGAACAGAGACAGTGTTGGTAGAATCTTCTAAAATTTAGCAGTGAGTTTTTTCCATCTTTTAGTGGCTGTTAACCTCTTTTCTTCTCAGAAATAAGGTGATTGTGCATTTATTTGAAAAATCTCAGAAAGAGACTGTGACGCATTGCTTTTTCGTGTACTTGTTATTGTGCTTGATTTCTGGGACATGCAGCATTACTGTCACTCTCCTGGGCAGTATTGCTCTGTGTTCTTATGATAGAATGAAATCTTAGCTGTGAAAACAGAGCTGCCTTCCATGTGCTCTCAGACTGAATAACATGGGGTAGGACTTAGGCCACACCCACAATCAGGTTCTGTGTTTCTTTGCTGCTTGGGGTCCCTTCTGCAGTATTAAGGATCAAAATAGGGGGCTGGAGCAATAGAACAGTGGGTAGGGAGTTTTCCTTGCACACAGTCAGCCCAGATTCAATTCCCAGCATCCCATATGGTCCCCCGAGCACTGCCAGGAGTAATTCCTGAGAACATGAGCCAGGAGTAACCTCTGTGCATCGCCAGGTGTGACCCAAAAAGAAAAAAGCCTGCAACTTTACTATACAAGTCTATTGTTTCTAGGAGTTTCTTGATAGAGGTTTTAGGGTTCTCTAACTATAGTATCATATCATCTGCAAATAGTGAGAGCTTGATTTCTTCCTTTCCTACCTGAATGCCCTTAATATCTTTTTCTTGCCTAATCGCTATTGTAAGTACTTCCAGTACTATATTGAACCGTAGTGGGGAGAGTGGGCATCCTTGTCTCATTCCTGATCTTAGGGGGAAGGCTCTCAGTTTTTCCCCATTGAGGATGATGCTTGTGGTAGATGGCTTTAACTATATTGTGGAAAGTCCCCTCTATTCCCATTTTGGCGAGGGTTTTCATCATAAATGGGTACTGGATCTTGTCATATGCTCCAGCATGGGAGGATAGATGCAGAAAGTAGACTGTAGACCAAACATGATTGCCACTCAATGCCTCTTTTGCAAACCACAATACCCAAAAGGAGAGAGAGAGAACAAAAGGGAATGCCCTGCCACAGAGGCAGGGGGGGCAAGGGGGGATGGGGTGTGGGAGGGATACTGGGACCCGTGGTGGTGGAAAATGGGCACTGGTGGAGGGATGGGTACTTGATCATTGTATAACTGAAACCCAAGCACAAAAATTTGTAAGTCTAGAACTGTACATCATGGCGTTTTACTAATAAAAATTAAAAAACAAAAAGATTCGGTTGTATGCAAGGCAAGCACCTTACTAACCTGTTCTATTTCTCTAACTAGTCCTGCACAGTTTTTAACTTCCAGGCTGTACTGGAAGATGCATCCAGATTCTTTGAAGTTAAACCAATGGAAATGATTGGAAGTATATTTATAATTTTTACCCTCCTTATATCTGAGGAAGATTGAGGGCTTCTAGTATAAGTTCATCCAAGCCCGTCTGAAACAGTCCTAAATAAAAGAGGGTAATACGCTTTGGGAATTCTGTAAACTGAAAGCTATTTTCACATTGGTCACCATGGTGAACATAAATAAGCAAAATGGACTGAATAGTAACATTGCAGGGAGAAAATGTACTTTCTGTAGAATGTGATCTGTTCAGAGTGGTGACTCCAAAGCTTCAGTGGCATCTCATTAGATGCCTGAGAAATAGAGTTTTCATATCACAATAGACAAAGCAAGGTACAGGCTATTTTCAGTGTTAAAATGAAAAATGATATTAAATGATAGGATATCCTGTATGTTTATATTACTTACCTTTGAAAAGTTGCTCTAATTCTTTTACAGAGCAGATGTTGGGAACAAACTGAACGTTTAATCACAAAGGGTGCTTCTGGGAAAATAGCTCATTCTTAATTTCTCATTCAAGTTAGACAAGAGCTAATTGCAAAGGGATTAAAAACCTTGAAAACTGCTTTGTGCAGCATATTGTTTCAGGTTTCCCTTTGGAGTGGAGATGATGTGTTTATTTGACATAATAAATACCACCATCTACTTTGTTCCAGGAACCAAAAGGCTATGTGCTTGCCCGAGGAATTTCTCAGTTGTTTATATGTAAGGAAACACTGCTCTGTTTTATTGGATGGGTCATTGCAGCTCCTTTCTTAAATAGGGAATGCAGAGAGCTTTGCTTTCCCCACACACATCTGAGCTGAACCAGAAAATGCACTTTCCATACTCAGAAGGCCTATCTGGCTGTTTTTAATCCAAGAGAGCAAAGGCAACTAGAGCGCTTGAGAGGTGTGTGTTATTCATGAGGGAATCCAGAGTTTGCCTTTGGGATATATCTAGAAAATGTTCTATCAGCCAATTTTAATGCTTGAACACTGAGAAAAAAAATCACTACAAGTTGGCAGCATGGAGTTTGAAGTTGGCTTTTTTGCTTGTTTTTTCCTTGTTTGTAAGTATATGCCCACCCTCTGAGGAGGGTTCTGATGTGAAATACAGGCTTTGCAGTGACTTTGAGTGTATTCAACAGAGCAATATTTCCCAACAGCTAAAAACTTGCTGGTCCCTTATGATTTCCAAAGGTACTCCATAAATGGACATAACTGATGGGTGATTGGCTAGTGAACAACAGAGAAGGCTGAGTCAGAGTGACCTGCTTAAGACAGCTCTGTGTGTGTGTGAGTGTGTGTGCATGTGTGTTTGTGTGTGTGTGTTGTGTGCAGGGAAGGGGGGAGGAGAACCAGTGGGCAAGTGAAGGGGAGGGAGTTAAGGAGCCTGCAAGCTTAGCAGAATGTTTGAACAAGACAAAGAGCAGCTCCAGCAACCAAATAAGGAAGTCAGTGCTGAAGGATTTCAGAATAGAAGTGTGTCCAAGATTTGATGCAATCTGAGTGAGTGAAATAATAATAATTAGCAAGAGAAAAATGTTAAAGAATTTTTGTTTCCCTTACTTACACAATCATATGGGGGGAAATAATATCTTTGGTCTCAAAGCAGGGATGAGAAATGCACAGTGTACCTATCCCTTCTGTTGGCTTTTTGTAGACATATGTCTCAAGAGGTGGCTGAAGCTCTTTAGGCAGCTGAAATAATAAGCATTCTCTTGTTAAACATGGAAAAACATGGAAGTTGTACATTAGAAGCACAGTAGCATTCCTTTTATGTATAATTTATGAAAGTTTGAGTTGAAACTGATGCAAGTTTCTAAGAAGGCACAAAAATATCTGGAATTTAAGTTTCAAATATGGCCCAAACACTGAATTTTATAATTGTGCCTTTGGGATAAATGTCACCTCTTAATCTACCAGCTAGATGTCCATTAGACATAGTGTCTAATTTTAACTATGTTGATAATTACTGAGGAATTCAAATAAAATAAATTATTTAGAGCACTGTCTGTTTTCAGTTTCTCAACTTCATCTACCAAATTCTCCAAAATGGTAAAATGATGCTTGTTACTAATAATGTATAATAATGTTGATTTTAATTTGACACTTTTATTGAGAAGTAGGTGGAGAAGGATATTTGACTTTTTTGTTTGTTTTCGTTTTTATGCCACACTCAGCAATGCTCAGGGGTTATTCCTGACTCTGCTCAGGAATCACTCCTGCAGATCTGGGGAACCAAATGGGATGCCAGGTATTGAACCTGGGTCCGCCGTGTGCAAGGCAAGTGGCCTACCTGCTGTATTATCATTCTGGCCCCTGGCGGAGGATGTTTGAGACTTAGAAAAAGAATTAAGGGTATTCCAAAACACAGAAAGATCTTTTTTTGTCCCACCAAACTTGTTTGGGCCACACTCATCAGTGTTCAGGGATCACTCCTGAATGGGTGCTCTGCGGATATATGTGGTGCCAGTGATCAAACCAAGGTTGGCCACATGCCAGGCAAGCACCTTACCCACTGTGATATCTCTCTGAAACCCTCAGATATTTTTTAAATCCCCAATAGCTTTAAGTTGTTGGCAAAATTAACACAGGCAGATAGAAGAGCAGATGAACCTATTCTTTTATTTCCACCTCAAATACATAATTGGACTGCCCAGAAAAAAATCAAAAACTACCAGAACAACAACAACAAAAATAAAAACCTACAAGAACATATCCTAATGGTGAAAAAATTCCCAGAGGACTTAAGGGACAGTATAATGAATAGGGTAGCGCTCACCTTGCTTATAGCCAATCCGGGTTCAATCCCTTTGCACTGTATATTGTTCCCTGAGCATGGCCCAGAGTGGTGATCCCAGAGCACAGAGCCAGATGTAAACCCTAAACACTGCTGGTTTTCAGTGTAAGCTCAAAGACTTACACACACACACACACACACACACACACACAGACACATTAGAACACACTAATATTGACCCCTGGGACATAAGATAATGCATTCTGCTTCAAAAATTACTGCTGCACCCCATTAAATTTAGATATAGAACTAAATTTAATCAAGTTACCTTTCTCACATTTTTGGAGAAGATTCCAGCCTGATAAGAAAATGTTTATCATCACTAACAAAGAACTGATTTATTTAAAACCACTTTAGCAAGAAATGTCAAGGGTTATAAAGACAGTATTTGACCCTCAAATTATATTTGGTAGTATTTGCCCTGAGGAATCATTTAAAGAGGAAAAAACATGTTAGTCTGAAAAATGTTCCCCGAGGCCTATTTCACAATTTAAAAAAGAAGAAGAAATAAAATAGGAGTTACAGAACACAGAGGTTAATTCTCTTCTGAATTAATGGAACATAACATCACCACTAAAACTGGTGACGATTGAGATTATAAAGGCAAAATATATTTATAATAAATAATGAGGCTGAAAAGTTAGCTTATACCAAAAACAAGTGTATTTGAATGCAAACACATTTTTATTGCCTTTACAACATGCATGTTTTCAAACAAGGCAGTTTCCAGTCAGGAAAAAAAAATCAATGCCGTAGCAAATATAAGTCACTTGCATGATGAATGATATTGTAACAGACTTTGTGATTTAGAAAATTGTCATAGTCTAATGACTTGTTAGGCCAACTCTTTGCAAAACAGCAAATCTAGCTGAATTTTTCTGAAAGAACAGTATGCAGCTACCAAACCTACATGCCCTGGTGAATGGTCTCTCCACTGGAGTTCCAGTTATCATGAGGTCTCCAGAGTCTGGCAGCCTTCCATGATTCAGCAACCTCATGTCAAATCCTCAATTTGAAGAGAAGACACAGAGTACCCAACCAGGAGTCTCCTTCTCTGAGTCCCAGTGACCCACCATTATAGGCTCAATATTGAGAGCACGGACCTTTCACAGAGCAGCTCATTTGGTCATTATATGTTTGAATTCTGACGATCTTCTGCTTGATCATAAAATATTTTCCTCGTCACTTGAAAGTCATTAAAAAGACTTCCAAGTGATTAGAAGACACTTTGCATAAACTTGGTCATTCAAATTATTCTAGTTAACTTAGCCATGCACAAATAACTCATGAACCACAGTGACAGAGAGCAGAAAAATGAAGAGTGCTATTCTTATAGGAATTCGTAGATGGATTCATAATAACTACTGAATAATCATAGACATGAGAGGTAATCTCATCCAGCTCTCTGCAGTGTAAATTTGAAAATGCAGACACAGGTCCCAAAGTAAATTGTACACTGTCTCACAAGAGTTAATGGTGGAGCCCACTCCTCAGTTAAATATAGTACTTATGTTCATAATAGATGGTTTTCCATCAAAGCTCCACTCACTGTCTTTCTTTTCTGTTTGCTCCTGTGGTGAACTTAAATAGAGTTTCCATTGGTTTTATTTTGATAGACTCAGTATTTAAAGGCATTTTAATCCATATTTTTCACTTGGTGTAAGTGATACCTTAACAGTTGGCTTCATCTCGTTATTTGCTGACAATATAAACTCCTCAATAGTCCAACACAGTGATGTGTCTTAGTGAGAGCAATAGGGATTATGAGATTCATTGACAGGACTGCCAGATTCACTGTGCTCAATGATAGCCAGTATCCCTTTCATTTCTCATGACAACCCCATAAGTGTGTGATATAACTTTAATCATTACACAAATCTATTTTACAAAGGATGAAACAGAGGCATAAAAGATATTCCCTATCTTGCTCAGAAACATGCCTTCAAGTGACAGATGAGATTCAGACCTAAAGTAGAAGCAGTTAAATATGAAATTTTATCAAGATACAGTGGAAGTGTTGTTTTGCTTTTAAGGAAAGCAATCCCCAGAAAAATGAGAGATAACTGCCACTTATTTGAGAAAATATAGCTTCAAGGAGTCAGGATCCAAGTATAATTTTACAGTTTAAATGTGAGAATGATAGTCACAGAGATAGCTCTAAAAATGACCTGCATAAATAAAACTGAGGGGGGGGTTGGGCATATATTTTGAAACATATATATATAATACATTTTGAAAAATACATAAAGTCAGAGAAGTGTTGTAGGGGCTGGAGCAATAGTACAGTGGTTAAGGTGTTTGCTTTGCCCATGACTAGCCTGGGATCCATCTCCAGCACCATATATGGTACCCTGAGTATGGGCAGGAATTATCTCTGAGCACAGAGCCAGGAGTAACCCATGAGCATCACCAAGTGTACCCCCCTCCAAAATAAAAATAAAACAAAGAGTCTAAGGATGCATTCTTATTTACTGAAGTAAAGATACCAGTAAGAATTTTGCAGTACTAAATGTCTATATTTTCTTGGATTATGAGTTCTACAATAACAGCAACAGCAAAAATATTTTGGCAGATCTTTGCTTGTCTGCAATGTCTAAGCTCCAAATGTAGCCAGCATGAAACTCCACATGAAACAATTGACTCTAATTGACAGGATGGGGTGGGGTCTGGGAAGGGCGACTCTCAAACTTCCTGTGACTTTCTCATTCTTCAGTAGTTTGGGGCACTTACTTCAGTATCCATATAAAGGAATGATTTGAAGGAATCATCTTCACTTATTCTCTTTCTCTCCTGATATCTAGGCACTGGACCCTGTTGCTTCATCTCAAAATAAATGTGCATGTTTGATGCTCTAAGTCTATGAAACAAATGGTGTGGAAGGTGAAGCTTGACATAGATATCATAGAGCAGACCTCTATCCATTGCCTGATTGATTGGGGTGATTAGGTAGTTCTCCATTTCTTTTATCTTAACCTTGAAACCAAGGAATTTTTAATATTTTGGGTTCCTATATACCCTTAAGTAAAATATTTTATGTACATGGAAGCTGAAGAGATAATACATGAGGTTGGCACCTGCCTTGCATGCTGCTGACCCAGATTCCATCTCTGGCACCATTTATAGTCTCCTGAGCTCCACCAGGAGTGATCCCTAAAGCACAGAACCGGGAGTAAGAATTGAGCACCAGTGGGCATAACCCAAAAACAAACAAAAAACAGTGACAACAAAAATTTGTGTGTGCATATGTGTAAAATAGATGCATGGTTATATACTGTCTCTATTACACAATATCAAAGATATAGACACTAAAAGGATAAGATGTGTCATAGAGATACTATAGGGTGTAAGACTCACCTGGCATGTGACTGACCTCAGCTTAACCCCAGGCACCATATAGTCCTTTGAATACCACCAAAAGTGACCCCTCAGCACAGAGCTAAGAACTGCAGATGTTATTTTTTTCTTAAAAAAAAAGGATAAGATGATTATAAGGAGAGATTTTAGTATCATTCCTCTTGTTTTCAATGGACTGTTATTGAGGGCTATAGTTGTAATTCATGTCTTTCACCAGGTCTGGTGGCTGACTCTAGACCCAATGTCAGAACCATCAGCTGCAGAAGCCTTGGTTATGATGCTGTCCAGCTCTCAGCAGAGCAGATAAGGGGACCATGAGCTTAGGGGTCTTCGGCCTAAAGATCTCAATCCCAGGTTGTCCAGGATATAATGAGAACTATTATTAATTCTGAAGTGTGGGGGGAGGGGGGAACTTGAAATTTGCTGAGAATATAGCTAAGTACTCAATACACACATGTGGTAACACATTAATTAGCTTAATTGGGGTAATCACTGCACAAGGTATACTTCTATAAAACTCTGCATTGAAAAATCTTAAATACATGTAATTTTTTGTCATGCTTCAGTGATACCGGAGAAAAAGAAAATGATTACAATAAAATTGCAAATACCTGAACAGGTATATGATTACAATGTCACAATGGTTCCACTAAATACAGTGAATTCTCTTGGGAGCAAATCTCTCTCTCTCTCTCTCTCTCTCTCAGACACACACACACACACACACACACACACACACATACACACACACACACACACACTGGAAAAGAACTCTTTAGGAACTTAATGGGCAAATAATAATAATAATAAAGTATTTTGCAGATGAAATGGTTGAAGGACAGCAGAGTCATTAGAAGGGGGGGCGGTGTTTATGGGAGAGTGGGTGACCCCAGGAAAGAACTGGAGTCCAATGTCAGGTTGGGATGATAAATTCCCAGGCTGCAGCCTTCAACCTGATGCTAACTCATTCTTCAGACATGAAGAGTTCCAACTTCTAAGTGCTTCGGGGATTTTTGTTAAGCCTTTTAAGGGTATCCAAATGAATTAACTATTGTGTTTCACCTACGCTCCACTAATTCACTTTCAGTGGGCAGCTTTATTTTCCCAGATGTGCAGTTTGTTCACCAGGGAGTTATGAGTAATTAACTCATAAAAGAAATGTCCAAATGAATGAACAACTGCAAAGCACCTGTTGTTAGCAGCTGATTTTTTGTCTCCTCGCTTAGATTAGAAAGAGCTTGAGAATACCAGACCTTGTTTTCTCCTTTCAAAAACTTCATGACACCTACTGATTTAGGTTCACACGGAATACAACTGAGAATAGAGATCAAGGGAGAGAACTTGTCTTTATAGCTAATGAAAGGAAAGTGTCAAGGGTTCAAGCAAATATAAGCTTGGGGACTGCTTTGGGATTTCACAGATCCAAGGCACATTTGACTGTGTGGGTCTTATTCTTCATAAAGAAAATTAAAAGTCTTGAGCTAAAGAGATAGTACAGTGGGTAAGATGTTTGCCTTATACACGGCTGACCCAGGTTCCATCCCAGCATCCCTTATGGTCCCCTAATCCACCAGGAGTAATACCTAAGTGCAAAGCCAGAAATAAGCCCTGAGCACCTTAGGGTGTGGCCCAAAACCAACCAAACAAAAAAATTAAAAGTCTATTCTATCTTATCAACTGCACTGGTAGACAGATGAATATAGTCCATGCTAGATTCATTATTATGAAGTCATCAATATATTTATTTTTCCCTTATGAGTTTAAAAGATTTATACATCTGCTCCCACTGAACTAAGTGAACTGGTGCTGCCTGAATTATAGAGAAAAACACTTTGTAAACTAACTGGCCTCAGATGCATATATATATATTATATATAATCTATGGACTGGAGTGATAACACAGCAGGTAGGGCGTCTGCCTTGCACTCAGCTGACCAGGGTTTGATTCCTCCACCCCCCTCAGAGAGCCCAGCAAGCTACCGAGAGTATCTCACCGACACGGCAAAGCCTGGCAAGCTACCCGTGACGTATTCAAAATGCCAAAAACAGTAACAAGTCTCACAATTTGTTGTGAGTTGTTACTGGTGCCCGCTCGAGCAAATCAATGAACAACGGGAGGACAGTGACAGTGACAGATAATATACATGTATGTGCATATATTTTATTTTGGTGGTAGTCACACCTACACACATGTATAGGTGAATAAAGCTAAACTGAAATTTTACATTCAGGGGTAAGTTGACAAAAAAATATTTTTTCAAGATCACGACAATCATGACCATCCTGTTGTTCGTTGAGTACCTCGAGCAGGCCCCAGTAACGTCTCCTTCCTACTAGCCCTGAGATTTTTTAAAAGTGCCATATTCAAGGCTCTTTCAGGCTTAGAAGATTGATACCCATCATTGTTACTGGTATTTGGCATATTGGGTACGCCACGGGGAGTTTGCCAGACTCTGCCGTGTGGGCAGGTTACATTCGGTAGCCTGCCGATTTGTCCAAAGTTTTTTTCAAGAACTGTATAGTTTTTGCTTTTTATAGGCATATCCATTTTAAAAAGTAATAGCATGAAGAATTCTGTCTTCACTGAAACAAAGAGCATTGCCAACCCCCATTAACATCTCTTATTTGTGGTATAGCTCTCTGAACAACAGGTTGCTCGAGGCCCTTGGCCTTAGGGAACAGCACGAGGCCCAGAAAACTGTTAGGCCCCCAGTGATATGCTTTGTAAGACCTGCTAATGGGTGTGTGTTTTGAGGGGGCTGGGGTTTGGGGGTGCAGGTGTTCTTGTTGACCATAGAATAATGACCACCAGGCAGGCGAGCCCAGCCTAAAGGAGTTTCTCTATGAGGCCTGAGACTATGGGATTGGTGTCCAGAAGATAGTATGAGAAGGCATTTCTGCCAGACCAGTTTGCCATTGCTGGGACACCAGTTTGGCCTAGTGTCACACGGAGGGCATACAAACAAAGGAACAATGACACCAAAGTTGTGTCAGGCTACTTCTAGTGAGGCACAAATGAAGTGGAATGATACAGTGATGACCTGTAAGCTAATGATCTAAATGCAGCAATAAACTATAACGTGTCTGTACCTGCTGCTAATAAACTGATCTCTCATGAGGGTTTTTTTTTTCCCCTAAAATGAAGATAATGATTTGCAGAGGCCGTTTGTTTGAGGCAAGAACTGAATCTAATCTTTATGGACACTGTCTTTCTTTCTTTTGCATTAAAAAACTCTACCTTCAGTTCTTTCCTTGTCAGTCTTGTTCAGGAATTGTGGTTTTTTTTCCAAAGCAGGTGCTTCGATCTCTGACTTGCTTCAGTGCATTTCTCTCTTTGAACTCAATCCTTGTGCCACACTTCATTAAAATCAGTTACACAGTGCAAAAGATGCAGCCATTTGAAAACATTTATAGGCCTCTAGTTTCTTTGAATAAAGTACTTTGAACCAAAGTTTAATCTGAAGTTCTGATATAATTCTGGAAAGTGATCGAATGTCCTGAAAACCTGTGAATTGCTTTCTAAGGTTACTACAAATAGATAAACATGATATACCTGGAGTGATAGCACAGCAACAGACCCAACGGATCCGGGTTCAATTCCTCTGCCCCTCTCAGAGAGGCAGAGTATGTCGCCTACATGGCAAAGCCTGGCAAGCTACCCATGATGTATTCTATATGCCAAGCACAGTAACAAGAAATCTCACAATGGACACATTACTGGGCCCGCTCGAGCAAATTGATGAGCAACGGTGACAGTGACACTGGTATAAAATTTATGATTTTAATTCTTTTATGAGAATGCTTTTTATATCTAATGAAAATGTAAGTTAAAAATCTTCATTTTTCTTTTCTTTAAAATGATAATTCTAATATCAGTAACAACATGATTCAGTTAGGAAGCCCCAAATATTGATGCTCTTTTAACAGTAGTCTTAACTGTCAATTATATAAACTATCAGATAAATTCCTTTGATTATTGATGCTACCAACTATTTCTTTCAATGGGCATTAAGATCTGCATTAACAGAATTTTCCAACATAAAACACACCCATTAGATTTTCTTTTTACCCCATGAAATTTTGTGGGTTTTTTTCTTTTTTAAAAAAAATAACATTTTATGCAGCACCAGGGATTAAACCTGGGGGTCATATAAGATATACTACTTTCTGCCACTGAATTACACATCCCCAAACCCAAATGTTTATTTTTTAAAAACATATGACTAGAAGAGTGTATATTTTATAATCATTTTATAGCTATAAAACATAATTCTGTTTCTTATGTTATATACTATATAGAATATGTATCTTATATTTTATAATTAATATAAATATCATTACAAGTGTATATTTTATTTTTTATTATTATTTATAAAATGTCTAATATATCATTATATTATTTGACTTCCTAATTCTTTTTTCTCATTTCTCTTCCATAATAGTATAGGTTTGCACATTTTATTTTGTCAACAATAAATATGTGAAGTAATCTCAACATTTAGTAGTTTCTTATCTTTTCTAGAAAACATTTCATTGCAGCATCTAAACAAATTCTATGTTTCTTTAAGGAGAACAAAATATCTTTAATGAAATACTTCATATAATGTAATCCCATTATTTTGCATCAGAGGATTATTTAATTTAAAGGAATGGATGTTCTAGTTTAGATTAGGATGGATTTGATGGAGGGAAGCTTTCAGAATGAAGGGAAATAGGTTGAATCCCCGCCTTCTAGGAATTGTGGTCCCTTTTCATGTCCCTTGGGCATCAAAGACTCCTTTGCATTTGAATGATTCTGAGAAAGGCATTGCAGCACAAAGCTGGGGGGAATTTCAGCTTTGTGTTTGGGGAAGCAACAGCAGAATGATGGCTGATCTGGGTGGTTTTAAAGTCCTTTAAAAGGACTCTCTGCAGGGCATTACCTTGCTATGCTGTCAAGGGAGGTCATAGTATTAACAGAATCAACTGGGGAAGTTCTATGTCATTCTTCCATAATGTCACCTACTGCCTGCCTTTGGGTTTGATATAAAAATGCCTTTGGGGTTGATGTAAAAATGCCTTTGGGATGGATATAAAAATGTGTCTCCCCAAGACCTGTCTATTATAAGTCACTCTATTTATAAAACACAGCTTAAGATTTTCTTATGTGGGGTAAAGTTAAACTCACAGGGAAACTGTAATAATACTTTACCATTTACATAGGCCGTGGGGAAAGTCACATTAAAAGGCCAAACACTACTTTTAACCGTGCCTGTTCAGTGATCCTGGTGAAGTCTGGATGATTCTGGTCAAAGCCAGCATAACTCATTTGGTTGGGAAAAGGATAATAAAATGCTAATAATAATAGTCAGATCCTGCTGCAAATGAAACAGGGCATATTTAGGAACAACTTTAACTATTTCAGCTTAAACATTATTGCGCACAATAATTTTTTTTGCTAGAGTAAATAACCAGTGAGGTGTTTTTTGGGTTTTAGTGGATATATTTTTAGGGCGGGGAATTGGGGCTACACCCAGTAATGCCTAAGGCTTAGTCCTGCCTCTGCATTCAGAAATTATTCCTAGCAGTGCTTAGAGGACCATGTGGGATGCCAGGGATCGAACCTGATTTGGTCACAAGCAAGGCAAGTGCTCTACTTGCTGTACTATGGCTGGCTCTGGCCCACCTTTGAGTTCTTAATGTCCTGGCATTTGGGAAGTGGGGAGGGTTGGCCCACACCAGGTGGTTCGCAGGGACTGCTCCTGACTCTGTATTCAGGGGTCACTTCTGGCAGTGCTTACAGGTGTGAGGGGAGAACCATATGCTGTCCCAGGAATCTTAGTGGGGTGAACTATGGACAAGGTAAAATCCTTGATCCCTGTGGCCTTGGGTGGATTGCCCGACCCCTCTGAACACGCTGTCCCCCATAAAGTCTCACAGTGGTCATGGGCTGGAGTAGGCACATTCACTTGGCGAATGGATGTGAGGTGATTGATAAACTGCTGGCACAAAATGAAGCTCAGGTTATTATTTTTTTTAGCATTCTACCTACCCAAATACTATGTTTTATTTTAAATCCTGAAATGTTAGAAGTGTCAGTTTAAGACTTACTTTGCTCTCATAAACTCAAGGTGTTCTTTTGTTTTCAATTTCATGATCTTTCCTTACATTCCACAACTGGGGACCTTCTGCTTGTCACGTTCCCTCTCGTTAAGTATTTTATGTCCACGGGTTTTAGTCACATTTGAACAAGCACACACAGTTCCATTTCTTTTCCTCTTATCCTTCTTCCTGCTCTTAATAAAAAGTTATGTACACACCAATGAGCCAGGAACTTATTTTGGCCAGTGGAATATATTAATTTGTTTTTATGTTTGAAGTATGAATTGTACTTGGAATCTCGCCCTTTCTTAAAAGTCTATATTTGTGATCAAATAATGCACAGGACTTAACTTCTCGGGCAGACCCACACTTTGGTTTTTAAAGGTTTCTCAGTTTTGCCCCAATAGCTTGGTAGTTGTTGATAAGGTAACAAGTATGCTTCATATCAAAAGCTGCAAATAACTGCAGAGTCAAATTCCAACTCTCCCCAAGGTTAATTCCCTCCCAGTCACCCAAAGGTGTCAATTTTAAAACAAGGAGAAGCAAAGCTGGCCTGAGACATGTTATTCTCAGGAACGTTTTCCAAAAAGAATATTTGTTGGAAGCAAAATCAGCTACAAATCTATAATTGTGCTGATATTTTCCTAGTCTTATTTTTGTTTGCTGAGTGTGGTTGGCAGCCCTTGTAAGTGTAACATCTACAAAAGAAGAAATGAGCCATTCATCCAAGATTTTATACTTTTTAGAAATATAGCAAGAGCTAAATGATCAATTTGTGTTGCTTGGGGGACCCATAAGTGGCACTGAAATGAAACTGGATCTCTGCCATGGCAAGTTGAGCATCCTAATCACTGGACTATCTCTCTGACAGTGCTAAGTCAACAAATGAAAAAATATTAAGAGCAAAGTACCAGAAGTGAATGGAAAGTCAGTCCTGAAGTCCTGAAGCTGAATTTTATACCAGTTGAGAACGTATCATACATACACCATACACCATTGATCACTCTGAGGGAATACATTTTTAAAGTTTCCATGGTGGAGGGGCAGACGGGGGTGTCAACTCAAGAGCCAAAAATTTTTAAAGAAAATCCCAATTTGGGTCATTTTCATTAGAATATTATTTTAAGCGAAATCCCTGAAGATATGGTCACATTCTTTTACTGCTAGATGTAAATAGAAGGAATGCAAATATAGAGCTGGACTTTAATTTAGATGTTAGAAAAATATGGCTGGATAGTGTTTGCTTGTGATAGTTTTTCTAAGGGATATTTGGTAGGAAAGCATGTGTTTGATTTGCTCATACTAACCACTGTGTAAATATTATTACCTGCCTTGAGACAGGCCTGCCTGGTGCCAGCCGTTATTTATATATAGTTAATATAGATTAAATCAGAGCAAAAAACCTGAGTTTGCTTTACTGCCAAGATCTAGTTTGTCCAGTAACAAATCATTTGGTTTTCATTGTCTTTTCATTTAATTTAGTTTTTGGTTGGGTTTTTCCTTTTGTTTGTCTGTTTGTTTGTTTTGCTTTGGGGGACATATGTCGTGGCACTCAGGACTTACTCCTGGGAAAGCAGTGAAGGATAGCATAAGGGTCAGATGCATGCACAGGATCTCAATTTGGTCCCTCATGGCTTGTGGTCCTCAGTACCACTGGGTGTGATCCTGGAACCCCTACATACTGCTGCGGTCTCCAGCAACACAGGGCCGGAGCAGCACCTACCTCGGAGCCTAGCATTGAAATGTTCAGTCCAGTCCAGTTGTGGCCCTGTGGCTGCCTGAGCACTGCTTGGGAGTCTCCCCAAAAGAGGACGAGAGAAAGAGAGAGACCCCTACCAATCAGCACCTTCAGCATGCACGGGTCTGGTACAAGTTCCCATCAGTAGTTACAATCCAGGGACTTGCTCAGGTAATTGGCAAGGTGCTGCCTCCCACACTTTATGCATAAAAACTTTACAAGGGGAAAACATTCAACTGTGCAATGTTTTGTCCCAGTTTCTTAAACTCCTGGATTTCTTCTTAGAGAAACAAACACTAGTTGTCATGAATGCATCTTCCTGAGCTGCTGCTCTTGGAAAAAGACAGAGGTGGCCAATCCAGATGGGTTGTCCTTCATCTGAAGAATAAAGGAATTACTGGCTGGAATGCTAGTACAGGAGTAAGATGCTTCCCTTGCATGCAGTTCACCCAGGTTCAGTCTCTGGCATCACATATGATCTCCCGAGCAACATCATGAGTGACCCCTGAGCACAGGGCCAGGAGTAAGCCCTGAACACTGCCCAAGACCAAAAGGGGAAAAAAATGCATATTTTCTTGAATAAGTTCTTCTCTACTCCACCTTATATACACTTCATGACTGGGAAACATTTTAGGTGATTGAACCTCAGATTCACAATTTATTCTTCTTGTGCTTATGAACTCCTAAATCCTAAATCCTAAAATTTTAGAAGTTAGACTGCAGTTCCATCAGAGTTGTGGAAATAAGAAAAACAACACATGCCACCACATGTGGCCCAGACCAGGACAAACAGCAGAAAATCCTGTGATAGAGTAAGTGAGGTCATTGTTGCTGCCTTCATGGACATTTGACATGGGAATGAGCAAAACCAAACTTCAAAAGAATGCAGCAAAACAGTGAAATGCTGAGTTTTCCTTAACCTCCATTTCAGAACTGGAAAAGTTGGGGCCAGAGTGACAGTAGGGAGGTTGTCACCTCCCCACACAGTTCCCCAACCATGCCAGGAGTAATTTCTAAGTGCAGAGCCAGAAGTAACTCCTGAGCATCGCCAGTGTGACCCAAAGAGGAATAAAAAAGAAATGGAACTGTCCACTGTCCTCCCGTTGTTCATCAATTTGCTCAAGTGGGCCCAGTCACGTCTCCATTTTTTGGGGGGGTCACACCCGGCGATGCTCAGGGGTTACTCCTGGCTCATGCATTCAGGAATCACTCCTGGCGGTGCTCGGGGGACCATATGGGATGCTGGGAATCGAACCTGTGTCGGCCATGTTGGCTGCGTGCAAGGCAAACACCCTGCCCGCTGTGCTAAGGCAAACACCCTACCCGCTGTGCTATCGCTCCAGCTCAACGTCTCCATTTTGAGACTTGTTGTTACTATGTTTTTAATGCTTTCTATTATGTATGAAACAAAACTATAGCACTTCAAAAGCAAAAATATGGGCTACAAAACCTTATATAAATTACCAAATCTATTCTTCATTTATTTATTTTGGCTCTGGAGCCTGGAGGTCCTCAGGGCTTACTTCTGACTCTGTGCTCATGGATCACCCCTGGCAGTGTTCAGAGGATTAGATGGGGTGCCAGGGATCAAACCCAGGTCAGCCACAGGAAAGACAAGTGCCCTACCCATTGCACTACCTCTTCTGGCCCTTAAATCTATTTTATATGTATTTAAATACACTCAAGCACTAGAAGAGTAGACTCAAAACAGCTAAGGATTCTGAGGACCAAATTATAGGAAGACACTCACATTTGGTTTAATGTTGAGGCATCTTTTAGATATCAATTGACATCTAAAGGCCTTCCCGTTGATCGTCGATTTGCTCGAGCGGGCCCAGTAACGTCTCCATTGGAGACTTGGTTGTTACTGTGTCTGGCATATCCAATACTCTCTAAAAATGAATGAAAATAGTTCAGAGAAGGACAAGTAAAGTATCTGACCTAGGAACCTATCTGTTCAATATTAGTCATGAGGGAAGAAGACAATCATTAGCCCCCCATAAACGAGTGGCCCCGTGACCCTGCAGATCTAGTTGGCAATTATTGGCATTTGGTTGATCATTTTACCGTAAAGGCCTGGAACAAAAGCTGCTCAGTAAAGTTATCAGCAGTCGCTCATGTTATTGCCAGCTTGCTGGGTATAAAAGAGACATGGTCCCCGGGTTCAAGGAGCAGGCCCCCGCCTGGGAAAACCAGGCAGAAATAACTGCTACTTGTGTGAACCCAGCCACCAAGGGATTGTACTTGGATCCAGAGATGTCCTTAATTGAGTCAGTGGAAGGAAAAATTGCTGATGGGGTGTAGGGCTAAGCCCAGGATAAATCACAAATTTTACAATCCGAAATTAATTCTGGATGAATGGGTCTGTTTTTTCCTTTATAATGGTCCTGTAGAAATTCCTGTGTAGCAGGCTGAAATAAGTGGCTCGGAGGTCTAGGAGCTTATGGTAGACTGTGAGCACAGGAAAGGAAGCACTTCCTAAAATGTTTCTCAAGTGCAGGGCATTGCTTCTCAACCTAAGGACTCCTGAATTTGGTGGTTCATTGGTACAGAGAACCAGGGGAAGTCAGTACAATGTGGGGATTGTCCCTTCTCTCCCTTAAGAAAAGCACAGAACACAGGAATCTGTACCTGTCCTTTTTAAGGCCCCGGGGTGATTTTGCAGAGGCCCTAAATGGGCAGAACTGGACCTCCCCCAGCGCACCCTCTGCACACAGTTCCTTTCCTTCGAGGCCGCCTCCATTCGGGCTGGAACTTTCATTCCAACCCCCCTTGGACAGCCTTCCCTGGGGACAGTCACTGCACTCGAGGAGGAGAAAAGGACTCAGACCAGAAGCCGGGGATAATCAATCCTTCTAAGCAGCCGCCAACATCTCCTTTGACCTGGGACTGGGGGGAAGGGTTGAAAAGTTCTTTCTTGAGAGCAACCGACAAGTTTCTCCACCGCCGGACTCGGGACGGGGGGTGTCCCCCAGGATGAGCCTCGGAGTTGGGGGGGTTGCTAAGCCGGGGTCTGGCCGGAGGCTGGAGCCACGCCCCTCTCCCTGGACGCCGCGGGCCGCCGGGGGAGCCGGGCTCTTATTTTGAAGGCGCGCAGACTCTGCCGCCCGGAGCCTCACTGAGTCACGGAGCGGCGCTGCGCTATATAGCCGGTACCTGCCGGGCGCCGCAGCCTGCACGGCCCGCCGCCTCCAGGCGCGCTCCGGGACAGCCGACCCGACGGTGGGGGCGCGCCTCCCACACCCCAGGTAAGGCGTCGGCCCCTGAGCCCCCGGCGCGGGCAGAATCGGGCGAATTCGCCGGCGAGTGGAGGGTGCCGGGTGGGAGGGCTTGCCAAGGGGGGTTGGGGGACCGAGTGGTGGGGGTGGGGGAGCCGGGCGGCTGGAAAAGTGGGCTTCTAGCCGTCGGCGCCACTGCCCCTTGCCCCCGCCCCCTCCTTCGCGCTTGTCCCATCAGCTCGGAAAGTTGGAGTTTTGGCACCGTCGGAACCGCATGGGCGCGGGCGATGCTCCGCGGCCGCTGCGCCTGGCGCCCCAGTCCGCGTGCTTGGCGGACTTGGTCCGCGTCGGCCGTGGGGGTCAGACCCGGAGTGGGAAGAGAGAGAGGGACAGACTGGGGGGAAGGGGTTGCAGTGACCTCATTCCCTGGCAGCTGGTGCGGCTGGGCTGGGGGTGGGGGGTGAGAAGGAGGGGTCCTTCCACCCTCCACCCCCACCCCCGAATCCTAGCGGGGCTTAGCCAGCACCCCTCCCCGGCACCAGCCTTTCTCTCGGAGGGTCCCTCCCGCCTTGGCGCCATTCAAAGAAAGTGTGTGTGTGTGTGTGTGTGTGTGTGTGTGTGTGTGTGTGTGTGTGTGTGTGTGTTGGAGGCAAGACGGTGGATCTCGAGGTGCGGGGGTGCAGTGCCCGCGAGCAGCGGGCTGGACTCCAGATCTTGCTTCCTAGTGTGTAGCCCCGACTCCCGGGCCCCTTTGTTAGCTGCGCGGTGGCAGATCTGGGGACGTGGCTGCACCGGGCCAGGCGCTGGGATTCCGCGGCTGCAGAGCCTTGGAGGGAGTGTCCTGTGAACCCTCCGACTGCCTCTCTCTGGGCTCCAGTGTCCCGAAACCCGCTCCCGGAGCTCCCGGCTAGCCCTTGGGCCAGGCGGGCGGCTGAGTCCCACCGCCCGGCTGGAGGCTTCCCGTTGGTTCTGCTTTATTTAACTTTGGGAGGGGGCGCGCCGTCCTCACTGCAGAATGTCCAGACTCCGGGGTGGACGGTTTGGTCACTGGAGCCCGGAGTGAGCGAACCTTGGGATTTCTCCACCCCACTCCCCACCCCACACCGCCGTTGGGGGTCTAAAGAGGGCGCTGTGGCGAGGCATCGGGGCTCTACCACCGCGCAGGCATCTTTCCACTCTGCACATTGGGATCTGATTTTTGCAGCAGGCCCGGGTCGGGGTGCATGCCTTCATGAACCCCAAGGCGGCGGCGGCAAACTGCATTTTCATCTGCAGTCACAGAACTCGCAGGGGGATAAAAGCACATCTGGCAGACCCAACTTTATGAGTGATGGAAGAGTGCGTTCAGCATTTGAGAAACTCCCTCATCCATCATGGCTCTTCGCCTTCCCACATCCTCCTGGCTGAGCTGTGGTCTTGCCCATCCTGGAAGCTGCCAAGTTCTGCCTTAGGGAACTTTCTCTTGGTTTAGGCTCCTGTGAGAACTCTAGCAATGAGTGCTCCGTTCTAGAGGAAATTGACAGTTAATGGGCCAGAGATTTAGGGATGCTTCTGAAGCTTTCCATCCACAGGTAAAGTAACCAAAAGGTTTTTCAATGAACTCATTTCGTAGAAAAGAAGGTTTATTTTATGTTTATCACACATTTTTCTTTTGAGAAGCAGACTGGATTGAGTTGCCCCGTGCCCCAACATCTGTTAATAATGATTAGGATATTTTCTGTGAATAGCAAAACACGCCAACCACCTGTTTCTCAGGCTGTATGCAAATGTGATGCTCTGAGTGAAGATGATGGGTAGACAGTTGAAAGTGACGCAGCTTTACTTTGCGTAATTATTGAAATTCTTGAACCCCAGAACTCTGACAACCGGTATTTATTGTGGCTCACCTGCGTGCCTTTCCAAGTGTCTACGGATTCGATTTACTCCACAATCTGCTAATCATAGCCCTGTGGCTCTTCCTGAGCTCTTCCTGGACACTAGTATTGAGGTGATTTTTAATTTTATATTTTGTTTTGGCAGAACGATAGCACAGCAGGTGGGGCTTTTGCCTTGCACACGGCCAACCAGGGTTTGATTCCTCTGTCCCTCTCAGAGAGCCTGGCAAGCTACCGAGAGCTACCAAGAGTATCCTGCCAACATGGCGTATTCAGTATGCCAAAAACAGTAACAACAAGTCTCACAATGGAGACATTACTGGTGCCTGCTGGAGCAAATTGATGAACAACGGGATGACAGTGCAACAACAGTGCAGTGCTACAGTGCAGTTTTGGAGTCACACCCAGCAGTGCTCACAGATTACTCCTAGAGGACTTGGAAGACCATATGTGGTGGCAGGGAGCAAACCTGGAACAGCTGTTTGCAAGACAAGCTCCCAACCTGCTGTACCAAGCTCTACTAGATTTTAAAGCAACGTATAGGGAAGATAACAGTTTGGTCTCATACCAGAATGGTAAAAACAGTTTCTCCATTTTTCCTATTTCTGCCACCTGGATTTGGGGTTCCGGGCGGTCCTTTCCACACTAAGTCAAGGACTGTTTTTCAGGAAAGATCTATGTGAGAGCTTTCAAAAAAAAAAAGTATTAGAGATGGTCAATGAAAAACTTCTCACTGAAGTTTCATGAAGGGAAGGCAGAGAGGAAAGGGATGAAAACTAAACAGAAGGGAAGCCTATGGTGTCAGGAGGGAGGAAAAGGCCATTTTGAAACCAGTGGCAGGTACAGCTTCTGCCCGATCCATCCCTACAAAAGCACGGCCTCCCTTCTGGCAGGAAACCAGAGCTACAGCACTGGTTCTGTGCTCTAGTGCTAACCATAATGGGCAATGTTCGCCCTTCCCTTAGGGGAGCCTCTCTTATTTATATATTTTGGATAATAACTACAAGGAAGTGCCCTGAAATGTGGGGCGGTTAGTTAATACCCCTTCGGAATCTCCACTGAATGCCCTTTAGCCCGACTGCCAAAGCCTCACCAACTGCAGGGCTGGTGATTTTCAGTGTGTGGGGACTTTTTTTGGATGGCGTAAAGGCTGATTTGATGGAAAAAGATTTCCTCCAGAGGGAGAAGCTGCCATTTGCAGACAAGGTGTGTCCACCAGAAGAAATGAGCAAGTAACTGTTTTCTGGTTTCTACTGGCAAAACCTTTTTCCATATGGAAGTGTTAAAAATAGAGTCGGATGAAGACGCAGAAAACCAAGGAAGCAGACAGACGTGGACGCATTCGCAGTGAGAATGGAGAACACTAACCTTTGCTAACTAGCAGCCACGAGTCAGGCTGCTCTGGGGAAAAAACATTCTTTCCCACGCTTGCTATCATGACAGACTCCACGATGCGCCCCCACATTGCCCTGCGCTGCAGAGCTGGGTGCAGAATTCCCCTCCCAGGGAATAAAATAGCCCCAGACATGAGGCTTTAAAACTCAGCCTGAGTCCTTCTGACATCAAGACGCTGCTGTGGAAGTTACCAGGAATTAGCATTCATTTCCAGTGGGTTGGATTTTAAATGTGGACTTATAAATTGATTGCTGAGTACTCTCAATGCATTTTTTTTAAAAACTGAAGCTATGTTACACACAATGAGGTTTCCGGGACATCCCAGAAATCATAGCTAGAGTATTCTGCTTTATTAATAGAATCATAGACCCAAACCACTATATGTAATTTAATTTTTGTGGGAAAATACATTCAAAGTTCCAACTTGAATTATTTTTTGAGGTTTTCAGTTCTATCAACAATGGCAAAAGGGCCCCACCTTTTCTTTTTCCATTTAAACCCTGAAGGGGAAAATAAAGGTACACAGAGATACATTTCCTTCCCTACTCCCCTTATGCTAACAGAGACCCCACCCTGGAACTTCAGAGCTATGGGGAGGGTGGCAGTCATTGAATTTATAACAAAGAAGAAAGCACCAGGGTCAGGGGAGAGGTACATGGGAGATGGGGTAGACATGAGATTGTCTTGTGTACCAGCTAGGAGACCTGTTTTGGGAAAGTCAGTGGCTGTAAGCAGATGGCTCGTTCACGTTATTTCCTCATTAAGTATACATGTTTTGTGGGAGGGCTCCCAAGCGGTGCTCTGGGACCCCTGAGGAACTCCTGACAATATGCTACTTACACTCAGCATTGTTGGGGGCCACCAGGACCATCCAGGTAGAGTCATGGGGACTGCAGGTGCCAAGAATCAAATCAAATCTGAGGCCTCTGCACGCCAGGCATTCACTCTGTATGATGAGCCATTGCCCAGCACCTTTACTCGATCACTTAGAAGTAAGCAACAGCGCTATCTAGTTGGATCTTCAGTATTTTTAAAGTCAGGGTTAGGGTGTATGGATGTGTGTGTGTGTGTGTGTGTGTGTGTACACGTGGGTACTTACACACATGATACATGCCAAGGCTCAAACACAGGACTTCAATCTCTACAAAACATTGACCTACATCTTTAATCCCCAGGATTAGATTTTTGTTTGTCTGTTTCCTTTATTTCCTTTTAGAGGCTGCTCCAAAAACCTCCATCCCTCTCAGAGAGCCCGGCAAGGTACCGAGAGTATCCCGCCGGCACGGCAGAGCCTGGCAGGCTACCCGTGGCGTATTCGATATGCCAAAAAGAGTCACAATGATGCTCCTTATTCCCCTGACCCTGAAAGAGTTCCCAGTATGCCATCGGGCTACACTAGCACGTGACAGGGATGAATGGAGATGTTACTGGCGCCCGCTGAAGCCAATCGATGAACAATGGGGTGAAAGTGATAGTGATAGTTTGCTCTGAGGTTTGGGGACCACACTGTGCATTGCTCAGGGTTTACTCCTGGCATTTGCTAGTGGTACTCAAGGTACTGTGTGCAATATCAGGGATTGAACCAGGGTCGGTGGTATGCAACACAAGTGCCTTACCCCCTGTGCAAACTCTCTGACCCCAGAATTAGGTTCTAAATGGAATCTTTAATTATATAAGGGAATTTTATTGACTTTTCTACTACATTCCTAATCTCTTGAGGCCATAATACTAATTTATAAGGTAAACTTGGGTGCTGATGATATTTATCACATTCTACATATCTATGAAAGAGTGCTATTAAACTCTTACTTTGTTCAGGGCCTATGAGACAAGCTATTAAAAAAAATAAAAAACACCTCAAACAGTGTTTAAAGCAGTTGCCTTGCTTGCTCTTGTGGGTTCAATCCCCAGCACTGCCTATGGTCTCCTGATTCCTGCCAGCAGGACAGAGCACAGAGCCAGGAGTAAGCCCTGAGCACCACCGGATAAACACTCCCACCCCCAGAACGAAAGGAAAACCTGAACCCAAACCAAAAGCAAACAAAACCCCAGTAAACTCAAAGATCCAATCCTACCAGTATTCTGTGCCATTTGGAGAAGTGAAGTTCTGGCGGAGCACCGGGGGGAGGGTGACCGCTGGCTGAGGTCAGAATGGCCACGAGCCTGCTGATGCGCTCAGAGTGCTTGCCGTGCTGTGTCTCCCAGCACACCATTTAATTTTGTAACAGCAAATGTTTGAGTATGTGCCATCTTCTGCAGTTACTGTAAATACTCTGGCGAGGACTGGGAAGGTACCCAAGAACAATAGGTGAAGGGCTCAGCCTCGTCTCTGCAAAGGTCAGGTCTGATGGGGACAGTGGCTGGAGGGACATCCCTTCGAAGGCCGGATGTGGTGTACAGGCAGAGGGTGGGACATTGGCAGTGCACAGAGATGATTCTGTGTTTCTGGAAAGGGGCCACGGGTCCTTACAGCTAAAATGGCATGGCGGGTAATGGAACCAAGACCCGATTACTATTTCTTTCTAGTATCTCAGTGAGTGAGGAAGTGTGGTGAATGCGGGACAAGAGTGTGTCCAGGGAAGAGATACTGAGAGGGAAGACCTGAATTCATCTGGGGAGAGCCTTGTGTATCTCAGTCCCTAGACTGAACCTCTGGATTCTCTACTCTTGTTCTGTTTTTGAGGGCCTGGTTTACTCTTCTGTACTGTCACCGACTTGGACAATAGTCCTGCAAGGAATAGGTATGTGGCTAGTGTTTGTGGCTGCTCTCATCTGCTGCCTGCACACCTGTCCATAAACTTCTCTTCAGATTTTTTATTCCCGTCATCACATTCCTTGCTCTCTCCTCCGAAGCTCTCAGACATGTCTTGGCCCTAAAGCGGCTCTTTCATATTAGCTTATTCCATTGCTAATTCACTTTGATGAGTTTATTGCCTCTTTGATTTTGAGATTGAGTTCTGAATGCTGAAAGGACTCTTTATTGAAAAGCTCTTTGTGCTCCTCCACAGTTCTACCTCATTCCCACCAGCTTTTACCTTTGGTGAGGGCAACACAGTTGGGTTCTGCTTCTGTCTGAACACTCCTGGTTGGTTGGCACAGTACTGGGGCACCCTCTGTGTCCTCAATAAGAAAGAAGCAGACCAATTAGGAGTGAGTTAGATTAACACGGGAAATAGCAGCAATGTCAACTTAGGAAGGGAGCAGGGAACTGATGGAAGTCGATGGATTCATGAGCTGATTAGAGAGGAGAGACTCGAGGAGAACTGGTATTGCTGAGATGCGAAGGATAAGAGGGGTATGTATTAGGACTTACTCCCAGAGATGTGCCAGATGCCACTTTGGTAAATAAGGCAAGAGGAGGAGCAAGTCAGTGGGAAAGGTAGCTTTGAGTTTGATATCCCAGTTGGAGGAGTTCAGAAAATAGATCCCTAAGTGCAGAATAGGTCTGAATGAGACTCTTACGGGACTATCACCACAGGTAGGTAATTAAAGTCTTGAGAGAAGATGATTTTGCTTTCAAAGAAAGCAGAAAAAGAGAAATGTTGACTCTTCAGTATTAAAGGTCAAATATTCACCAAACTTTGACTTGACCAAACCCTAGTCAAATTCTGCCCAAAAACAGAATAGTGAAGTCAGATCACAAATGCACTAATTCAGAATTGGATTCGGAAAAATCTACGGTTTTCCTTAATGAAAACCTCATTTGCTACTTGTCTTCCTAAACTATAAATAGACCTAGTATTTGTATGAAGGTGACATCGATTTTTAAAAATCTATTTTGGGCACCTATTAAGAGCCAACACGTGTCCAAATGTACTCCATACTCTTCTTGCACATCACCCTGCTGTGTTAGGTAACAGAATGTTCAAGCACATCCTGTCCACACAACAGTTTAAATCTGTCCCCACAAGTGACTACAAGATACCCAGGACAGTAGATAAGGAATTGAGCCTCACCTCTCCCTGGGAAGCTTTTGTTTGCAAGAGAGCCTGTGGTAGGATAGAATTTGCAAGTTTTGAAAAGCAGAGAAATCATCTAGAGCAAGATGGCCATTGTCCAAATGCAGACATTCCTTGGCCCTCCTTCACACACAGCCAGCAGGAGTTGTCACTTTGTAAACATACACAATTAAATGATTTTGGATCAGTTCTTCTTTTCTGGCACCATTCAGCAGGGTGGGAGATCTGTGACACTACTAGATTTTCCCTCTACTCAGGGCGACTTTTCTGCTTCCGGGTACAAATAGACACTAGCGTCTGACAGCTCACTTGGAAATTATTTTACATTTAAAGATTTTTATATAGGTTTATCATCAGCATATCGAGAATGAGATCAGTGAACTCTGATGCTATTGATGAGGCCCAGTTCTTGTTCATTTAAAAGTACCAGGATCTTTGCTATATCCCAGTCTGGTTCCCTCCAGGATCCAACCAGATTCTCAACTGCACTGAGCAGGCAACCTTAGCTCTTGCTTTACTGATTTTAAGTGCTAAAGGAGATCAAGACAGGTAATTTCCTAAAGACATGGTTACTGGATTACTGTGGCACTTGTATGTCCTGATTTCAATGAGTTGCTTTTATTTTTGTTTTTAAACGCCAAGCATCCTTTTTTTGAGATGCAGGATAATAGGTACATGAAGGACCACTGCCAGATTTTCCAAAAGCTTAAGCACAGATGACAATTCCAGAGAAGTCCAGCTGGGAACACAGATAACAAGTTTAGAAGAGACACTTAAAAAAAAGAGTAAATACTAAATGATTAAAATCCTCAAGAGACATTTACTTGGGCAAGTAATCCCCATGGAAGAATCTGGTTGGGTCATGGAGGGAACCGGACGGGCCACTTTCTGTAGCCAGAACACTTGCCCAGGGATAGTGGCAATGAGAAGCGACAACAGTGGTAGTAAGGCAGCTTGAACATCAACCATCCTCAGTGTGACCCAGACCCATGTGACTGCTATCTGAGGGTTACTGTAATCATGGACTCTTCAGGCAGGCTCACTGAGGCTGCTTCCACTCAGCTTGCAGCTCCAGTTTCCCAGGCACTTACTTCCTCCTTAACCCTATCATTTTAATTTTGTCTCCTTATTTAGCCAAATACAAATCTGAAAATGAAAGAGAAGAATTTTCAGATTGAATACTGCTCCAGTTGTTTCATTTTATGTCAGTGCTCTGCTTACATATATAATTAAAATACGCTGGTATTCCCCGCTATGGGAGGAAGTTAGGGCTATCCCTCTTCATTTTTACGAAACACTGATATTAGTATCAGTGTTTGCTAACCGGAAGAAATCCAGAGGGGATTTTTGCTTTTATGACATGAGTCAGAGAGTGAAAATCACATTCAGTTTTCTTTTTACAGCCAGCAGTTCTAGGGTCAGTGGGACCCTGATCAACCAGGGTGTCCCAACTTTGCTCTTTTCCCCAAAAAATACTATATTCGGGTTGTATGTTTATCATATCACTTCTGTTTTTATAATGTATTAGTATTATTTATAGTCATCAGCATCATTTGACAATTTAGTAGGATATCTTGCATGTGGGCATGGGAGCGGGGATCTGAGACTATTCAAAAATTTTCCATATAAGTGAATGACAATTGCTTTTTCACTCTGTGCCATTTTGACTTTTAAAAAGTTTTTATTGGAATCCTCTACTTTTGGATAACAGGGATGCCTATATTTCAACATTACATTGATAGTGAATGATTTGGTATCTTATGTAGTTAAACAATTATTGGTTTATTAAAGTCACTGTGGAGCTCTTACAGCATAATACATGTACACAGTGAACATCCAGTCATCTGAATAATGAATGCAGAAGATAAAGAATGACTATCATTTTTTTAGATTTTTTTGGGCTTTTAGGGTCACACCTGGCAGTGTCCAGGGGTTGCTCCTGGCTCTGCACTCAAGAATTACTCTTGTAGATGCTCAGGGGACCATATAGGATGCCGGAGATCAAACCCAGGTTTCCTACATGCAAGGCAAATGCCCTACCCACTGTACTATCACTCTGGCACCAAGAATAACTGTTTTAAAACACATTTTGATTAATTCTGGGTTGGAGCGATAGCACAGCGGTAGGGCGTTCGCCTTACAAGCGGCCAACATGGCCGACCCGAGTTCGATTCCTCCACCCCTCTCAGAGAGCCCGGCAAGCTACCGAGAGTATTCGATATGCCAGACACAGTAACAACAAAGTCTCCAATGGAGACGTTACTGGGCCCGCTCGAGCAAATCGACGATCAATGGGAGGGCCTTTACCTTTACCTTTACCAGTCTTGATTTTGCTTAACCTTGGTAAACGTTTGCTTTTAACATAACGGATCTTGGAGTCTCATCTGGCTTTAAGATAGTCACTCAGCCATTCAACACTACTCTTTGGTGGTTTAGATTTGATTTTCAAGAACAGTCACCCTCCTGCAACTTTTGGTTTGGAGATATAGTATGGCAGGTAAAGTGTTTATCCTGCATAATGGCCAACCTCAGTTCAATCCTCGGCATCACAGAGTGAGTGCAAAGCCAAGAGTAAGCCCTGAGCACTATCGGGTGCCCCTCCCTCGCCCCTACCAAATTAAAAAAAAAAACTACAATTCAGCTAAAATTGTGAGTTAGTAAAATGCTCTTGGCATTCTTGCTCTCAGTGGTCATATTAAAGGTTAAATTATGACATCACAGGAACTGACTGCACCTCTCGGTCATCCTCTGGCAAGGGTAACATACACCTGGTATTTGCTGGGCCACCCAGAAATTTGTATCTTATTATAGATATCTTGAGTTAATGATATAGTAAACTTAAGAATTGCATTGATGACTTGCAGCCTGTCGCTTTCTGCTGCCTCCTTTGATTTTCTGTACTAGCTGAGGAAATGGCTGTCATTTGAAGTCTCATTTGGATGAGCTGCGTATTACAGCTCAGGCTGACTGCAGCCAGTGGAGAGATAAGAGAAGATCAGCTTAAATACTCCTCTCAGCTTTAGTATCTTTGTGCCATGGAAGGAAGGAAATCAGAGACAACCTCATCTCACTCTACACCTGCCCATCTCTACTTCATGTTACTTTCACACTCATGGAGGATTTGGTTTAAACACTTTAAAACTTGCTGATTTTAGGGGAGGTGATTCCCACACAAGACTCCTGGAGAAGTAGAAAGATGTATCTCAGACACCAATAAGAGCCAGATTCTAATTCATATTAGAATCATCTGAATAATCAGTAAAATAGAACTAAAATCCTCACAAAACCCCAAGCACCTACTACCACCCCCTCTCCCCCAATCATAGTAGAGGTGGTTAAACAAATGTGTTGTTTTGTTCATGTGATTATACATAAAGGTATGGTATGGTCACAGGTCACAGTCCTCCTGTTGTTCATCGATTTGCTCGAGCGGGCCCAGTAACGTCTCCATCATAAGACTTGTTGTTACTGTGTTTGGCATATTGAATACGTCACGGGTAGCTTGCCAGGCTCTGCCGTGCGGGCGAGATCCTCTCGGTAGCTTGCCGGGCTCTCCGAGAGGGGCAGAGGAATCGAACTCGGGTCGGCCATGTTGGCCGCTTGTAAGGCAAACGCCCTACCGCTGTGCTATCACTCCAGCCCAAAGGTATGGTACACAAGGTATGTGTTCTCTAACCTAATTTTAGCTTCTAAGCATTACTACCAGGGTTTTGCCAGACAGGCATCCTAAATTCAGGAAGTTTGCCTTTCATGAAACTCATAATATAAATGAAGAAATTTTATGCAAATATTTTGGAATTTTTCTTTCCTGTTAATTTTTTGGGCCATACATGGCAGTACTCAAGGGTACTCCTGCGGTGGTGCACTGGGGATCATGCAGTACCAGAGGTCAAACCAGGAGCTACTGCATACAATTTATGTATTTCATTCCATCCCTTTTGAGTCATCTCCCTGGATCCCTTGTGGAACTTTATATTCTAATTTTATTTCAGGAGATAATACCCTTTAAATAGACTGTAATTTGGGATAATGAATGGGATATTTGATGTAACCTCTAGGCTGGGATCACAGGAGAAAGTTTAGCTCAAGTTACAGAAAAACTTACCAGGTTAAAGAAGGTCATTTGCAACTTACATTTCCTTTCCAGGGATCTCAGTTCTCAGATCTTGAGATAAGCAGGTTTAATATGGTACTTATATATTATCAAAGTTCAGTTGACATAATGCTCAAGTCATTATTGCAGCCCATTATTCCAGGTAATAGTGATGCTGTGAGCAGAAAGTGGCCCATTATACAGTGATTTGAAGTGCACATTAGTAAATGCCTTTGCTATTTTAATAGTCAAGGCACTGCATGCCATGAATTAGAAGCTTTCCATATTAGGCTTTTGGAGACACAGCCCCAGTGGGGATCATGGGAGGTATTTGACTAAAATGAAGACTAATTGAAGACAGAGGCAACTATGGGGCTAGCAGGGTAAGGAATTCGGTCTGCTGATGTCATCCAGGGGTAGCAAGCCCATGCCCGAAAAAACTGGCAGCAGCTTCCCCAGACCAAGCCACCTGAGACATTTCCTGGTCTAGAAACAATGTTAGGGAAATTAAACTTCCCTGCCAGCTTTACCACACCTTGTCCAAGCATGGGTGCCTCTCATGTCGCCTCAAGAAAAATTGCAGCTCTTCAGCACATCTACCAAGAACTTTCGAGAAAATTGAAGGAGGATTTGCTAAAGCTTGCATTTTAGCAGACAAGAAAAGGAAAACGTGTTTGTGTGTCCCAGACTCTTCAGAGTGAGGTTCTTGAGGCCTGGATTGTAGCTCAGTAATAGAACCTTTGCTTTTGCATGTGTGAGCAAACCCAAGTTTGATCCCCAGCACCATAAAAAATTAATAATGAAATAAAGTTAACTAAGGCTCTTAAACTATGCTCTTAATGTGAATTATTCTCATCCATTAGGAAGGTAATATGTCTAACTATGCAAGTCAAAGAACTATGGGCTTTATTTTGTTTTATACCACAAGCCCTCCAGTAAACAATAATTAGATCACCTTTAAAAATGAACGATCTGATTAAGTATGCCTGGGTTGCACCTGGTTGATCTTTATACACAAGTACAAATCAATTGCTCTGCTCACTGAGTTAATAAAAATGTATTGATACTGTCAGTTTTTAAAGTCTTATATTCTTTTTGTATTACTACGGCAAAAGTGTGAAATCATTGTTTCCCTAGTAAAGAAAAAAATGCATGCATCATTTTGCCAGAAAGAACTCCAGCTTGAAGTTGAAGAGTTTATCAGTGTTGGCTGGCATAGAGCTTACTCCTAGCTTTTCTTGCTCTAAATTTCAGTCTTCCTTCAAATACCATATCCACGCCCCCTTCACCCTCCTCCCCCACCCCCCCAAATACAATGCGATTACTGTGGTCTTCTTGAATCCGCAAAATTCTGATTTTACCTGAGGGTTTTCTTGCTGTTGTCTGAGAGAAGGAGATTGGGTCATGCCCAGCAGTGCCCAGAGATTACTCCTGGATCACTCTTGGTGGTGCTCAGGGACCACATACAATGCCAGGGATCAAACCAGGTCAGCTGTAAGGCAGCACCTTACCTTCCATGCTTTCTCTCTCTCCAGCCTCTTTATTTAAGATTTCTTAGAATATTTTGAGGTGAAATTGAGCAATCAGAAACTAAACAATAGTTTTCTATCTCACATCTTTCCTGAAAATGCCCTCATCAATAACGGATGGATTCCAGTTATTGGAAGTTACTGTTTGACTATGGCATACTTGAAAATCTTCCATTGCATTACAAGATGACCACCCAAATCCAGAATTATTGTTTTATTTGGCAAATATTTCCACAGTGGGCCCAGCCCTCGGGCCTGGTTAGGTGGGTTGGAGGCAAGTCCAGCTGCAGAATAAGTGATAATAACTAAGGGTTGTTGAAGCTATAGATCCAAAGTCCCCTGAGGAGAGCAGAGAAGGTGATCAGGTCTCCTGGGGACACAGGGGGAAATTTAGGGGAGAATCAAGGTCTGTTAACTGAGAATTTTGGTAGTGTTTGAAGCTGAGTACACAGGGAAGTTGGGCTGCTTGTTCAGAGGCCCAGGTTGAGAACAAGCTTCACACAGAGCGAGGGAGGGAGGAAGGCTTTGCAAGACTGAGAGGCCTTGCTTTCCCCCTCCAAAGTCCATGAAAAGCTTGCCAATAGCATTTTCTATGAAAGGACGCATTCACACAGTGATTAAACTATTTCCTCACTCTTTAACAAGAAATCTTTCAAGATGTTTTAAAACAGAATCTTAAGACCTAGTTACTAACACTTCTTACAAACAGCTTTGATCAATAACAACATCCGTTTTGATTACCCATAAGACTGGTGGTAATGAGCTTAAAAGACTCCAAAATCAACCTTTTTTTTTAGAAGAGAGATTACTACAAGGAAATCAAATGATCAGCTCAAGACTGCTGGGCATTTGAGCCATGATTTTAAATATAAATGCTATTTCATATTAAAAATTAATTAACAGGACTAGATAACAGACTAGGGCTGGAGCGATAGCACAGCGGTAGTGCGTTTGCCTAGCACACAGCCAACATGGCCGGCCCGAGTTAGATTCCTCCACCCCTCTCGGAGAGCCCGGCAAGCTACCGAGAGTTTCTCGCCCACACAGCAGAACCTGGCAAGCTACCCGTCACGTATTCATATGCCAAACACAGTAACAACAAAGTCTCACGATGGAGACGTTACTGGGCCCGCTCAAGAAAATCAATGAACAATGGGAGGACTGTGCCACAGTGCCACAGATAACAGACTATCTTGATAGCTCTGCCTGCCTCATATCTATTGTTCTATTTAACAACCCCCCTCAGAAGTGGTAGTTAAAAACTCTCTGAGTTACCACAAATTTCAAATTACTGTGTTCTGAGGGGCTGGACAAATAGTACTAGAAGGGTACTTGCCTTGAACTGACCCAGTGTCAATCCCTGGCTCCCCAAATAATCCCCCAAGCCAGTTAGGAGTGATCCCTGAGTGCAGAGCCAGAAGTAAGACCAAAAAGAAGAAAAAGAAATGCGATTGAATGGGACTTCCTCTTCTTATATTTTGAGATAGCAAACTGTTTCAGAATTTTTGTTTTTGTTCCTCTTTCTTCTGCTGAGCTCTTTGGCCATTTCATAACTAAATTATCATCTGCAAAATGAGCTCAATTTCTAATATTAAGACTTAATCTTGTAATAGCAAGTATATCACCAGTGACAAGTGAAAGGTCTTGAATATGACAATATATCTTAAAAAGTGGGACTGGCACTTCTTTAAAAATAGTTTCTAGGGTCCAGAGAGAAAGTATAGTGGGTAGGGTGCTTGCCTTGCACGCAGCCATCTTGGGTTCTGGTTCTACCCTAGGCATCCTATATGGTTCCCAGAGTAATTCCTGAGTGCAGAATAGAACTAGGAGTAAACACCGAACTCCCCGTGTATGGCCCAGAAATTTAAAAAAAAAGGTAAAAATAGTTTCTGTAACCTGTTTTCCTCCCAACAAAATGCACTGTTCAGTCATTGCATATAAAAATTTACTTGTGTATTGGTTCAACTTGACACTCACAAGTTTATGTGTCATTTATGGTTTTCATTTTTTTTTAATGTGGGGCAGAAGGCACACCCAGAGGTGCTTAGGACTTATAGTTGGCCCTGCGGTCAGGGACAGTTGGTGCTGGGGGGGGTCGAATCATGGGTGGCTATGTGCAGGGCAAGCTCCTTACCTGCTTGAGTATCTCTCTGGCCCTTGGTTTTCATTCTTAGAATATCCTGATTAGAAAATACATTGAATTGCTCTTTGTAGCCATCATACAAGGTAAATATACAAGTTTATGTGTCATTTATTTTCTCATTTTTGCCTCTGTCATGGCAGTAAACTGGGACCAAATGATTTAGTACAGTAATTAGGTGACTGATCATCATTCAAACTCATGTAAATTATAGTCTACCCAGAATCAGAGTGTGATCTTCTAATTGCAAGTTTGTACTCAATAATTAAAAAGCATTTTTGAAGAGCAGTGGTTCTAAAGGTGTGGTCCCCATACCAGCACTATCAGTATCACGTGGGAAATTATTCGAAATTTAAATTCTTGGACTCCATCCCAGGCCTAGATCAGAATCTCTGAAGGGTGGGACCCAGTAACATCGTTCTTCAAGCCTTCTAGAAAATTCTGATGTCTACTGAAGTGTGAAACAACTGCTGTCAAGGAATATTACCCTCTTACATAAATGAGATTTGAAAGTGATGATACTCCAAATGCATCATGGTTTGGATGCGGTCAATGCTACTCAATCACAGCATCAAGTATGTGTGGTTCTCCAGCACTGCCAGGTGTGACTTCTGAGCAGAGTCAGGAATGGTTCTCTCAGCCCCTCCAGGTATGCTTATCCTGCCTTCCTCCCCCCCAAACATTTCTTTAAACATAAATTTGTAATCTAGCTAAAAGGATTGCAGGTGCTCTCCCTCATAGCAAATTCCAAGGCCACAAAAATCTTCTTCATTGAATTACATTTAGGAAGTTCATGTCAGGAGATCTAAGAGAAAGTACAGGTTTTAAGGTATTTGGATCCCCATTCATATATATATGTATATATCACGATCATGACCATCCTGTTGTTCGTTGATTGCCTTGAGCAGGCCCCAGTAACATCTCCTTCATCCTAGCCCTGAGATTTTTTTAAAAAGTGCCATATTCAAGGCTCTTTCAGGGTTAGGAGAATGAGACCCATCATTGTTACTGGTCTTTGGCATATTGGGTACGCCACGGGGAGTTTGCCAGACTCTGCCGTGTGGACTGGTAACATTCAGTAGTCTGCCAGTTTGTCCAAAGTCAGAATGAGATAATAGGATGTCGCACTGTGCTTCCGGGAGCTGGGTTTTATAGTCTCTGGGTCTTGGCCGTTGATGGGATTACACAGCACCAGGGGGCCAGTTGGTGGGTGTGACCCCTGCCTACTGGAATATGGAGGATCTGGGTGGAGGATGCTCCGCCCCGATCCAAGCAGGCTTGGAGATTTCAGCCCCAGGACCCGCATGCCTTTGTTCCTCTTCCAGTACCTTCCGGTACCTTCATGATATGTATATATACACACGTATATATACATATGTATATGTATATATATACATATATTATATATACATATATAATATATATACATATATATAATATACATATATATATATCTGTCCTGTCTGTCCTCCTGTTGTTCATCGATTTGCTTGAGTGGGTCCAATAACGTCTCCTTTTTCTTTTTTGAGACTTGTTGTTACTGTGTTTGGCACATTGAATATATCATGGGTAGCTTGCCAGGCTCTACCGTGCGGGCGAGATACTCTCGGTAGCTTGCCAGGCTCTCCTCAAGTACCTCTAGGAGAGATCCCTGAGCACAGATCCAGGAATAGCACTGATGGGTGTGGCCTCAAAACAGTCAGACTAAAAAAGGAGCTCATGTCAGCTGGGAAAAGATTATCTATTCTTTCCTCCTGATTCATAGAAAGATAAGATCTTAAGATCTTTTGAGATCTTATGCTGTAGACACCAGTATGGAAAATTCACATACTCTTTGAATTACTAGAAATTTTTCCCACATAAAACTTGAAGAAACTAGGTGTGTGTAGAGGATCTTAATTTCTCTGCCGTTGAGCCAAAGAGTGCTTCAAGAGAAACCTTTATCATTAATCAAAGCGGCTTCACTGTTCTGTGGGATCCTGGGAGGTCACACAAGAGCATGAAATGAAGTTATGTGTGCTGATATGGAAGACTGCCCATTCTAGGTTGAAGGAGAATCCCCGAGGGACAAAAATGCATAGGCTGGGGCTGGAGCAATAGCACAGCGGGTAGGGCATTTGCTTTGAACATGGTCAACCCAGGCTCAATTCCCAGCATCCCATATGGTCCCCCGAGTACTGCCAGGAGTAATTCCTGAGTGCATGAGCCAGGAGTAACCCCTGTACATCGCTGGGTGTGACCCAAAAAGCAAAAAAAAAAAAAAAGCATAGGCTAATGAACAAACAAAAACCTGAACTGTAAACATGTGTGTTATATGTATGTGTGTTATATGTATTTCTGTGCATGTGGTGAAGATTTAGGAAAGATAGCTCTGAAGAACTAATAGTATCTTTCATTAGGGAGCAAATCATGTAAAGAGGGCGCTTATTTTCTTTCTTTTCCTAGCACTTTATTGCACTCGAGCTTCCTACAATGAAAAATGGATGCCTTTTAATATATGAAGAAACAAGGTTCCAGAAATCTCGACACAGCTAATTAGCAGATCTTGATCTCTTTCTCTGTCACTAGTACTTAGGGTCATTTTTTTTTCACTTCCTTGTAACAGAGCTACTCAGAATTTAGAGCTTGCATTTAGCTGAACCTACTCATTTCACTCCTGAGGAAACTGAGCCCAGAGGAGCTCCGTGACTGCAGAGTGACCCCCTCACATGTGACAGGGAGGCTGATCTCCCATCCCCAGAGCAACATAAAATGGCGTCAAGCTAAAGGGAGGCTCTTTTACTATAAATCTCTCACATATTTGTCACTCTTACAAATATGAGCCAGCCATTTTCTTGTCTTAGGAGCTCTCCTTAATGTCTTTTAAGAAACATAGTTGTAAATTTGTGCGATTTAGAGAATCAGTTATATTAATCATTTAGGTTAGTGACCACAAACCAGGATTATTGAGCAAGAGGCATTACTTACTGCTGTTCAATTCAGCAAAGAGGCTTACTATGAATATAATTGTATGTGGAATCTTTTGCACTCTCCTCTCCTTTCTCCCCTTTCCCCCCATTCCTCCTCACCCTCTTCCTCTACCTTTCTCCTTCTCCCTTTTCCCTCTCTTGCCTTTTATGTCCCCCCTCTTTTTCTCTGAAGTAATTACAACAATGATATAATTTTTAAATGCAAGCACAGGGTCTGGAGCAGTAATCCTTCAGGAAAAACATTTGTGCACAGCCAACCCTGGTTTAATCCCCAGCATGACATACGGTTCCCAGAGCATTGACAGGAGTGATCCCTGAGAACAGAGCCAGAAGTTAAGGAGTTAGCCGAGAACACTGCCAGTGTGGCCCCAAAACAAAGAATGCGAGCACAGTAGTGAATAGTGAATTTTTTTTTTTTTTTGCTTTTTGGGTCATACCCGGTGATGCACAGAAGTTACTCCTGGCTTTCCACTCAGGAATTACTCCTGGCGGTGCTCAGGGGACCATATGGGATGCTGGGGATTGAACCTGGGTCGGCCGTGTGCAAGGCAAATGCTCCAGCCCCAGAAGTGAATGATTTTAAAATGTAGCACATTCAGCATAAGGGAAAAGTCAGTATCACAGCAATAAATCAGTATAGACAGAGTGAATAATTATCCAGAGTTACAGTCTTTTGCAAAGTAATAAGATTTAAAAAGTGTTTCATTTCTGAACTTTAACAATATTAGAAGTTGCTTGGAGCTTTTATTTCAGGGGAGAAAGAAATAGAGATAGTCTTTCTCTACCTATTTTGTAGTGTGATTTATAAGAGCCTAGTAGGTTCCTTGCAGGTACCAATGAACTTGACCCTCAAATGCAACATATGAGTATTAATTATCCTCTGTAGATATGGAGTGGATAGCACAGGGGCTAGTGCGATAGCACAGCCGCCAGTAGGGCATTTGCCTTACATGTGGCCAACCCGGGTTTGATTCCTCCATCCCTCTCGGAGATCCCAGCAAGCTACCGAGAGTATCCCACCTGCATGGCAGAGCATGGCAAGCTCCTGGTGGCTTATTCAATATGCTAAAAATAGTAACAAGTCTCACAATGGAGATGTTACTGGTGCACACTCGAGCAAATTGATGAACAACCAGAGGACAGTGCTACAGTGCTGCAGAGATGAGTGGAGGGAGTATTTCACATCTCTCCCTGCAGAATTTGAGAAGGTTCTTTTTTCCTGGAAGCAGAATACATTGATTCCATCTTCAGCCTGGGAGCCACTCACCTCTGAACAAAATTAGTGCATTGCAACATTCTTGAACTCGCTCACATGTTCACATTCTCACTGTGTAGGCTTTGTCTTCATCTTCCCTTGGCAACTGATAGCATCAGAGGAAAAGATAAGCCGCCCAGGAGAATGGAGCTGTAATGACTTCCAGACCTTTTTCTATGCCCGTTTTACAACATTTTATTAGAATACTGAGTTGGGAGGAAAAGGGTAGGTTAAATCCTTGGGATGTTTTGGGTTTTGCTGTTTGAGAAGCCAGATTAGATTTTCTTCATTGTTTACACTCGAGGGTGATTCCTGTAACCCTTTAGGTCTTCAAAGGAGGAAAAAAGGGAAAAAATAAAAGATTTCTTTCAGGCATATGAAAATTTGTCAGGACATTAAATTCATTGACAGTTCTGAGAGCACTGGGTGTCTTCTTTTGAAAGTCAGAGTTGAGTTCTCTGCTGGATTCTGAGACCATCGAAAGGATTTCAGTACAAACTAATGTTCATATTTTATTGATATGCAAGGCAAGGGTCAGGAAATCAAAATTTCATCACACCAGGCATTACCTAGTACTTTTATATTCCTGACCTCACTTAAACTTTTCAAGAAATCTCATTAGTTGGTATTTTAATCCCCACTTTAAAAGACAAGACATTGGGGCTGGAGCGATAGCACAGCGGGTAGGGTGTTTGCCTTGCACACGGCCTACCCGGGTTCATTTCCCAGCATCCCATATGGTCCCCTGAGCACCACCAGGAGAAATTCCTGAGTGTAGAGCCAGGAGAGTAACCCCTGTGCATTGCTGGGTATGATCCAAAAAGCAAAAAATAAATAAATAATAAATAAATAAAAAATAAAAGACAAGACATTGAGAAGTGCTTAGTGTTGAACCCCAGTGGGCTGACCTGGTTCCTGTACCTGCTCCAAGAAAGAACACAAGAGCAGCTCACTCCATTCCCAGGGCCTCCCCCTCAGTATAGAAAGATCCTGGGCATTCTGCTTCTTTGTGTGAACTTACAAATGAGTTTCCTGGGATTTGGTGTCATGAAGCAAAATTCCCATTATGCCACAAGTAGACCTAGACACATACAGTGAACACCTCCTGTTGTTCAGTCCCTTTGGTTTTTCAAAAAGCCCTATACTTCCTTAATCCTCAATACCCGAGGAATTCAAAGAAATAGAGCCTGCCAACACTTTATAGAGCTAGGAAAGTTAATTTGCCTCCTTCTTGAAATGCGAGTGATCTACTAAAACCTGAGTGTGGAGATAGCTTTGGAGGCCACAACCTCGCTTCCTCCCCAGAGTGGCTTTTTTCTGCAGTTGACCTTTGGGGTGGGGTGTGGTGGGGGAACAGAGGGGGAAATAATGTTCTTTTGTCTAATGCTCTGCTTTTGCCTCCACTTCCAAGCAAGAATTCCAAAGATAAACATTTCCTTAACTGCAAACTGTGGGGCTGGAGAGATAGTACGGTAGGTAAGACATTTGTCTTGCACGTAGTTGATCTGTATTTAATCCCTGACACCCTAGCTGTGCCAGGAGCGATTCCTGAGCACAGAACCAGGAGTAAATTTTGAGCGCTACTGGGTATGTCACCTCCAGCCTCAGAAAAACAAAACAAAATGGAAAAACCGTTAAATGATTTGTTTAAATATGATGTGTCTATGTCTACCCTATTTAATGCCCCTATCTAAATCCTCTGAAAGATAACAGTGCTTCACATACCAAACCGATTAAAATACCCAGATTAGGCAAGCCTGTCTCCTTTCATTACCTATATAATTTCTAGCAGTTGAATATGTAATGATATTAATGTGCTCTCTTGTGTCTAGCTCAGAAGTTAACAGTCCTTTGCTTGGTCTGGCAGTCCACAGACCCTATTGCCGCATCTTGGACATGGCAGGTGGCAGGGAAAATGTGCTGCATGAATGAAACCACATCCCTGAGAGGCTGAGGAGGCTAGAAGTGCCTTTTCCTTGTCTGACCACAAGTTCATCCTCTGCTCCCCTCCACCCTGTGCATTTCAGTCTACTTATCACACCACTGCACAGTCTTTCATTATAGAGGTTGCTGCCTTCCTCTCATATACCCCACAGTACAAGTGACCTCTGTATGCAAAACAGAAGAAAGATGCAGGATAAAACTTCGTTTGTTAAGAGGACCATGGTTCAATGTCTAAAATTGAACTGAGAAATCCCTGTAGACTTTTCATGTTGATCCCAACCCAGTTCTTGTGGAAAGGCTTAGATCCCTTAACCCTTTCTCAGGGAGCAGATCAAAACCCACTGATGGTACATTTGAAAAACCAGCCCTAGGATTCCTTTATCCCCATTGGATAAGCACATGGGTCGTATTCGTGGAAACTCCAGACCATAGCGAAGAGTAGCAGGATAACAATGTGGAATGCATCCACCGTAGTTTAGGTGGAAAATGTGTAAGGGCTTCTGGAAAATGCTAATGACCTGCTGTGGAGGGAAGAAAGAGTCTAGGATCCTAGATGCTATGAAATTGGCCAGATCTCTCACTAGAAGGTAGATCTTGCTTAACAGTGAGGTTGATGGGGAGATGATTTTGTCTTCAGGAGAGATAGGTAGATATTAACATAGCAAGCCTTCCGCCCATACCATCCCACCAGGAGTACACACAATGCTGCACAAAGACACAGCACACTTAGTCAATTAGTACTTACAGATTACTCTCATTTGATGTAGTTAGTCAAGCACTCTGACTTCTGTCATAGGCCGATAGACTTCTGTCATATAGTACTTGCTGGTTCTTTGTGGCTACATGAGGACAAGTGCAGGGTTGGTCTAGATCATTCCTAGATTTGACCCTGGTATCCACAGGCAGTAAAATTTCATGCCCACCAAAACACAATTTAAAAACAACGGGACAATTCCCAATAGGTATGGACCTATGAGATTATAGCTGCCCTTTAAACTTGAATTCTGGTAATTTGTGGGGTGGGGGTGGGAAGGACACATTCAATTTTGCCTTCAGTTGTGATCATTAGATTTATCTTACATTCTGGATTTAGGTGGATTAAGTGGCCACTGTTTCTCCAAATTCCCTCCAATATTTCCCAGGTGTAGTTCTTTTGAAATCCACACAATGTATTTAGAATACTCACACTTGATGCACAAGTATGGTGGGTAGATAAACTTTGAGCTAGAACAACTTTTTCTTCTGCTCCAGTCATATTTGATCATTTGTTCCCTGAGAAAATTTTCAAAAAAAGGTACAAAAAAATTAAAAGTCATTGTTCCTGCGTGGGGTTGATAAAATGAGTGGCCAGGATTCTAGTTCGGGAAGGTAAGGGAGGGTAAACCAGAGAAGGTCTCATTTGTGTGTGAAGAGAGAAAAGCCCCTAAGTGGGGACAGGAGGAGAGAGAGTGCATGTGAGCAGAAACAAAATGATGAGAACCAAAAGGTGCCAAGAGCAGCTTTTTCTCGCATGCAGCAGAATTGCTTGCTTTCCCCATGTATGGGCAAGGCTTGTTTTGTTTGTTTCTGTAGAAATTTTGCCCTCAAAAGTCTGGTACAAGTTATTTTTTTTTGACACTGACTAGATTGAAGTCTAGAAGACCACCCTCTGAGAAACCCCCCCTCCAGCCCAGCTCCCCCTCCCCGAACATACACGTACACATACACTGTTCCTTGGAACAGCATTGGCTTCTGGGCTAGCAGGCTGCCCCTGCTTCTCACTGTAACCTAGTTAGATGAGGCCCCTAAGGGCAGGTAGGTGGAATTCTCAAAGCAGATAAAAGTTCTGAAAGAACGTCCCAGCGCTGAGGGCAGGAAACTGAAGAACTTCCTCTTGAGGGGGAGGAAGGTCCTTTCCCCAGGAAGCAACTTTTGAGCTGACAACTGCCCAGTCCAGGGAGGGTGGGGTGGGTGTGGGGGCACCAAGAAATGGAGGCTGCAGTGCCCAGCCTGGAAGGGTTTGGACTAGTTTCCCACTTGGGTCAAGCAAATGAGAGAGACACAAAATTAGATATCCAGAATGGGGAAGAGAGATTACCCTGTGGGAAACTTCTAGGCTAAGCCTGGGAGGGTTTAGAAAAGCACGTTTAGGGCCAGGCCTGGGTGAAGCCTGGGGTTCTGAAACAAACTGGGCATCCAGCTGGTGATGATGTGGTTGCTATGGAGGAGGAGAGTATTATAACAATCAGCAAAGCACTCTGGGCCAAGTTCTGCTCTCACTGATTCTCTTTAAAAGCCCTATGACAGAGGTTCTGTTACTATCCCATTACATGGAGAAGAAAATCCAGGAACAGAAAAATCAGCTAAGTTGCTACTGAGGAGGAAATATACACATACACATACACATATATACACACACACACATAAAACATATTTTAAAAGTTACATTATATATATTATGTTTTATATATAAGTATGTATGTGTTTTATATAGTATATATGTGACAGGTTACATGTTACATGAAATTTTGTCTTCTGCATTGTTCCACATGTGTGAAGTCATGTATATATTATATACTAAGTTATATATTAATACAAGAAATACATAAATTATACCATGTATTATTTATATTCTCTATACATATATTATCTAAAATATATATTATATATTTTATATATGCTATTATTGAAATGGGCTGGAGCGATAGCACAGCAGTAGGGCGTTTGCCTTGCACGCAGCCAACATGGCCGACCTGAGTTCGATTCCTCCGCCCCTCTCGGAGAGCCCGGCAAGCTACCGAGAGTATCTCGCCCACACGGCAGAGCCTGGCAAGCTCCCCGTGACGTACTCGATATGCCAAACACAATAACAACAAAGTCTCCAATGGAGCCGTTACTGGGCCCGCTCGAGCAAATCGATGAACAACGGGAGGGCCTTTACCTTTTACCTATTATTGAAATGTAAATAAAATTAAATAAATTTAATTAATTGATTAAATTTAATCTAAATATAAATATAAGTTAAATATATGTTAGTTATACATTATATAAACTCATATAATAATATATACCACATATATCATTTCTATTCTCTCTAGTTGCTACTAGCTGTGTGGTTTTAGGTGACTTAATCTTTTTTTTTATTGAATCACTACGAGATACACAGTTAGAAAGTTGTTCATGATTGGATTTCAGTCATACAGTGTTCCAGCACCTGACACCCGACCAGTGTACATTTCCCACCATCAATGTCCCCAGTTTCCCCCCTGCCAGCCTGCCCTCACCTCCAGCCTGACTCTATGGCAGGCACTTTTCTTCTCTCTCTCTCTCTCTCTCTCTCTCTCTCTCTCTCTCTCTCTCTCTCTCTCTTTCCCTCTCTTTCCTTCTAGTTATTATGGTTTGCAGTACAGGTGCTGAAAGGTTATCATGCTATCCCTTTCCCTACTTTCAACACCCAGTTCTTGTCCAGAGTGATCATTTCCAACTATCATTGTCATAGTGGTCCCTTCTCTATCCTAACTACCCACTGCCCTATACGCACCTTCACCCTCACAACTTGTGGCAAGTTTCCAACAGTGAACCAGTCCTCCCAGCCCTTGTTTCTACTGTCTTTGGGTATTAAGCTCATAGTATGATTTTTTTTTATATTCCACAAATGGAAGCAGTCATTCTGTGTGTGTCCCTCTCTTTCTGACTTCACCCATTTCATTCAGCATGGTACTCTCCATGTCTATCCATTTATAAGGAAATTTCATTATTTCATTCTTTTTTATAGGGCTGGAGCTATAGCACAGCAGTAGGATGTTTGCCTTATGCGTGGCTGGCCTGGTCAAGCCGGGTTCGATTCCTCCGCCCCTCTCGGAGAGTTCGGCAAGATACTCTTGGTAGCACGGCAAAGCCTGGCAAGCTACCCGTGACGTTTTTGATATGCCAAACATAGTAACAACAAGTCTCACAATGACAATGTTACTGGGCCCGCTTGAGCAGATCGATGAACAATGGGACAACAGTGCTACAGTACTATTTTTTATAGTGGCTGCATAGTATTCCACTTTGTAGATGTACCATAGTTTCCTTTTTTAAAAATTTTTATTTATTTTTGAATTTTTGAATTGAATCAGTGACATACATAGTTACAAAATCGTTGATGATTGGGTTTCAGTCATATAATATTCCAATATCTGTCTCTTTACCAGTGTGTATTTCCCACCACCAGTGTCCCCAGTTTTCCTCCTGCCACCTACCCCCACCTGTCTCTGTGGCAGGCACTTTCCCCTCCCCCCTCTCCCCCACCCTTGGGACCTTATGTACCATCATTTCTTTATTCAGTTGTCTCTTCACAGGCACTTGTGTTCCAGATTCTGGCTATTCTGAAGTACTGCAATAAACATAGAAGTGCAGTTAAAAAAAAAAAAAACGAGAAATAAAGCTTCCATATGACCCAGAAATCAGACAACTTAATCTTCCGATACCTTATTTTTCTAATCAAAGGAAAGAGAATTTTTCTAATCCAAACAAAGGCATACTCCAGATGCACAGAGGATGAATATGAATATCTATATGCATATAGCTAGTAGGATAGTCTGGCATTTCTTAAGTATTCAATAAATGGTAGCTATTCCTGGTTCTTCTTAGTTAATGATTTGTTCATGAAGTGTGAAGCTGCCTTTTGGAGGATACTCTGGGAAGTGCAGCAGAAGTGGACCCAGTGATTGAAGCCTTCGTTCCCTTCTGGAAGACAGTAAGCAAGTAATCGTCCTGCTCCAGGAGGCATGGTGCGATGGTGAACCCTTAGAAGTGCCAGGATTCTAGCTCCTATATGCATCTTGGGTTGGAAATACCAGGAGAGGGAGGAACATACCCTTCCAGATCAGTCAGAAACATTCCCCTTTGCCTCTGAGATTGCACAGGCTCCCGACCCCTCTTGCCCCACCCCTCCTCAATGATTTAAGTCAGAAATGAGACTAGTTGCCAGTCTCATAGGTGCAGAGCTGAGGATTGAGGGGGAGACAGCAGCCTTGGAGTGGGAGGGAGTGTGGGTCCCTCGGGTAGGTAGGGCTGCCCTTGGGTTGAGTCTGTTGCCTCCACACAGGTCAAATCACAGCTCCTGATCTCAACTATATATAGTCAGGAACTTACATAAGAGGACTATTTTAAAAAGACCAGGAGAGGAAAAGGGAATGCCAGCTAATTTTTTCCACTAAAGGTCATTTTTAACAGATGTGTTTTCTCCATTTCTATAGTGATAGTGTAGGGGTACAGTTCCAGGGTTAGGAGGGAAGCACCCCAGTTTACTTGTGGACCTGCACTTGTGTCCTTCTGGGCGAGGCACAGCCAAATTCATGGTAAATACATTTGGGTTGTGGTTTACCTTTCTGTTTAAAGTTCCTCTTCCTGGAGCTGGAGAGATAGTGCAGTGATCAGAGGGTTGTGACTGGTCCCTAGCACCCCCATATGGTCCACAGAGCACCTCCAGGAATAAACCCTGAGCACAATAGAATGTGACCCCAAAACAAAAACAAAAAGCAAGGTTCTCTTCCCCCTGTCCCAGAATTTCTGATGCCTAGGAAAAAGAGGATTCTCAGGAAGAACAAAAACACTGAATAAATTTAAACAAATCTTTACAATGTATGTCCGATTGTTGCATGGATTCCTCTAAATTCAGCAAATTGGGTGCTTAATACACAACTTATACACAACTACTACACAACTATTCCATGTTTTTTAAGATACACTTTAGATAATGGAGTTTCGATTTTTAGTAATGCATTTTTTTTTCTTGTACTCATGTGCTCTTTTGGTCCCAATGATACACACATTTTTGTTAATTTTTGAAATCAGTTTCTCTCTACTCATTCCCCTCCCCCCATACCCTCCCGGGTGTAGGGGGGAACCTGTTAATTTTCTTGTTGTCTGAGATCCCCATGCAATTAGAGTCCCAGGAAAAAGATTTTACAAGTGAACATTAAACTATAGCGTCACCCTGAATATTGTGTCTTTGACATTCTTTATTAATTGTATAACTTCTCATAGCACAGAAGGTAAGGCACTTTGCTTGCATGCTACCAACCCAGGTTTGATCCCTGACACCCCAGATGTCTCCTAGTTCTTTCCACAAGTGATCACTGAGCTCAGAGCAGGATTAAGTCCTGAGCACTGCTGGTGTGATCCAAACCTACCCACGTCACCCCTCACCAATGAAAAAAACCTGTGAATTTGCTGGTTGTCTGAGAAGCCGATTTAATTAAAATCCTAGAAAAAAGATTTTACATGTGAACTATAGAGTCCCCCTGAATATTGCTAACAGTTACTGAGGGTCTGCTCCAACTTTGCTCCAAACACCGCACAGATAATAACATGTCATTGTCGCTAAGAATATGCAATTATAACCCCTATTGGAGGGTGAGGAAACAGGTTTCGAAAGATGATGGGGACACCCAGCCTGTGGTGGGAGCAGGAGAAAGTTCAGAGACCTCCCCCCTCCCCCACAGAGCTCACTTCCTACCATCAGGCAGAAGTATCCGAGTGAACCCCCAGCACTGAGCCCTGAGGCTGGAAGGCTGTGGGTATGCGGATAAGGAACTGCTTTCCTCTTAGCCAATGAAGACTGTTCAGGACCCAGTTTAAGAAAACATTTTTTGTTTTTGTTTAGGGTCCACACCCATCCCTGTGCTCAGGGATCACTCCTGGTGGGGATTGGGGGGACCATATGTGGTGCTAGGGCCTCAGACAAAGTAAGTGCCCTCCCTGCTGTATGATCTCTCCAGGCTCCCAGTTTAAGTTTCACAGAACTCAAAAGAGCTTAAGTACTTTTCTTGGGGAAAAAATTTCAGTTAGAAACAAAAAGTTCAAGACCAGAACCATAGTACAGTGGGTAGGGCCAGGTGGAGCTATAGTTTAGGAGAGAGGGTGCTTTCCTTGCACTCAACCGGCCCGGGTTCCATCCCAGGTACCCATATGTCCCCCTGAGCACTGCCAGAAGTGATTGCTGAGTGCAGAGCCAGGAGTAAGTAACCCCTGAGCATCATCGGGTTTGACTCAAAAATCCAAAAAGAAAAGAAAAGGAAAAGTATAGTGAGTAGGGTGCTTTCCTTGCTCACCATCTCCTGGGTTCAATTCCCCAGTACCCCATATGGTCCCCCAAATCTGTCCAGAGTGATCCCTGAGTGCAGAGCCAGGAGGAAGCCCTGAGCATGCTCAGGTGTGGCCCCCAAACCAAAAGCAAACAAAAGAGACAAGAAGTTGAGTTAATTTCTTGTACATTTAGTAGGTTAGCTTAGAACTGCTCAGACACTCCTGCGTCATTTTCCAGCCCAGTCTTCTTTTTCTCCACAGTTCTCTGATTTCCAGGAACCTGGGAATAATTTGATTTTTGTTGTTTGAAACAAAGTGAGAAATAAGAAATAAGTGACCAACTTCTTATTTGCTGTGTAATTTGAAAAATAGCGCCCGTGCATGTGTCTACACAGCCTTATGTACTCATGAGCACTTTCTCCTCATTGTTCTATTCTCCAGATTGTTTCTCACCTAATCACTTGGCGTGTGGGATCACCAACACACTGTTATACCTTTCAAACTCAGACACGTTTTTCAGCCCTTTCTTATTTCTCATGAAAGTCATCCTTTTGAGGGAAACTTCTAAGTAGAATCAGCGCATGAATGAATTGCCTTGTTTTTATTCAAGGGAAGGTCATCATAACTTAAGGAAGAGGTTCACTTTGATTTTTATTTTACACATACATTTTAACTAACTGCTTAAGTCTTACCTTTCATATCAAGAAGTCTAGTTCTGCCAGGATTTGGGGCTTTTTGGGAAAACAAGGTTAGCTAATGTTTTGCAATACAATTGATTTTGTTCTAATGTTATTGAAATATAACGGGTATATAGCATTGCTTTATTTGAACAATACAACATAATGATTTTATAAATATGATTACCACAGTAGGTCTAGTGAATGTTCATGACATCTCATAGTTTTTCTTATGATGAGACCTTTTCAGATCTACTCTCTTAGCAACCATCATGTACAAATATAGTCCTGTTAACCACATCAGTGTGTGATATAGTATATCCCAAGGTCTTATATAGTGTATAAATGGAAGTATGTCCCATTTGACCTCTTCACTCACCGCTCACTTTGGTAAACAGTAATCTGCTCAATTTCTAAGAGTTTGGGGCTTGGTGGGTTTGTTTGTTTGTTTGTTTTTCAGATTTACATATGACAGAAATCATATGATATTGCTCTTTCCCCAACTTGAGTTGTGACAGTTCCCTCAAAACTATCTATGTCATCACAAATGGCAGAATTTACTTCTTGTAACTAAATAGTATTCCACTTTGATTATGATATGATGATCACATATATGACAGAGGTGACTGTTAATAGACCAAGCATAAGGTAGATTAGACCATTAAGATTTGTATAAGCTTGTTCTGTGACCATTGTTTCAACCTCTGGTCTACATAAATTTCCTGCTCGTCTGCAAAAATGTTATTGCCGCTTAATACATAGTGTGCCTGGATTGTGCAGTGGTCCCGTTAAGCATATTGACACATAAATATTCTTGTTAAAAACACTGTTTCTTATTTCTGCCTTGGCTTTCTTCAAAATATTTCTTTTATTGAATGCCTACCCTGCCTGACTGGAGGTTTCAAAAGGCTGAGAATCACTGCTCCATAATGTTTGCACAATGATGAAATTCCTAAAACCACATTTTTCAGAATATATCAGGAAGCAGCACCACAATTTCTTTAAATGTGGTTGTTTTTTATGGCATTATATCACTCAAGAAGATACATTATATCACTCAAGAAGATACTTATCTGCTCAATTTTCAATGAACGTTTAGATTGTTCCTATTTTTTATTATTGTAAACAATGGTGCATTGAGCATAAGACTGGGTGCTATAAATCTCTTTTAAAAAGTGATTTCTTGGGGCTAGAGCTATAGTACAGCAGAGACGGAATTTGCCTTGCATGCTGCCGACCTGGGTTCCATTCCCAGCATCCTATATGGTCCCTCGAGCACCGCCAGGAGTAATTCCTGAGTGCAGATCCAGGAGTAAGCCCTGTACATCACTGAGTGTGACCCAAAAAGCAAAAAAAAAAAAAAAGTGATTTCTTTTCTATTGGTAAATAGTTGAAGTAGAATTGCTGGAGTCATATGTTCATATTTTAGGCTTTTTTAAGAAAAAAAAGCACAAATACTATTCTAGAGAGACTACATCAATTTGCATTCCCTCTAACAGTGCTTTGGGGTTCCCTTTTCTCCACGACCTCATCGTATTTGTCATTTCCTGTCTTTTTTGATGAAAGCTGTTCTAACTGGTATGAGGTGATAACTCTTTATGGCTTTGATTTACTTGCTTGATGGTTCAGTGGTGCTGAGCACCTTTTTATGTGCCCCTTGGCCATCTGTACGTCTTCTTCGGAAAAATATCTATGGAGGTTCTCTGCTTGTTTTAATTTTTTGTTATTTTGTGAGAGTTATGAGTTATTTTTATGTTTTGGAAATTAACCTATCATCAGGCACATGGTGTGCACGCATTATCTCTCATTCTATTGGTTGTGTTTTCATTTTACTGATGGTTTTCTTTGCTCTGCAAAAGCTTTTGTGCTTGGTATTTGTACTTTCGCTTTCATTGACAGGCTAACAAATTAGTATAACAGTATCCCTTTATCCCCAGTTTTGCTTTATTTGCCTTATAAACCACAAAATGCAGTCCAAACATATGATGCATGGAGCCAGAACTATAGTACTACGGGTATGGCATTTGCCCTGCATGCTGCTGAACTGGGTTCTTTCCCATATGGTTCCCTGAGCACTGCTAGGGAAAATTCCAAAATACAGATCCAGGAGTAACCCCTGAACACTGCTGGGTATGACCTAAAAAAGGCAATAAATAAATTAAAAATATCTTTTAAAAACATGATGCACAGTAAGATCTTTGAGGAGTGAGAAACCTGTTCTTATATTTGTTGCAATTCTATGGAATCAATGACACGGAACCATTTGTTCTGTTATTGTTAGTGCTAGTTATTTCTCTCTCTCTTTCTTTTGGGGGGAAGGGATGGCCACACCTAGAGGTGCTTAAGGGCTGCTCCCAGTTCTGTGCCCAGAATTGCCCAAGGAACCAGGTAGTGCCAGGGTTCAAACCCAGGCTTCCAGCATCCCAAGTATGCACTTGGACCTTTGAGCACTCTCTTTGGCCTAGTTCTTGTTAATCTTCCACATCCCTAATTTATGAATTAAACTTTATAACAGACAGGTAACATGTATAGGGGGAAAAAAACAACTATAGACTCTATAAGGCTTAATATTAGTCAGCTTCCGGCTTCCCCTGCCAATTTTGGGACATTTGCCCTGCAGATAAAGGGGGCAGCTGTTTTGGTGACAGCTCTGAGAAAAACAGATAACTTGGATTTGTCTAACAAACCAAGGATCCCATTGAGTGCTGTTTCAGAGAAGAGGAATGTGGTGTTTCTAAGCTTACTAATTTCCATGTCATTATACTGATAATAGACACACAACACAGAAATCTGTGGTCGGAACCAATATTACACAACTCAATTTAAGAGTTGCTGATTTTTCTTCTCTGTGCTCACCAGTTCACATGACTTAGCAAAATATATATATATATTAATACCATTTTTGTATATATCTTCATAACTTTTAACCTTCCTGATATATTTAACAGTACTGATTCTTTTGCTTAATTTCTCTTCTTCAACTAGGATAAGTTTTATTGATGCAAAACCAAGAGATATTAGAAGCAAAACTTTGAGATCTGTTTCATGTGCTTTCATAAATCTCTTTTCTTAACAATATTGCTATTGGTTAGAGGATTGCAGTGTGGATACCACCCACATTTCCCCCTACATGTAACACATCTTTGGATCAAAGCAGTCTTCATCCAGAGCAGTCTTCATTCATTAGACCCTATGTAGAGCAAAATGTCTAGTTTGAAAAGTTTTCCTAATCTGGAAGAATGATGTAATCTCCGTGGAGGGAGGTCGGATTCTCCCTTTTATTTACTTTAGCTGGATTCCAGGGGCAAATGTGCTACAAAGTAGGAGGGCTGTCAACTATATTTAGCAAACTGAGTTAGTGATGCCAGGATGGGTTTTTATTGTTGCTGCTTTTAAATTCACACCCTCCTCGGAGTACAATTAGATGTTTTCCCAGGTCATCTTGTAGAATTTTACAGTTTAATCAAGCACTTAAAAAAAAAACCCTACTGCTATTAACATTTAATGTTTTACTTTGTGGATTAAGAAGTTATCTGTTGCAGTATCTGATTTGACAGGTTTTCTCTGAAATGCTGACTTAGAGTCAGAAAATAGATACTCAGCAATCATACCAAGTAGACTGGATTAATGCCTTAGGTTAGAAGCAAGAACAGACTGTAGTCTTTTGTGTATGTGTAGGCAGAAGTTTAAGGTGGGTCATTCCAAGAAGTGCTCAGGGACTGTTTCCAGCCTTGTACTTAAAGGTGACCCTTAGTATTCTAGGATTGCCCCCTAGAACCCTGTGTGGTTCAGGAGATTGAAATCATAGTGGGCCAAGTACCTCTCCTCCTGTAGTTAAGCTGCCATCCCATTCTGCCCACTCCCTGCCTCTCTTCAGTCCAGTCTTCCCCCAGCCCTGAAACCTACTCTGGCTCTAATAATCATCTGTGCATTTTAAGTTTTTGTGATTTTGCCTTTCAGCCTTTATTTAAACAGTTTTAGAAACTGGAGGGGTGAGGGGAAGAGAAATCGAATGGGTGGCATAAGTACATAAGTACTATGTACTTATTTTAATATAAAACCCGAACTTTGCTTCTCATTCCTTCTCTAGTTGGCCTCTTCAGTCACTTGGCCTTTGCGCTCTTTCCTGATTCAAGGCTTGCTTTGTGTTTCACGGTAGAGGACGTGGAAATTCCTGTCCACCCCCAGCTGGTTGTCTTCCCCCTGTCACCTCCAGCTTCTTCCTGAGAATGGATGGATCTCCAGGCTCACTGGCGCTGGCCGGGCTGACTTCCCAGACTCCCCTCCACTGGAGACTGACCTGAGCAGCCCAGGTTCCCCATGGAATAGAGCCCCTTTGCCTGGAAGTCAGCTGATGAGTTAGATAATGAGTACAAAGCCAGAGGGCAGTTTTTTGCTCTTATCGTGGACAAATCCCTCACCTCTCCCGCATGAAAATGGTCCCCGAGAGAGCACGTTCTTAAATTCTAAGGCTCTGCAGTATGAGTCCTGTTCTGTGTCACCTGCCCTTGGGGTTAGTTAATAAGACAGTAACAATTAGTCTGGTGAGAAGAGCAACAGGGGCACTGAGCCCCAAGCCAAGAAGCACTGTCTAGTAGAAACATGTTCTGAAAACAAATACAGGTCACAGGTGTGATTTTAATTTTCTAGTATTTGTATACAAAAGGAAAAATAAGGGGAATTAATTTCAGTACTATGTACTTTTTTTTTAACCCAGTAGATTGGAATACATACATGCTTTTTAACCATATGTCACAAGCAGTAATGGGAAACCATTTATCCTTGCTTTTTGGAGTAAATTTTCAAAATGGTGTGTGTGTGTGTGTGTGTGTGTGTGTGTGTGTGTGTGTGTGTGACACAGCACATTTCAGTTTGGACCAGGCACATTTTCAAGGTTCAATTGGACCCTGTGACTGTTAGGTCCCAGGTTAGCTCTGGGTGTAGAGATCAAATTAGGGTGCACACAACTGTTCCTTTCAAACCAGTGCAACAGAAACAACGTTAAAGATTTGGTTCTGCATGTGCGTTTGGGGGGGTGCTCCTAGTGGTACTTAGGGCTTACTCCTGGCTCTGTGCTCAGGGCTCACTCCTGGTGATGCTCACATCATGTGCTGGCTAGAATCTCAGCAGGATTTACTACATGCAAGCCGAGTGCCATAACCCTGGACCGTCTCTTCAGACCCTGACTATTCTAAGTGGTCATCTCTATACTTTGGTTTCTAAAAAGTACTGCTGGACTTAGAAACCATGAAGCAAGAATAAGAGGTGACCCAGGTGGCAGAAATGGAGCTCCTTCCTACAAGTATTTGTGGAGTCTCTCCTCTGTACTGACCCCAGCTTGAGAGCCTGACCCACAGATAGGTACCATTAGGCAGAAAAAGTTCTCAGCTCCTGGGACTGGGTGGGGTGGACTGGAGGGCTGGGCACCCCACAAAAGTGCGCTCATTCCGTTGGCAAATGCTGTGAGGACATCACAGGGGGATGGGTGAGGGTGAGATAGATGGAAATACTCTGCTTGCTCTGGGTATTCAATATTGAGGCATGGGGAAAGTGAATCAGGCTGTTTGGTGTGAAAAGTAATTTTAGGTCAGGATCAGGCAAATTCTACTACTAATGATCAAAGTGACTAAAGAGATCTCATTTTTCTTGAAAAGAGAGTTTCATTCTTTCAAAACACCAATGCCCAAAGAAATGGAAGCAACTGAAGAAATGGTCTTCTGTGTACTTGACATCATATTTGGGTACCAGACCTCAGCTGATCAGCTCTTCCTCAGGAGACAATAGCCGACATAGCTAAAAAGGGAGCCTTATAACTTGGAAAAATTCTTCTGGTGTGTTGTAACTGGAGCACCCAAATTAAATTTTTTAATCTGTGTCTTTTCCATAATTGCTTAAGTAAACTTCAAAAGCAGTTGCTCCCAAAGAATGTGGTCTCAGCTATGTGCAGGGTGAGAGAATGCTATCAAGACTATGGGATTATAGGGAATCATTTTTTAAAAATAAGTATCCAGTAGGAAAGTTTGGTGTGTGAGAAAAACTTGTTATAGAGGGGAGAGAAACTTCCTATAGTTCAGTGATGTGTCACCTTACCATGGGGGAGGGGGGTCGGTGAGAAAATGAAAGGATGGAGACATGTTCAAAGCACTGAGTCCTTTGGTTGTACAGTGTGAGTTGTGAGTATCATTACACAACCTAAGAGGTACAGTCTACTGCCCACCCAAGTTTTATATGGAGAACACCCTCATCTATGTGGTCCATTATTGACAGAAATCTTGTCCTAACAGCCTGTAATTCTCTGTGCATAGTGTGTGTGGGGACTAGCCAGGGAGGGGTCACTGGAAGTGGGAGGTGGTGACAATAGTTCTGCTGGCAAGGGAAATAGGATCTGGAAGGGAAAGTCTGGAATAAAGAGAAGTCCACATTTTTGTGGTGACCTCTCTGAGTCTTTTACATTTTGAAGAAAAGTTTTCATGAAGGCAAATTAATCCATTTTTCTCTTTTGTGAATCATGTGTTTTGGTGTCCTATCAAAATATCCTAGCCTCATTTATAGTCACAAAGATTTTCCTGATTCCTTCTTCGAAGCTAATAGTTTAGGTTTGTATTTAAGGCAAGGATTTATATGGGTTATTTTTTATATATACTTCATTTAAACATTTTTAAATTTAATTTTATCTTTATAAAATTATTTATGGGCTGGAGCAATAGCACAGCAGGTAGGGCGTTTGCCTTGCACATGACCGACACAGGCTTGATTCCTCCACCCGTCTCAGAGAGCCCGGCAAGCTTCTGAGAGTGTCTTACCCGCCCAGCAAAGCTTGGCAAACTCCCCGTGAAGTATTTGATATGCCAAAAACCGAAACAAGTTACAAGTTGTTGTAGTAACAAGTCTCACAATTTGTTGTGAGACTTTACTGGTGCCCGCTCAAGCAAATTGAAGCAAATTGATGAACAACAAATGAGAGGACAGTGCTACAGTGCTAAAATTGTTCATAATAATTTATTACATTCAATATTTCAACACCAATCCCACCACCATGACACCTTCCATATGGGTGTCATGTAATTTTTGTACATAGTTTCACATTTTTTATTGTCACTTGAGGGTTTGCTTGTTTTTTTCAGATAGAGATCAAATGGGATTTCTGTCTTGCATTTTTTTCCTCATGTACATTTTAAAAGATGGAATTTAATTTCAAAATCATTACAAGCCTGAAGTTTCTGGTTATAATAGTGAATTCAACCTTTAAAATAAAACATTTTGTTATGACTACTGATTTTCTAAAACTATCTTTGTACTTAGTTCTCTAAGCCAAAAAAATTAAATTTCGGTGCCTTGTTTCCAACCAATTGTGTAATAAAAACTTTGTGACAGTATTTTGCTAGAGGATAAGAAACTAAAACATTATTTTTAGGGGGAAAATGTCATTTGTCAAAGTAAATTTGAGTGAAGCTGAATTTAGATCAGCTGAATTAAAAGGTTATAATAAAGGAATTTTCTATTTTCAGGAGAGTGTGGAAAACTAAATGTTCCCTGGCAGTGAAAGGAAATGGGTATATTTGCACTTACTGAAAACTCTCATGGAAGAACATGATAAATTGTAGAGAAATCCCTCCCTGTCTCTTGGGAAAGGAGTGAAATCCACCCACAAAGGCATGTGTGAGCACTCAGGAGAAGGCCTTCATCTTGTCTTCTGGCTGGGGGTGGGTGGCATCCATGTAATGGTTTTATTTTGTCACATTTTGTCATCTAAGGCCACCCACACCTTCTTGGCCTTTCTCAGACTTGTAGCTATTCTCTACAAATAAATGTTGAAAAAAATCATATTAGCTGGAAGAAACCCTAACTCACTAGCAAGGAAGCTCATATATCTAAGGTCCCATCAGACTGTTAAATATGTATGAATGATGATGTAGACTTGAAGAAGGCTTTCTCCTCTCCCTACTAAACTGTGAGACCATTTGGACAAGAAGTGTGTTTGTGTGTGTGTGTGTGTGTGTGTGTGAGAGAGAGAGAGAGAGAGAGAGAGAGAGAGAGAGAGTTTATGCCAAGTATCAGGTTTGTACTGTGAAGGTGATGTGTCCTGGAATTTGCTAAGGGTGTTTCCCAGCCCAGTCAGAGGCGATACTGTACCAGGGCTGGACTCAGCTGAGGAAGAGATGGACTGATCTGGCTTATCCATCCCTTGCCATCACATTCTCAAGAAAGAACATCTCATGGCATGTACCTCTCCTAGCTATCTTTCTTCACGGAACCCTGGGAAGGAAGCATGTCTTCCCCTCTAGTGTCCTAAAGGTTTGCTCATGCCCCTTCAGGGACCACTTTTAAAAGATGATGGGGTTGAAGTGGAGAGATAGTCCAGCAGGTAGACATGCCTACCCTTTCTTGCACATTTCCCATCCAGGATTTATCTCTGGTGCCACATATGGTCCCCCAGCCACAAGAGGAGTGATCCTTGACTGCAGAGCCATGAGTAAGTCCTGAGTACTGCCAGGTGTGGTCCACTCAAAAAAAAAAAACCCAGAAATTGGGGGTGAGGGACTGAGGGGAAATAAATGGTTTAAGACATTTACTTTACATGTAGCTAAAGATGGTTCAATCTCCAGCACCACCACCGCATATGGCACTCTAAGAACCACCAGGGGTCACTCCTCAGCAGAGCCAGAGCCTTTGAGCACCCCTAGGTGTGGCCCAAACCCCTTCACCCCAAATGGATTACATGATGCTGTGGATAGTAATAAATGACTTATTAGGTAAAGGTAAAGGTAAAGGCCCTCCCGTTGATCGTCGATTTGCTCGAGCGGGCCCAGTAACGTCCCCATTGGAGACTTTGTTGTTACTGTGTCTGGCATATCGAATACTTTCGGTAGCTTGCCGGGCTCTCCGAGAGGGGCGGAGGAATCAAACTCGGGTCGGCAATGTTGGCCGCGTGTAAGGCGAACGCCCTAACCGCTGTGCTATCGCTCCAGCCCGATGTTTTAATTAATAAATTATTATTAAAATCACCACAAAGAACTTTAATGTCTTCTGGCTTATTTTGGTGTGTTTTATAAATCTGTGGATCTTTACTTATTGATCTTTCATATTTTAGAGATCAACGGGTGTCCATTGTAAGAAAAAAATCACTAGTAAACTCATACTTTAGTGTTTCAGTACTTAAAAACTATTACATTACCTCATTTTATTTATAAGTCATGAACAACAAGAATACTTTTTAATCTTAACCCCCAGGTATGAATTGCTGCTTCTGTGAAAACTGTCAGACTTCTCTTTACAAGCAGAGACATCACTCAAGATGGAAGGTCACATTTGAAAGATCAAGTTAGGAATAGTAGTATAATTAAATATGCCCTGTCATTTTTACTCAAAACTGTAGTCCTTAGACAATTTTCATCACAGTTAAATGTGAAAATATGCATTATGCAAATGTTCTGCTATATCCAGTCACTGGGGCATAATCTCTGTCTCTCTTTCTCTCTCTCTGTCATACACATATACACAAAATATGTTGTGTAACTGAAACATAAAACTGTCCAACTGGGGCTAGGGAATGTACCTCCATGGTAAAATACATGCATCACATATATGAGATCCTAGTTTCAGTCCTGGCACCAAAACAAACATTATTGGACAGTCAGCTCTATGATAATCCTAGACAAGATCGTACTTCAGTGAAATCTTCAATATTCTTCAGGGGAGAATGATCCCTGGTTGGAATTGATTCATTGGAACTTATCTTTGTTCTACATATAGCTTATCTATACTCTTTCTAGAAGTGGCTTTTTTGGTTGGATCGTGAAAGTTTTTCTTTTGTCATCTTCATTTGAGAGGTTGTGAGCCATAACAAAGTTACTCATCTCAGCTGTCTTTGGCTTCTGTGTAGTACCTGGTCCGGTTTACCTGGTATTCTGCTGGCAAGATGGGCCAGGCTCCTCCCACCTTTACATTCTATAAACCTTCTGGGTACATGACATAGACCTGACACAACTCCAGGGGTTTTAAATTTTGGGGTCATTCCTGGCTTGTTCTGCACTCAGGAATCACTCCTAAATGTTCTCAGGGATGCCAGAAATCAAACCCCGATTGGCCTCATGCAAGGCAAGATAGTCCTAGCCACTGTACTGTCTCTCTGGCCCTATTTTGTTATATGCTTTAAAAAGACTAACTCCATCCAAGTGTATACTACTTCCCTAAGTGAAAAGCTACATAGTGTGTAAAATCTTCTAATCCTAAAGGACATTTTGATGTACAACAAACTAGTTATTTGCATATTTGGGGGGAAAAGTGACACAAGATGGTCAGAGAAACTCAAGATTAGAATTGTTCGCACCTAAAGGTTTCTTCTTTCAAAAGGTATTTTGGGATATCAGAGGATTCTTGCCGTATTGAAAATGGTCATAAAGACCACATTATAGAAAATTTTATTTGACAAAATGCCAGATAAATGAGTCTTGACTCTGTGTGATCACATATAACCATATTGGAAACTTCATGTAGCTATGATATATTTCTTAAGACTAACTCCAGGAAATAATAGGGTGGTTTAATCTAAGAATCATTTCAGTGGTGTGAGTTGTTTCTTAGGGAGGGAACCTCGTTTATTAAAGTTCTTCCCAAGACACATTTGGATGGACATCATTTACTGCTGGAAGGATTGGGTCAGCCTCCTGAGGGGAAAGCTCTGTTAGCAACATCATTACTACATCTCATCCTCTGGCCTCTAAAGAATGTCAAGGTCAATTGGTCAAAAACTAAGACAGGTCAAAGCTACTTAAAATTGACAGTTCTTTTCCATGATCACAAGTCCTTTAATTCATGCTGCTAAGCTGCATCTCTGAGGCTTGCCAAAAAGCTTTTTTTGCATTTTCACAAAAACCCTTTCCCACATTGAATGAGAAGTGGGAATTGGAACCCCAAGCTCGGACAAAGCCCGCATGTGCACTGTGGACCCCTTGGCATGCATGTCCTGGCCATTCACATTCCAGCTAGCAGTGTCCATCCCTAAAAACAAAATAAATCACACACAGAACCACATCCAACTATGCTTTCCTTTCATTTAGTAACCCTTGTGAGATTGAAATACATAGAAAATGTCATTGACAGCCTATTATTCAGAAATGTTATTTAGTTTTTCAGGATAGTTCTGTGTTAATAGCCATCCAAAGACGTCATCCTTCTCCTCAGTGTGGTTCAGAAGATGGCGTAACATGATGAATTAGTAGTATCCCATGTTCCAAGTAGTTCCATCTTCAAAGACTAGAGAATGGATTTTATAACTTGGAGGAGCCTTGAGAAATATTTTTAAATAGTTCAACTTTCTATTTTACAGATAGGAAGAAACTCGGAGCCTTCTTTGTAAAGGCCACACAAATAAAAACCAGGCACTTCTGCTGGGAAAACAAAGTTGCCCAATGGCAGGGTGGAAAAAGCCATTTCTAAGAACCCAAAGCTGAGAGAACAAAGAGATAGCACTGTGCTGGCTTTGAATCTCGCTGACTCTGGTTCAGATCCCTGGCATCACGTATGGTCCCCTGAGCAGAGCCAGGTGTGACCAAAAAAAAAAAAAATACCCGTACACCCCCCCAAAAAAAAGAAAAATTGAAACAAAGTTTAAAACTCTTAATTCCAGTTTTTAGTATATATAGAATATATATTCTTTTAAATATATATACATACATATATATATACACACACAGATACACACGGATACACATATACACATGCATATACTTTTTCTCCCTTCAGTGAGTGTCTATAATATGGAGCATGACAGGAAAAACTCTAAGTAGGAACTTCTGTGCCATGTGGATTCTTGTCATTATGACATACCATGTCTACAATTCTTATGGGCCTGGAGAGATAGCAAAGTATGTAAGATGCTTGCCTTGCACATGGCAGACTTGGGTTCGATCCTGGGCACCCTATATGGTTCCCCAAGCCTTTGAGTGCAGAGCCAGGAGTAAGCCCTGAGCACACTGGGTTTGGCCCAATAAAACAACTACAATTCTCAGAAATTTGAATTTACTTTTTTCTTGTCAAATGTGCATTGAGAGTCTGACCAGTTAGCCTCCTCTCCTAGTCCTTGTGTGGTGGAAGTTCTATAAGTCTCCGCTTAACACCAAAGGTTGATTCTTGGAAATCAACCCTGTAAACCAAACATTACATAAGCAAAACAGATAATGAAAGCTGCTAAGTCATTTTGATCACCATTGTCTAGGATTTTTCCCTCCTTGGTATTATAACAAAGGGACCTTAGAAGAAACTAATATTCATGGTTGCATTTTCAGTATTACAGGATGTGGCAGTACATAGATGCTGTTTAGTATAAACAGTCTCAACATAAACTGCTGGTAGATGATACAATGTCTAAAATAAACTCTGGGAACAAATGTCATTTCTTAGGAAAAGGATAGTAAAAACCAACTCCTTTAAGTTGTTTCATAGTCTTATAATTTCCTCTGACATATGAAAGTTTGTAAAGCCTCATGTATGAGACTTTACCTAAAATTATGTATATGAAAGTCTTCAGGTGCCCGCCATATGCAGCTGTTCAATGATAGAATCTCAGTAGCAAAGAAACAAAGGGGGTTACCCATCTCGGGAGAAACCCGTATTAGAAAGTATCCCCGGACTAAAGAAATCATAGAACATCTGGAGGTTTGAGACAAGGCCTGTTGTCACTAAGGCGGTGCCCGCCCTAGAGAAACCATGACACAGTGGGCAGGCCAGACCTCCCAGGGCTGGGTCCCTCCCGTCAACTTCCCAGCTTTGAGTGAATCACTCAGTGCATCGAGGTACTTCCTGTGGGCCCTCTGCAGAATGAGGGTATTACAAGAGGCCTATCTCCATAGGGCATGTCTAGCAGTATGTTATAGGCATCTCGTGGGCTTTTTGTGAGTTCAATCTCCAGCAACGGAGAGAAAAATAAAGCCTCTCTTCTAAGGTTTTTGTATTTTTTTTTTCTGGGGACCACACCCAGCAGTATTCAGGGCTAACTGCTGGCTCTGCACTCAGGACTTTCTCCTGGGCTTGCCTAGAGACCCTATGTGATGTCAAGGATGGAACCCAGCTTGGCTGCATGCAAGGCAAACCCGCTACCTGCTGTATTGTCTCCAAGCCTGTCTCCTAGAATTTCTTTGGTTTTTGTTATTTAAAATAAATAAATAAAGCCAATGTAAGGGATTGGAGAGATAATAAAGAATGAAGGCACTTGCCTTGCTGGCAGCCAGCCCTCATTCAATCCCCAGTACTCCATTTAGTCCCCTGAGAACTGCTGGGTAACCCCACTACCGGTCACCCAAATAAATAAATGAGTTTATAGAACATAGAAATTGATAAGAGAATTTGGTACAGAAAAGTGCTCGATAATGGTTAGCTCTGATCATCAGTAGTAGCAATGAGTGGTAGCAGCACTTAAAATCATCATGAATTAGGACATTCTTTAGAGGGGGCTTCCCCGCCACCCCCATCCCCCAAGTCTTCAGATATAGGAACCAGACAGTCTCAGGCCTCCACACACTCTGGTTGCTGCGTAGGACAATAGCTCTCTGATTTTTTCCTAAACTAAACTGCTGAGATTTTAGGAAAGATGTGTTCATAAAGTATATGGTTTAAGAATTCCTCTCTATATTTAACTAATACATTGTTTTTATATACACAAACTCCCACTGTAATAAGATGAAATATGCAGAATTAAGACAACTTATGTTTCCACCTATTTTATTTATAAACTTCATGCAACTATTGCACTAATTTTTAAGATTGTTTTTGGGGCCGGAGAGATGGTGCCCTGAGTCAAGTACTTGCCTTGCATGCAGTCAATCCTGGTTCGATTTCTGGTACTGCATATGGTCATCTAAGAGTCACCCAAGAGTGACCCCAAAACTAAATTGGTTTCTCCTCCCAGAAGATGTTCTTTTCAGGCCTTTCTCACTAACTAGCAGATAACTTTGTGTCTTTACCTTTTCTCTGTGGTTCTAGTCCCAATGCTGTAAAATAAGGAAATTGAACTTAATTGGTCTCAGGACACTTAAAAAAAAAGTATTCAAGACCAGATAAATTAGCTTAAGCACCAATAAAAAGAAAAGACAACTAATTTGTTCATGAATTTTAGAGATAAAACTGGTCAGAGGTACTATTAAAATAGGGCCATGTTTTTAACTGTTCCTCCTCTCTCTGTCCCTCCCCGACCCCTGTCTTTTATTCCTCAAATTGGATTTTTGTCCCTCAAATTGGAGATAGGTAAAAGGACTTTACATGCTTTCCATGCTTGAACTGCAGGTTTGATCCCTAGCACGAGTGAGTCCCCAGCACACCACCAGGAGTGTCCCCCATTTCCTAATCTGGAAGCAGCCCCTGAGCACCAGAGGGCTGTTTTTTTGGCTTCTTCTGTCGTGATCCTTGTCGAGAGACTCTGCCATGGGTGCCAGCATCCCTGGGAGATTTTCTCCCTTAAGTTGTCAAAAGACAGAAAGATATATTTCCCTTTCATACTCCATATAAAAAATCCCGATGGGTCTAGCTTGGCATCATCCCGATGGGTCTAGCTTGGCCCTTGCAGAACTTGCTAATACCACATGATGGTAGACTCATCCTGGGTCACTTGTTCACCCCATGACTGTGGGTGGCAGATTAGGATGGGCAGACCCAGAAGGAACACAGAGCGGTCCATGAAAGAGAGGCGTGCTGTGACCAGCTGAAGGGAACAGTGGTCAGAAATCCAAACAGATTTCCCTCCCCATGGTGTTTCAGGAAACTGCCATTTAAGAAGGAACTCGTTCGCTTCTCCACCTACTCGTGAGTCATTCCTTTTATGAATGCTTACGCCTTGTCACCGACCAACAGTCTCATTCTCCTTCCAGAAACACAGACAGCCCTCCACCTCCACATTCTTTAACTTCATCCCCGTCATTTGGGCCTCAGGGTGGTACTTCCGCAAGGCTGGGGGGAAAGAAAAGAGTGCAGACATCAATGTGACATTCCGGGCAGGCCTCTGAGGAACACAGTTGGGTCCTTATGACCTGTCACGCCAGGACCACGCATGGGAGCAATTTCCTGTCTCTCTGCAGTGCTATCTGAGGATGCAGCCCAGGCTTTTCAAAGACTGGCCCATGTGACAATGCTGAGGTGGGCAAACTGGGACCTGATTGAAGAAAAGAAGGAACCAGAGAGGACCCCAGTTCTTACGAGTGCTGAAAATATCCCTAAGATGCTTTTTTTCCTCACAGTAAACCTAAACTTGAGGTTGTTTTGACTGATAACCAAATCAAATGGAAAATGGGCACCAACAACTGGCCACCACTGCCTGGAACTTGTTGGAGTGCCTCAGAGATGCCAAAATAGGAACTGTGCTGCCAGCCACTCTCTTGGGAAATGGAATCACCCTTTTTTGGGTGTGTGTGTGGCGGGTGGGGGGGATGCTAAAAAGTCAAAAATGTGAGTACTGTTATTATGGTAAGGGCAGCAGTCTCTCCCTTTCACATATACCACATCCAAGGAGACCTGGCAGTCTTATGGGCAGCTTTGTGACATCCATTTGCCTTGCACTGTGGTGATCTTTCGGAACTGAGACGATAATGTCACAGCCCAATTCCCGACAGGACCCTGCCTGTCTTGGGGACTTGGAGCCAATTCTTAAAGGAGAACCAATTCTTAAAAGTGTGGTAGGGAGGCTTTTAGAGAGGAGCAAGAGGAAGGGACGAGAACATCTATGGGTAGGGAAATGGCAGGTGAGAGGGAGATTCAGGACTGAGGTCTGTATGGGCAGATTCTGACATGGGTAAGACTAATGTGTTGATTCCTTGTGCAAAGTGGGGGTCTTGGGGAGGGGGGCAGAGAAAGTTTAGTTCTCAGTGGGATACTCTGGAGAGCTGAGAAGAAATTAGAGATGTGGGGCAGGAGGCAGGATGAAGGTACAGTCTTGGAGAAAAGGGCATGGCTGGGTGAGTGGTGTTGAGGAGAAAGCTACTTCAAAAAAGAGAGTTAGGGTTCTTATGGTGAAAAGTGGCAGAAGGAGCAGAAAAGAGGGGAGGAAAAGGCTGGTGCTGTGGGGTCCCCATGCTTGAGCCCAACAGAATCCCACCTTTATGTTGAACGAAATATAACACATCCCCACATTCCTCAGTGTTTTGCATGAATCGAGGTTTAAGGTTATTTGGAAGAATGGAAAGATAGATAATACAGATGTTAATGCACTTTCCTTGTGTACAGCCAACCCTAGTTTGATCACAGATATTACATATAGCCCCCCTCAGCACCTCTAAAAACCTGGGTCAGCCACGTGCAAGGCAAGCGCCCTAACTGCTGTACTATCACTCCAGCCCTCATATACTCTAAATTAATTTTTATAAAGTTTCAAAACCCAGACAGAGGTCAAAATTAAGTTCTGTGGTGGAAGAGGAAAATAGTTTACTACTGTTGCTTTAAGGGAAATCATAGCTGAACTACAAACAACCCAGTTTGAAACATACAAAACCCCAAAGCTTTTGTTTTTATTTGTGGAGAAAACTTACCTATAGAAAACTTACCTATTTTTGCCTTAAGGAAAAAATGCAACTATATTGACCAATTGGTGGTGACTTATTTATATATAAAAATCTTTCTTTTAGAAGATATACTATGGATATTTTTTTGGTCCTTTTTCCTCTAGGAAGAGATATTTTATTTTTTGTTTGTTTGATAAATTTTACTTAATTATAAAACTTCATTACAGTGAGATACAGTTGCACAGCTTTCATGATCGGGTTTCAGTCATACAGCATTATGGAATTATTTCAGTTTACCCTTTTAATACCTTTTCATTTCTGCTCCCCCTGAAATGATAGCTATTTTTCAAAAACAGTTTAAATATGTATGATAACAGCACTATAATCTGTCACGAGACACACCCTACTTGGATTTGCTTAGTGTTTACAACTCTCTTGAAAATGAGTTTCTTTATAATGTTTCAATAATACTGGGCTAAAGAGTAAGGTATTTCATAACAAATTTCCACTGTAAAATTGGGAAACTGTGTACCAGAAAATATCAGTGAAATGCTGAGTTGTCAGTAGCTCCAGGCTGAACTGGAGTTGAACTCTTAAGGAGCTTTCTCTTGATTGATTCCACCTTCTTATGTGTAAATTGACTGTAATGGTGGCTTTATCTGTACTCCCCTAAGCAACATGCCTCGTAGTTGGAGAGATGACCCAGGGTTAGTTAACGCTCTGACCATTTCAGGTTCCATTCTGCCGCCCTGGCACTTCCAATGATGTTCCCCACCCCTTGCCTGCCTCCAGAACCACTAGGGGAAGTGACCTCTGAGTACCCCCCGGGTGTGGCTCCAAAAAACCCAAACCAAAATCCTGACTGTTGTGTGTTTGTGGGTGCCAGGGAGCCAGAGAACAGGAACAGCTAGCTTTGTCCTTTATAGAGATGTGGGAGTGAGCGGAGAGGGAGATAGCAAAGATCATTTGTCTGTAGAGCTGAGAAGTGAGAACGTTGCTCCTTTGTTCTTCCCATTAAATAAAGTCCCTTGGCATTTGTCTGTAGAGCTGAGAAGTGAGAACGTTGCTCCTTTGTTCTTCCCATTAAATAAAGTCCCTTGGATTATATATTGTATTATATTGTTATACAAAATATTATACAATATATTGTATTATATTGTTTCAGCTTTGGAAAAAAGAATTTAGCTATTGAACAGTTAACAAACAGAAGAGTATTTACTCTTAATTATTTTATCCACAACATTTTGAAAATATTGATGTAATTTTTTCTAAACCTTAATTTATTTGTATTCATATTATTTGTTGATTTTTTCATGTAACAGTACACTTAGATTATATCATACCACTCTTCTCAGCATGTTAGGCTACATTATTTGCTTCTTGATTATACTATAATATAACTGACTCTTTTGAAATTAAGTTTTTTTCTGAATTTTCTAAATAAACTTTCATTTCCTCTAAAAAAAAAAAAATAAAAATAAAGTCCCTTGGTGGGTAGGCCGGGACTGTTTCTCTTGATGTTTGGTCTTTAGTAATAATAGTGTCCTGTTTTGCCTGACAATGGGGATTGTTCTGAGAAATGAGCCGTTAGGTCATTTGATGTTATAGAATGCTGTGTCCACTGTGGGTTTTGCTCCCTTGGGTTGCAGGATGAATGTAACCTGAGTTGAAATCAAGACCAACGGTTGACACTGGGTCAGGCCAGGGTATATGAATCAGCTGTCTGTGGGAACTGCTCCTCCGCCTCTCAGTGCTGTTGGAATTTGGGGACCATCACCTTCCATGCTGTCTGTGAGGGTGAGGGGTGGGAGGGGGCGCTGAAACAGCTGTTTTGTATGGGGCCAGGAGTTGTTCTCACAAACTGCACATTGGACTTTGGAATCTGTGCCACGCAGCCAACAGGCTGAAAAGGAGTTGAAGCAGAAGGGAGGCAAGCAGAGGGCCCTTAGCAAGAAAATGGACATTTGAGAAAATGCCAGCCATATAACACCTTCAAAGCAGGCCAAATTCTTTACCTCACTCTAAGACTGAGAGTTAAATATCTGTCCATCTCCCTTCCCACCCCACCCCTCAAAATCTCAGAGAAATTTTATGCTTAAAATTCTTCAACATCTGTCTCGCAGGGAGCTTTCCATTGGTGTTTCTGTTATAAATGAGATCACTGGTTTCGCCTCTAGTATTGACCAAAAAAAAAAAAAAAAGGTTGGAAAACGAATTTTTCTTTTAAAATGGTGCTTGGTCAAGGTTGAAAATTGGTAACATGCATTTTCAACTGGAAACAGTTCATATTAATTCCTTTTAATGTTCACTAAATTACCATCATTTTTCTAAGAATCAGTCTCTAATATCTTCCTGCTGTTTCCTCTGGCCTAGACAGCAGTAGAAATTAAAATTATTTAAAGCATTTAACTGTGATGTGGAGCTGATGCTTTTAGAACCTGACCTCACATTCCTCCCCCAAAAAAGGCAAAGGCTGAGAGCACCCTGTCCTTCAGATTCACCCGGCAGATCAGACTGTCCCGTTGGCCAAGCCTGTCCCTTTTGCATGCAGTATACATGGGGCCAGAGCCATTGTCATTGCTGTAAAAGCCCTAGACCACTTCTCGCTACCTCTGAGAGCCAAATGTCCACTGACACTCACAAGTCCTAGACAGACAACCTAGAGGAGCTTTCTGTGCATGGGGAACATCAACGCGAGGATTCAAGTTCAAGTTGCAAGCCTGAGCCAGGCCACTATCTCCCAACTTCTCAGCCCTTGCTCCTCGTACCATGAGTTAGAACACTGTGGTCCTGTGTTTCCCGAGGCATTCCCAGGAGAATTAGGACTGGGCAGTCCCTCCCTCTCTCTGTTTTTTTTTTTTGCTTTTTTGGGGGGTCAGACCCAGTGAGGCACAGGGGATATACTCCTAGCTTTGCACTCAGGAATTATTCCTGGCGGTGCTCAGGGGATACATATGGGATACTGGGAATTGGACCTGGGTTGGCCGCATGCAAGGCAAATGCCCTACCCGCTGTGCTATCACTCCAGCCATTCCTCCTTCTCTTCCTCCTGGTAGAAAGAATGACTTCAGATAGAGATCCACTTTACGCGTGAAGACGTGAAGAGCTACTGTTTGTCTGTAGCTGAGCCAAATGCAATTCTCATTCTAAGAGGGTCAGTCTAACCGAGACCCAAGTCATGTGCTGGTTTCACTCATGTCACATCTTCCTTGAGCCTGGTGAGGTAATGAATATTCTCAGCCTCGGCTCTGTTCCGTGTTACATGATTGACAAAAGGCATTAAAGACCGGAGAATGGGACTTTTATCACCGTGAAACCTATGCCATTTCGTCAGACACAGCCTACACATTCCCAAGCAGTGGTCAGTTTTCATTTGGTTTCAACATTCTCTAGTTTAATGTATTTGCTTTGTAGAAAATCTCAGTCTTTATTCCCTGCCCTCTCCCCCAATCTTTTTTTTTTTTTTTTGGATGGGAGCTGGCCAGAGCAATAGCACAGCGGTAGGGTGTTTGCCTTGACCACAACCAGCCTGGCCGAGCCTGGTTCAATTTCTCCCCCCTCTCGGAGAGCCCAGCAAGCTACTGAGAGTATCTCGCTCGCACGGCAAAGCCTGACAAGCTACCCATGACATATTCAGTATGCCAAACACAGTAACAAGAAGTCTCAAAATGGAGATGTTACTGGGCACACTCGAGCAAATCGATGAACAACGGGAGGACAGTGTTGTTGTTGTTGACAGTGGGAACGGGAGGTTATCAAAGGGAATATACTTACATTCATAGTGGCTTTTGCACCTACAAATTCCCCAAAACTCCAGTGTAGTACCTTTGGATTTGGCTTTAGATGAACTCATTCCTATTGTGTAAATGATTGTTCTTAAGATTGTTTTACACACCTCTCACCAAGGGGCCATAAGGCTGAGTAATACAAGTTGTCCGATCTTGATTCTCATCAAGTGGATCTGCTTTGTATAACAGGAGGATAAAAATGAAGGCATGAGTAAAGAACAAGGGCCAACTGAAGAGCGAACATAGAAAGTTGAACTGGGAATCTAATGAGCATTGCCTGAATCCGTTACAGGAGTTTCACTGTCTATAATTTTCAGGACCTGATCTCTGGGTACTGGATACTCAGCCGATCCCAGTTAAAGGGAAATAGGTCAGGGGATCATGCAGTAGCTTAGCTCCGAATTCACATACCTACTTTTCCATTTGAAAAAATTCCTTAGCTCAGGCCTGACCAACTGGATCTGCCTGTTAAATACAGTGGGGTCTAAGTGTGAGCTTCAATTTGGGGTTTATTTTAGTTTGGGGGGCATATTTGGGTGCTGCTTGACAGCTGCAGTGCTCAGTGGTGCTGGGGACTGAACCTGTGCTCCTACATGTGAAGCATGTACTCCCGGGCCCGAGAAATGATTGTCCAGTGGGCAAGGTTCTTGCCTTGCACGTAGAAAACTTGGGTTCAGTCTGTGGCTCTACATATGGTCCCCCAAGCCCTCTAGAAGTGATCCTTGAGCACAGCTGAGTTGGGGTCTCAAAAAATAAAAAAATTTTAAATATGTGTTCCAGCCCTTGCAGCCATCTTTCCAGCCCTAACATCACTGTGTCCATGGACAGTGATGGGTCTGTCCTATTTAGTGTTTGGTTAGGTACCAGGGGGAATCTGAAAGCCACAGACTGTGCCTTCCAAGTAACGCAAAGTCCTAGGACTATAGGAGTTCAGTCTTGCAACTCTTATACAATGAGCTTCTGTATCGCACAGTAAAATAAGATAAAATATAGAAAGCAACAGCATGTTTATTTTGAAAACACAAGTGTTCTTCAGCTTCTTGATCCCAAGAGTTTCTCCAGACAATTATAAATACTCCAACTTTATTAGTATGAGCAGGGGATAAATTACTTGCAATCCAGACATTGCTCCAGAGAGACATACTGGGAATTTCCAATTTACATAAAAGTTGTTTTCCAGAAGTCTACATTCACATCATTTATTTTGAGCTTGGGCCACAGTTCCCCAGAGAAAAAGTGATATGTAGTAATAATAACTACCATCTTAAGAAAGCCTTTTTGTTTACTGAGGACTTAGCACCAGGCTTTCGAGCCAGCCAGCCCTCACATCCAGGTTCTGCCCTTTGGCAGATTCCACAGCCTCAATAACCTCTGGGGAATTCTACAAGGGAGATAATAAACACCAGCCTCTAAAGGTTGTCAGTGAGTCGTCTGGGCCAGGTACTGGGTTCAGCTCTCTCTGAGCCCTTTGGGAGCAGAAAGGTGAGGAGCAGCTTTGACTGTAGCCTTCACTGCCTTGCTTCTCCCCAAGGTCCTGTTCCTCACCTCCCCAGATGTTCTTGCTGACCCCTGCCCGCTGCCAGCAGAAGAAATGAGCCAACAGGAAAATCTCCTATCCTGCCTTTTGTTTGGTTTGGGTTTGGGTTTTGCACATACTCAGTGGTGCTCAGAGCTTCCTTCTGGCTCTGTGCCCAGAGGGCCCAGATGGAATGCTGGGAATCAAACCTGGGTCAGCTGTGCCAAAGGCAAAAACCCTCCCTACCCACTGTACTATCACTGCAACCCTTTCTCTGCATTTTTAAAGGTACCTTCTGAATTGTGGTTCTCTTCTGCTGTGAGATGTTTCTCCAGCTTGCACTAGGAATCAAGCAGGGGGCTCGTTAAATGCTCCCTAGTTAGATGATGAGTGAATTGGGGTTCAAGCCGGTAGGGGCCCTGCAAACCTTGCTTTTTTCCCCCTATCCCATGCTGCCATTTGGCTGGATTCTTTGCCAAGGTTGTTTTACTCAAATGGAAGAATTAAGAAAGTAAAACATTCTGTAGGTGTCTTCATTCCTATTAAGTCAGAACTCAAGCTACTAGCAAGACTGTTGGTGTTGGGCTGGAGCAACAGCACAGCGGGGAGGGCTTTTGCCTTGCACGCGGCCGACCCGGGTTCGATTCCCAGCACCCCATATGGTCCCCTGAGCACCATCAGGAGTAATTCCTGAGTGCAAAGCCAGGAGTAACCCCTGAGCATTGCCAAGTGTGACCCAAAAAGCCAAAAGGAAAAAAAAAAGACTGTTGGTGTTAAAAGCTCTGTCCCAAGCAGTCAGGGAGGACTTTCAATGTTCTGTGTGTGATTTTGAGAAAGAGGAAGCCACTGGGAAATGTTTCTAGCCTCTCTTCCCTAGAGTCAGGACCATCTCATCTTTGCTCTGCTTCTACTGAAAAAAGAATCAAAGTTTGAAGTCATATTTTCTTGTTCACAAGTCTTTAAAGCCTTGAGCAGTGATGGGAATCCCAAGGGCCTTGGAGGCTGTGGCGTCGGCGAGGCGGGAGGGAACCTTGTCAGGAGGGAAAGGGGACTCGACTTGCTTCTTTAATCACATCAGCAGAGCTAGTCACAGACACAGCCCTGAGCAGGCTCTGCTGGGAACTGACAAGCAGATAACACAACCGGCTAGAGAAACCTTTGGACTGGAAGGAGGGTCAGAGCCTGGAATTTCTTAGGCATTTTGATTTGGGGATGTGAGAAGGGGGAAAGAGGAAAATGGAGTCATGAAGAGTGGACAGAGGGCTTGTACAAAACTGAAGGCTTCAGTCTGGATGTTCAGAGGGGTACTTGCTTGCAACTCGGGCTAACTAAAACGCATGACCTGTGACCTCCACAGTTATTTCCAAGAGAATCAGGAGGCTAGAGAGATAGCACAGTGGGTAGGGCACTTTCCTTGCACGCGGTCTACCTGGGTTATCTGGTCCCCATGTGATCCCCTCAGTGCTAGGAGTGAATTCTGAGCATCATCAAACAACAAATAGAGAACAAGAAAAATTCCAAAAGATTTGGATTGGTTTTCTTTTATATCTATCTCTTTCATTTTTGTTTGTTTTTTGGGGGGGGTGGTTGGGCACCCAGTGATGCTCAGGGGTTACTCCTGGCTCTGCACTCAGGAATTACTCCTGGCAGTGCTCGGGGGACCATATGGGATGGGGAGGATCTAACCCAAGTCCACAGTGTGCAAGGTAAGAGCCCTCCCACTTTACTATCTCTCCAGCTCCTCCTTCTATTTCATTTTTAAAGGGGAAAAAAAGGTACAAGAAACAATAAAAGTAATAGATTTTTATAGCAAATATCTTATTAATTTCCAAAGGTCAGAACCATCTCACTTTTCAGGAATCTGTCATTCTTGCTATGAATATAATCATTTCTAGAAATAATAGGAACTGAGAAAATGACTTAAAATTGTGTTTCATCATCAGAGAATCCAGTTGTCAGATCCATCTAACAGAAGAGGGCTTTCATATTTTGTTTTTGTTTGTTTGTTTGTTTGAAGGACCATTTGCACAGAAGTCAAGCCTTTACTGTGCACTCAGGGATCAAGTCTGCTCAGGAACCGTCTGTGGTATGGGGGACTGAACCAGGGTCAACCCTGCAAAAGACAAGTGCCCTGCCCGCTGTACTCTCTCACCAGCCCTGGCTGGCTCTTCCTTTTTCATTGTTTTTGTGTATGGGTCACACGCAGCTGTGCTTAGGGTTTACTCCTGACCCTGCAGATAGGGACCGTGACTGGTGGTGCTAGGGAGGACCATAGGGGTGCCACCGACTAATCTGGGTCAACTGCTTCCTGCCGCACTGGTTCTGGGTGGCTCTTCTTAATGCCCAGATGGAGACCAGTGGTGAGCAGCCTGGCCTGCTACGGGTTCTTTGAAGCTGAACTTTTCCAGAGTCACTCCTCAGAGTCCCATGCTGAGCATTGGAGCCCTCCTGCCAGATAGAGGCCATGATGTGCTGATGTCTGTGGTAGCCTCACCAGAGTCACTTTACACAACTGTGTGCTGGTGCCAGCCCACACTTTTGCTGGCAGAACTGGGGAACACAGTCATGGAGGAGGATCACAGGGATGACCCCCATCTTGGGAGCATGGGTCACGTGACTACGGTTGCCTCGCTGCCGGGGTCGATACAGAAGACCCTGATGAGGCACTGTGGAATAGGAAGGCAGGGAGGGGATGAAGGAGCCCGTGGGGCTGGGAATTAAAGGGATGGATGAGCAGTTTCTCTGCAGCTGGGTGAGTTGTAAGAGTTCTGAGTCCAGTAGAGGCAGGAACACGTGTGCTGGACAATCTCCCCAAACCACACGGACATCTGGACCTTCAGCAGATGGGGAACCCCAGAAGTGGCATGGATTCTTTTAGAAGTCTAAAATTAAGGACCCTAGGACTCCACAAACTTCTTTCTTCTTGGACTCTTTTGAAGGTCCTTGCAGACTAAACATCTACAGCCAGTTCGTCTTGACACTTTTCAGCACACACCCTCCATCCCCTGGCAAAGTGTTTCTCCCTCTATCTTTCCATGAAGCTAACTCGAATCACATAAATTGTGGAAGAGAGGAGAAGACAGGGGGGGATAGTTAGGTTTCTTGCCAATCTTCCCACCACTCAGGATACTTCACAATAGATCTAAAACTTTCTTTATAATCCTTTCTTTTTCATTTAGCAGTTTCAATTCCCACTGCTTTGAATCTTTCCTGAAAGCTTGATTTTTGAAGATTTGATGCCTGTGGATAAAAAGGCGTTTGGGGTTTTTTGTTGTTATGGTTCAGGTTTAAAATTAAGAGCGTTCATTGCTTAGTCACAGAATTGTTTTAGCTGCTTGCTAGGGCGCCACCTGCTGTTGGAAGTTTTCTTTGACTGCTGCTGGTCACTGTCTTGAAGTGAATGATGGGGGGCCGGGTGGGAGGCGTGGAATAGAAATAAAGCTCAGCTAAACAGGAAAACTTTTCAGGAAACAGGAAGAATTTAGCTCAGTGCTGGTTGCTAACTAACTTCTGTTTCGTACATAAACATTCAAACTGTCTTTTCTCAATAGAAAATACTCTGGGAAAATAGGTAAAGGGATACACATGATAACCTTTCAGTATCTATTGTGAACAATAATGCCCTGGGGGGGAGAGGAGAGAGAGAGAGAGAGAGAGAGAGAGAGAGAGAGAGAGAGAGAGAGAGAGAGAGAGAGAGAGCCTGTTATGGGGGGGGAGGGAAACTCCGGACCTTGGTGGTGAGAAATGTACACTCGTAAGAGGATGGGTGTTGGAACAGTATATGATTGAAGCCCAGTCTTGAACAACTTTGTAACTGTGTATCTCATTGTGATTCAGTTTAAAAATAAAGACTAAATTAAAAAGGAAGAAAATACTCTGGGAATTAAAACTGCATTATTACAAATGTGGTCATTTGGTTCCACCCCTTGAATAGCTGTGTCCTTTGCATGTGCTTTGGTATGGCTCGAAGTCTATCAGTGTGCATTATAAAGTAAAATGTTCATATAAATAATGTTTGTATAAAAGATTTCTGTAAATAATTGCCAGGCTGGGGTTTGCTACTAAAATTTTGCATGTAGTTAATGTGCATGTTCTTGGGGAACAAATGCAGAAAGTCTCCCCTCCAATCCCAAATCAAGCTGTGGTATTTCTTGAATGCAGAGTTGACAGCCCCAAAGTAGGCAAATTGGACTAACCTAAATCTGCCAAAAATAACTTGAATCAAGTATGTTTTTCTTTATAACTTACTCATTCTGATAGAACTCTAGTTACCCCCCTCCCTCGCCCCCCAACATTGGCTACAAATGAAAGGGGGCCAAGAAACTCCTGTCATAAGTTTTCCTCTTAATTTTTTCTGGTTCTGTTAAAATGAAATATGGCTCCTGGAAGTCGGACAAAAATCCCATCACGGCTGATGGCTTTGGGTCCTCTTAGGCAAAAAAAAAAACCTTAAATTAGGCGCTGAGATGACGTGGCCTTCTTAGTCAAGCAGCTTAGCGCAGAGTCAGGGAGATGGGGACTCCTCGGCTCCCCATTTAGGCCACAGCCACAGGTGTAGGAAGTTGGGCACACGGGTGAGCACCCTGGGGTGGGGGACGCAGTGGGTCGAGTCTTCTGGGCCACACCCCAGACTCCTGGGCTCACCAGGACAGGCTCCCAAGGGCCAGCACCCTCGGGGGCCGGGTCACCAGGACAGGCTCCCAAGGGCCAGCACGCTGGGGTCCCGGGTCACCAGGACACGCTCCCAAGGGCCAGCACCCTGGGGTCCCGGGTCACCAGGACACGCTCCCAAGGGCCAGCACCCTGGGGTCCCGGCTCACCAGGACACGCTCCCAAGGGCCAGCACCCTGGGATCCCGGCTCACCAGGCGAGGCTCCCAAGGGCTGGAACCTTGGGGTCCCGGCTCCCCCCCAGGACAGGCTTCCAAGGGCACGCTGGGCCTGGTGACTTGGTAGTCAAGCTCCTGAGCTCAGCTGCGCCCCGGGAACTCCCAGGTCGAGCCACAAGCTCTGCTCCCGGGTCCTCACGCGAGCCCCCGCACACCCTTCCGGCTCCTGCGCTGTGCACGCTCCCCACGGGGCATCCCTGCTCACCGCCCTGTCGCTGTCCTCTCTCCGCAGGGACCCCGCGCAGCTGCAGCAGCTGCAGAACCAGATCCGCCTGGAGCAGGAGGCCGCGCGCAGTGCGCCGCCCTCGCCGCCCTTCCCGCCGCCGCCGCCCGCCTTCCCCGAGCTCGAGCTCGCCACCTGCCCGGAGCCCATGAGCGCGCTGGCGTCCCGCGCGGCCGCCGCCTCCATGCAGCCCTCCGGCTCCTTCAACTACGCGCGCCCCAAGCAGTTCATCGCGGCGCAGAACCTGGGGCCCGCGTCGGCGCACGGCACGCCCGCGTCCAGCCCCAGCTCGTCCAGCCTGCCCTCGCCGCTGTCCCCGACGCCCAAGCCCTTCGGCCGCGCCAACGCGCCCCCCTTCACGCCCGAGCCCGACACGCCCTGGGGCCCGTCCTCGCCGTCGCCCCCGCCGCCGCCGCCCCCGGTCTTCAGCCCCGGTGCCGCCTTCTCGGTGCCCGACGTCTTCCCGCTGCCACCGCCGCCGCCGCCGCCGCTCCCAGGCGCCCACTGCGCCTCGACCACCCCCGCCCGCTTCGGGCCCGGCCAGACGCCCGCCGCCTTTCTCAGCGCGCTGCTGCCCTCGCAGGCCCCGCCAGTGGCCGTCAACGCCCTGGGCCTGCCCAAGGGCGTCACCCCCGCGTGAGTGACCGCAGCACACATCCCCCCCACCTTACCAAAGTGTGCCCGCAAGCCTGCTCCTCTGCCCCCCCATGTCCATGTGCTTCCCCCAACGAGATTGAAATCCTGGGGTCCCCGATCACCAGGAGAGTCGCCCAAGAGCCAGCACCCTGGGGTTCCGACTCACCAGGACAGGCTCCCAAGTGCCAGCACCCTGGGGTCCTGGCTCACCAGGACAGGGTCCCAAGGGCCAGCACCCTAGGGTCCCGGCTTACCAGGAAAGGGTAAGTGTCAGCACTCTGGGGTCCCGGCTCACCAGGACAGGCTCCTGGGCCAGCACCTTGGGGTCCTGGCTCACCAGGAGAGGCTCCCAAGGCCCAGCAGGCTGGATTCGGTGCCGCCTGCGCAGTCTTCAGCCACCACATGGCTGCGGAACTCTAGTGCCCAGAGTAGGCTGATGGAGAACTGGTGCATTGTTGCAGTCACTTTGTTGGTTTCCCCACAATTTTTCTAAGAAGTACTGAGCATGCTTCCCCGCCCCCCCCCCCCCCACCACTACCACCACATTAAACTTAAGATTTCCCGGGTGAGGTCACTTGCTCAGAGCTATCTGGGCATCCTTCCCCAACTCTTACCTGCACCCTGTGCCTCGCCCTATTTCAGATCGCAGGTGTGGAGGGGCTGGGTGCAGAAGGGTACTGAGGGTGTGGTCGTGCATTTGAAATCTCTACAGCCGCAGAATGCTGTGAAAGGCTGGCAGAGTGCTGATGGGCAGGGAGCAAACATGTCAAGTCTTAACCAAGTGAGGGGAGGTCCCTGACAACAGGGCCCCTTGGTCTCCATTGGTCTGATTGCAGAGGATCTAATTCCTACCTTTTCTTCTCCCAAATCTCTGAGGAGTGAAATGGCATCTACCAAAGGTCTGTAGCTTATGCAGGTGTTTCCTGGGCTTAGCCCAGGAATCAAGTGAGTGAAAGCTGGCACCTTTTGCTAGCGTGAAACATGAGTCAGCACTCCAGAGGGCAAGTACGGTTCCGTGACTCCACTCTTCCTGCTGAACTCCTGCTTCAGAATTTACTAGGCTCCCAAAACCGTTCAGAGAGGGAAGAGGAGACACTATGAGAGAATCAGACAGGACCTTAGACTTGAGATTATTTCATTCACGTGTAAGTGTTCCTTTGGTGGAAGGTACCCACCCGTTCCAGTATGGAAGCGAGCACCACCATATCCTTTTTTTTTCCTTTTTGTGTCACACCCAGCAATGCACAGGAGTTATTCCTGGCTCTAAACTCAGGAATTACCCCTCGCGGTGCCTGGGGGACCATATGGGATGCTGGGAATCGAACCCGGGTTGGCCGCGTGTAAAGCAAACGCCCTACCCAATGTGCTATTGCTCCAGCCCCACCACCATATCCTTAAAGTGTGTCATAGAACTAACATTTAGAGAATCTTGGGGCGGGGGTGCGGAGACACCTTTTAAATGTTACTTCCATGCATTCTGTGTTTGGCGCTGGGTTTTTCAGATCCATGTGGGGAAAGCCCATGAACCGGCTAAGTATCTGGAAGGAAGGCTGGTGAGAGAAATGATGTGCTCATAGACACCTCTCAACGCTGAGTCAGAAAGGAAGGAAAACCTTTGCCTTCCTCCCCTCTCGCTGTCCCCACAGCCCCCTACCCTGTATGCTGCACTGACCAGGGCTCATACCCCTCACCCTTGTTTGTGTTACTCAAGTAATGGAGCTGCACCTCGGGCCAAGGTGTTCCCAGGTTCCTCTTCCTCCTTCTCCAGTTTCAGTACCTGCACATGTCCTTGATGGGACACGCGCTAGTCTGAAGGAGGCCCCAGGATGGAATTTGTAGCTTCACGCTTCTATGAAAGGCTCTTGAGCATCCAAGCCTCTCCCAGCCTCCTCCCTTCCTTTTCTGTTTAAGCTTTTTCGGCAGCCAAAGGGGTGAGGGAGGGAGGGGAGAGAGAGAGACAAACAAACAAAGAGCCTTCTCTCGTCTCGATACAAACAAGGTAATTGTGCGAGAGATTTAAAAAGTGAGATTTTTGTGTGTGGTGTCTTTCCTAAGAATGGCACCCAAGGCTGCTGTCCAGGCCACGTGGCTTGTCAGAGGTGTTGTGTGGCTCACGCCTTTGATCCTTCCAGTGGAAAGAGTGGCCTCTTCAACTTCTTTGACTTCCAATTTCACTCAGAGGGATAAGCTGGTGTAGGGACTGTCTCCATGTAACAGATGCACTTGCTTTTGTGCGGATGGTGGTTCCCAAACAGTGCTCAGAGGAGGACCTGAAGGTCGCTTCCAGGGATGCTTAGTCAACTGGACCAGACACTTAACTCAGGCCTAGCAGTATTGGGGGATCCCAGTGTTAGCTGGGGCAGTGCTGGCTGCCTTGAGGGCTCCGCCCTGCAGTGCTCAGCATCATCACGATGCCAGGGATCAGAGCTGGGGTCTTGTGCAGGCCAGGCCAGTGCCCCTGACCCCTGTGTGCCTTCCTTGGCGCCAGCGCTTGCTTCTTGAGTGTGGAAGGAGCTTCTCAAGTGGTGCTCAGGCAAGGTTGTCCACCCCAATTCTTTTTTTTTATTATTGTTTCTAAACTTTTGTTTGTTTGTTTGTTTTTTATTATTAGTGAAACACCATGAGGTACAGTTTTGGATTTACAAATTTTTGTGCTTGGGTTTCGATTATACAATGATCAACTACCCATCCCTCCACCAGTGCCCATTTTCCACCACCATGGATAATATCCCTCCCACCCCCATCCCTCCCATCCCACCCTGCCTCTGTGGCAGGGCAATCCCTTGTGTTCTCTCTCTCCTTTTGGTCCACCCCAATTCTTGACCACCCAGGCTGGAGGCTCAGTGCCAGGGTCTAAGGGTACCCAGCGGTGCTAGAGATTTCCCAGGCCAGTGCTAAGCGGTGTCCAGGGTAGCACCTGGCAGTGCTTGGGGGAACCATATGGCGCCAGTGATCAAGCCAGAGTTAGCCATGCCTTGCATGCACCTTGACCCTTGAACTCTACCTCCTGGCCTCCTACACTTGCTTTTGTATCAATGTCTATTTTTTTTTGTGTGTGTTTTGGGTCACACGTGGCGTTGCACAGGGATTACTCCTGCCTCATGCACTCAGGAATTACTCCTGGCAGTGCTCGGGGGACCATAAGGGATGCTGGGAATCGAACCCAGGTCGGCTGCATGCAAGGCAAATGTCCTACCCGCTGTGCTATCGCTCCAGCCCCCCAATGTCTATTTAATTACATCATGGAATAAAGGAATTGAGGGAGGAGCTTCTTAAGCAGCCCTCAAGGGACCCAGGGGCCACTCCCAGAGCTCTTAGGGGTCAAAGCTTGTACCCTACACACTACAGTACCTCCCGACCCCTTTTAAGTTGTTGACAGAGAAGCCTCTAGTAGTTTCTGCCCTTTCTTAGAGATTGGTGGTGGGAATCATGTGACTCTGTGGCTCTGTGAAACTGTACCATGGGGCAGTTCAGCGCTGTGATGCTGAAGTGGGATGGTCCAGCCGTGAACAGTCAGCTCCAGGCCAGACCTGGAGCCATTGTGTGCCCCTCTGACTCCCAAGAAGGGTTCCGACTGGGAAATTGCAGGTTTCAGGGACTCCTTTTTGGTCTGACGCACATAACTTTAAAGCTTGGTCCCGCTCCTCTTGGCATATTTCTGAATCCTTCATTTGTATTCAGATTTGAAAGTTTAATATAGCCATTTTATGCATCATAATATAAATAATTTGCCAATGACTAAATGTCCTTTTGGGGGCTGCCATGACTAATTGGTTCTCCTTGAACTTGTAAGATCTGCCAAACTGTTGTCAAATGAATCCTTGAGCATCCAAGCCTTTCAATTTGTTTCATGGGGAACGTGTGGGGACTCTGGAGGCAAATTTAGTTTTTATTCTTTTTGTACATGCTCTTGCTTTCATTGGACAATACTGCCATGTCTGTCCAAGGCCAAGGAACAACTTGATTAGACAGTAACAAGAAGTCTCACAATTTGTTGTGAGATATTACTGGTGCCCACTGGAGCAAATCGATGAACAATGGGAGGACAGTGCTACAGTGCACTGCTACAGTGTGTGGTGAGTGAGAGAGTTGGTTTAGCTGGAGAGGAATTTGCTGTTGCTAAGTAGGACTTAGTATGACTAAGTTTCTATCCTTTTGTTGTTGTTGTTGTTTCTTTGTTTGTTTTTGGACCACCCACCTCCGTCCTGGGTCTGCACTCAGGAATCACTCCTGGAGGGCTTGGAGGACCACATGGGATGCCAGGGATGGAATGTGGCTGAATGTGCCACATTGTTCTCTGGTAAATTGGCTTCTCTCTCTTTCTTTCTCTTTCTCTTTTTCTCTCTCTTGGTTTCTGGGCCACATTCCATAGCACCTTGCCCAGGGTACTATGGCTCCAGCCCCTGGAAAAATTTCTAACTAGTCTGTGGCCATATGGTCCTGTGTCTCTTGTGTCTCAAACATGCTCCAGGCAGGAACAAAGGCCAAGGATGCTAGTGATAAACCACCACATAGAGGTGGCAAGACAGAGGGCCTCCTGCCACCGCTATGTTGTGGGTTGTGGGTTGATTTCGGTGTTCGAACTCCCGCATATCCCTAGGGAGTCTTTCTCTCTTCAGGCGACTACATTCTTCCCCAGGGTGAGGGCAGTCACGGGCAGTGAAACATCTCCCCTCACAGAGCTGCTGACAGGAGCGAAGGGGAAGCTAACTGCATCTTTCAGGAAAGAGACCTGTTGGCACTTTCGTCAAATGGGCGGTTCCAACGCCTCTCCCTGTGGCTGAGTTGGCTGCACCGCTTCCACTGAGCTAAAGTAACCCCATTACCCCACCCGGGAAAGAAGCAGGGGTGAGGGCAGATTTCCTTCCCGCAGCCTTGATGGCCAGGGGCCACTGGATGTCTTATGGACAGACACTTGCCAGGGAGCCCACTCTGAGCAGGGCTTCTATTCCTCATGGCCCCTTTTAATGAATTTGCTCTGGGTGTACCATGCCACCCATATGTGGCCAAGAGCATGGGTCAGTGAGCGCTTCTCAGAGCCGTAGTTGGACAGGCGCTCAGGCCTTCTCAGACGTGCCCTGAGCTCTGAGCAGCAGGCCGTGGGCAGCTGGCTGGCATTCCCCCTCTAGAGGAGAGGCACCAGGTGGGAAAGGGCTCAGGGACAGTGTGACCTCCGTGGACACAGCACCACAGTGTTATCTAGTAAAATGGTTTCTCTCTCTCTCTCTCTCTCTCTCTCTCTCTCTCTCTCTCTCTCTCTCTCTCTTCTCTCTCTCCCTATCTCTCTCTGTTTCTATCACTCGGCTTTGGGACCACAACTGGAAGTCTCTCAGGCCTTACTCCTGACTCTGTGCTCAGCAATCACTCCTTCCTGTGCTTGGGGAACCATATGTAACCAACCAGAAATCAAACCTGGTTGGCCAGGTGCAAGGCAACCTCCTTACCCAGTGAACTATCAGTGGACTCCTCTTCTCATTTTTTAAAAATTTAATTTCATTTAATTTTTTATTGAATCACTGTGAGATACAGGCACAAACTTTCACGATTACATTACAGTCATACAATGATCAGGCACCCATTCCTCCACCAGTGTGCGTTTTCCAACACCAATGTTCCCAGTATCCCTCGCGTCATCTCCACCCCATCACACCCTCTGTCTCTGTGGCAGGCACCTTCCTTCTTACTCTCTCTCCTTTTGGGCATTATGATTTGCAATACAGATACTGAGAGGCCATCATGTTTTGTCCTTAGTCTACTGTCAGCACGCATCTCCTATCCCGAGTGATCCCTCCAACCATCATTGAATTAGTGGTCCCTTCTCCATCCCAGCTGCCTTCTCCCCCAGATATGAGGCCAGCTTCCAAATTGTGGAGTGATCCAGTATTCATCAGATAGGACAGTAAAGATAAGGGCCTCTTGTCATTCTCGAGGAAAGAAAACCGCCACAGGGCCAGAGCAATAGTGCAGTAGGAAGGGCCCTTGCCTGGCATGAGGCTCACTCTCGTTTGATCCCTGGCACCAGGTCAGATGTTCCCCTGAGCCCTGCCAGGAGTAACCCCTGAGCACTACCAGGTGTGGCCCAAAAATGAAGGGGAGGAGGAATGACTGCAGAACAAAAAAATGAAACCTCCTAAGTTCTCTGGAAAAGGCTGTTACAGATTGTGTAGTTCTCAGGCAGTTTTCAAGGAAAGACAGCTGTCCCGCTGTCTGCAGGAAGTAGGCAGTGAGGGGCTTGTTCTTCCACCCCAGGCGAAGGCCTGAAGGGACCAGGCGGGCCCTTGCCAGGGTCTTGTCATTGGGTTGCTTAGACTCCTGGAGCATAGCGATTCTACAGAAGGCTGCGTGGTGGCCAGGGCCAGTGTCTTCTCGCCACCAGGGGACTTGATCTCCAGACCCAGTAGTGACTGCAAGATGAATGTCTCTGGCCAGAACAGCCCTAAATTAGGGCTTTCTGTGTCTTGGACAGCTCTGTCCCTCACTGAAGTATGCAGGTAATGTGATGAGAACTTACTAGAATAAAGTTATCTATTTTCCTTTAAAGGGGAGCTTAAGATACCCACTAACTGTGGTTTCATAATAGAACCCAGAGGGCCAGAGAGAGAGAGTAGGGTGGGTAGGGCACTTGCCTTTCATGTGGCCAAACTGATTTGACCTACAGATGGTCCATCAGGCCCTACCAGGGGTGATCCCTGAGCACAGAGCCAGGAGTAAGCCCTGAGCACTACCAAGTGTAGCCCGACTCCATGTCCCCACCAACCTCCCATCAGTTAGAAAATGGAATTGGTAGACCAAACCTCAGTTTGGGCATATGAATTCAGCAGTGATATTCTTGACTCTGAGGGATACCCAGATGTCACCATATAGACTTTGCTCACTCTGACATTTTTTAAATTTTTATTAGTGAGACACCATGAGGTACAGTTGTAGACTTACAAATTTTGTGCTTGGCCCAAAAGGAGAGAGAGAACAAAGGGGAATGCCCTGCCACAGAGGCAGGGTGGGAGGGGGGGTGGGGGGAAATGGGCACTGGTGGAGGGATGGGTATTTGATCATTGTATGACCGAAACTCAAGCACGAAGATTTGTAAATCTACAACTGTACCTCATGGTGCTTCACTAATAAAAAAAAAAAAGAATTAGTTTAAAAACATAAAAAAAAATTTTTGTGCTTGGGTTTCAATTATACAATGATCAAATACCCATCCCTCCACCAGTGCCCATTTCCTACCACCATGAATCCCAGTATCCCTCCCAACTCCCATCCCCCCATCCCACCCTGTCTCTGTGGCAGGGCATTCCCCTTTGTTCTCTCTCTCCTTTTGGGTGTTGTGGTTTGCAAAAGAGGCATTGAGTGGCAATCATGTTTGGTCTATAGTCTACTTTCAGCATGCTTCTCCCATGCTGGGAGGATCCTCCCAATACCCTTTCACTCTGAGATTTTGTGAAATTTTATGACATTCAATTTTGAGGAACATGAAGAGAAAGAACCATTGTGGTCCCTTGAGCATCACCAGGAGTAAATCCCTGAGCACTGCCAGGTGAAGTGTAAAAACAAACAAAAGTTTGTTTGTTCTTTGGTTGTTCCGCAGGCCCATGACCTCCGAAATCACTGTTGTGTTCAGGAGATTTGAGTGACTAGGCCTAAAATAGTAGCCCACAAGGCAGTTGCTTTTGGAAGATTCAGTAGCAAGGAGGGGTGGAGGGCAACTCCTGGGAGATGGTGGTAGCGGAATCTGGAAGGTTTGACCTTCCAGATGCTTGTGTGTATGTTTGAGATGCTTTTACCTTCATCCACATGACTATTACTTGAAGTTGGTGAGTGATTTGCTATTGAAGCTAGAGTAAACACATCAGAAATGTTTCTGCACAGTTGGGCTGAGTGTATACACACAAGTGTTCGGTGTGGGAGGCCTGGGCCTCGGTGTTTACTGGTGGAGGAGGTGCTTTTGCAGGGCTGTGATTTGGTGGATGAGCCTTTTCTCTCCCCCACAGATGCTCGTGTTAGTGCCAAGGGAGGCATTGCTCTTAGTTTACCTGAAGTGCTCCAAGGACCACAAACCACAGCTTAGTGCCTGAGACACTTGCGTACTCCTGAGGCCGCCCCTCTACAAGCACCCCACTGGGGGGCCAGAAAGATGGCACAAAGGTTGACATATGTTTTGCATGCAGAAAACCCAGGTTTGGTTCCAACACCACATGATCCCCCCAGGCATGTCTGCGATCCCTCCCCCAGCATCCTGGTGGGGACAAGTGCTCCTTTATGGTTCACCTTTATCTAAGATACTGACCCTTTACTCTGTGCTTTATTGAAACAGTTTTTATAATGCTTCCTGCATCCCCTGAGTACAAAAAGAGATACTCTGCAGAAAAGCTGCATTCAAGTGGGACAAACCCTCTGTGTGTCTTGAGCTCTCTCCTTGAGTGTCACAGTGGATAACTGGCCAATGGGACTCTGCACCCGAGGCCACACTTACCTGGTGTCAGGGCCTCAGGCCTGTGCTGGGCTGCTCTGTCTGCTGCTGCTGTCTCTTTCCAGGACCCTTTCACTTTACACTCTTACCGTCTCCTCGGAGGCCCTTGCCTTTCCTCTTTCCTCTCTTGCCACCTCTTAGATGGTCATTTTGAAAAGGAGGGACTTTTTGCTCCACATTCTATTCCCAACACCTCAAACAGACTTGAGCATTGAAAGGGCAGTTGGTAAGGTTGATTTTCACCTTCCTGGAAATGCGCTAGAATTCCCCCTATCTAGAATTCCTGCCTCTCTTTCCAGCTGTTTTTCCTCCCTCTGCCTCATCTGTGGTTCAGCTCTGTGGCAGCAGTGCCCAGAGATCTCTGGAGTGGAATTGGGGTCTCAAAATGGCAAAGCCACAGAATGGTTCTCAGAATGTGTGTGTGGGGCGGGGGGGGGGGAGGGGCACCAGGAACTGAGCTCTCTGTCCTGTGCTTGAAAGGGGACGCTGTGACCACTGAGCCATCCCCAGGCCTTAGGATACCTGTTCTTAAAAGACATTATCTGTCACTGTCACTGTCCTCCTATTTTTCATTGATTTGCTCAAGCAGGCACCAGTAATGTCTCCATTGTGAGACTTGTTGTTACTGTTTTTGGTATATCGAATACACCATGGAGAGCTTGCCAGGCTCTGTTATGCAGACGGGATACTCTTGGTAGCTTGCCAGGCTCTCCAAGAGGGACGGAGGAATCGAACCCGGGTTGGCCACATGCAAGGCAAATGCCCTACCCGTTGTGCTATCATTTCAATAGAGTTTGTATTGGCCTCTCCAGATTCACTCTGACTGATCAAAGTCCTCAACGTATATCAGCTCCCGTAGTTACAGATGCACGCGTAACATACATAGGAGATGGCAGGATGTCGTCAGGCCATGCAGTCCCCGCAGACTGACTGCTGAGGCCTAGCCCCAGCAGAGTTTATGTTGCTGTGTTGATCTAGCACCGGGCCTTTCTATAGGGGGTTGATAGAAATTGGTGGAGTAACTCCCAGACCTTGAAGTTTATTTTTTCAATTTCAGCAGTTAGTGTTTAGAGATAATAAATCATGTGTGCCTTAGAGACTGTAAGTCAAAAAATAATGTCTTGAAATTTGGGGGGAAACAGGTATGACCGAAGCATCCTCCTGGTGCTAGCAATCTAGTTTAAGGAATCTGGTAAAGAAAAATAGGGAAAGAACTTTTTCAGGTTTGGGGGCCACAGGCTGCAGTGCCCAGGGCTGGCTACATCTCTGATGTCAGGGATCATCGCTACGGCAGTGCTCAGGAAACTATGAGATTCCCGGGACCTAACATACTGCGTGCAAAGCATTTGCTCAGCCCATAGAGTGCTCTCCCTCTCCCTCTCCCTCTCCCCTACTCCCTCTCCCTCTCTCTCTCCCTCTCCTCTCCTCTCTCTGTCTCTCTGTCTCTCTCCTTCCCTTCCTCCCTTCCTCCCTCTCTGTCCCTCTGTCTCTGTCTCTCTCTGTTTCTCTGTCTCTGTCTCTGTCTCTGTCTCTCTCTCTCTCTCTCTCTCTGGGATCACTCCAGGCAGTGCTCAGGAGACTATGAGGTTCCTGGGTCTCTCTGTGTGTGTGTCTGTCTCTCTCTTTGTCTTTCCCTCTCTGCCTATCCCTCCATCCCATCTGCCTCTCTCTCTCTCCTGGAGAACTTTTCATTTTAAAAAAGATAAAGAGCAATTTTAGTTGTACTCTTTGAAACAACAAAACTGTGGGCTGCAGGAGCAAATGACTTCTTCATAATATGACACAGAGCAACTGAGCTCGAAGGTCCCCATAAACAGTGGAGGATGGAGCAATGCCTTCTTAGCAGCAGGCATGGGTGTCCCCTGGGTCAAGACAACCTGTGGCCGTGTCTGAACAAGAGACTCCAGCGGTTTCCCTTGTTCACTCACACTGGGAACTGCCTCTGCCACTCCAGCTACATTCATCACCCAGATATGCAATTGAAATGTGTCGGGTGTAAAAATCTCGTGGGATCCCTGTGTTCCCACATGCACTGTAGCCAGGAGCTAGCCGTCTTCCTGGTCACTCTTCATGTGAAACCAAACCTAGCTCTTCCAACTCTCGGTGGAAGGCTGCGGGATGTCCAAAGCAGCACAGAACTATTTTCAACATCATGTGCTTCTTTTGGTGGCGGTTGTTGTTATTTTAACTTGTGCCGAGCCTTATTTTTTAATATGTGTTGGATTTGGAAAAAGGGCTTGGGTCCAATTGATTAGAAGTGTGGATGGCTTGCATGTCACCTTTTTTAGGACAGGTTTGGGGGAGAGGTGTCTGCCTTCTGACAGATGCTGTGTGCTGATGGAGAGATGTAATAATCAAGTTTGGTGTGTGCCATGGAGAGACTGATTCATTGTCTCCTAAAGAGGGTGATGCTGCTTCCAGGGGTCTGGAACCATACCAGGGTGCATTCGGAGCCTCTGTGATACAATAATTGAGGACACTGAACTACCCTAAAGCCTACCAAATCTTTCACTGAGAAAAAGGAAAAGTCTAGGCTCAGGGGAACGTGCAAACATTTTATTAAAATTCAAATTCTTGTGGCGGAGGTTTAAGACAATTGTCTTATATGCAGATCTCAATCCCTGGAACTGTATATGGTACTTTGGAGCACCTCTACGAGTTATCTCTGAGCTCAGAGTTAGGAGTAAGCCCTGAGGACCACTGGGAGTGGCTCCAAAAGTCAAATTTTGTTCTTGTTTTGGGGCCACATCCAGTGATGCTCCTGGCAGTACTCAGGAGACTACAAGAGATTCCCAGAATTAGACCTGGGTCAGCAGCAAAGTAAATGCCCTACCTACTATACTGTTGCTCCGGCCTCTAAGATCAAATTATTATAAAGGAAAATAAGTATCCCGCTTTCACTAAAGGATTGTATGGTACTCAAAATATCAAGGTTAAGAGTCCAATTCCTGTGGTTTTTAGCTATTACTGTGTCTCAGGTCATTACTCAGTTCCTTAACAATTCATATCGTAAGGACTTAAACGTTTGATTAACCACTTCTTTGATATTACAAACACAGGATATCCTAATATTTAATTTGTTTCTTTAAAAGTCAGTATTTGGCGTCATCCTATTTGAACTTCGGGGGCAAATAACTAGAAAGGAAAGGTCTGGAAAAGCTATCAGTTAGGATAGTTTCCAATACATGCACCAGAAGACTCACCTACCACTAGCTTAGACATAATAGTTTGGGGTCAGGGGACAGGGGGTTCCAAGATAGGAACTGAGGGATCCCAAACATAAGCAACTCCCAGGTTCTAGAGAGAACATTCCATGCTCTCTTTGCAGGTAGGCATGGCTTCCTTCCCTCATGGGCAAAGTGGATGTGATGCTTTTGTGTTAGTTATGCATTCAGGAGGGAATTTGGAGACCGGCTCTGCTTAACCACAAGTACATTGATGATTTAAGTTCCAGCAAAAACAGAAAGTTTTGCATGGAAACTTTCACTTTGTCCTATTACGAAGGAGTGTGGGAAGGAGGGAAGAAAGGCAGATGGGAAGACCAGGAGCTAAGCGTCAGGATACCTGGTCAGTCATTGGGGCTGAGTGTAGAAGAGCTGCAGAACTTTGATGCCTTCTAGTACGTTCTTAGTGATTGGACCCCAGCAGTGCTGGGTGAAATAGCAAGATGAAGAATGTTTGAGTGAACATGCTTGGTCATACTGTGACATTGTACTATCATCACTGAAGTGATAATAGGTGATATTGTGATACTAGGCACATCACACGGTGCCTTGACCCAGTTGCAAAAAAGCGTTTTCATTTTAGAAACATCTTTCAGTGTTCATGCTGTACATAATGAAGTACATTCAGTGTGTATGCATCTTCTGAAGAACAATAAATAAAAGACTGAGTTCTTCCGCATACTTCCCTTATATGACTCCCCAACTGTCTCTGCTGCTCCTACTAAAGGGAGGGATTGCCCCATATTTCTGACTTGATCATCTTTTTACATTATAGATATAGATATAAATGTGTATGTGTATATATGTGGTGTACGTATGATATAATATATCTAGATATATCATATGCTATATACGTAGTACTGTCCTCCCGTTGTTCATCAATTTGCTCAAGTGGGCCCAGTAACATCTCCGTTGTGAGACTTATTGTTACTGTGTTTGGCATATCAAATATGTCACGGGTAGCTTCCCAGGCATTGCCACGGGGGTGAGGTAGCTTGCCAGACTCTCTTGCAGGGGCAGAGGAATTGAACCCAGGTCAGCCGGGTCAGCCACATGCAAGACAAATGCCCTTCTGCTATGCTATTGCTCCAGCCCGCTATATATGTATGTATATATATTATATATCTATATCACTTGATCACTTGTGATCACTTGATCACTTGTCATCCCATTGTTCATCTGCTTGTTCAAGCGGGCGCCAGTAACGTCTTCATTCACCCCTGTCACGTGATAGTGTAGCCCAATGGCATACTGGGGGCTCTTTCAGGGTCAGGGGAATGAGACCCGTTATAGTTACTATTTTTGGCATATCGAATATGCCATGGGTGTATTGACTCTGCCGTGTAGTTAGGATACTCTCAGTAGCTTGCCGGGCTGTCCGAGAGGGACGGAGGCTTTTGGGGCAGCCTCTGATCGTTTTTACATTACATATCGATACTATATATCGATATGTAATGTATATATCCATATCCATAAGTTTGTTTTTTAAACTCATGTGTATTATAATCACCGTGAGCATAGTTCAGACACATTCCCTGCCAGACCCTCTTGTTTCAACAGATCTGCAGTGAGGAGAAACCTGCATTTGTCACCAGGTCCCCATGACTTTTGAAGTGCTAGTCCAAGGTGCGCTCTTGAGAGCCAGGGCCCAGGCAATGAGCTGGTTTGCTCCTGCCTCTTTATAAATGGATCTGCATTGGGTATATTACTCTGTAGCTTTATAAATGGATCTGTTACAAATGAATCTGTATTGGGCATATTACTGGATAGCTTTCTTTGAAACTGGACATTTTTGAAGCTCCACCTAGGTGATATGGGTATAGCATTTTCTCGTCAGTCTCTAACTGAAGGTCAGCGAGGGCAAGAGAAAAGCAGGAATCCAGTTGGTTAAGGCACTAACAGAAGAAACTCCACGTTCATCAAGCATCTAGCAGCAGGGCCCTGGATCACGTGATTAAAGTTGTCCTTCAAAAGAAAGGTTCTGAGATATCACCTATCACAAGAGACTTGAGGATGCTCAAAGAGATTTAGGAGAGGTCAGACAGTACAGCAGGTAGGGCATTTGCCTTGCATATGACCAACCCAAGTCCAATCCCTGGCATCCCATATGGTCCCTCAAACACTGCCAGGAGTGATTCCTGAGTGCAGAGCTGCCAGGTATCCCCAAAAAGAAAAAAAGAGAAAGATTTAGGAATCCTGGGATACATGAGGGATAGCTGTGCCTGCAATTAGTTGAAATAAGTGTAGCAAAGAAGGGAGAAAGGAAGGGCAGGGATAGTTAAACCACATGGCTGACATGGGTTCAATCCCCACCACCACATAGCGCCAGGAGTAATTCTTGAGCACGGCTGGTATGGCCCAAAAGAGTGAGTAACCCCTTGGATTAGAATGTTTGGTTTGGATTTACACACCTGACCACTTACTGTCCACCCTGTGTTGTCATCCTGCAGGGGATTTCCGAAGAAAGTCAACAGAACTGCCAGGATAGCCTCTGACGAAGAGATTCAGGGTTCCAAGGACGCTGTCATCCAAGACCTGGAACGGAAGCTGCGCTTTAAGGAGGACCTCCTAAACAACGGGCAGCCGGTACTAGGACGGCCAGGGCCTGGGCTGGGCTGTTAGCTTCCCGCCTTAGAAAGCGACCCCCTCACTCTATTGACTTGGGTCCTTGAGAGCTGTCTGCAAAATCAATATTATGACCCCCGAACCTCAACATATTTATTGTAATACTGCTTGAATCTGGGGAAAGGCGAGAGAGTGAAATAGCTTTCTGAGCCAATCCTCACTGCTCCTTTCTTCCCCAGAAACTGCTCTTGGAGTGAAGATAGGCAGCTGGAGACAGAGGAGGGGGGCTTGGGGGAGGGGACTGGTGAATGAGGAATGGCTATATATGCCCTAGTAGAAGGAGCATGGGGTTTCAGAAGGAGGGAGACTGGAGAGAGGGAGGTGTGCCCTAGAGCCTGACCAGGAATTCAAGCATCAAAAGGAGAAGCTGCCTCTGAGACCCGCCCTGCAGCCTCCCCCCAAATTCTTCTTTTGTTTTGTTTTGGTGTTTTGGGCCATACCTGGCATCCAGGGCTTATTCCTGGCTCTGTGCTCAGGGATCACTTCTGGCAGGGTCCCAGGGATTATCCAGTGCCAGGGATGGAACCCAGGTTGGCCGCATTCAAGCAAGCACCTTACTAACTACACTATCTCTCCAGCATCTTCCCCCCTGTTTTTTAGTTTCAATACTGTGAATTATGATATAAATAAGCAGATACAGCCATATATGTGTATATACACATAGGATGTTTTCTCTACTGGATTGACGTATCCTCATCATTTCTTTTCTTCCTCTTTTTTTTGTTCTTGGTTTTTTACTGAATCTTTGTTATTACATCAATATTTTTAAAAGGATGGGGAAAGCCTAGCAAAAAGGATTTCCCAGGAAAAGGAAAGGGGTCTTTGTTAAGCTTCATATGACTTGTCACCAGGAAAGCTTGCCTGGCCCTTAAGCAAAAGAAGTAAAGGGAGTTTTTGTAAACAAACATTAAATCTCTAAATAAAAATTCACACTCGGGATACCATTTCAGAGAGAAAGCTCTCTATGTTAATTATGTCCTCAAGGAATTTGATTGTTAACTATGAGTAAATAAAAATGCAAGAGCACACATTTGGTTTGGTTGGGAAGATGGAAAATAAAGCACTGGCATTTATACTGATTTTAATTATTAGAGCATACTAATCTGACTCTAAGAAGATAAAATTTTTAACGAGGTCTTGTGTTAATTATTCCCTTCACTGGGAAGAGAAGATTTTCACAAAAGAAAAATAGTTTCTCCCTGAAATAAATGATTGCATGTGTAAATGTACATACTCTGGAAGTTTTCCCTGGTTCTGTCAACTACAGCCTTTGACAGATTAAAACAAATACTTCTGGGAACTTTTTAAGCCAGGTAAAGGCATTGCTCCAGAGCTTGTGGGATGGAGAATTGTTTTTTTAAGTATTCCTCTTAAAGTAACACTTCTATAAGTTTTTGTTCCATGCTTTTATATTGATTGGTATCTTTTTTGTACTAAGATTTTTTTTCCCACTTAGCAGTGAATGACATTCAAAATGAGTAGGTTTTCATATTTGAAAGCTTAAAAGATCAAGAAATAGAACCCTCAACTTTTTTCCTAATGTTAGTCATAATTCTGTTTTTCATTTTTGAATTCTGGGACAGGGCTTGCATATCCACATGGCAAAAAGATCTAGAAACACAACTGTAAAGTGAATTTGACTTCTAATCGTCGCAGGTGCATTTTGGCAAGGAAGAATGATGTCAAATTGGCTATTTAGCTTTTAAGGAACAGGGAGGAAATTATTCCAGTCTCCCCTTTGATGTTAAAGTACTCCTCCATGAAAACATTAGGAAAGCTTTTGAGAGCAGGTATTTAAAACTTTCTTTGAATGCCAATCCATTGATATTCTAACAGACATGAAAAAGTGAGTTTAAATAGAAACAGTAGACTGCGACATTCCATGCACAGAAACCACCTTTCCCTCATGTCTGTCCTCTGCCCCTTCTTTACTAAATGAAACAATTGCAACTTCAGAAACATTGTCATCGGCACTTGTTTCACTTCCTAGTTGAACTGGGACTAAGGGAGCAATGGCAGGAAGTGGTACCTTTACCCAGCATATAGAGTTTTCAATAGAGCTTGCATCTCCATTCAGAAACTTAGTTTATCTGAAATAAGTTTTGTACTTGTTTCAGATTCTACCATAGTAATTTTCCTTTATTTGATCAAATGTCATTTGTAAAAATTCAGGGGGGAGAAGTAGTCTCTAAAAGTTTCTTCAAGACCTATGATTCTAATGTATGTTGGAATCAACAGTCAGTAGCCAGAATTCCCTCATTAGAGCAAAAATGTTGGTGCTTCTTTTGTATAAGAATGGCTTAAAAAATAAAGGTTTGGACTCAGAGGCCAGAGATATAGTGCTTTTGGGGGGATAAGTCTGCCTTATATGCAGCTAAACCTGGTTCATTCTGTAGCATCACATAAATCCCCAGAATACCACCAGGAGTGACCCCTGAGCACAGACCTAGGAGTAAGCAAGCCCCATGCCTTCAGAAAAATATTTGGGCTGAATCCAAGGTGCCAATTGCTATATGCAAAAACATTATGGTTTACTTTATTGATGGGCAAGCAGAGTCAGCCTCTGAGTAGAATCATGAATTGGGGGATGTTCACTTTGGCAACTATCTTTCACAGTCTTTCTGCTAATTCAGTCACATGCTTTGTGGATTATTGCATTTGCCTGCACTAACCTATGTCATAGAGCAGCCTACAAAATGCTCTTAGAGTCCTAGGGCAGAGAGATGAGCTCACTGCCACCACACCTAAATCTTACCTCTTCAAGAACATCGGTGACTATCAACCTTTGAATGCCTGCAAGCCGTTATCATGAACCAGCAGGTGAAAGCCATACTCGAGCATTTTCTGAAGCCTATAGATGCTATGAAAAATACTAAGTTCTTTAAGAAATACTTTGCTGTTTGAATATCTTTTCCGTGTTACTATCAGATGGATATAGAAAATATATTTTCTATGTGGTTTCTTCCTCATTGCTAATATACCCATCTTCAATTTGCACTGGCAGTTGGTGGCTCTGATGACTAATGGTCCCCAACTCTCCCCCCCCCCCCCCGCCCAGTTTCCAACACTGAATTGGGCCATTAGGATCACTAGGGGGAGAGAAAGGCTGGATAAGAGAAGCACAGAAAAAAAAAAGATTCCTCTATCACAGTAGCTGAAGGTGGAGAGAGAAAACACCTGCCTACAGAAAACAGCACAGCTCATGTTGTCATTCTTTTTCAGGAGGTAGTGTGAGATTGTGATATTTTCTCATTGTGTGTTTCTGTGTGATTTGCCATGATTAGAGGTTAACCTATGAAGAGAGAATGGCCCGTCGATTGCTAGGCGCTGAGAGTGCAACAGTTTTGGCTGTTCCCGAGCAGGAAGAGGAAATAGCCAATCAGGTACCATGTTTCTCTGGCCTTCTGATTGTATCTGTGAACACGCTATTCTGGAGTCAGTTCTCTGGAAAGCAGAGGGCAGGCCCAAGCATAGCAGCATAAATGTCATCTCCTGCCTTCACAGCTAGTGTTTATGGAGCTGGGGCCAGCACCGACACTGTGACAATTATTTCAGGCAGTGACACCTGTTCTTTTTATCTTCCTAATGCTCTGTTTATTCTCCTTGCGAGTGTCTCTCTTTTTATTCCTTGCCCTGTGCTTTAATGTAAAATAGTTTTGTCTGGAAAAGCATATTTTTATTTGCCTAGTTTGAAAGAGTGAATGTTTCCCATTGTCACCCTAATATCTGATCAAAGGAAAAATATCCGTGGGCACAAAAGACTAATACCTTTATTGTCCTTCAAAATATATAGAGAAAAATCCCTGAGCAGCAGGAAAAATAAATGCTGTTTTTGTTTTCCTACCACTACCTAAAAAAAAAAAAATGAAGTCATTTCATGGATTGGATTTGATGTTAAGCTCTTTTGTAATCTCTGATGCTTTTATTTGGAAGCTTCTGTATATGGCCTCTGGGTAAAAGAAAGCTTTTTGCAGCAAGTTTAAAAGATCAAGGAAACTCTTTCTCATGTCCATTGAGAAATGAATTTGCCCGAAAATGTGAAGTTTTTTGTGTTAAATGTGCTACCACGAAAATGTCACTTTAAGAGAACTAAAAAATCTTGCTGGATGCTTAGTCTTCATTTCTTTTTCTCTACCCTTACAGGAAATTGGGTCTCCTCGGGCTTCGGTAGGGAGTCCTCAGGATTGTCAAAAGGTTACACTTTTTCCCTTTCTCCTCTTTCTGCCCTTTCCCTCCAGCTGTTGCTTCTGTGCTTTCTCGTTTCCTAGACATTTACCAGTAATGCCTTCTATTCATTGAAGATATTATAACTCTTATATCAAATGAATAAGGATGTCTTTTTTAAAAAAATTAGGGTGTCTATTTTCATTTTATATCAAATGGATAAAATTATTGGTGACATTTTCCTGTCATTTAATTGTAAACTTAAATTTAACTCTGTCTAAACTTTAAATTCCAAGTGTTTCATCCTTCACATGAAAAAGTGCGCTCTCTTAAACTCAACACCTTTAGGCTAATTACAAAAAACAACTTGTTTGTTCTTGGCAGTTTAATTTGTATCGTGACATTTCTTCCCTTCAGCCAATAAATCTTTTTTTTTTTAAGTCTGTTGCCTTTTATATAGGAAAACTCAGTGAAATCAATTATTTAATACTAGAGCAATAGCACGCACAGCGGGTAGGGCATTTGCCTTGCACACAGCCGACCCGGGTTCGATTCCTCCACCCCTCTCAGAGAGTCTGGCAAGCTACCATGACGTATTTGATATGCCAAAAACAGTAACAACAAGTCTCACAATGGAGAGGTTACTGGTGCCCACTCGAGCAAAATCGATGAAAAACGGGAGGACAGTGCTATAGTGCTACAGATAAAAAATAAAGAATATTTTAGAATATGCTGCCTGTTTTCCTTGTACTTTGCAAACAAAAGAATTGGAGATTCCACCCCTAATCACCAGAGGAGAATAGTTATGGGTTTTTTTGCTTTGCTTTTTTTGAGCCAAAATTTTGACTGTTAATCTGAGGAGAATTCCAGAAGGCTATGTGGCTGAGGAGTGAAAAATGCCTGGTGCCATGTTTTCCATTGTTTATTTGATAAATGCTATGCAATATTGCAGCTGCTTGCCACATGTATTCTTCGCCTTCTGGACAGATGCCTTCTGCATCAGCTTTTACCCTACAGAAAGAAACTTGTGTTCCATCATGCTTAGTTTTTTATGAACAATTCAGGGATATATTGCCTTTGCCTTTTGCTTTCTTCTCTCTAGTTCCTCCCACCCAAGAGAAAAGTGAAAGAGATTAATCTTTATACTTTGGGTTTTCTCTTGGCTGATAAGACTTGCAGACAATTTGAAATATCATATATACTGACTCCCATATGTTTTTTGTTTTCTATGGGCTCAGATTGTGTTTTTAGGCTTTATGAGAGAGAGAGACAGACAGACAGACAGAGACAGAGAGGGAGGAAGAGAGGGAAAGAGAGAGGGGAGAAAGAGAGTCTTCTTTGTGTTTTATTGGAGAGGGGGATTGACTCATGAGATGTGCACCTCAGGGGGACTCAGGTTGCTAATATGCTCTTTCTTCGTTTGATCAAGGAATACAAAGTCTCCAGCTGTGAACAAAGACTCATCAGTGAAATTGAGTATAGACTAGAAAGGTCTCCTGTGGATGAATCGGGTGATGACATTCAGTATGGAGATACGCCTGTCGAAAATGGCATGGCCCCATTCTTTGAGATGAAGCTCAAGCATTACAAGATCTTTGAGGGGATGCCTGTAACTTTCGCTTGCAGAGTGGCTGGGAATCCAAAGCCAAAGGTGAGCGGGGAGCATGAGTTTTCCCTAGTGGGCTCTCTGAGGGAGAGTTTTAGTATGTGTGGTAGGAGAAGGAATCTAGACTGCCTTTTCCAATGGGTAAAATATTTGAAGTACTCTGAGTTCCGGGCCATTTTCAGGAGGCGTTCTAAACCAAAAGAAGTAGAAGGGAGTAGGTATTTGAGTTTAAGGAACAGGAACAGAATTGAACAGAATAGCAAATAATTGACAAGGCACTTTTTTGACACTTACATCATGACTGGTGTGATATTATCAGTGATACTCTCCAATGACTGAGATGAGCTCAGTGAGGTTAATTAACTTGCCTCCTGGGGTCAGAGAGCCGCTGAGTGGCCAGGCCTGGACATGTCCCCGGGGCTCTGGACCATACAGAGAGGTAATGCATAATAACCACCACTGCTTTAAACAAGCTTCAGAATATTCATCTAGAAAACCAAGGCTTCCTAGATTTACAAGGAAGGGAAAAGTGGGAAAATCACTGGAAAAGGAGAATCAGGGAATGAGTGTCGGGTTAGGACACAGGTCTTGCATGCACCAATCCTCATTCCATCCCTGGAACACAAGTGCCCCCAAGCACCACCTGGAGTGGCCCTCAAAGCCCCCTGAACAATGCCAGGACTGCCCAGGTTGTCCCTGCATGGTGGACCTTAAGCAGCACTGCAGCCCCCCTCAGGCCCTAGCACTGAACCACGCCTGATTGGCTGAGACTTGCCAGGAGTGGCCCCCTGGCACCTAAGCACTGTGTGAAGTCTTACCAGGTTTTTAAGGATTATCATAGTAGCCTTTGGTACTCAGGAGGCTGACCTGGCTAGGAGCCCTTTTCCTACAGAAATTAGGAGCTCCAGCTAAGAGTTGCCCTATCTTTAAAGGGAAACAGGCATAATCCAGCCAAATAACCACATAGCATTATCTAAAATTTGAAGAAAAAAATTTAAAGAGGTACCCATCAAAAACTCTGAAATTTCTAGGCAGAGAGATAGTACAGAGAGTAAGGCCTTTGCCCTGGCCAACCCTGGTTTGGTCACCAGCACTACATACGGTTCCCCCAAGAATCACCAGAAGTGATCCCTGAGTATAGAGTTAGGAATAAATCTGGACATTAAAACCAAACAACAAAAAAGGCAAAACTGAACTTTAATTACATTATTATATTATATAGAAAACAGCCAAGAAGTTAATATGAAATTCAGTCCAAAAAATTTGACAATAAAAAGTAAATTACTCTCTGGGACAAAGTCACAATTTAGGGCATAACAGACATCTATAGGGTCAAAGGGGAAAAAAACAGAAGTTCACAATAAAACCATCCCAATCATGTGAAGAAATAAATAAGGGAGAAAAATCAGTCGCATAAGAAACAAGGAAAAAGCAGCTCAAACACTGCCAAGTATTGAATTGTCTTTAGGAGAATATAAAATAGCATGCTTAAAATGATCAAAACATGGGCTGGAGCAATAGTACAGTGGGTAGGTAATTTATCTTGCACACGGCCAATGTGGGTTCAATCCCCGGCATCCCATATGGTCCCCGAGCACCGCCAGGAGTAATTCCTGAGTGCAGAGCCAGGAGAAACCCCCGTGCATCGCTGGGTGTGACCCTAAAAGCGAAGAAAAAAATGATCAAAACAGTCTTAAAGTGACTTGAACTCAAACGAAAGAACAGAACAGTCCCCAAGAGAAGGCAGGCTTATTTATAAAATGAGCACCAGAACCACTGGCTGAAAGATGAAAGATACACTCAGAGAGATTGATAATGGAAGAGTGGTGAAAAGAGCTGAAATGAGAATCCTTCAAAAGAAGGGAGAACTGGGGCTGGAGAGATAGCACAGCGGGTAGGGCGTTTGCCTTGCAGGCGGCCAACCCGGGTTCGATTCCCAGCATCCCTTATGGTCCCCTGAGCACCTCCAGGAGTGGCTCCTGAGTGCAGAGCAGGAGTGACCCCTGTGCATCACCAGGTGTGACCCAAAAAGAAAAAAAAAAGAAGGGAGAACTGCTATCCATTAGATGGGAGGCTAGAGTATTAATGCTTGATTGCTCCAGCATTGGTCTATTTCTCAGTCAGGCAAGTTTGACCATCATATTCTTCCCCTAAAATTGCATTCCAGCCCCAGGCCAAGAGCAAAACATAGCAGAGAAAACAGCTTTATGTTTTCAAACCCTGACCTACCCTCCTAATGAATTGAGACTTTTTTTTTTAATTTGCCCTTGACATGCTTGTTCTGAGACATGAAAAGATGAAAAAGAATTTCTAATCTACCCTCTTCAATTCTTGTACCTTCCACTCCCTTCTCCAACTAGCAGTTCTGAAAATGGTATCCAGTCAGTGATAATTTTTTTGGTCCTGGAGAATAATACCGCTTCTGTAAATTCAGAGTTTAAAAATAAATGGTGGGAAAGGTAAAGCTGTCAGATATCAACAATTTATATTTTTAGTGCCATGCATTCAATCTTTTCTGTCATAGATATGGAATTTTTCCAGAAATAATTCAGATTTCAGAGGTCTAAGCAACTGAATCAGAATGTCAGTTGTGCTCTCAACTTGCATGTTAAGGAGGAAATTAAACCAAAGACCCTCCAGTGGGTCTCTTCGAAGTTAGGAATGCTTCTGGTTACAAGGAACAAAATTGACAACAAACTACTTGCTGTGGCGTAAGGGCAGGTTTTCTTTTCTTTCCTAATAACTCCAGAGATGGTTGGCACAGGGAGAATCAACCCTGTAGTCACATCAAGGTTTCTGGAATTGGGGTTCTTTATAACTATCAACTGGGTAGTTCATAAAGGAAATAAAACAGAATATCCAGGCTAGGAAACAACTCAAAAGGGGGCATGTGCTTTGTGTGCTGGAACTCTGGGTTTGAACCCTGGTACCACAGGATCCCCTGAGCACCCTGGCAGTGAGCCTCTGAGCACAGACTCAAGAGAAGCCCCTGAGCACTGCTTAGTGTGGCCCCAAAAGCAAAAGAAACAGGACAAAAATCAGCTTAATCAGCAGAAGAATGTGGACCAATATCTTTGTTTGAAGATGAAAGATTTATAGATAAGGTAGATTGACTATGAAATTAAAATTTATTTTCTCATTTACTTTCCCAGCAACCCAAGTTAAAATGCTATTTGAACTTTTTTTTTTTTTTTTTTTTTTTTGCTTTTTGGGTCACAGCCGGCGATGCCGGGGTTACTCCTGGCTCATGCATTCAGGAATTACTTCTGGTGCTCAGGGGATGGGATGCTGGGAATCGAACCCCGGGTCGGCCGCATGCAAGGCAAACACCCTATCCGCTGTGCTATCGCTCCAGCCACATTATTTGAACCTTTAACTGAGAGCTGACACTTTTAACTTTGATCATATTCCCCTGGCTCAGAAGTAATGCAGCAGAGTTACACACACCCCAACCCTTAATTGTTCTCTCCTTTCTCACCCCTTGTTTCAATTTTGTAACACAGTTCAATGGAATGATAAGAACTGAGGTTACCAAACTTATTTTGCTAACTTCCCCCTTCTCAGGAAAAAAAAATTTTAAAGTATCCTCCTCCCCGGAAATTTACCTACTTTAAGCAGACTAATAGAAAGCAAATCCCAGCCCCACAATTGTACCCCAAGCTTCTGCCCTCCTGGGTGGTCCCAGTGCCCCTAGAGGGGTGGTATTGCCCACTGGATTTAAGTTTGAAGTCTGTTTTTGTTCTCCAAAATAACTTTTTTTTTTACAGAGACTACATTCTAATTATCAGTGCATTTGAAATGTGAAAGTCAAAAGAAAATGTGATAAGCACCTCAGGAAAAAAAGTCAGCATTACCAGTGACTCGCTCTTTGCATATACACATCTATGTCCACATTTTTAAAAACAAAAACAATTCATAACTTAAAAAAATAAAATACAATGAAACCTATTGCTCAACTACTTTTTCATTCAAAACTAAGTTTTCTAGCTCGGAAAGACAGTACAGGAGAAAAGGCACTTGCTTGCCTACGGCTGAGCCCGTTTGCAAGGTTCAGTGAGTTCAATACCCAGCACCCACTGTGGGTTTATTCCAAAGCACTGCCTAGCCCTGAGCAGCTCAGGTGTGGCCCCCAAACAAAAAACGGCTACTGTTGACCCCCCACGCACCTTTCCCCTCTGTTTTCTTTCCCAGATATACTGGTTTAAGGATGGGAAGCAGATCTCGCCAAAGAACGACCACTACATCCTTCAGAGAGATCTGGACGGGACCTGCTCGCTCCACACCTCGGCCTCAACCCTGGACGATGACGGCAACTACACGATCATGGCTGCCAACCCCCAGGTAACTGAGGTCCCCGGCCTGAGGCCGCTGTCAGGACTCCAGCTTGCTGGTGCTTATTGGCCCCAAGAGCTGTTTACCGGAAAGATGAAACCATTCTCCCAGGTTTAGCATCCACCTGGGTGCCCAGAGAGCCGGTGCCTTTGCCTGAGCGTTTGTTCCAGTAGGTGGCGTGCTAGAGCAGGGCGTCCGCCCTCGGTCCGGTCCTGGCAGCCTGGTATGTGGGTTTATAAAATGCCTGTTTGAGGACCAGAGAGATAGTACAACTGGTAGGGTATTCGCCTTGCAGGAAGTTTGATTCCCCCTGGCACCGCATATGGTCCCCCAGGCATTGCCTGGAGTGATCCCTGAGCAGAGAGCCAGGAATAAGCCCTGGGCACTGACAGGTGTCCACAATTCCTAAAAGATTTTTTAAAAATATATCAAACAGTAGCTGATAAAATTTTTATTTAAATATTTTCTTAAAAATTTGTTTTAATTTAAAATAAAATTTGTAAGCTACTTAACTCCACATAGTTTACGAAGATGGTTCCGTGGGAGTAGTTCCAGTGCAGATGGTCTAACAAGCACAACTCACTCTGAGGTTAGTGAGATAGTTGGATGATGGAAAGTCCCACGTTGGAAACAAGCCAATAAGCAAACATTCAGGTAGTATAACTTCATTGAGGATTTCTTTCTATTGGGAAAAAGTATGGAGGAAAGGATAGTGAGCAGCATGTTTATGCTGGAGTAGAACACTGGGGGGAAAGCACTGTAACTGTCACTGCCCTCCCGTTGTTCATCAATTTTCTCGAGCAGGCCCAGTAACATCTCCACTGGAGACTTTGTTGTTACTGTGTTTGGCATATCGAATACCTCACGGGGAGCTTGCCAGGCTCTGCCGTGCGGGCGAGATACTCTCGGTAGCTTGCCGGGCTCTCCGAGAGGGCGGAGGAATCGAACTCGGGTCGGCCATGTTGGCTGCGTGCAAGGCAAACGCCCTACCGCTGTGCTATCGCTCCAGCGAAAGCAAAATAGTTTTAAAAATATACACATAACTAATAAGTGGAGATAAATTGCAATTTGAATAATGGCTCTGTAGCATATTCAGGACTCTCTTTTTTGCATCGTCTCCTGTACTGGCCTTTGGGGTCAGAGATCACTGGATTCCTAGAATTTCAGAGGTAGTTCTTAATTATCATGTTTCCAAATCAAGTCAGTAAATTCATTTTTATGGACTATTTGCATATTATAGTCCATGAGCAAGATCTGGGAGACCTCCAGATGAGGAAGAAGTGAAGAAGTGATTCATACCCTAAAAATAAAATGTGAAAATTAATTTGACAAAGTCTGCAGAAGTCACATAAATAATCCACTTTAAAAATAAAAAATAGCAATTTTAATGTATAACTAATAATTAACAATTATAATATATAACTAACAAGAGCCATATTTTAAAAATATATATGATACCCTTTCATATTTATTATTCTGTTGAAAGGAAATAGTAATTGTTAGACAGTGACACAATTTAGCAAAGTTTACACACTTAAAAGTCACTTCAGGCCCTCTCTCTGGCAGACAGCCTGCACTCTGCCTCTTAGAAAATAATAGAGTGCTATTATTTTCAACATTATTTAATAAAGCTTTTGTATTATTTAAGGAAATAAAAATGAAAGTCAGTATAATGTTTATCCTGTTCGAATATACTCTCATGGAAAGATATTTCTGCAATACAATTTGAATGAAGAACAGATTTGCCACAGATCTGCACAGCAAACACTGCACTCTCCACAAGTTTCCATGGAAATGCATTTTTTGACGCTCTGATTTTTCAATCAGTGTATGACGATCACCTGGAAAAACGGCAAATTCCAGCCTGTATAAAAACGTTGCACTTCAGCCCACTTTTGTGTTTATGCCTGGCATACTTGAAGGACAAAAAAATGAAGCTCACCTTTTAAAAAATTTGACTTTGAGTATATTTCCTTGACAGTTGACAAACTGATTTTTTTAGTTTTTTGACTACTCAGAATTTAGTTAAGCCCAAAATTATTCTTCAAGTTGGATTCCTTTTCCCCAAGAAAGACAGATATATTATAGTAATATACTTAACAGTGCTCATCAGTACTCAAGGCATTTTTCCTAGTGAATAGTTTATTAGAATTTCAAAAGAACAAACATGGAAAACTTACATTGTGTGTCTGTTTCTAGTCTTCTTTTAGAAAACTGTATTTTTAACATGTGGAAAAGTTCTAAATGGGAAAGGACCCCCAGCTCCTGACCTGCGAGTTGAAGGCGGCAGGCCAACTTTGGGTTCAGCCACCTCTGAGCACTGAAACTACCTACACACCATGATAAGGTCTTAGATTAAGGCCAGTTACTGAATATTTCCCTTGTAAACAGAGAAAGAAAGGAAGGAAAAGAAATCAAAAGAAATACAGGATATGAGGAACACCAGAATCCTGGAACAATGATGATGACGCTGCTTCCCCGAATCTAGCTCAGCACCTGGACCAACTTCGAAGCTATTTTTACCTGTGAAGAAAAAAACAAATAAAGCCCAGAGAGGTTCAGATGAAATAAGGCCCAAATTCCAGCCCTCCTCACTATATATCTCATAACACCTGTAATAAAGCAGACACCAATATGGTTTTGAGGGGGGTCTCCCAAAGGGAGCAAAAGATTCAAAGAACCCCAAGAGACAGTTGCCAAAGAATTTCCTAATATCTAGAATTCCAATTATATGCCAAAATTAGATGAATTCACCCAACATTTTAAGTAAAGGGGGTGCGACTTTTGTTTTCCTTTCCCATTGAATTACCAAGGCAAGCGTAAGAGGGGAGGAACTCAAGAAGAGAACAAAGGGGCTGGAGCGATAGCACGGCGGGTAGGTCATTTGCCTTGCACGTGGCTGACCTGGGTTTGATTCCCAGCATCCCATATGATCCCCTAGCATCGCCAGGAGTAATTCCTGAGTGCAGAGCCAGGAGTAACCCATGTGTATCGCTAGGTGTGACCCAAAAAAGCAAACAAAAAAAAAAGAAGAAAACAAAAAGGTTGTAAAAACGGGCACTTAGAACTCAAACTGAAATTATTAACTGGGATAGTGGTGGAGGGAAGCGGACACTTGGGGGAAGGTGTGGTGCTGGAATGTTTTCTCTATGAAACTTAAGCATTAACAGTATCATAAACCATAGTGCCTAAAATTAAATTTTAAAAAAGAAATTATTAGAGCATTTTATACTTACATCATTTGGTATTACTTGCTGTTCCAAGTTTCTGGGCATGTTGCCTGGTTGATTCCAATGTCAAGAGTAAAACTCCAGGGTCTAGAGAGATAGTGTAGCAGGGAGGATGCTTGCCTTGCATGTGACCAATCAAGGTTGGATCCCCAGAATCCCATATGGTCTCCTGAGCATTGCTAGGAGCAACCCTTGAGCATCGCCAGGCATGACCCAAAAACAAAAGCAAAAAAAAATAACAGAAACAAAATTAGAATAAACTTCATTAGCTATTTGAAAGCAAAGAGGTGATTAATGTAGCAGGCCTTTTTTTAACTTAATGTATAGCATGAGTTATCAGTTATTGCTGTAGAAATACCATAATAGAAATGTTGAACATTTCATAATCCCAACTTTACAGTATTTGTGATTATCTTTTAAGATATCTCACTGCTCTTGTCATTTGTGGGTTAGAGCATAATCTAAAAGTGCCATGTCATAAGCAGGCCTTGTAAAAAAATAAAAATAAAAATTTTCAAAAGTTTACTAAAAGCTAAACTTTTTAAGAGATATTAATCCCCAAAGCATAGTACATAGTCAACAGAAAGCAGACAGTTTCTTTTCTTTTTTTTTTTTTGAAGTCTCTCTTCTTTTAAAATTGAATCTCATGCAGATACACAGTTACAAATTTGTTCATAATTGGGTTTCAGTCATATACTGTTCCAATACCCGTCCCTTCACCTGGGTACATTTTCCACCATCTATGGGCTGACGTTTTCTTGATCCCCTTCAGTTACCTAAATTCTTTTTACATTTTATAAGTAGTTGGATTTGAAAGGGAGACAACTGTGTCTATTTTATTTCTGGTACACTGCAGCTTACATATGTGGAATGACCAAGGGAAAGGGAAAAGGCTGGAGTGGAAAAATCGGTTCAGTAATGAAACACAGACGGTCCAGCTTTCCTGAGCAGTGGGAAATAATTACAGACAGCGGCCAGGAGAAAGGGGTGAGAACCAAGGAAAAGAGGAAAATGCTAAAGTGCAGCAGAATATTTTATAGAATGTTTTTCCACCTGCCTCAACCGTTAGGGAATAAGAAACACGTTAGCTATTGAAGTACATCCAGATTCTGCTTGGGCTAGAACACTCAGCTCGACACAGAGGCATAGACTCTCTATGCCTCCCAAGCAAGAGAAAGCACATAGTTTAGTGAAATAGTGAGGGAGTGCAGGGCTGCACCAAACATTGCCAAAATGAGGATCACAAATAGTTTATTTTAGACTCTAATCCTATCTTTAAGACACAACCAAATCTAAACAGAATGTTTGACTCTGTTTTGCTGTGTTGCTAAGTTACTGTCTATTGCGCTTGGGTTTTTAGAATGGCTGTTTTGCAGTTTGATGTTTTCTCAAGTTGCAGTATGTATACAAGTGGCAAATTTCATAAACTAGGAACTATACATGTTATTTCCATATTATATAAATAGTTGGCCTTGCATGAGGCATCAAATAATCTTTACAAGCTGGATGTTAATACAGGATCGCATTAAGAATTCAAACTCATTACTTGTACTATAGCTTTAAACTCTGTGGATTTGTTTGGAATGGAAAGTAACACACAGCTGAGTTAAATTTAAGAAGCTGGTTTGTTGATTGTGCCTTGTTTTTAGCATTATAAGGTTTCCCAACTCATTCCAGGCTTCACTTTAAACATTCACTTCCATTACTGCTTCATGTGTTAATAATAAAGCAGATAGAAATGACAGTGTTAATAAAAGGAAATGCCACAGCATTAATGTACATCAGTACACACTAATTATGACTATTACTAGGGTTAACTAGCACACTAGTATGATTAACATTATTTAAGGCTAATTTTGTATGAATTTTGTCATAAATAAAACATCCTTAAAAGCCTGAGATTTAGACTGTGTGCAATTGGAGACATCTTTTCAAAAATGATTCACTGAGTTCTGGATTTTTTTTAATATAAAAACACCAAAAGTCGGGCTGGAGCGATAGCACAGCGGGAAGGGTGTTTGCCTTGCATGTGGCTGGCCAAGTTCGATTCCCAGCATCCCATCCAGGAGGAATCCCTGAGCATTGCCAAGTGTGACCCAAAAAAGCAAAAAAAAAAGTCTATTGGAATATCTATTGGAATATTTTCACAGTGCTTGCTCTTGGTCCTCTATTGGCTAGTAATATTATTAGCATTGTAGCACTGTCCTCTCGTTGTTCATCGATTTGCTTGAGTGGGCACCAAGAATGTCTCCATTGTGAGACTTGTTACTGTTTTTGGCATATCGAATATGCCACAGGGAGCTTGCCAGGCTCTGCTGTGCGGGCAGGATACTCTCGGTAGCTTGCCGGGCTCTCTGAGATGAACAGAAAAATCGAACCCAGGTCAGCCACATGCAAGGCAAATGCCCCTGCCCTCTGTGCTATCACTCCAGTAATATGTAATATTATTACCAAATGATAATTGCCCCTTTTGAAGACCAGTCTTTCCTTTTATTTTCATAAGAGTAGAGGGGTAAAAAGGTGACAAGTTCCTTTTTACTTGAGTTGGGGGTGTTAAGGAAATAAATATTCTGTAGCAATGTTTGTGTATTAAGTTCTAAGAATAGTGGTAAAAATCTTGAAAACCATAAAAGTATATCACCTTTTTAGTGAGAGGAGTCAGGGTTTATCCGAAGCAAAGTCAAGTAGTTTGAGTTGAGTAGAACAACTTCCTATCTTATACCAGAAATAAAGCCATCAGCATAAACATACTGGATAAATCTGGGTGTCTTGCATCTTGTAGGTGCTAGAATAAGTTAAGAAGGTTGGTGTCTGGGTTGGGGAGATAGCTCAAAGGGCTTGGTTGCCTTCCACAGGAGCCTCGGGTTTGAACCCCACAACACATGGTCCTCCAAGCATCACTAGGAATAGCTCTCAGCGCTGCCAGATGTCGCCCAAAAACTGGCAGAAAAAAAGTTTATCTTCTCTCACATATTCTCTGCCGCTCCATGCTAACACTATTATTATTTCATTTTTCCTTCATGTAAACAAATACCAAAGAAAGCCAGAAAAACCAACTCCATTACATATGGGGGAAAATGGGATTGAACAAAAAATATTGCTTCATATTCATCTGGTTATTACTATAATTATATCCACATTCAGTGCTATAATTAACATTTTGAGCCTTTGCTAAGTACAAAATACAGTATCAAGCCCTTTATACCTACTAACTCATTGTAACTTTATATGAATCCGGGCAGCATCAACTTTATGGTTCTATTTTGCAGAAAAAATAAATTTAAGAGATTAATTTTCCATCGAAAGTCTGCTCAATTATAAAGGACCAGATTATCTTACAAACCCAGGCTGTCTCCAGAGCTAAGGAATATCATTCAAAGCTTCCTAGGGCACATCACAGCATGTAGTAGGCATAGAGGTAGCATTGAGGAAGAATTATTTTGAAATGATCAAACTAAGGACAAAAGAATATGCCTCTTGCAAAGTCTATCCATTTGAAAAATAAGCTACTGAATTACCTGAAAAATCATCTTGATGCTTGCCAAGTATTTCATATCTCAAACCCATGTAACCAACAGTACCAGCAATGATAAATTTATTAATGATAATCTATGATATCAAGGGCTCCTTGATATTTACTCACTGACCTTGGGTTATGTCATTTAACCTTTACAGCATTCTTGTGGGACTGAGAAAGCTTCTTAGTTTTTATAGGGAAAAAGCTAGAACAAGTTTAGTTGTCTTCCCAGAGTCCCTGGGAAATTCAAATTCAGGATAGAATTTTTTTTAAGCTACTAACATGTTTCTTGAAATTCAACCTGATTGGTTAAATTTAAATTATATTCTTTTTCTGTCATATAAATGCTTAGTTAATATTAACATAAACATTGGGTAAATCTGGTTAAATCTTCTGGTTTTTATACAACAAAGAAAAAAATTATTTGTTATGTAATATATATGTATATGTATATTTTTTTCTTTTTGGGTCACACCCGGTGATGCTCAGAGGTTTCTCCTGGCTCTGCACTCAGGAATTAATTCTGGTGGAGCTCGGGGAACCATATGGGATGCTGGAAATTGAACTCAGGTCAACTGTGTGCAAGGCAAACGCCCTACCCGCTGTGCTATCGCTCCAGCCCCATATAAATATATTTTAATCTATTCAAAGTTAAATTACTTGCCGAAACTACAGAGCAAATAAGGGAACCATATTCCATATCACTACAACTGAAGGTATTTGTGTACAATAAAAATTGAAAAGTTCCAAAAAGAATCATGGGTCTTAAGCATTCATTTGTTAAATATCCACTAAGATGCATCAGTTAGGTGTTTTTATTTTTTTTTTAATTGGGGAGGTAGTAGAGGAAATTCTAAGCAAGTCACATCCAGATTTTTTCATTAGCAGATACACATTTGGAATGGTGAGATAAAACTGCTAGCTTAAGGAATGCCAAGTATTTGCCAAATCCTAGCATAAAAGGATTTTACTATGTGACCTAAACTCATGACAGTTAATCAATTAATCTTGGTTAGAAGTAATTCCCCTTCATAATATCATACTTCATACCTCCTTGGAAATTTTCAGGAAAAGCACTGTTTTAACGATGATTTCAAAAACAAATATTGTGAATGCTAGAGGAAGTGACAAATCTAGCGGTGTAAGACTTTGGGACCACCTCCTATCTGTGAAGTCCCAATTCTTCTATCTGTATTACATTCCTGCGTACCTTTGCCTGATCTGGGTGTTCATGGGTCTAAAGAAATTGGTGGAAAGCTGTGAGTCCCACTGGCTGGATCTTGCCTTCCCTGACTCCTTCTCTCTTCCCCCTTCACCAGAACCCTCCCCACACTGTAGCCTATTCTTAGTTTGAATTCAGGAAGTTCCTCAAGGACACAGAATGCCTCTGCTGTGGTCTGCCAGTGTTGGCCACTTGGTGTGAAACTGGGAGTCAGTGATAGCTTTTATTCTTAGAGCATCGAGGGTTGCTCATCTGTCTGAGCTGCAGTTCGCCAGGTTTTCTCATTGGTTGCTCCCTTTTGGTACCACCGGAAGTGCAGGTATGCCTGGTTTTTCCTACATCTTAACCACTGGACTGTACAGATGTGTGTTTTACACACTGAAGGCCTGCAGCATCCCTGCATCCAGCAAGACTGTCTGTTTTGCCCCTTTTCCAGTAGCCTGTGCTCATCTCACGTCTCTATGTCAGCATCTTAGCAAATCTTGCAATATTTTTCCAGCCCCAATTTCAAACTTTTTAATAACTGTGTATGTTGTGGTGATCTATGATATTGATGTTACTAATTGCTTTTGGGGAGCCACAAAGTGGGCCCACATCATATAACAGACTTACACTCTATGTAGTGGGGATAGAGCTCTTGCCTGGTGTGCAGCTGACCTGGGTTCAATCCCAATTCTGAGAGCTTGGCTGACCAGTTGTTTCATGGCCCTCTCCCTTTCCTCACGCCTTCTTAGTCCCTGGAACACACGATTAAAGTCAGACCAGTGAAGAGCTTTCCCTGGCCCTAGGTATTCATATGAAAGGAAGGGTCGTGTGCCACTCAGTGCAGAACAAAAGTTAGAAATGATTACACTGTTGTGGAAGCTTTTGCTGACGCTGATCTAGGCCAAGTGTTAGGCCTCTTGTGCCACAATCATCTCGGCTGTGAATGCAAAGGAAAGGTTCTTGAAGGACATTAGAAGTGCTGCTCAATGGACACAGGAATGATAAGAAACAGCCTTCAGGGGGATAAAGTATTCGTGGTCTAGAGAGAAGATTCATACTAGTCACAGAACACTCCTTTAAACTACAGCCTAACGGAGTATAAAACCTACTTCTCTTTAGTTCTATGACAGCTGAGAGAAGGGGAGCAAGCTGCAGAAGAAAACTTTCAAAGTTTGAAGGCAGCAGAGATTGGTTCCTGAGGTCTAAGAAATGCCATGATATGAAAGTACAAGGCAAAGTGGCAGGTGACAGAGAAGTGACTAAATCAAAATGCCAGGCTGGAGCCATAGTACAGCAGGTCTTGCCTGGCATGCTGCTGACCTGGGTTGAACCCTAGGCACCCCATATGGTCCCCCAAGCTGGCCAGGAGTGATTCCTAAACTCAGAGCTAGGAGTAAGCCCTGAACACTGCTGCATGTGGCCCCCAAAACCAAAATAAATAAATACATAAATAAATACATCATTTTTTTTAAAAAGCCAGGTATCAATGGCTGGCTTCCTTCTACCATCTGCATTCTCTATTACTTCTCTCAGTTCACGTAAGTTATCAGCTATTCAATCAGTAAGTTAAAGAAATAAAATGTGACTTTTCATTACAAAGGCAAAGGTATTGAACTTATTATGGCTTTGCCAACTCAAATATGTTCATTTCTTGCAAACATGGTGTCCGATATTCATTTGGTTCTCCTGTTCATTCTCAGGCATATTATTCTTATATAATGTTCATTTTATTGTGCTGCTGTCTTGTTCAGTGTATGGTTTTGGGCACATACCACTAACATCCTTTAAATCTAATACTAAAAAGATCAGATTTTTAAAAAAAACCCTAAAATCAGTCCATTTGATTTCATTTGGAAAATACTACAAGACAGATAACTTTATGCTCTTTTGCCTGGGAGCATCCTTATAGTCTACAGTGAACCCAGCAAGGGTGATCACCTTTAAATGCCAGCCTAGATAAAGCAGTCAAGTTCATTTAATAGTTCGGGCTGAGACCTTGTTACTCAAGTTCTTTGAGTATAAAGCTAGTTCTACTGAGTTTACCTCGGGTGAACATTTGTTTCTGAGTGGGGTTTGTGTGGTCACCGTTATAGCCCGGGATCTGTGAAGAAAAAATGGCTGACAGGACATAGGACAATACATCTGAAGGAGCTTAGTGGCTGGTTGCTTTGCAATGCAAATAACATCTTTCCCTGGTGTCTCTGACAGGGCCGCATCAGCTGTACCGGACGGCTAATGGTACAGGCTGTCAACCAGAGAGGCCGAAGTCCCCGCTCGCCCTCCGGCCATCCTCATGCCAGAAGGTATTTCAGACAAACCCTTTGTATTATTTTTCTACCTATAAACTCAACACAGTCATTATGTAATACAAACACAGAAGTGAACTTTCGTAGAAGACAGAATGTCACTGAGATTGTTCACTGTCACCAGTGTCTGACTTCCTGGTTATTATACACCTTTGCAGCTGGGGAAGGGTCAGGAAAGGGGCAGTTGCTGACCCATGCTACATGCATTCAGATATACCATCACTGGTATAGCTAGTATATCTGAGATCGTAGGCACATTAGTAATCAAATAGGTAGTAACTGGTATGCATGTACTAAATCCATTGCTCCTAGAATTAAAAAAAAAATAGCTGCTTTGCTAGGTTCACTGTTTAGCCACTTACTTTGAAAACAAGTTTACATCATTTGCAGAATGAGAGATGATTGCAGCAGGACTCAAGAGTGACCAAGGCCATACCTGGCCATGCTTGGGGCTTAGGCATATACTCTACCACTTGAACCATCCTCAGCCAAGATAAGTTTACTTTAGGCCATAAGTCCTATTATTTTTGTTTGTTTCTTTGGGCCACATCCAGCTGTGCCCAGGAGATCATATGGGGTGCTGGAGATCAAACTGGTGTCAGCCGCATGCAAGGCAAACGCCTACCTGCTGTACTCTCTCTCCAGACCCAAACCATGAGTCTTGTCAGCAAGATTTGTCCTATTTCAAATGCTCAGTAGACAGCTGCTAACAATAGTGTGCGTTCCACTCCTACGAGCGCCTGAGTTTACCCAAGACGTAGTGGGGTGAGGACCAGGAAAGGACAGCACCATTTAATGACACACTTCATTAGCGTCAGGGTGCAGCCTGTCCCCTTGGGTCCCTGCTCAGGTATTTTACAGGCAGGGCTCGCTCAAAAAACAGAAGGAAAACAAGAGAACAGCAGCAGACAGGAAGCTGCATCGGAGCCCCCTCCTGTGGCTGCTGGGTACTTATTTCAGCTTTCCCAGGCAACTCTGACTCCTAAGGATTTGGTCACTGGTGGCACTGTCAGGTCACAAATTCACAGGCCTGCATCCCTGGCTAGAATGACAAAATATTTAGTAGCAGGGTCTAGGGTCTTCAATACATTTGTTTAACTTTTCCTTATGTCTCTTAAGTAAAGCATTTTGCTCCTACATTCAATCTGTGCATGGAAAAACTATATTTAAAAGCTGATAAGTATTAGCTTTTTATACTTTAACTTTTTATACTTTAACTTTTTCGATTCTTTTCTAAGTATGCTTACACTTCTAGTGATGGCTGGCAGAATTTGTATTCGGTGTCTTGCTCTTTTCTCGAGCCTTCCCTGATACTTAAATTGTATTTGGCTTAGTGGTGCCCGTAGCACCCTACTTAAAGGCATAAGGCATGCCCCCAAAATATATGAGATTTTCACATATTTATTTTAAAAGGAGAAAAAATGTCTTACAGCACATGAAAAGTGATGCAAAAAATCCTAAAAATGTTACTGTTTTCTTGATTAATATAAATTATTAATAATTTATAATTTATTAAAATAAAATCTTGATTAATATAAAAAGGAATTTTTATTAGATGTTAAATTGGACAAACTGGCAGGCTACCAAATGTAACCTGCCCACACGGCAGAGTTTGGCAAACTCCCCGTGGTATACCCAATATGCCAAATACCAGTAACAATGATGGATCTCATTCTCCTAACCCTGAAAAAGCCTTGAATATGGCACTTAAAAAAAAAAATCTCAGGGCTAGGACGAAGAAGACGTTACTGGCACCTGCTCGAGGCAATCGACGAACAACAGGGTGGTCGTGATCGTGATTGTGATCGTTAAATTTTTACAAAACAGTTAACTTTGTTTCCTATAAATTTAAAGTCACTAGGGCAGGATATGGTTGTTTCTTTTGAAAAAAGATTGGGCAATGAATAAATGAACAACAGCCGCTACTCCTCATACAGCTTTGGAAATATTTAGGGAAAAGTTTATTAAAGAGTGCTTTATTTTTCCCCACTTCCCTTTTTATGATTTAAATGAGCTTAAAGGACTGGAGTAGTGAAGATATGTAACTAGTAGAAAAACATATAATAAACTGCCAAATGAGATAGGATTTTTGCTTTTATGACGTTTTAAAAAAATATATAAATCTTGGGGGTAAGAATCAGGTGAGGAAGTTTAATTGGTGCCCTGTACTTTTTGGGTCACACCCGGAGATGCACAGGGGTTACTCCTGGCTTTGCACTCAGGAATTACGCCTGGCAGTGCTCAGGGAACCATACGGGATACTGGGAATTGAACCTGGGTTGGCTGCATGCAAGGCAAACGCCCTACCCGTTGTGCTATCGCTCCAGCCCCTGTACTTTTTTTTTTTAAAGATAACAATGACTACCAATTCTCTTGTTTTAAGACCTCGCTCTAGATCAAGGGACAGTGCAGATGAAAATGAACCCATTCAGGAGAGATTCTTCAGGCCTCACTTCTTGCAAGCACCCGGAGATCTCACTGTTCAAGAAGGAAAACTCTGCAGAATGGATTGCAAAGTAAGTATCTGTTATCACTGACAAACCTATCACTTCTCATTGCCATTTTTATTTTGTTATTTAGAGAAGTTGCCTAAGATATAGGTAACTTTTGCAAATATTTTCAGGCTTATGATTTATTCAAGAAATATGCTGGATACTTATACATTATTTTAAATCTTCCTTTACTTTTAAAGTTTTGCTAATAAATATGTTATTTACTTAAAACTCCATATATCACACTCCAGGAAAATCACTGATAGTTTTTATCCCTCTCAGGTTTTCCATTTTGTTGAAATAATAAGCATGCTTCTGGCAACTTTGAATTATCTCAATGAAAACAACCCCATTGATTTCTGTTCTTAAAATTTATATAATTTTGTTTCCTTTGCACTTAGTTTGTTCCCCCCCCCAGTTTTATTTAGATGATGCCTACATTTTTTAATTTTTAAATTTTATTAAAGTACCATGATTTGCTGTTATTCGTATATTCAGAGTATTTTAGACATTCTATGTTCCAGCACCAATCCCACCACCAGTGTTTTATTCCCTCCACAAGAGTTCTCAGGTTTGTGGCTGGAGTGATAGCACAGCGGGTAGGGCACCTTTGCCTTGCATGCAGTTGACCCGGGTTCAATTCCCAGCATCCCATATGGTCCCCTGAGCACTGCCGGGGTAATTCCTGAGTGCAGCGCAAGGAATACCCCTGTGTACCGCCGGGTATGACCCAAAGAAGAAAAAAAAAAAGAAAAAGAAAAGAAAAGAAAGAGTTCCCAGGTTCCCTCCCCCTCATACTCTTTTCTCCAGCCTGCCTCCTTGACAAGATGCTTATATTTTTAAATTAAGACATTTCTTTCCCAGGGCTGGAGCCATAGCACAGCGGGTAGGGTGTTTGCCTCGCACAGGTTTTATTCCCAGCATCCCATATGGTCCCCCAGCACCACCAGGAGTAATTCCTGAGTGCAGAGCCAGGAGGAACCCCTGCACATCGCCAGGTGTGACCCAAAAAACAAAACAAAACAAAACAAAATTTTCTTTCCTAACCTTAATACCCTCAAACTGAGGCTATTGACTGGAAGTGGTGTACATCCCTGTTTTGCCCTTGCTTTTAGGGGGGGAAACATAAAATCTTCCATCCTGAGTATCTTATTATATGTAGATTTGTTTTATAGATGCTCTTTACTATGCTGTAGAAAGTTTCCTTTGTTCTCAGCTTGCTTGGAATTTTTGTCAGGCATTTTATCAAGGGTCTTTAACCTATTAAGATGGTCATCTGCTTTTCCTGTTCATCCTGTTGATGTGGTAAATTACATTTTTTTAATATTTGGGGAATTTCTTACATCTGTGTTCATGAAGTATTGGTTTGCAGTTTTCTCTCTTGCATTGCTTTAGTTTGACTTTGCTATGGGGTTAATCCTAGCCTCATATAAAATGAGTTTTCATAGTTAAAGGTTTTTTAAATAAAGAAGTTTGTAAGTTCTCCCTTCTCTTGTATTCCCTGGGAATTTTTGTGAAATTGGCATTATTTCTTCTATAAATATTTTAATCAATTGCCAAGAAAGCCATCTGGTTTGGAGGGGTTTCCCTAACCCCCTTTGGTTGGAAAGTTCTTTTAAAAATAAATCAATTTCGGGCTGGAGTGATAGCACAGCGGGTAGGGCTTTTGCCTTGCTTGCACACAGCTGACCCGGTTCAATTCCCAGCATCCCATATGGCCCCCCCGTGCACCGCCAGGGCTATGTCCTGAGTGCATGAGCCAGGAGTAACCCCTGTGCATCTCCGGGTGTGACCCAAAAAAAGCAAAAATAAATAAATAAATGTCTAAGATGGAAAAATAAAATGAAAATAAACATGCTGAAATGCTGATTATGACATCTGTGATCCTCATTCTTTTTTTAAATTTTATTTATTTATTTATTTTTATTAGTGAAACACCATGAGGTACAGTTGTAGACGTACTCTTTTAATCAACTTGAGCCATATCCCCAGCACCCATTTTCTGTTTATTTTTTTCCTTTTTTTTTCTTTTTTTCTGGTTTTTGGGTTACACCCAGCTATGCTCAGCAATCATTCCTGGTGGGGCTGGGGACCGAAAGTGGTGTCAGTGATCCAACCAGGGTCAGCTGCATGCCAGGTGAGTGCCCCACCCACTCTGCAGTCTCTCAGCATCCCTGTTTCATTTTCTAAGAAAAGTTGGAGTGTCTCCTTTAGACCCATTTTCGACAGCTTGGAGAGGCGAGTGTTATTAGATATGTGAACACTGCACTGTGTGCAGAACTGCCTTTGCTAGAGCTTTAATCAACTTCTCCAAGGATCCTGAGGCCAGCAATGTTTGAACCACAGCTCAGAATAGCTCTGACTGACTTGGCGCCCAAACCCTACTCCCCGTTAGTTAGCACTAAAAAAGAAAGGTTTTAATTATTTGGGTGCCCTCTGCTGGCCCTCTCTAGGATTGCAAGACACAAATTTAAGTGCTTCAGTCTTAGAGGATTTGGGCTTTACATTTTTTTTTTCAAGAAAGTAAAATGGGCTTGTGGAAATGTACAGAAAAAGTAAGTGTATTTTTAACTAATTCAGCATCACTTGATCACTTGACTTCCCGTTAATCGGCGATTTGCTCAAGCGGGCGCCAGTAACACCTCCATTAATCCCTGTCGCGTGCTAGTGTAGCCCAATGGTATCTGCTCATTCTGGGAACACGAACAGACTCAAACCAATCATTCAGGGTCTTGATGAAGAAGTCTGACCATCTGGTAGGTGGGCGGCCACGCGGTCTTTTGACATCCCATGGAATCCAGTCGGTAACAGCTCTAGTCCAGTGGTCGTCTTTAAATCTCATTACGTGACCAGCCCATCTGATTTTTGACACCTTGGCAAACGAGACAGCGTCCCTGATTCTTGATCATCAATGGATGTCGGAACTCCGGATTCTTTCTCTCATTTGAGTGAAACGTGATATTCCAAGCATAGCTCTTTCAATTCCTCTTTGGGAGACCCAAATAGCGTTCTCATTCTATTTGTGTAGGGCCCAGGTCTCTGAGGCGTATATTAATGCAGGAAGAACAGGGGGATCGAAGAGATGTGCCCGGAGCCGGAGGTTCTTCGTCCTCTTAGCTATTTCTTCAATGCTCTTGAAGGCGTTCCAAGCCGCTTTCTTCCTCCTGCACAGCCCGGGTGCCAGGTCATTTGTCAGCATAAATTATTTTATTTTTATTTTATTTTGTTTTTGCTTTTTGGTTCACACCCGGTGATGCACAGGGATTACTCCTGGCTCATGCACTCAGGAATTACTCCTAATAGTACTTGGGCGACCGTATGGGATGCTGGGAATCAAACCCGGATCCGCTGTGTGCAAGGCAAATGCTCTACCCGCTGTGCTATCGCTCCAGCCCCACATAATTCTTTTTTACAGTAAAAGTACACAAATTGTGTTTCATTGTGTGTATATGTATATGTGTAAGTACTTTATTTTTGGTTTATAAGAACTCATGCAGTCTGGGGGAAGGGGGAAGAATTCATACAATCTACCTGTAAAATAATATTTTCATCAACAGAAGTAAATTTTATTTAGATAGATCATTAGATGATATTAATGAGGACAATTAATGTGTAATACTATTTTAGACTGGACTGAACATGTTCGCCACTCAATGCCTCTTTGGCTGATCACAGCGCCCAGGAGGAGAGAGAGAACAGGGGGGAATGCCCTGCCACAGTGGCGGGGGGGATGGGGGGATGGGAGGATGGGGGGGAGGGATATTATCCTGGTGGTGGAAAATGGGCACTGGTGGAGGGATGGGTATTTGATCGTGGTATGACCGAGATCCAAGCACAAAATTTGTAAATCTACAACTGTACCTCATGTTGCTTCACTAATAAAAAAAATAAATAAATAAAAATAAAAATAAAAAAAATAAATAAAAAAATAAAAAATGTGTAATACTATTTTATGTGTAGCACTATTTTTGGTATAAAAGGGAAATTGTAACTGACAGAAAAAAATTTTTTAAATATACTGGGCTATAGAAAAGTAAAATTTCATAAAGTCTTGGATTTACTTTAAAATATTGTTGCATATGGAAGTAGGAATATTGATAAGTACCTTCCCTGAATAGTCACCATACTAGCTCCATTTTAGATTATATTTAAGAAGGAGATATGATAACATTATTTCACTGCACTGAAATACCTAGCCTTTAATCTCTGCTTGTTGATTTCACGGTTACAGTAGGACCTGAGTATAAATGTAGAAAATCGTATCACACGAACAACAGATGGAATGTTCCTGTTTCAGGAAAACAAAAAGTGTCAGCATATGTAGGCTTTTTTGTTTGGAAGGGAGGGGTAGTCATTAAAATAAGTCCAGGACTATAGCATCAGCTGGAGTTCACCTCAGTACTCCCCCCATCTTAACCCTTCAGGTATATTCCTAGACACTGATCACCTAAGGCTTGGTATCAGACTCTGAGGGAAAATAATTAATCCCACTCCTGGAACTGAGCATCCCTCCTGCCCCCCAGCTCAGAGCTTGGCTCTGCTGGGTTATCGCCTGCTCACAGTGACCTACAGTTCCCGAGATCAAGCTGAGATTTTTGCGAAAGCAACAATCTAGGTAGGGGGTTAGAATAAGGAGAGACTACCAGGCCTTTCTCTTTGCTTTCACGGGAGTGAGAAGCCCAGCTCAGGTGTGTGATGAGTCTGGGGGCCCAGGAGACCCAGAGCTTTGGGCCTCTGTCCTACCAGACTGTCTCCTCATGGCCCTGTTGTTCCAGGCTAGCTAGAATTTGGGGACAAGCCATGCCACTACTTCCCAAACTTGGAGACAGCCTGGTGGCCAGCCAGCTGCATGCTTGCAAATTCTCTCCATCTTTGTAAATATGTCCACCGTCGTCTCTTACAGTTCTCCAGCCCTTTGCCACCTCTGAATGTGGAAGCCACCGGTGGTGATATAAAAGCGCATTACGCCCCAAGCATGAAATTTGTGTTTTGGTTTTTTCTTTATTTTGGGGACATACCTGGTATTGTTCAAGACTTAATTCTTCAGGACAGTGCTTGGAGGACCATAGGGGTGCCAGGGATGAACCCAGGTTGGCCAACCACATGCAAAGCAAGCGCTGTACCTACTCTGCATCTGGTTGTTTTTGTTTTGTTTTGGGGTCATACCCGGCAACACTCAGGGGTTACTCCAGGTTCTGCACTCAGGAATTCCTCCCAGGGGTGCTCAGGGGTCCATATGGGTTGCTGGGCATCAAACTCAGGTTGGCCACGGGCAAGGGCAGCACCCTACCTGCTGTACTATCTCTCTGGCTCCACCGGGCCGGTTTTGGGCCAAGCTGGGTTCCTCAAAAGAATTGTGTGCATCCAACTGACATCTTTTTGTTCAGAATTTCCCACTTTTTGTGAATTAGGGGTAGGGGATTTAAAAGACCTATTTTTTTTGGAGTATTTTTTTTAATTTATTTTTTATTTTTAGTGAAACACCATGAGGTACAGTTGTAGATTTACAATTTTTTGTGCTTGGGTTTCGATTATACAATGATCAAATACCCATCCCTCCACCAGTGCCCATTTTCCACCACCATGGATAATATCCCTCCCACCCCCATCCCTCCCATCTCACCCTGCCTCTGTGGCAGGGCAATCCCTTGTGTTCTCTCTCTCCTAAAAGACCTATTTTTAAAAGTATTTTTTTGTCACCCCTGCCCTTTTGAATCAAGGCTAAAGGCCATAAAAATGAACTGCAGTGGCACCCATCTCTGCCCTTGGCAGCGCAGCATTCTGAGCAATGAAATATGCCTTTATCTGATCTCCAGTCAACACGACTGTCATGGTCTCAGCACCGCCGTGCTGTTTCCATTGTGCTGCTAATCTGTGGGGATGGCTTCCTGGGTAATTTTCCTATGGCTCTTTGACTTAGTCTCAGGGATTATAAACTAGTCATAGCACTGGGTGTTGATGGATGCATTAACTCATGTCTCCATAGCTACAGCAGCTCTGTCCTGGGCGCCTGGAGTGCGTAAGTGGCAGCTGAGTATCTGTCATTGTTATTAAGGCTGGACGTCTTTGTTTTTTCCCCGGGGAAGGGGGGTGCTCGGAGCCTGGGGCTTACTTCATCCTCCCTGAAATCTTTATGACCCTGCCGTCAGCCCCGGTCAGCAGAGGATGTTCTAATCCCTATTTCACTGTTCTTCACCTGGCTCCATGAGAAACCAGCATGAGTCTAGGCAAGTTCAGGAAAGGTTTGAAGGCACCCGAGTGTCGGTCTTCCTCCCAGTGGGACAATCGGCAGGGCCTGCCTGCACTCAGCACGAGCTGCTCTGTCGGAGGGGAGAGAAGTGAACAGTGTTTCCCTTTCTGGTTTAGGTCAGTGGGTTACCCACCCCAGATCTGAGCTGGCAACTCGACGGGAAGCCCATCCGGCCTGACAGCGCGCACAAGATGCTGGTGCGTGAGAATGGGGTCCACTCACTCATCATCGAACCCGTCACGGCCAGAGACGCGGGCATCTACACGTGCATCGCAACCAACCGCGCAGGGCAGAACTCCTTCAGCCTGGAGCTCGTCGTTGCAGGTAGGGGCGCCCGTAGCCCTTTCCCACTCCCAAGGGGCATGTCCGCTCTGGCAGCATAAGTTGACCCTGCCTTGGTGGCCATGACGGAAGTTATGCCAGGCTGCTCAGGAAAACTGTATGATCGGAAGAGACAGTGAAGGCATGTCCGAAGGCCTAGAAAATGAGAAACTTGGGGGCTGGGGTAGGGGTAGTGCTCCCAAGCAGTGCTCAGGAGGCCCTGGGCCCTCACCAGCAATTCTCAGCCGGCCGGGTTGGTATTTCAGTGCAAGGGCTAGAGGATGTGATGCAGCTGGGGCTCCGCAGTGCTGCAGATACCCAGGCCTGGGCCCTCAGGACCGTACCCTGGTGGTACCCAGGGGACCAGTTGTTGCCAGGAACCAGGCCTAACTGCAGAACTTCGCCCCAACCCCTCAAACTCATTCTCTTCTCTTGGAGCCATTATTATTTATCAGGCCTCTCTCCCAGGAGCCTAGGCAAGAGAGAAAAGGATTTTAGTCACTTTTCTAGGCCACTGTCCTCATGTGGTTTTTGGCCAAGCTGGGTTCCTCAAAAGAATTCCTCAGGGTTTCAGAGAGAAAGAGGAACAATGTTAATGTGCAAGAATTAGCTTATCATGCTTCTCTGCACACCTTTTTCTTTACAGTTATGGCAATGATTTCAGACATCTCTCCCCAGAAACCATAGTCAAATTAAACAAGGATCTGCTTTTTAATTGAATTCTCCTCAAGGTACATTCTAGGAAAGTAACGTTATATGAAGTCTTACTCTTGGATAAGGAAACTGAACGTATGGACAGGAGCTGCGCATGATTAGGAACTTTAATCTCTGTTCTTGAAAATATCACATTCGCTTCTCACACTTCTGTGTGCGAAGTACTGCATGTACTTGATCTCAGTTGGTTCTGATGAGCTCTTTGTAATGCTTCCGTTTTTATGAGGATAAAATCATAAAATGTGGATGAAGCTCTGCATCAGGAAAATGCTCCAGAGCAGTGTTCCAAAGGGTAGATGCTATTGTCACTCAGAGATCCTATGATATTCAGGCTCATTTATGGCTTCTATACTTGTTTCAAAATGGAGACCCAAGTATAGTGGAAACTAAGGTTCTGTTCTCACTTTACCCAGGTAGCCATATAAAACCCAATAAAAGTCCAAGCCTCTACACAATGCATGGGCGAGGTGAATCTCAGGCCCTCAAAACTTCCAGGTTAAATTTCTCTCTTCCTGGCTTTCTCCATGGCTGCTCTGTTTTTGATGTCACACCAGATTGGGGGCAGGAGGACTGGGGGGGAAGACGTGTATCCTTAAATTATTCGCTGCTGGCATCTCCAAAGGAAACACCTTTCACTGAAATTGCTTCAAGCACAGATCCAAGAGAACAATTTCCCATTCCGTGATAATCATCTCAGTGTGATTAACCATTAGTTCTGATGCGTTTAGACAAGATAATAAAGTCTTGTTTCCAATGACTACCTTCAAATAATACAAATTATCATCTGCAGAGTGTAAAACTTTTGTTGACAAAGCTGCCCCCCCTTTATTTTACACCCGACCCTTTGAATCCTAGGGTGCATGTCTCACTTATGCTAGGACTTAGAAGTCTTCAGAAGCGGGAGAGTAGCTTTCCAGACAGCTGGGAGGGGAGTTGAGTGGATCCAGGTCTGAGAAACTCGCCTACCTGAGCACCACTAGGTGGCGGTGGTTGGTCAGGGCTGGCAGGGCACTGCCTCATCCTTAGAGCAGGGTCGCCCATCCCAGATGCCAACGTAGGATCTCACCTCCTGGCGAACCAGCAATCAGGACAGCAGATGGCCAGTGCGCTGTATGGGCCTGTCAGATGTGAATTAATTGAGAAAAATAAATGAGTCGAATGGAGCGTGGGGACCTTTCTTGGTGAAAAGAACAATTTGGAGAGGGTGAGCGTCTTAAAGCACCTGAAGTGACAAATGGCCTTTCAAAGAAAGGAGCTATTTAAGCGATATTTCAGAATCGCTTTTGCAGCAGCCTTTTGTCGCGCCTCCTTCGTGTGTCAGTGATAGATCGTTCATCTCGTGTTCTCGCAGCCAAGGAGGCGCACAGAGCCCCTGTGTTCGTGGAGAAGCTGCAGAACACGGGCGTGGCCGACGGGTACCCAGTTCGACTTGAGTGCCGTGTGCTGGGCGCGCCCCCGCCGCAGATCTTTTGGAAGAAAGAAAATGAGTCCCTGACTCACAGCACTGACCGTGTGAGGTGAGACTAGTGACTTCCCCTACCCATCACCGCACTGTCCAAGAGATGCACTTTGCACAAAGAGGTGCAGAAAATTAAGTGCAGGAGTGCTGCTTATTGATTTTCTATAACCAAGACAAAAATCATGTCCCCTAATATATGATTACATGTTTTTGAGCTTGTGTGTGTGTGTGTGTGTGTGTGTGTGTGTGTGTTTAAGTGCTTACCTTCCTACGTGAAAGATAGATCCATTTGCTTCCATAGTTGATAGAGGAACTATTTGTTCAGCGGCTTTTATAAAGGCAGCCCCATCCAATGGAAATTAAGTGCACAGATGTATTCAACCTCTCTTCTCGTCTGCTCTTGCTTCCCATTAGAGTTAATGGGGCCCACAGCCTCTCTGGAAGAAGTATGACCCTATTAGCTGCTCTTCGCACCGTGCTATTTCTAATGATCTCATTAAAAATGATGCTTCATGTCCAGAGCCACTTTTTAAAAATTTAGAATGCTAATGACTTTCTCTCTCTTTTTTTTTCCTCCAGCATGCACCAGGATAATCACGGCTACATCTGCCTGCTCATTCAGGGAGCCACAAAAGAAGATGCTGGATGGTATACAGTGTCAGCCAAGAACGGAGCGGGCATTGTGTCCTGCACTGCCAGGCTGGACGTTTACAGTGAGTGCCCCTTCACCTCATTGCAAGCCTCTGGCATTCTTAAAAATAAAAGACACAAGGCTGTGTAGCTAAGAGGTTAGAGCACTGCTATTATTACAAAAAAAAAAAAAATAGTTACCTGGACAGCAAGTCACATTACTTTCCTGCACTCTTATAAAACTATTGTGTGTCATTTGCCAGTGATTTCATATTGCTCTTTCTCTTTCTGTTTATAGTTTCTCAACATTAATAGTGAAGTACACCAGGAGAACAAATACCCAAGTATCATTCAGGAGCTTGTATTATTAGCAAAATATGCATGTGGAGTTCCCTCTGCTATTGGCTAGACAGTTGTGGCTTCATTATTTAAGCATCCCTAGGATATAACAGTAGGAAAGGCATAACCACATGACTTTTTCATATTTTCTTGTTCCTGTGCTCTGCCTTTTAACATTTCTTCCCATAACACGACCCTATCACAGTGTCTTAATGCACTCCAAATGTGTGCTATCGATTCTGGAATGCCTAGTTTGCGCCTCAGTGCTTTTCTTATCTATGTCCTCTAGCAGCTCAACAATAGGCTTTGTTTGTGTATGTGTGTAAATGCATCATAAACTTAAGGAAAATCATTTTTTATTGAATTACCAAACTCATACAGTAATAACATGCAACTTACTGGCATAAAAAAAAACACTAGAAAAAGGGACTGGTTGTTCAAATATTACCCCTTTCTGAGTAAGAACTGTTAGATTCTGCAGGAAATGAGAGGCCTCAATCTTCCCTACTGTCCAATTTTTCTTTCAACTGACAGGTATTCTGCATGGATGTTTTAACACCAAGTGACTATAATGTCTGTGGCATTTATATTGGAAGATTTTCTTAAAGGGACAGGGGTGAGAATTAAAATACTTAGCAACATTTCAAATGATTCCCATTGTAGTACTTGCTGTGAAATGGCATTTTGTCTTTGTTATCTAAGTCTTAGCATCCTGCTCATTATCATTATCAACAGCTAACCTGAAATACCTGAGTAAAATGCAAAACTATTCTTGAATTTTAGGGTTGATGCTATGAACATGGTCCATCTTTCACACACACAAAATATGTGCCTGTAATATAATAGAATACATTCTGATGTTTATGTGAAATCGTCAAAGTCTTTCAAATTATATCTTAGCTTTAAAAACCTTACCTTTGAGCCTAGAGTATAGAGCATAGCGGGTAAGGCATTTGCCTAGTATGCCAGCATTCCAGGTTTGATCCATTCCAGCACCGCATATGCTTCCCAGAGAGCCAGGAGTAAGCCTGAGCATTGCCAGGGGAGGCCCCAAAACCAAAAAAGGAATAAAAGTCTTAAACATTGTTTTTTTCTCTTTACAGCCCAGTGGCATCAGCAGCCACAAAGCACTAAGCCAAAGAAAGTACGGCCCTCAGCCAGCCGCTATGCAGCACTTTCGGACCAGGGACTAGACATCAAAGCAGCTTTCCAACCTGAGGCCAACGCGTCTCACCTGACCCTGAACAGCGGCTTGGTGGAAAGCGAAGACCTGTAACCCCACAGTCTCGCAAAAGTGGAAATAACCAGTGCCTTGACCAACTTGCATTCCCTCATCACATTATGTAAAGAGCAAATGCATACCTTTGTCTGTAGGGAGAAAGGAACACCAAAACAATAATCGCGTTACTTGGTATACCAAACTTAGAATTTTAGTAGGTGATGCTGCATAAAAATGTACACATTGCACAGAAAACTCACCTTCGTCATCCAGCGGACAATGTTTGGAATTGCTGTGATTTAAAGAGGTCTGAAAAGCCAAATGCTGTAAAGGAGATCAGTTGTTCTAAGGTAAACACAATGTTTAATATCCAAAGTGCCTTTAAACATTAGCTCTGGGTGCTGCATACCACGATAATGTGGGCTGCATAACATGAGCAATTGTACCACAAATAATAAACAGATAAGTCTCAAGGGGCAGTGTATTCTGACAGCTACCGTGAACCAAGTGCAATATGTAAGGGGGAAACAGAAGCAGGGAGGACAAAGAAATCCAAGAAAATGCCTTGTCTTTGCAAATCAGAAAGAAGGAGTGAATTAAATTTTGTGCACATCAAATTTTCTAACAGGGCTAATAAATTTCTAATGGGGCTAAAAACCTCTAATTTTTGACCTTTTCTTTTTATGTGTAGTGAGTGGTCTCTTTTCATTCTACGTTCGTAGGAAGCTTATTGACATCCCACATTAAAAGGCTAAGTTAAATATAAAGAATTCAGAATAAAGCAGAACTAATTACACTCCATTCCAAGAAAGGTATCCAAAGCACCCACATGACCAAGGCATAGCATTTGGAAGAAAGGGGTTTGGCAGGGAAGGGAAAGAAGGGATTATTACCAGCACACTAAGACTATATTCATTTAGAGAAACTTGTATCGGGGGCAAGAGATATGGACAAGGCCAGGCTTTTCTTTGGTTTTCTTCAAACACAAAACAAAATGCAGGTGAAAAGCACCGCCATTCAGAAGCCAGGGGTCCAGGGTCAACGGGAAGTTTGGAGCACATGTGCTATGGACATTTCAGTGTGTCTTGAAGTCTGTGTCATAGTTGAAGATTTTAGGTGTGTAGAGCAAGTTGAAAATGGAATGAGACTGCAAGATTGGCATAAATGAGAAACTGTCTGTAGGAGTTAGTCTACCGGAAGGAAATGGAGGCTTAGGGAAGACAAAAACAGATTTGTGGCATATTTTTTTTTTGGTTTTATTTTTTTAATAGTAGTACCAAGATTTGGTGAATGGAAAATACTGGTTCCATTCCACATTACCACGCAACCTTGGCTTACAAAGGTGCTAGGTTCCAAATAGTTTGTAAAGGCATCAGCAAAGATGGATTGTTGCTGTCATTTTTGTTTTTGTTTTTAATGCATATGATTCTGCATCAGCTAGATTGAGGTGATTCTGACCAGACTTGATGGTTTTAAGTCGGAACCAATAACTTTTTAAAGGAGAAGAAATAATTTGGCCTACTATTATAAAACATGAGGCTTAATGGTACTTTGCTATGAAAAGAAAACACTGTATTCCTTTTGCAAAACACATTTATCTTTCACTATTTATAATAAAAATGCTGCAGAACTATTAGCTCAGTTACTCAATTCAATATATAGTATTTTTAAAAAATAATTTTATATCTGTGTACCACCCCATATATTTCATATTACTGCTTCACATGTACAGCTTTCTACTTCGTTGTAAGAACACCAACCTGCCAGGTTTGAAATCACTAGTAGACTTGGGCACCGAATGGCAGATATTCTATGCTGAGTGGCACAGCTTTCTTTTGCCACATTTATATGCATTGCTAATATGGGATTTTAGTTACCATTCAAAGTCTCTCATGAACTTATCTATAGCGTAGATGTATGACTGATGTCATATCTTGCCAAATTTCTCTGAGTGTGACTTTTTGCTAACTCGCTGGGTTTGGGATTAAGTAGCATTATTTGCCACCTTTTATGTTGTATTTATAAGAAAGAAAAAGTAAAGTACTATCATTACTATTTTGGATTGTTGTGCTGGTGTAATGTGGTTTTAACATCAATAAATATTTAAGAAAGAATAGTTGCTGTTGCATGAAGCAAAATGTTGTGTTTTCTGTGGCCACTATATTTAATAAGTATACACTTAGAGGTTTTAAACAACACTCGCTTCATAGCCCACAGTTTTGCAGGCATGACATAGCATGGCATAGCTGGGCTCTCTGGAAGGGTGATACAATCAATATCTGCTGGACCACACTCTCCCCTGGAACTTTAAATTCTTTTCCAGATTCACATAGTTGTACCAGAATTTAGTTCCTCACAGTTGCTCAGAGGAGGCCTGTTTGTCAAGGGTCACATTCATTGCAAACATCACTGCATGACCCCTATACTCGCCCCCCGCCACCCATTCAATTAGAAAGAATCCTCCTTACATCTATAAAATCCTTTCAAAGGGCTGGAGCGATAGCACAGCGGGTAGGGCGTTTGCCTTGCATGCAGCCAACATGGCCAACACAGGTTCGATTCCCAGCATCCCGTATGGTCCTCCGAGTACCGCCAAGAGCAATTCCTGAGTGCATGAGCCAGGAGTAACCCCTGAGCATCGCCAGGTGTGACCCGAAAAGCAAAAAAAAAAAAAATCCTTTCAAAGCAGCACCTAGACTTGTGTTTAGTTGAACAGGTACAATATGCAGAAATCTGGGCGCCATCTAGTGAGTTCAGCCCCTTGGTCACATCAGTCCTTTGTTGTGCCCAAGTTTCAGATCCCCAACTGCAGAGAGACCAAGTCCACACACCATAATGCAAAAGCAAAGGAACTCTATTATTAGCCCGAGCCAGCGTTAGCTTGAGCTAGGGTCCAAGTCTCATCCAATGCAGTGGAGTCTTGACAAGGACCCCGACTCCAAATCACAAGTAGTTTATATGGGGTTCAGAATTAAGAAGCAATTGATATACTGATCTATTTTTAGCATTCGTCCTATTACGATGGTGGTCAGCAGTTAGGCGATGGCTAGTAACAGTTTCTAAGGAGGGTACCCTGACCCCTCATGACCGGCCAGACCCAAATGTCCCATTCCTTATCTTGGCAAATTACTCAACTGGGACTTTCCCAGAAACTGCAGTTTTGCTTTGGGGAAACAGAAACTGAGGCCTAGCTGAGATTTAATGTTAGCTGAAGCTTGTCATGGCTGCTGTGGGGCCTGCTTTTGGGCCTCACACCTTTTATGCAGACAGAGAAACAACAGTCCCTACATGACCCCAGGGGAGAATATTCTGGAAACATATTCCCTCTCAGATACAGGATTCCAGATTAGATGGCCACAGATGATCACCCTGAACACAGCCCTCAAGACACACTGAATATTCAACAACACGTGGAACTATCACCTCTGCTTTGGGAGGGTTTTTCGTTTGGTTGCTTTTTGGTCCACATCTGGCTGCACTTGGTGATCACTCCTGGTGGCAGTCAGGGAACCAAATGCAGGTAGGCACCCTACAGTCTCTACAGCCCAGGACTGTCTCTGAGAGAAATCCCCAAATTAGCAGAGCAGCAATTACCCAGCAGACAAGTCCCATCAAAGTAGGGATGAGGGCCAAGGCAGTCTTGGTAAAACCTCCAGGGCAGTAACCCACAGTCAGGGGGAAGTTCATAGGCCTAAGCTTCTGCATGAAAGGTCTGAACCCCACACCAGGCACCCCAACTTCCAAAGCTGACCATGGTTGGGTTTCAGTCATAGTGTCCCACAACCATCCTTCCATCAGTGTACATTTCCCACCACCAATGTCCCCAGTTTCCCTCCCACCACTCTCCGTCCACCCTGGGCAAGATATTCCTCTAACAGGTCCCCCCCCCCCCAACATGGAACCAGCCACAAAACCAAGTCCGAGAGAACTGAGGCCACCGTAAGCTGAATGGCTCAGCCCAGCTTCCCCTGCCTGAGGCACAGGCAGCTTTTAACTCTCATCTGGGGGCTGATTAACCCCCTCTCCAGAGGCCTGGGCAGCCGGAGGGCACCATGTCTGTGGGCTCCCTCTGCCCTGCCCCTACCGCCAAGGAAGGAGCCTGTGTACACATGCGGCTTGTGCGATGCTGCCAGAGCACAAGTACTAGGAGCCTGAATCTCACAGCCAGCGAGGCCGCTGCCTTCACAGCAAGCACACACCAGACTCTCAGGGATCACTTCTCTAGTTCGTTACTAGAGGAGTTTCTCTGATCCTGAAGAGCACCCGGAACCATGAGGAGCCAGAGCATCCTCTCCTGAGTGTGAAGCCAGTTCTTGGTGTTGTATTTGTGACTGCCTTTGACCACTGACTATCATTTTTTCCATTCCTTTGGAAGAAGGGAGGGGAGGAGAGGGAAGGGAAGGAAGGGAAGAAAGGGAAGGGGAGGGAAGGGGGAGTAAGAGAGAGGAGGGAAGAAAGGGGAGCGAGGGAAGGGGAAGAGAAGGAAGGGAGCACTCTTGAAGGTCGCTGGGGGACCTATGTGGTGCTGAAGATCAAACTGATAATCTGCTCCAACAAAGAAGCTACTGTAAGCCCTGTACTGTCTTTCCATCCCATGTGTTGCTGCCTTTTAATGAGTTATTCCTAGTGAAGTATATAAACTCCTTGATTAGACAAAATTGTAATAGTATATATACATAAATCAGCATGAATGGATAAAACTAATTTTCGCATAAAATTTGACAGAATATCTGGCTACATTTTAACCATGCTCTCAAGAACTTCTTTGAGGTAGTTTCAAGAGCCTGGGTAGCTGAGAGAGCCGTACTTCCCCAGGAGAAATACACATTCCAGAAACTTCCAGCAGATTGATTCCAAGGGTCCCAAATCTCTGAGAAATTCTGACCCACTTGAACTCAAGAACCACTGTCAAGGGAGGGTCAAGATTCTTAATTCTCTCTCAGGATTCTTGATTCTTAATCAGATCAGCTGATTCTAGGAGCTATGAATAGCTGTTGAATTTACAAAGTATCTCTGTAGGATTAATAAATATTTCCCCGTCAGAAGAGACAGTGGTATTTACAAATGGTTCCTTGCTGTACCCAAGAAGAACAATATAATAGTAAGCATCTAATTCTCTTCCAGTGAAACTATCTTCACAAGTCCTCAGTAACTGTTTTAATTTACTGAGTTAAGGGCTGCCGATTCTGCAAATAGCCTCACATGTTGTATTTGGTGGGGCAAAGCAAATTCTCTTTAAGAAAGTGAACTCACCATCATCATAACGTTACTCGCTTGTCTCACTGTCTTCACTCAAGTCTACGGTGACTCTTCCAGAGGTGACCCCACAGGCGATGCTGCAAGAGCTTAAAGCAGAAACAGATGTGGGTCCAGCTGCCTTCGATTACACTGGACATTAAAAAAGATCCACCAACATGTAAAATCATGTCACTCTTCCATGCTTTTGTTTGGAAAAAAGTTGCCAGTCTTCAAAAAAATATTTATAACATCGATAATCAGGTGTTTGCTTTGGTATTTTGTAATAAGTTAATAAATATTGAAACATTCCATTTTAATTTCTATTACAGTAAATGCTGCTAGATAGATGTAACCAATGCAGTTAACAAATATTCTTTTGGGTCCTTCACCATTCTTTTTTTTCTAGAATGCAAAACAGTTCCAGAACCAAAAGATCTCACAGCCAATGAACTAGAACCCCAATCCTGGGGGTTCTGCTGATGAGAAGTTTACCCACAGCACCCAACAGTATGGATCCACAAATAGCAATTCCCAGATAGGCATCTGGAACTTCCATTTTGCTTTTTTTTAAGGGTTTTTATTGTTTTTGTTTGCTTTGGGGCCACACTCAGCCGTGCTCAGGGGTTACTCCTGGTAGGACTCAGGGGGACATATGAGATGCCAAGGACTGAAGCCAGGTCTGCCATGTACAAGATGAGTGCCTGAACCACTGTACTATCACTTGGCTCCTGAAGCAAGTACTTTACAATAAAACACAGAAGGACACAAGAGTGCAGTTCAGCAGAGAAGTCGCCTGACAGACATCAGACACACATTCACAGCTAAATCGATCTGATTGTGGTTTTTCCTTAGCCTGCCCTCAGATCACTTTAGGGCCCATTTCTCCCTCACAAACTTGATATACTGGCTTTCTAGTTGTGAAAAATTCAAGGCCAAGCAGAGCCACTGTGGACAGAAGCACCCCGAAGTATTCTGTGGAAATACCCCCAGCACTCACTCTGCTCATCCTCACCAGAAACCACAGGTAAATGCAGGAAGAGCCGGCTGTAGAACTAACCTTACCCAGCATGTCACATCACTGGTGCTCAAGACAGATGTGGAGCTTGGATGGAGGGTGGGAAAGTTGCCAGCGGTGGAACAGCAAAAGCCACTGGGGCTCCACTGAGCTGAGTACAGCAGAACCGCTGGGGAAGGTCTGATTAACATGAGCCGACCCTGGGAAACCGCGGAAAGCTGCTTGAGGCTCAGCAGATCCCTCACGGCCCGAGGGCACACATACTTACTGCTAACTGACCCTTACCTAGGGGAAATGCCTGATGAGAACACCGCTCTACACAGTGGGAGCTTGAGAGGGAGCTTTCACTCTGAGACAGGGTCATAGAGAGAGACACAAACCACCAGGATGTGTGTGTGTGTGTGTGTGTGTGTGTGTGAGCGTGCACGTGCTGTGTATAAATCAGGTTACTGGGTGTGTGTGTGTGTGTGTGTGTGTGTGTGTGTGTGTGTGTGTCAATTACAATCAGTTACAGGGGTGCAACTTGAAACCAGGACTTTCTGGTTCCAAGGCAATTTCTTCCCACTAACCTCACTGCAAAAGCCATGAAATCCTTTTCTGGGACCAGGGCATGAACACTTATGAATTGGCAAGTGATTCAATTACAGCAGATATACAGTTAGGAAAAGTCACTCAAAACTGCAGTCAGCAAGACCCAAACAATATTCCTATAACATCCCTGACAAATACATTCGGCATTAATCTCAAATATGTCCCCAGATATTTACATAAATATGTCAGCTATTATAAAGATTTGTATCACACTCGGAAGAAAAATAATCGCCACTTCAACGTACATTCTGAATCACCATTCATTTGAACACTATCCCCCAAAAGCTTTCAGAGAAACTTAATACTAAACAAATAAACATTTAGACTAAACTAAAGATGATTTTATTTACTATTGAACAGAGACTGCTCATCGAAAGTCTAAATAATCACTTGGATCACTTTGGCAAATGTCATACTAGCTGACATCACTCAGGATATGTTACTATAACTTGATAAATGCGGCTGCTGGGTTAATAGCTCCCCCCACCCCTCCCCAACGTAGAAAGGAAAATTTTGTTTTCAAATATTGTGCCCAGGGTTGGTTTCTACACAAGTTCATGAATCTACCCCTACCACTTCCATTCCTCCATTCCCTTTTATCCTAAGGTCCAATTCAACTATTTTTTAAGTATATGAAATGAATAATTTTCAAGATCTGTACACCCATGAAGCTTCCCCGCAATCAGATGGAGATGTCTCCCACTTCTAAAAGTTTTCACAGATCTTCTTTACATGGAGTCCAACCCCACAAGCCCACTTTCAGGCCCAGGTGATTCTCAGATACTTTCTCTTATTTTCAATTAGTTTGTGTGTTCTAGAATTCCATATAATTGAGGACAGTACTCCCTTGATCGATTTCTTTTGTTCAATGAATAGCTGATTTGTAGGATAGATATTACCCCCCAAAAGTATTAAGATACTATTAGACAGCTTTTTTTAAAAAAAAAAGTTTTGTTTGGGGAATATACCCAGCAGCTTCTGGGCTTACTCCTGGCCCCTCATTCAGACATCCATCCTGACAGGGTTTGAGGGACCATATGGGACGCTGGGGAACAAACCCTGGTCGGCCTCATGCAAAACAAGTACTAGCCCACTGTACTATCTGAATCCACTCAAAGAATTTTTAACATTTTATATTCCATCAACAGCAAGTGGGGTCCGAGCTGCTGTGGACAAGAACTGGTATGATAAATAAGTGTTACCATTGCCTCCAGTCCGATGGGGACATAGCAGTATCTCGTTACAGTTTTAACTTGGATATCACTCACTGAAGATACTGAGCATCCTTTCATATACTTAAACCATTAAAACATATTCTTTTGTAAAGTGTGTAATCAAATCTTCCATTCATTTTTGTATGGCTATATTATTAATCGCTTAATCACTTAATCCCCGTTATTCATCGATTTATTCGAGCGGGTGCCAGTAACGTCTCCATTCATCCCGGTTGCGTGCTAGCGTAGCCCAATGGTATCTGTTCGTTTTAGGAACATGTAGAGCCTCAAACCGATCATTTAGGGTCTTGACGAAGAAGTCTGACCATCTTATAGGTGGGCGTCCATGTGATCTTTTGATGTCTCGTGGAATCCAATCAGTAATGGCTCTAGTTCAGCGGTTGTCTGTAAACCTCATTACGTGTCCAGCCCATCTGATTTTTGATGTCTTGGCAAATGAGACAGCGTCTCTGATTCTTGAGCGTTTACGAAGATCAGAACTCCGGATTCTATCTCTCATTTGAGTGAATCGTGATATTCCAAGCATAGTTCTTTCGATTCCTCTTTGAGAGACCCGAATAGCGTTCTCATCCTGTTTTCATAGGGTCCAGGTCTCTGAGGCATATGTTAATGCAGGAAGAATAGTGGAATCAAAGAGATGTGCTCGTAGCTGGAGGTTCTTTGTCCTTTTAGTTATTTCTTCAATGCTCTTGAAGGCATTCCAAGCCGCTCTCTTCCTCCTGCGCAACTCAGGTGCCAGGTCATTCATCATGTTGATTTCTCGACCTAGGTATATATAACTGTTGCATTCGGAGATGGTGGTTCCGTTGAGAGCAAATGGAGCGTCAGGAACAAGGCTGTTTCTCATAAACATTGTCTTCGTAAGATTCAGCTGTAGTCCAACCTTTCCACATTCACGGTCAAAGTCATTCAGCATTTGTGCCGCTTGGTTGATGTTTGGTGTTATTAGAACGATGTCATCAGCAAAGCGGAGGTGGTGTAGTTGCCGACCATATATCTTCACTCCCATGTTTTCCCATTCCAGTCGTCGCATGATGTTCTCGAGGGTGGCACTGAAGAGTTTTGGTGAAATGGTATCACCCTGCTGAACCCCTCTCTTGATATGGATGATTACTTCTTTGTAGAATGGTGAGATCTTGGTAGTGAATCCGCAATAGAGCTCATGAAGGATCCTGATGTATTGAGTTTGTACGCCCTGATTGGCTAGGGCTTCCATGACCGCTTCCATCTCAACAGAATCAAAGGCCTTCTTTAAATCAATGAACATTAGACAGAGCGGCATCTTGAACTCCCGAGATACCTCAATGAGCTTGGTTATTGTGTGGATATGGTTGATGGTACTGAATCCTTTTCGGAATCCAGCTTGTTCACATGGCTATATTATTATACAGTGGTAATAGCATATTATTTATTCTAGAAGCAAGTCTTCTTCATAAATATGTATTGCAAATAGTTATTCTTTGTCCGTGACTTGCCTTTTCTTGTTCCTATGTGTCTTCCAAGACCAAAAGTTATTTTTTTGTTTTTATCCATTGAATCACTGTGGGAAAGGTTACAAAGCTTTCAGGTTTAGGTCTCAGTCATGCAAATATCAAACACATTTCCCTTTACCAATACTTATTTTTTACCATGAAGAATCCCAATAAAACCCCACCCCCCACCCCTCCCAGTCCCTGTAAGGCAGATGAATTCTAGTTAACACTCTATCTGCATTGATTAGATTTACTGTTTCAATAAAAGATTCACCACTATTATTTAGAGTTTACCCCCCCCCAAATCAGACATGCTGAAAATGCATTGTGAAGTGATTTGCTTTCTACAGCTGGGTTCAAGAATTAAATGTTGGTTTTGGATTTCTGCTATTTTACCTACTGACCCTGGAAGTATTTCTACTGAAAGTCAGATAGTTAAGAAATTGGTTTCTGTGTTCTGGAGTCGTGGCCGTGCTGGAGAGCCGCTCCTGGAGGGCAACTGGTGGCCTCAGTAGGGCGTGAAGGGCAGACCGAAACGCCCCCCCTCCCACGAGGTTTTAGTCGCCCCCACACCCCCGGCTCATACCTGCTGTCCACAAGGCTCCCATGCGGCCGCCATCTTTCTTTCCAGAGAGGAGAGGGCGAATGGGGCAACACCCTTTCCCCTCTGGCAGACTTGATGTCCTGGATTAACACATAGTCTGTTCACTTTTCTGCTCCAAGCTGCTGGGCTCTGCATTAAGTCCCTGTGCTTCTGGGGCCGCAGCTGCGCTGGAGAGCCACCCGCGGGGGGCAACCGGCGACCCCGGCAGGGCGCAAAGGACGGACCGGAATGCCCCCCGACCCATGAGGCCCTAGTTGCCCCCACACCCCCGGCTCACACCCGCTGTCCACAAGGCTCCCACGTGGCCGCCATCTTTCTTTCCAGAGGGAGGAGGGCGGAAGGGAGCAACACCCTTTCCCCTCCGGGCAGGGGATGATGGCCTGGATTAATGCATAGTCCTTTCACTTTTCTGCTCCAAGCTGCTGGGTTCTGCATTAAGTCCTTGTGCTTCTGGGGCTGTGGCCGTGCTGGAGAGCCGCTCGTGGGGGGCAACTGGTGGCCTCGGTAGGGCGTGAAGGACGGACCAGAACGCCCCCCCTTCCCATGAGGTTTCAGTCGCCCCCACACCCCCGGCTCATACCTGCTGTCCACAAGGCTCCCATGCGGCCGCCATCTTTCTTTCCAGAGAGGAGAGGGCGAATAGGGCAACACCCTTTCCCTCCGGACAGACATGATGGCCTGGATTAACGCATAGTCCTTTCACTTTTCTGCTCCAAGCTGCCGGGTTCTGCATTAAGTCCTTGTGCTTCTGGGGCCGTGGCTGTGCTGGAGAGCTGCTCGCGGGGAGCTACTGGTGACCTCGGTAGGGCGTGAAGGACGGACCGGAACACCCCCCCTTCCCATGAGGTTTTAGTCGCCCCCACACCCCCGGCTCATACCTGCTGTCCACAAGGCTCCCATATGGCCGCCATCTTTCTTTCCAGAGGGAGGAGGGTCGAAGGGAGCAACACCCTTTCCCCTCCGGCAGACTTGATGGCCTGGACTAATGCATAGTCCGTTCACTTTTCTGCTCCAAGCTGCTGGGTTCTGCATTAAGTCCTTGTGCTTCTGGGGCTGTGGCCGTGCTGGAGAGCCGCTCGTGGGGGGCAACTGGTGGCCTCGGTAGGGCGTGAAGGACGGACCAGAACGCCCCCCTTCCCATGAGGTTTTAGTCGCCCCCACACCCCCAGCTCATACCTGCTGTCCACAAGGCTCCCATGCGGCCGCCATCTTTCTTTCCAGAGAAGAGAGGGCGAATGGGACAACACCCTTTCCCCTCTGGGCAGACATGATGGCCTGGATTAACACATAGTCCATTCACTTTTCTGCTCCAAGCTGCTGGGTTCTGCATTAAGTCCTTGTGTTTCTGGGGCTGTGGCCGTGCTCCAAACTTAACTCTGATTTTCAGGGAGAAAGGTTGGGTGGTTTACTTCCCATTGATCACTTGCCATGCGGTTTTGAGAAAAAGTTCTAGTTCCCGCATACTCGAGCTGTGCTTGTAGAGGCTTCTGGTCACCGGGGTTCCATCTGGGGGAGGCAGGATGCGGTACCCACCCCATCTGGGACCCCCCGGCGATCTCGGCTCCTTTTGGAACCCGCTCCCCTTTCCTTTTTCTCCGGGATCTGTGGTTCCCGCCCTCCATGTGGTCCCTCTCTCCGGCTGTATGTTGCAAAGATGGCCCCAAAAGTTATTTTTAAAAATAAAATACTTTATTTAAATAACATGGCTTACAAAGTTGTTCATAGTACAGTTGTTATAGGCTTCTGATGTTCCAAAACCAACCACACAACCTGAGTGACTATCTTCCACCTCTTTCCCCATTTTTCAACTACCCCCAAACTTGCCTCCTTAACAATACTTAACAATACTTTGTTAGAGCAAAATGGCTAATGGAATTGCCAAAAATACTTTAGTAAAAGAAAATTTGTGAAAATTGTTCTATCTCTTGGCTGATTTTGGTGTTATTAAAACAATGTCATCAGCAAAGCGGAGGTGGTGTAGTTGCCGACCATCTATCTTCACTCCCATTTCTTCCCATTCCAGTCGTCACATGATGTTCTCGAGGGTGGCACTGAAGAGTTTTGGTGAAATGGTATCACCCTGCCGAACCCCTCTCTTGACATCAATGATTGCTTCTTTGTAGAATGATGAGATCCTGGTAGTGAATCCGCAATACAGCTCAGGGAGGATCTTGATGTATTGGGCCTGAATGCCCTGATTGGCTAGGGCTTCAATGACCACTTCCGTCTCAACAGAATCAAAGGCCTTCTTTGAATCAATGAACGTTAGACAGAGCAGCATCTTGAACTCCCGAGAAACCTCAATGAGCGTGGTTATCGTGTGGATATGGTCGATGGTGCTGAATCCTTTGCGGAACCCAGCTTGCTCGCATGGTTGTCCTTCATCTAGTGTTCTGCCAATCCTATTTAGGATGTCTCGAGTAAACAATTTGTAGATGACAGACAATAGGCAGATAGGGCGATAGTTGCCAATGTCATGGATGTCTCCCTTCTTGAACAGTAGTACGGTCCTGCTGGTTTTCCATTGGGACGGAACCTTGCATTCAGACAGGTAGCGTGTGAAGAGACGAGCCAGGGTATTGATGAGAACTGACGGCAGTTTCTTCAGGTTTTCAGGTCTGACCTTGTCTGGGCCGGGTGCTGTTCGTTTCTTTACCAACGAAATGGCGTGTCGGATTTCGGAAGGGAGAACTTTGGGAACGACATATCCATCCTGTGGAACTTGGTATGTGGGCAGGTGGACATGGCTATTGAAGAGATTTGAGTAGAAGTCATGGATAATCTTCACCATTGCCGTTCTGGAGGATGTGATAGATCCATCAGGACGTCGGAGGGCAGTCATCTTGGTCTTGTAGTTGACGAAGGACAGGTGGGCATTACAAATACTTTTCCCAGCTTCTGCCGCATCTACCAGCACTTCTGCTCTTCTCTCTTTGAGGTTTTCCTTGATTGCATCTCTTGCACTGCTTTGCGAGCTCGGATGTTAGCTTGTGGTTGCCTGAGGCATGCACCAAACCACGTTGGCGAATAAGCTCAAGAGTTTTCGAAGACAGGCGTTTTTTTGTGGCTATCTCTCTCGGCGTTCCTCGCACAATCATGGAGGTGCTGGACCAGTCAATCGTATTCCTCGTCAATGTTGTCAACAATGGCATCTTCCCATGTTGCTGCAATAGTGCCAAAGAGCTCCCAGTTGGTGGTCGTTCTGGGAGTTCTCTTTTTAAACTTTGCAGCCCTTTCTCCCTGCTCTGTGAAGTAGAATTTTGCACGAAGGAGATGGCGGTCCGATCCTGTTCGGAATTTTGGGACAACAGCGACATCGATCAGGCAAAACCGTCTATTGAATATAATGTGGTCTATTTCGTTGTGGAATCGTCCACCGGGAGACTCCCATATCCAACGTTTAGATTCAGCCTTCTGGAACTGTGAGTTACCATGGATGGTCTTGGTCGACATGATGAACCTTGACAGTCTCTCACCCTGTTTGTTCCATTCTAGGCCATGGGTCCCGATGTGAAGTTCTTCAGCTGATCTTCTCGGTCCTATCTTGGCATTAAAATCACCCACAAAGATCAGCCAAGCGGCACAAATGCTGGCTGACTTTGACTGTGAGTGTGGAAAGGTAGGACTACAGCTGAATCTTACAAAGACAATGTTTATGAGAAACAGCCTCATTCCTGACGCCCCATTTGCTCTTAACGGAACGACCATCTCCTAATGCAACAGCTATGTATACCTAGGTCGAGAAGTAAACATGACAAATGACCTGGCACCGAGCTGCGCAGGAGGAAGAGAGCGGCTTGGAATGCCTTCAAGAGCATTGAAGAAATAGCTAAGAGGACGAAGAACCTCCAGCTCTGGGCACATCTCTTTGATTCCACTCTCCTTCCTGCATTAACAGATGCCTCAGAGACCTGAGTCCTATGCAAACAGGATGAGAACGCTATTCATGTATCCCAAATAGGAATTTAAAGAGCTATGCTTGGAATATCACGTTTCACTCAAATGAGAGAAAGAATCCGGAGTTCCAACCTCCATCGACGATCAAGAATCAGGGATGCTGTCTTGTTTGCGAAGGTGTCAAAAATCAGATGGGCTGGTCACATAATGAGATTTAAAGACGACTGCTGGACTAGAGCTGTTACCGACTGGATTCCACAGGATGTCAAAAGACCGTGTGGCCGCCCACCTACCAGATGGTCAGATTTCTTCATCAAGATCATGAACGATCGGTTTGAGGCTCTTCATGTTCCTCGAGCGAACAGACACCATTGGGCTACACCAGCATGCGACAGGGACAAATGGAGACGTTACTGGCGCCCGCTTGAGCAAATCGACGATTAACGGGAAGTTAAGTGATGAAGTGTTCTATCTCAGACATAGAATGACTGCACTCATCTGGGGAACATAAAGTAACAAAATAGGAGATTAACGCCCAAGAATAGCCGAGATTAGTACCTGGAGGTTTACTCCATGGCTTGGAGGCCAGCCACACATGCTAGGGAAAAAGGCAGCTCAGATAGAGAAGGACCCACCAAATAAAGCGTGTTTGGAGGATACTCCCAGGATAGGAGAAGCATGCTGAAAGTAGACTATGGACCAAACATGATTGCCACTCATTGCCTCTTTTGCAAACCACAACACCCCAAGGGAGAGAGAGAACAAAAGGGAATGACCTGCCACAGGGGTGGGGTGGGGTGGGATGGGGGAGATGGGGGGTGGGAAGGATACTGGGATCCGTGGTGGAAAAAGGGCACTGGTGGAGGGATGGGTATTTGATCATTGTATAATTGAAACCCAAGCACAAAAATTTGTAAGTGTACAACTGTACCTCATGATGTTTCACTAATAAAAATTAAAAAAAAAAAAGAAAAGGAAAGAAAATTGTTCTATCTCACCCAAGGTTTTTAAGTCCTTGTCTGAGGATTTACTAAGCTGTTTGTTGCCAGTTGAGTCTTTCATTTGTTTAGTTGGCTTCTATGTTACTATCCCATCTAATCTGGTGTGGTCTACTGGGATTTCAGCATTATGGAATTTGGTGGTCCAGAAACTGCAGGATCTGTAGAACTGGGTCAATGAGTTGACAGGGTGGGGGCTGTGGGAAGGAGGTATGGCTGCTGGGTTAAAAGTTCTAATTTTTTTATATATAGTAGAAGACTAATATCCAATGCCAGAGAAATCAAGGGATAGGAGGACTGGTCAAAGCTTGGAATCTACCACAAGTGTGTATGGGATGGAAGGTGGATAAGACAGAGAAGGGACAAGTATGACAATAATAGCTGGAAATAATCAACACTCGACAAGAACTGAGTGTTAAAAGTTGGTAAAGGGATATACATGACAACCTCTCAGTATCTGTTTTGTAAATCACAATGCCTAAAAGAGCAGGGAGAGAGGAAGAGGAAGAGACAGAGACAGAGATAGAGACAGGGAAGAAAAGGGTCTGTCATAGAAGCAGGTTGGGGGTGGGGGGGTGATAGGTGAGAAGCTGGGAACACTAGTGCTGGGAAATGTGCACTGGTGGAAGGATGGGTGCTGAAACACTATATGACTGAAACCTAACCATGAACAGCTTTGTAAGGATCTTTCTCACAGTGACTCAATTAAATTTTTTAAAAAGTTCTTACTCTTTATAAAACCCAATTTACCACTATTTTTCTTCATAACTTTTGTCTTTTGTTTTTAGTAAACTTTGCCTTTTCTCAAGGCCCCCCAAAGCTTGTTTCTTACATTTTCTTCTATAAGTTTTAATTGTTTAGATTTTACATTTGTGACTTATATAGCTCAAATTAACTTCTAAGTATGGTGTGAAGTAGAGGTGAAGGTTGCTTTTCTACATGACTGACAAGTTGCTTCAATTCCATTTTCTGTGGCCTCCTGTCCCTTCACGGAGTGGCCTTGACACCTTTGCTAAAACTCAGTGACCATTCCTGAGCATGCACAACTCTGGATTCTCTCTTTTCAGCTCTATTGACGCGTGTGTCCATCCTGTTCCCAATATCACACTGTCCTAATTAGGCAGTTTTACATTTAGTTGGGTGTTACTTGAAAACAGTAATTTACCCAGTTTTGGCCATTGTATTTAAAAATGCTTTGACTAATGTAGGGTGACTGCATTTCTCTATGAATTTTAAAAGTTTATTAATTTCTATGTCTAAAAGCTCTGCTGGAAGTTTTGATAGCACTAAATCTATATGCAGATCTATTTAAGACTAATACCATGACAATGCTGAGTCTTTGACCCAAGAACATAAATTCTCAATTCACTCAACTCTTTGATTTCTCTAAGCAATCATCATTCAGTAGTTTGTAATATAGTTTGATTTCTCTAAGCAATCAGCATGCAGTAGTTTGGAATATAGTAATCTTATTCTTATCTTACATTTATTTCCAGATATTTCCTGTCTTTCAATGTTACTGTAATTTCCACCCTCATTTTCCTATGGTTTGCTACCACAGCAGAATCCTTCGTTTTTTTTTTTTCACAATGTATTTTGTAGAAGAAAATTTACACAATTTAATCATTATTTTATAATGAAGGTTAGAAATATCAAAATTCAACTGCTTTTGCCTGTTCTTGTTTTTAAGGAGGTTAACATTTCTCCAGTGTCTGTTATACTGCCAAGTACAACAACAAGGACATGCTTAATCAAGAACATATATTTTGTGAGAATGGTGTCTGGGCCTTTGTAGCACAACACTTTGACCATTGATATAATTCAACTCACTCTCCCTGCTTTTGTTCTATGATTAGCCAACCGTGTAATCAGAACTTAGGTTATTGCAGCAAACAAGGATCTGTATGTACCTACATTCTCTCTCACTCTCTTTTTTTAACCTCAATATTAATTTAGAAAGGGGTTTCTAAACTTTTAATGTGTTGTCATTCACATTTTTAGAGCAGATGCTCTGAACATTTTATTTCACTCTCAAAAAGAAAAAATATCTCTCAATAATATTAAAATTTGGGGGGTTTATGTTAATCTTTGATTGCTTTTCTTTTAAGAAAATCAGTCAACCCAAATATTGAAAAGATTCCAAATACCTATCAAATATTATCTATGCTTATCAAATATTGCCCAACTCAATTTTTTAAAAATAAATCAATGTTTAATATCATCATGCCAGACATAGGGCAAGGAGCTTAGAAATGAAAAATAAGATGAGGGGCATAATTCAAGTTTTGCCTAGAATGTCCAAGACCCTGATACCACACGCTCCCCACCCTAGCACCACTAGGAGAAAGACGTGGCCCCCTCCGCCCCACACCATCTTGTTCAGTATAGCCATTAAAAGAAAGATAAATAAACAATCTAAACCCACATTTCAATAGAGATTGATAAGAATAAAACTACTATAAAATATTTTTCTGCCAGAAAGTTATAGTACTTATTTTATTTTTTCATCAATTAGCCCAGCAAGCTACCGAGAGTATCTCGCCCACACGGCAAAGCCTGACAAGCTACCTGTGACATATTTGATATGCCAAACACAGTAACAAGTCTCACAATGTTACTGGGCCCGCTCAAGCAAATCGATGAACAACGGGAGGACAGTGACAGGGAAAAAAAAAGTTTTAATGATTTGGGAGCCACACCCAGTGGTACTCAAGGCCATTCCTAGCTGCTTTATGCTTTGCAATAACCCCTATTAGTGTTCCTGGACCCATAGACTGTGTCAAGGGCAAACTGGAATCAACTGAACAGCACGCAAGACAAGTACCACACTTCCTGGACTATCTCTCCAGCCCTATTTTGGTCATTGTTTGTTATAAGCAGTACTGAAAATTTCAGAATAGTGCCCAATGTACAATACCAAAGAAACTCAATTATGACATCAACCACATAGAGACCACAACTATCAAGAGAAAGAATATCAGCTACAACTTACCCAAACATTGAACACTGTTGTAAGAAATAATTTAATAGGTATAAGATGAATGATGGGGGACAAGACAAATTTATTAGACGATATACAGAGAAGCAATGAAGAGTAAGATTTCAATGAGCAGGAAAAACTCTCACAGGGCGCAACGGATACCTCATGGGATGAGGGGCGTTCCGCCCGTCCTTCACGCCCTACCGAGGTTACCAGTTGCCCCCCACGAGCGGCTCTCCGGCATGCCCATGGCCCCAGAAGCACAAGGACTTAATACAGAAAACCAGCAGCTTGGAGCAGAAAAGCGAATGGACTATGCATTAATCCACGCCATCTTGCCTGCCCGGAGGAGAAAGGGTGTTGCCCCATTCGCCCTCTCCTCTCTGGAAAGAAAGATGGCGGCCGCATGGGAGCCTTGTGGAGAGCAGGTCTGAGCCGGGGGTGGGGGCACGACGGATACCTCATGGGACGGGGGGCATTCCGGCCCGTCCTTCACGCCCTACTGAGGTCAACAGTTGCCCCCCACGAGCGGCTCTCCAGCACGACCATGGCCTCAGAAGCACAGAAACCAATCTCTTAATTATCTGACTCTCAGTAGAAATACTTCCAGGGTTAATAAATAAAATAGCAGAAATCCAAAACCGCGTCGCGGCTGCACGACATCATTTAATTCTTGAACCCAGTTGTAGAAAGCAATTCATTTCACAATGCTTTTTCAGCATGGCTGATTTGGGGGGGGGGGGGGGGTAAAGTCTAAATAATAATGGTGCAACTTTTATCGAAACAATGAAGCTAGACAAAGTAGACAGAGTGTTAACTAGAATTCGTCTGCCCCACAGACATTGGGGGGAGGTGGGGGTTTATTGGGGTTCTTGTGGTGAAAAATAAGTATTGGTAAAGGGAAATGTGATTGATATTTGCATGGCCGAGACCTAAACCTGAAAGCTTTGTAACTTTTCCCACAGCGATTCAATAAATAATAATAAAAAATAAAAAAACTCTCCACAGATGAAGGGGTTCCAAGCCTGAGGGAAACATTGATTTAGTGAGTCAACAAATATCTACTGTGTATCTGAATCTAACACTGAATTATGAGCTAACACTACAGTGAACTAGACACTTAAACTTACATTTCACTGGTTAGAAATTAGTCACATGGTAAAACTAGCTGAAAGCCAGTTTGATAATGGTTAATTCTTTATGTAAAAATCCATATGTCAGGGCTGGAGCAATAGCACAGTGGGTAGGGCATTTGACTTGCACATGGCCGACCGGGGATCAATTCACAACATCCATATGGTCCCCTGAGAACCAGCAGGAGTAATTTCTGAGTGCATGATCCAGGAGTAACTCCTGTGCATTGCCAGGTGGGACCCTAAAAGAAAAAAGAAAATCCATGTGTCAATAAGTATCATTTAGTCTGCGGGGAGGGAGAACTATATTAAGCACCTTTTCTGATCAAGATAGTATAAAACAAAATGAATTACAGGAACACCAGAAAATTCACAAAAACACAATTAAACAACATTCTAAAGCTTACTAATTGGTCAAAGAAATCATGAAATACCTTACAAAAACTCAAATGGGAAAACAGCACACTAAAACTTACAGAAAAACAAGTTGAAGATGGAAATTTGCAGCAATAAATGCCTATCTCTAGGTAAAGGTAAAGGTAAAGGCCCTCCCGTTGATCGTCGATTTGCTCGAGCGGGCCCAGTAACATCTCCATTGGAGACTTTGTTGTTACTGTGTCTGGCATATCGAATACTCTCGGTAGCTTGCCGGGCTCTCCGAGAGGGGCAGAGGAATCGAACTTGGGTCGGCCATGTTGGCCGCTTGTAAGGCGAACGCCCTACCCGCTGTGCTAAATGCCTATCTCTAGAAACAAGAAATATCTCAAAAAAAAAAAAAATGACCTAACTTTATACCTCCAGGTACTATAAAAACAATGATGAAATTCCAAGATAGAAAAAGGAGGTAAACAAAGATAAGAGCAGATGTTAAAAAAAAAAAAAGACTTCAGTCTTTTTAAGACAAAAGAAAAATAAAACTAGAAACTGGTTCTTTGAAAAGATAAAATTGACAGTTTTAGCAATACCAATTTTTAAAAAAAGAATTTAAATAACTTAGACGCAAAAAAGGTTTCAGCAGATATAAATACAACCATATAAATACAAAGGATTGGGGCTGGAGCAATAGGACAGTGGGTAGGGCCTTTGCCTTGCACGCGGCAGACCCAGGTTCGATTTCCAGCATCCCATATGGTCCCCTGAGCACTGCCAGGAGAGATTTCTGAGTGCATGAACCAGGAGTAACTCCTGTGCATCGCTGGGTGTGACTCAAAAGGAAAAAAAAATACAAAGGATCTTAAAACAAAACTTTAAACAATTCTGTCATCAAACTAGATCTCCTAGAAAAAAATGGATAAATTCTAGAAACATTCAACCTATTAACAATCATGAAAAAAAACCCAGAAAAATGAAAATACAAATACTAGAAAGGATAATGAGTCATAAAAAAACAATTTCAACAAAAGTCTGTGACCAACAAAGACTGGCTCACATCAAAAACAAACAAACAAACAAAACCAAGAACAACAAGTGCTGGCACGGATGGAGGAAGAAAGGAGTTGGTCGGAGTGCCGACTGGTCTAGCCTTTTGGGAAAATAATATGGGCATTCCTCAAAAAACTAGAAATTGAACTTCCATATGACCCAGCAATACCACTCCTGGGAATATACCCTAGAGACCAAAATCACACAGGAGATATATCATCTGCACTTCAATATTCACTGCAATATTCACTGTAGCACTATTCACAATACCCTGAATCTAGAAACCACCCACATAACCAAGAACAGATGAGTGGATAAAGAAAGGCTGGTACTAGGAATGGCTGAGATTAGTATCAGGAATTTTGCCCCATGACTTGAAGGCCAGCCACACGTGCTAGGTGAAAAGGAAGCTCAGATAGAGAAGAGAGTACCAAATGAAGGGTGTTGTGAGGGCCCTCCCAGGGTGGGAGAAGCATGCTAAAAGTAGTCTATAGACCAAACATGATTGCCACTCAATGCCTCTCTTGCAAAACACAGTACCCAAAAGAAGAGAGAGAGAACAAGGGGGAATGCCCTGCCACAGAGGCAGGGTGGGACAGGGGGGATGAGGGGTGGGAGGGATGCTGGGACCCGTGGTGGTGGAAGATGGGCACTGGTGGAGGGATAGGTACTTGATCATTGTATAACTGAAACCCAAGCACAAAAATGTATAACTCTATAACTGTACCTCATGGTGTTTCACTAATAAAAAAATTTAAAAAAAACAAACTTCTAAAATTCCACAACATTATAAAACAATAATAAACTGATAAAAATTTAAAAAAAAAGGCTGGTACATCTATACAATGGAACAGTACACAGCCATTAGAAAAAATGAAGTCATGAAATCTGCTTATACATGGCTAAACACATATCATGGAAATGAGTCAGAGGGAGAGAGACAGACATAGAATGATCACACTCACATTTGCGGGATAAAACAAACAAACAAAATAAACAGTATGAGAATAAAACCCAATGATAATAGAAACAAGGCCAGGGGATTGGTCCATAGCACAAAGGGTGCCAAAAGTGGTGTGTGTGGTAGGGGGTTGGAGGAGAGGGGCAGGAAGTGCAGTTAGGATAGAGAAGGGATCACTATGATAACAATAGTTGGAAATGATCACTCTGGACAAGAACTGAGTGCTGAAAAGAGATAAAGGAATATACATGATATATTCAGTAACAGTATCGAAAACCACAGTGCCTAAAAGGAAAAAGGGGAAAGAGGGAGAGAGAGAGAGACAGAGACAGAGAAAGACAGAGAGAGAGCCAGAGAGAGAAGAAAAGTATCTACCATAAACGCAGGCTCTGTGGACAGGGCAAGAGGGAAACTGGAGACATCAGTGATAGGAAATGTACACTGGTGAAGGGATAGGTGAGGAACATAATATGAAAAAAATCTCACAGTGACTCAATTAAAAAGAAAAGTTTATGACCAACAACTTCACTAGTGAGTTTGACCAAAATTCAAAAAAAGATGACCAATTCTTCTCAAACTTCCCAATGGCAAGAAATCTTGTCATGTCATAATATGGGCAGACCGTCATTGTCTTACTTTGGACCATCCACAGGCCATTAGCATCACTTAGAACTTTGGAGACATGTAGCACCTCAAGCCCTAATGTGAGTCAGCTGAATCTGAAGGTGCATTGTAAAAGAGGATTTTGAGTGACTCCTCTTTTTGAGAAGCTCTGCTCCATCTCACTTGGTATTACCAGACTGTTAATTTTTTCCAATCGAATGTTAAATGAAATGTCATAGTGGTCTTGATTTGCATACCCATAATTAGTTGGAACATATGTTCAACATATGTTGGCTTTGTGTCCTCTTCTGTAGAAATGCCTGTTTTGTATCTTCTGCCCATTTCTATTGGTTTATTCTTACTTATTGTTGGTGATATATTCTTAAGACTATCTATTAGTCATCTATGTTACATAAAGCCTTCTAGTTTGTAATGAGTCATTGTATTTTAAGTTGTTTTTATAACAAACATCTTAATTTTAATATAGCCATAATAACCAGCTTTTTCTAGGGTTAAGAACTCCTGGCATACCACAGGGTCAGAAAAATATTTACCTTGTATATTTTCTACTAAGCTTTTTGTTTTGACATTTAAATCATTTTTCCATCTGGAATTGATTTCTGTGTATCATGTGAAGTAAAGATCCAATTTTTCTTCCTTCCCCCATTTATTTTAACCTTCTGTGTCCAACAATACACTCAAAAAATCTTATTTAAGTAAATAATTTCCACATTACTAATCCATCTTTTTACACTTAATATGTCCAGGAGCATTGCTATTCATGATTTTTTTTCCTCCAAGAAAACTTTCTTCCTGTGATTCCTAGAGTACAGTCCTTTCCTTGTCTCCATTTTACTTCTCAAACATTTTTTTCTTACAGCCTCATTATTCTCTAACCACTCAATAAATGGCAGTGTTAAGACCCTACTGTAGACTCACACTTAGAACAATAATTTGAAATTGTCATCACCATTCACTTATCCTCAACTCTCTACCTGGGCAATCACTTCCATTTCTTAACACCCAAGACTTTACCATTCATACAAAAATTACTTACAGTGTATTTCTTCTTCAGACTTCCTCTTGGAGTTCCTAATTCAGAGATATTTGAGGTCTCATCAGATTATCTCCAAAACATCAAATTCAGGGAGTTTAATACTAAATTCATAATCTTGCCACCACCTTGCCTCCCCACATATACCCTCATTCATCATTTTCTGTGACTAGCAGCAACATTCATGGAGATCTGTAACCTTTTTTCATATACCAGATCCACTTCTATTCAATTCTATTTCCACTATCCTAGATTCAAGCTACTTTCATGTCTCTGATGAACAGTGTCAAGTGTAAATCTTCCTACACTTTTTCCCTTTCACCCTCTTTTGTTCACAATATTGCCAGGGTGATCTTTTTAAATGCATCATGGATCCTAACCACTTGATCTCCTTCCAAGAGTTAGGCTAACATAAAAAGGTCTTGACAGTGCCTACCAGGAAATTCATAAACCATCACCACACTCCTCCTCTGCCCCCCTTCACTCTGATCCCAGACATAGTAGCCTTTCAATACTCAATCTGCCATGTTCTCTCTCACAAGATTCTTATGAACACTGTTCTCTACGGAAGGGACATTTTGCTTAAACTTTATTTCAACTATCCCTTCCTCAGAGAAGTCATTCCTGAATTTCCAGAACAGGCCAAATTCCCCAATAAGATAATTTAATAGTGGCAGAGGATGCTTGTTTTTTGCAGTGTTTCTCACATTTGTAATTTTATGTTGGTTTTGTTCTTCTATTAAAGGCCATCTTGTCCCATCCCATCCCCACCCAGCAAGACATCATAAAAAAGACATAAGTGCACAGCAAATATTTGTTGGTGCATCTAAGCTAGAAGACTTTATGTTGGCAGAGTAAATCACTTTTCTAGTGCTGGCGCCCTAAACTTACATCTTCATTATGACATCTTGCTGGGTAGGGATGGGGTGGGAAAAGTTGACCTTAAAAAAAGAAAAACCACACCAATGCAAAATCACAATTGAGAAACATACTGAAAAAAAAAATGAGAAGCCAACATTGGAAAATAAGCCCACTCTGCCCACTCTTCTTATCTTATAAGCCTCATTTGAAACTGCTGCTACATTTCATCTATGTGCCTGGCATTGTTAATGTCTGATAAATTCTGTATTCCTATGTTGCAGTTAAAAGATTTGATTAAACCAAGTTGTTCACTCCATGGCTTAGAGGCCAGCCACACATTCTAGGGGTAAAGGCAGCTCAGATAGAGAAGGGAGCACCAAATAAAGGGTGCTGGGAAGATCCACCCAGGATGGGAGATGCATGCTGAAAGTAGTCTATAGACCGAACATGATTGCCACCCAATGTCTCTTCTGCAGACCACAGCACGCAAAAGGAGAGACAGAACAAAAGGGAGTGCCCTGTCACAGAGGCAGGGTGGAATGGGGGGTGGGAGGGTGGGAGGGATACTGGGATTGGTGGGGGTGGAGAATGGGCACTGGTTGTAGGATGAGTACTTGATCATTGTATAACTGAAACTCAAGCACAACAACTTGTAAGTCTACAACTGTACCTCATGGTGTTTCACTAACAAAACAAAAAAACAAAACAAAACAAAAAAGACTTGATTAATAGCACTAATTTCACTCACACTTAACTTTCTCACATCCTAAACACTTAACTAAGTACAGACAGGTATAGATAATCAATAGTTAATAATTTTAAAGGAATAATTTTTATTTGAAATGCAGATTTTACTTTATTGTATTTGTGAATTTTTAATTACTGAGTATTTAATATATCCTCACAATCTTGCACTTCAATTAAATCTGTTGGCATAAAATAATGCTCAGTCCTGATAAAACTGGTAAAGTGTTACTTTTTAACTACAACAAATATTTAAGACACTTTTATATGATAAAAAAATCAATATGAACCCACTGTGATTTAAAACAACACACTAGTCCTCATAATACAGCTCAATACAAAATAGATGTTGCCTGATAATTCACATCCAATTTAGGTCTTTATTATCAAGCAAATATTTTCTTTAAAGACTAATGCTGGACCAGAGAGATAGCACAGCAGGTAAGGTGATTGCCTGGCACACAGCCAGCCAGGATTAGATCTCTGACAACCAATATGTTCACCCGAGTCCCACTAGGAGTGATCCCCCCCAAAAGCTAATGCTTTGACTGTTTTAACTTACAAATCCAAGTAACTCACTGCAATTGAATACTATTTAAATGGTCCTTTATGACTCTTCATGAGTAAATGTTATGTTTTCCAGTTTGGGAATATTACTATATTCATAGTAATTCACATATATTTAATTGTTAAATCATAATCTCAGGGTTCTGGAACATATCTCAGTGGCATAGTACTTGCTTTGGGTTTGATCCGGGGCACCCAAAATGTCATTATTTCTTATATTTTTTTAAGTATCTTGCTATATTGACAGCTCGTCATGGGTCAGAGCAATAGCATAGCAGGTAGGGTGGTTGCCTTGCATGCGGCCGACCTGGGTTTGATTCCTTGGCCCCTCTCGGAGAGCCCAGCAAGCTACCAAGAGTATTCCACCAGCACGGCAAAGCCTGAAAAGTTACCCATGACGTATTCGATATGCCAAAAACAGTAACAAGTCCCACAATGGAGATGTTACTGGCCCACACGAGAAAATTGATGAACAATAGGAGGACAGTGCTACAGTGCTATATTGAGTGTTTTGTGGTTTAAAAATAAGTACCTCATATTTCCTAAGTTAAAGATGTATATGCATTTCATCATAAACCTTAAGAGTTAATTCCTCGTCATACTTGAAACTTTCTACAGAATTGATCAAGTATACCACAGATTTGAATATTATTTACCCAGGAGTAATGTCACTTACAGAAACACCTAAATTCATATCTGAATCTAACTGATACTACTTTTATTCTCATAAAAATTGATAGTTTAAGACATATACAAGAGTATTTAACTTTTGCAGAATTTATCATAGGTTGACATGTACTGTATGTACACTGTAAATATTGGGTTTTTTTTTTTGGCTTTTTGGGTCACACCTGGCGATGCACAGGGGTCACTCCTAGCTCTGAACTCAGGAACTACTCATGGCTGTGCTCAGGGGGTCATATGGGATGCTGGGGATTGAACACGGGTCGGCTGCGTGCAAGGCAAACACCCTACCCGATGTGCTATCACTCCAGCCCAATACACTGTAAATATTCTTGATTTTGTTTTGGGGCCACACGGTGATGATTAGGGGTACCTCCTGGCTCTACACACAGGAATTAGTTTGGGCGGTGCTCAGGGTACCATATGGGATGCTGGGGACCAAACCCGGGTCAGCTGTGTACAAGGCAAACACCCTACCTACTGTACTATTTCTCTGACTCCTACCCTGTAAACACTCTTATTTGATAATGACCCACTTCTAAAGAATGCAATCAATATAATAAAACATCACTAAAACATATAATATTGTCATATAATATATGAAATTGCCACAAGAATTCTTCCACTTTTGAGACAAAACACATAAAGCAAAATATCTTTTTATATTCCTTTATTTTATTTTTTTGTCTTTGGCTGACACCCAATAGTACTTGGGGCTTTACTCGTGGCTTTGCACTCAGGTATCTCCTGGTAGTGGTAAAGGGACCATTTGGAGTGCAGAGGATTACACCCAGTTCGGCACATACAAGGCAAGTGCCCTGTTTGCTGTACTATCTCTCAGGCCCCTAGCACCTGTTTAGATTCCTTATGAAAAATCTATATGCTAAAATTGCCAAGGCCTCTAAACTACATGCCATTTAGAAACCATCACAGGTCATCTATGCTTTCTCCAGATTATTCATATGAAGATAGAATCAGTATACGTGGAATCAACAGGCTTGATTAGCACATGTCACCTATGTAGGGTGGGATGACTAACCAATAGCCAAAGTGTGCCACTGTATAACTTATAAGTTATATCACGAGTTGTAATCCCCCATCAACTACTAGGACGTGACCTGTGATATAGGGTGATTCTAAAAGAAACACGACAGCATGGGCCACATCCATAGGTTCTCCAAACCTCCCGAGAGGGATATTTTTCTTCAACTGTTCTTCTTTCAAGTCTTTCGTCATATCTGTGTGAACAAATCCTAAAAGAGAAATGTATGTTTAGTTGGAAAGGCTGGACACTATGATATACGCTCAATTTCAATGAGATCTCGCACTTAGATACTTAATTTGAGACGGCTGATACACGTAGTTTAAGAAATACAGTTTTTCTGGGAATGAAATAAACAAGTCAACATCTTTATTCAATTTGATACAATGAAAATATATTATTGAACACTGAAATATGTGACCCCAAATATGTAACCCAATTCTTAGTATAATACAAATGGGTGAACAAAAACATGAATAAAAAATTCCTTTCCTTAAAGTAAGTAAAGTAAAGGCCCTCCCGTTGATCACTGATTTGCTCGAGCGGGCCCAGTAACGTCTCCATTGGAGACTTTGTTGTTACTGTGTTTGGCATCTCCCGTGCGGGCGAGATCCTCTTGGTAGCATGCCGGGCTCTCCGAGAGGGGCGGAGGAATCGAACTTGGGTCAGCCATGTTGACTGCGTGCAAGGCAAACACCCTACCACTGTGCTATCGCTCCAGCCCTACTTTCCTTGGGGGAATCTATAATTTATAGACGATATATAGTCACATACACCTTAATTTTAAGAACGTGAGGAATACCCTAGCAGAAGTATAAGCAATGTACCAGGGAACTGACTGATTTTGATCTATGCAGGTGGCGAGATGAGGACAGAGTAGTGAGTAAGCAGGCATCACAAAGCTGAACTGATCTGACGTTCTGGTTAGTTCCACTTCCTATAATGAAGACAGATAAATACAGGAGGACCTTTCTGATAAACAAAAACAAATCTATGGTCTGTTCCACTTATGATGCAGCATACAAAGAAAATTCAGGTTTTACAAGAAATTGGTATATTCAATAAAGCTTACAGAGAATATATTCTATAGTATAAAGCTTTCATTTATAGATATCTACACTTCATTACAAGCTCCATGATAAATAATCTGATTTTTCTATCACAAAGTCCAATATAGTCACAGCTTCATTTGGAGGGGAAAAAAAAAAAAAGAAACACTAGAAATGACTTGAATGTCTTCCAGTAATAAAACAGTTAAGGTAAATTATTGGCCACTCATGCAATAGAACAAGTTAAATACAGGGGGGTTAAGATAATGCTCTAGGACAGAGGTTCCCAAGATTATTTAGCCTAAGAAACTTTCCCAGCACCCTTCTGGAAATCTCCTTTCTTCCCTTCCCAGTGAACAAACAGAAAGTGTCCCTCTATTATATCCCAAGGCTACTACTGGCCACCATCATTCCAATGCCATCCCATTGGGGTATCAACCACTTTGGGTAACACTGCTTTAGAAGGCTACTTTATATGGGAGAAAATTGGGACTAGACAGATAGTAAAGCAGCTAGAGCATTTGCTATGCATATGGTCAGTGTGGGTTCAATTCCCAGCACTGGATATAGTCCCCCAAGCCCCACCAGGAGTGATCCCTGAGCACAGAAGCAAGTAAGCTCTGTGTAAGCTCTGAGCACTGATGGGTGTAGCCAAAACTAACTAACACATGTGCTTAGGCATCATATGCGCCTGGAGTAAGAAAATAATTTTACATTATTTACCAATTTCACTATAAGATACACTACACTGTTGAATAAAATCTCTCTTTTTTTCCCCCTGATCTGCGCGGGATGGGAACCGAACCCACCTCCCAGCAACAAAGCTGAAGGTCTCCGCGAACTCTCTCCCCTTCCATTCAGGTACAGCCCGCTCCCAAGGCCTGGGACTTTCTCTGGGCATGCGCAGCTAGCTTGATCTCATAGGACAGCCGGTTTTTTCCCCTGATCTGTGCGGGACCAGCACAGGGACCCTTTCCAGAGCCGCGGCCATGTTAGCAGCCACGAAATATTCTCCCACTACATATGCCCTAGGAACAATAAACTACCTTCTTAGATGGAATCTTCTCTATTTTAGCTCAGCCACTAGAAACTCAGTAGCCAATAACTCATAAGCCTATATCAACTCACACTGCATATCAAGCAGAATAGTAACAGTGAACGTGAAGGATTAAACCACACTTGTCACAATGGTAAAGCAATGCAAAAGCCCACCAAACTTTCTTATTGAAGAGGCTAGCCCAGAAGACATCAACAGTACTGTAGTTAGACAACCTCTCTGACAAGGAATTCAGAAGGGAGCTACTCAGGATGGTTAGGGAATGAAAAGAAACAATGGAAAGCAATGCCAGTAAAAGACAAGAGGATTTGAAGGCAGAAATGAGGAAAATGCAATCGGAAATGTCAGACCTGAAAAACCTGGTAGGCGAATTGAAAAACTCAGTGGAAGGCCTCAGAAGCATAGTAACAGCCGCTGAGAACAGAATCAGTGAGCTCGAAGATGAAGTTCAGAGACTCTCCAGGAAAGAGCAGAAAATGGAAAAGAGACTCACTATTCGGGAACAGATGGCAAGAGAAGATCGTGACGAAGCCAAGAGGGCTAACTCCAAGAATTATTGGAGTCCCAGAGGGACAGGAAGAAAACCTTGATGAAGAAGAAACTGTCAAAGACATCATTGCTACAACATTTCCAGAGCTGAAGAAAACATGTGACCACATTCAGGAGGCCCGAAGGGTACAAGCTAGAAGAAATCCGAATAAAAATACCCCAAGACACATTCTGATCAAAATGACCAAAACCTTAGAAAGAGACAAAATTCTGAAAGCAGCAAAATCGAAGAAAGAAATCTCTTACAAAGGAGCATCCTTAAAATTCACAGCTAATTTTTCTGATGAAACCTTCATGGCCCGAAAACAATGGTGGGACATAGTAAAAAAACTCAATGAAATAAATGCCTCTCCAAAAATACTTTACCCAGCGAGACTCTCATTCATAATAGAAGGAACACACAGTTTCACAGACAAACAACAGCTCAGGAACTTCATAGACTCAAAACCATGGTTACAAGAACAACTAAATGGGCTACTTTAAGGCAAGAAAGGCCCCTCAAATACACCAAATTTCAACAGAACAATGGGACAAAATCCCATAACAATAATCTCTCTCAATGTCAATGGGCTAAACGCACCAATTAAAAGACATAGAGTGGCAGGATGGATTAGAAAATTGAACCCAACATTCTGCTGCCTGCAAAAAAACACATCTCAATAGTCAAAGCAAAAACAGACTCAGAGTCAAAGGCTGGAAAACAATCCTACAGGCAAACAGCTCCCATAAAAAAGCTGGGGTAGCCATCCACATCGATTTCAGAGTGAAGAAGGTCATAAGAGACAGTGAAGGCCATTTCTTATTGATCAAAGGATCTGTACAACAGGAAGAACTTAAAATAAAAAATGAATATGCACCTAATGAGAGACCAGCAAAGTACTTTAAACAACTACTCATAGATTTGGAAAAAGACATCAATAGCAACATAATACTAGTGGGAGACTTCAACACCGTTTTGTCACCTCTTGATAGATCAACCAGACTCAAGCTTAGCAAGGACATACTTTAACTGAGTGAAACAATGGAAGAAAGGACTTAGTAGATATATACAGGACACTTCATCCACAAAAAGCTGAATACACATTCTTCTCAAGCGTACATGGAACATTCTCCAAGATAGACCACATGCTGAGCCACAAAACATGCCTCCATAAAATTAAGAAGATAGAGATTGTATCAACAATCTTCTCAGACCATAATGCGCTAAAATTAGAAGTAAATCACACACAAAAACAGAAAACTAAATCAAACACCTGGAAATTAAACAGTGCTGGACTGGAGCGATAGCACAGCGGTAGGGCGTTTGCCTTGCACGCAGCCAACATGGCCGACCCGACTTTGATTCCTCCGCCCCTCTTGGAGAGCCCGGCAAGCTACTGAGAGTATCTCACCCGCACAGCAGAGCCTGGCAAGCTCCCCGTGACGTATTCGATATGCCAGACACAGTAACAACAAAGTCTCCAATGGAGACATTACTGGGCCTGCTCGAGCAAATCGATGATCAACGGGAGGGACTTTACTTTACTTTTACTTTACTATTGAATGAGTGGCTTAGACAGGAAATCAAAGAGGAAATGAAAAGATTCCTAGAAACGAATGAAAATGAGAACACGAGTTACCAAAACTTATGGGACACAGCAAAAGCTGTGTTAAGAGGAAAGTTTATAGCTCTACAAGCATTCCTCAGGAAGGAGGAGCGAGCACACATAAGAAACCTAACCTCACAGCTTAAGAGCTTGGAGAAGGACCAAAAAAAGGAGCACAACCCAAACAGGAAAAAGGAAATAATAAAACTCAGAGCAGAGATTAACGAGATGGAAACCCAAAAAACAATCCGAAAGATCAATGAAACCAAGAGTTGGTTCTTTGAGAAAATTAACAAGATCAATAAGCCTCTAGCAAAACTCACAAAGAAAGGGAGAGAGAAAACCCTAATAAGCTGAATCAGAAACGAAAAGGGGGTCATTACAACAGAAACTACAGAAATTCAAAGGATCCTCAGGGAATACTTTGAGAAGCTTTATGCCACGGAACATCAAAACCTCGAGGAAATGGATAAATTCCTAGACTCCTACAGACTCCCAAGGCTGAACCAAGAAGACCTGGAATACCTGAACAGACCTATCACCATCAAGAAAATTGAAATGGTAATAAAAAGTCTCCCCAAGCACAAAAGTCCTGGATTCACTAGTGAATTCTTCAAATCTTTAAAGAAGACTTGCTCCCAATCCTCTTTAAGCTTTTCCACGAAATGGAAATATCAAAAACACTTCCGAACATTTTCTCCGAAGCAAATATCACACTGATACCAAAAGCAGACAGAGATACCACAAAGAAAGAGAATTACAGACCGATATCCCTGATGAACACAGATGCAAAGATCCTCAACAAACTATTAGCAAATAGAATCCAACTACTCATCAAAAAGATCATACACTATGACCAAGTAGGATTCATCCCAGGGATGCAAGGATGGTTTAACATTCGGAAATCAATCAACATAATCCATCATATCAACAAAAGAAAAGATAGAAAGCATATGATTATATCAATAGATGCAGAGAAAGCATTTGACAAGATCCAGCACCCCTTTATGATGAAAACCCTAGCCAATATGGGTATAGAGGGGACTTTCCTCAACATAATTAAAGCCATCTACCACAAGCCTACTACAGGAAGCATCATCCTTAATGGGGAAAAACTGAGAGTCTTCCCTCTAAGATCAGGGACGAGACAAGGATGCCCACTCTCTCCACTGCTGTTCAATATAGTACTGGAAGTACTTGCAATAGCGATTAGGCAAGAAAAACATATTAAGGGCATTCAGGTAGGAAAGGAAGAAATCCAGCTCTCACTATTCGCAGATGATATGATACTATACTTAGAGAACCCAATAACTTCCACCAAAAAACTCCTAGAAACAATAGACTCATATAGTAAAGTTTCAGGCTATAAAATCAATACCCAAAAGTCCATGGCTTTCCTATATGCAAACAGTGAGAGAGAAGAAAGCGACATGAAAAAACAATCCCATTCACAATTGTGCCCCAGAAAATCAAGTACCTAGGAATCAGCTTAACTAAGGAAATAAAGGACCTGTACAAAGAAAACTACAAAATGCTACTTTAGGAAATAAAAGAGGACATGAGGAAATGGAAAGATATCCCCTGCTCATGGGTCAGGAGACTTAACATTGTCAAAATGACAATACTACTGAAAGCATTGTATAAATTCAATGCAATCCCTATAAGGATATCCATGACATTCTTCAAAGAAATGGAGCAAACACTCCTGAAATTTATATGGAACAATAAGCCCCCACGAAGAGCTAAAGCAATTCTTGGGAAAAAGAAAATGGGAGGAATCAACCTCCCTAACTTCAAACTGTACTACAAAGCAGTAATAATCAAAACAGCATGGTACTGGAACAAAGGCAGAACTGCAGACCAGTGGAATAGGGTTGAATACACTGACATCTCCCCTCAATCATATGATCATCTAATCTTTGATAAAGGTGCAAGTAATGTGAAATGGAGTAAGGAAAGCCTCTTTAACAAAGTGTGCTGGCAGAACTGGACGGCTACATGCAAAAAAGTGGGCTCAGAACTCTGCCTAACACCATGTACAAAAGTAAGATCAAAATGGATTAAAGACCTTAACATCAGACCAGAAACCATAAGGTACATTGAAGACAAAGTTGCCAAAACCCTCCATGACATTGAAGCTAATGGTATCTTCAAAGATGCCACGCCACTGGCCGAGCAAGTGAAAACAGAGATAGATAAATGGGACTATCTTAAACTAAGAAGTTTCTGCACCTCAAAAGAAACAGTGACCAAAATACAAAGACAGTCTACAGAATGGGAAAGGATATTCGCCAAATAAACATCTGACAAGGGGTTGATATTAAGGATATACAAAATACTGGCTGAACTCCACAAGAAGAAAACATCCAACCCCATCAAAAAATGGGGCAATGAAATGAACAGAAACTTTCTCAAAGAAGAAACCCAAATGGCAAAAAAGCACATGAGAAAATGCTCTACATCATTATCAGGGAGATGCAGATCAAAACCACAATGAGATACCATCTCACACCTCAGAGACTGGCCCACATCCAAAAGAACAAAAGCAACTGATGTTGGCGCAGATGTGGCGAGAAAGGGACACTCCTTCACTATTTGTGGGAATGTCAACTGGTTCAGCCCTTCTGGAAAACAGTATGGATGATGCTCAAAAAATTAGAAATTGAGCTCCCATTTGACCCAGCAATACCACTCCTGGGAATATATCCCAGAGAGGCAAAAATGTATAGTCGAAGTGACATCTGCACTTGTTTGTTCATTGCAGCACTCCTTACAATAGTCAGAAACTGGAAGAAACCTGAATGCCCAAGAACAGATGACTGGTTAAAAAAACTTTGGTACATCTACACAATGGAGTACTATGTAGCTGTTAGAAAAGATGAAGTCATGAAATTTATGTACAAGTGGTACAACATGGAAAGTATCATGCTAAGCGAAATGAGTCAGAAAGAGAGGGATAGACATAGAAAGATTGCATTCATCTGGGGAATATAAAGTAACAAAATTGAGATTAATACCCAAGAATAGCTGAGATCAGCACCAGGAGGATTACTCCATAGCTTAGAGGCCAGCCAGGCATTCTAGGGGAAAGGGCAGCTCAGATAGAGAAGGGAGCACCAAATAAAGGATGTTTGGAGGATCCTCCCAGGAGGGAAGATGCATGTTGAAAGTAGACTATGCAGAAAGAGAGGGATAGACATAGAAAGACTGCATTCATCGGGGGATATAAAATAACAAAATATGAGATTAATACCCAAGAATAGCTGAGATCAACACCAGGAGGATTACTCCATAGCTTAGAGGCCAGCCGGGTATTCTAGGGGAAAGGACAGTTCAGATAGAAAAGGGAACACCAAATGGAGGGTGTTTGGAGGATCCTCCCAGGAGGGGAGATGCAGGTTGAAAGTAGACTGGACTGAACATGTTCGCCACTCATTGCCTCTTTTGCTGATCACAACACCCAAAAGGAGAGAGAGAACAAAAGGGAATGCCCTGCCACAGTGGCAGGGGGGGATGGGGGGGTGGGGGGTGGGGGGATGGGGGGGAGGGATATTATCCTGGTGGTGGAAAATGGGCACTGGTGGAGGGATGGGTATTTGATCGTGGTATGACCGAGATCCAAGCACAAAAATTTGTAAATCTACAACTGTACCTCATGGTGTTTCACTAATAACAAAAAAATTAAAAAAAAAAAAAGAAACTCTTTCCTAGTAGTCACCATCAATTTTCTGCTTATAATTATAATTTAATTATAACTTTTTTCTCTCAAAAAAAAAAAAGAAAGTAGACTATGGACTGAACATGTTTGCCACTCAAAGTCTCTTTTGCAGACCACAACACCCAAAAGGAGAGAGAGAACACAAGGGATCGCCCTGCCACAGAGGCAAGGTGGGATGGGAGGGATGGGGGTGGAAGGGATATTATCCATGGTGGTGGAAAATGGGCACTGGTGGAGGGATGGGTATTTGATCATTGTATAATCTAAACCCAAGCACAAAAAATTGTAAATCTACAACTGTACCTCATGGTGTTTAAAAAAAAAATTTCGGAATTTCAAAATCATGTGGCCCTACTGCAGCCACATGACATGTTATTCATAGCCAGAAATAGAACACAAATTGTCTACTGTTGCCTTTTCAGTAGATCTGAGTGTTGGGGTAATCTCTCAAATAATAATAGTGGGTTTGGTGTCAAAATATTGAATGTGATAAAAGTAGAGAGAGAGTAATATGGAAATCATCTGCCCCACAGTTGGGGTGAGGGTGTGGGATGGGGTTACACTGGGGTTTTTGGTAGTGGAGAATGGGCACTGGTGAAGGTATGGGTGTTTCATTGTATGACCGAGACTTAGACCCGAAAGCTTTGTAACTGCTCTCACGGTGATTCAATAAATAAAATTATAAATAATAATAATGATGATGATGAAAGGTCAAAGGGATGATTGGGGGAACTGCACTTATCTTATGCTCCCTCCCCATACTGGGTCAATAGGATTTCATTTATTTGCTGCTTTGGATAGCTGCACCATGGGTTCAACCTTCTCCAGGAAGCATACCAATGACATATCTTGTGATTTATTTATTTTTTTGCAATGTATATACTCTTTTGTGTTTTTGTGTATTTTCACCTCAGACCCTCATTCCTGCACTGTGTTCTCTGACACATCAGGCTATCTCAGGGAAAACAGCTTCCAAAGAAGAAGGGGAGACCTGTAGAGAAGATGTGAAGCTGTAGCAACAGCTCCATATCTGCACAGCAGGGATACTTTTTATTGCTTGAGCACCAGGGAGAAAACTAGTTGGAGTGGATAGACTATTGAACAATCTCATTTTCATCAACTATAAGCTGGCTCTTCTGCTGTTCTAATCTCTTGAATCCCCTCCAGCTTCAGTGTTTTCATGGAGACTAGGTTTCCCCTCAGTTACCCCGTAATTTGATCTTCTCCTAGAAACTGAAAACTTGTCTGATCAGGAAAAGCATTAAAACATATGCCATGATTGCAGAGCTATCTCCCCTGACACCTGATTCACGGGTCTTAGGCTATAATCCCAACCAGTGTGTTATGCTAAGATTCAGCATAAGGAAAAAACATACACAAATAAATAACATCTACATAATCATACCTTTTTCCCACACATGTCCCAGTACTGATAAAAATCTGAGGTCATCTAGAAACATAGTCATAACATTCACGTACAAATAAAAGCAAAGGTAAACAAGCAGCATATTTTCTATTATTTTTAAAAGAAAAATAAATTATGTAGAAATGTGTGCTCTTATTTTTTAATTGGTGCTCTGTAATCTTTTGTTTGATTTTAATCTGAACAAATAGTGATACCCTTTTTATTACTTCACGTGAATGTTAGTTGAAGCAGTTTTTTTTAAAACAATAATTTGATTCTAAAAACCAATGGAGTTTATATCGGGTCAATTTAATTTGTACAGTAAACTAGTGATTTCTGAAAAAAAAAAAACTCCCATGACAGAAAAAAAATCTTACCTTATTTATTTATTTATTTATTTAGCCCTTCTGAGTGGTGCTGAGGAGACTCAGGGACCCCAGCAATTCTTAGCCAACCAGAGGCCCAACAAGGGCCCAGAATGGACCTCTTGAGCCCTGGATGCTGACAATCACCTGAGTCACCAGGGAGTTGCTGCAGGGTCTCCAGGGTCACACTCAGAGGTGCTCAAGGGCCTTCATAGCTGGTACCCCTTGAATGACCATGTGGTGCTGAGGATGAAACTGGGGCCAGTTATGCTAAGCACAGGCCTTAACCCTATGCAATCTCTGTTCCATGTCTCTGTCATGTTCAGCAAAATTTCCTTCATTACCTTCACAGGGTGTTGGCCTTGCATGTGGCCAACCTGGGTTTGATCCCTGGCATCCCATATGGTCCCACAAGCATAGCCAGGAATAATTCCTGAGTCCAGAGCCAGGAGTAACCTCTGAGCATCGCTGAAAGGGACCCAAAAGGCCAAAAAAAAAAAAAAAAAAAAAGAAATGAGGACAGAAGGAACACAGGAATAACAGAAGCAGCCAACAAAGACAACGATAGGGCAGGATAGCCAGCTTCTACAGAACTGCAAGCAAACTGCAATCCAAACAATGCCTCTGGGAAGAGTTGAGGCACTCAACAGGCAATCCAGGCCATTTAAGAAGTACCAGCAAGGGACTCCCTATATCCAATTTGATGTCTTCTTCTGGGAGGAAAGGTGGGTAGTTTGGGCCACCCCTGGTAATACTCAGGGGTTACTTCCTGGTGGTGCTGGGGACCACAAGATAACCTCTGGGTTATTTCTCTGGCCCCAAATGATGCCTTTGGACACTTTTATTTTCAAAGATTCTTTAGAGTTTATTAGGAAGAAAGTTCACCTCATGTGTTTTTTTATTAAAAAAAGTTGAATGAATTAAAGTTACAAGTTCCTATTATCATCTTTCTTCAGAGAATTATCCTTTTTTCTAAAATCATACTGAATTCCAGCAATTTACTGATAAAATATTTTCTCATTCTCAAACTCACCTGAAAATCAATGATGCATTTTAATCTAAAAAAAATTAACTATATTGCAAATGCTTTGCAATAAATATTTTATAACTAGGATTAGCAATGTCTAGGCTCAATTTCCTTTTGGGGGGGGAGGGGAGGGCTTCAGGCCACATTCTGCATGCTGAGGCGTTATCTGCCTCTTAATTTAGGAATTATTCCTGGCGAGCTCAGGGGACCATATGGGATGCCAGGGTCAAGGCAAACACATGAAAGGCCTTACTGCTGTATGATCACTCCTGCCCTGCTATGCCTCAGTTTCTTTTTCCTCAATGGCTGCACTCTGTGGGAAAATGCTCAGTGGATTAGGACATTAAACCAAACTCTGTTCTCTATTTTCCTAATACCAACAAAACTATGACCTGAGAGGGGAGGAAGGGGAGGGGAGAAGCAGGAGGAGAGAAAGGGGGAGAGAGAGAGGAGAGAGACAGAAGGGAGAGAGAGGATGGAGAGAGAGAAAGGGAGAGGGAAAGAGGAGAGGGAGGGAGAGAGAGAGAGGAAAGAGAGAGTGGAAAAGTAAGGAGAGAAGAGAGAGAGGAGAGAGGGAGGGAGAGGGAGAGAGGAGAGAGAGGGAGAGAGAGAGGAAAGAGAGAGTGGAAAAGTAAGGAGAGAAGAGAGAGAGGAGAGAGGGAGGGAGAGGGAGAGAGGAGAGAGAGAGAGGGAGGGATGAGAGGGAGGAAGAAGAAGAGAGAAGAGGGAGAGGGAGGAAGAGGGAGGAAGAGGGAGAGAGAGGGAGAGAGGGAGGGAGAGAGAGAGGGAGAGAGGAGAGAGAGCACATGCTCAATGGGCTGAGGGTGAGCTTCACATGCAGGCGGCCCAGGTTCAATTCCTAGCAATGCATGGTCCCCTGAACACCTCCAAGAGTGACTCCCAGGAACCAAGGAGGCTGTGGCCCCCAAAGAAAACCACATACATAAAATGTCAAAAACCAACAATGAAACTGCGCTGAGGAACCCGGTGCCCTGCGCTAACAGGTAGGACTTCTGCATCAGAGACAAGTCCAGGAAGCCGAGGCGCAAAGACCCGCCCATTCCTCTGGGTACTACCTACCAAGAGTCAAGTAGGAGAGGAAATTCGAGTCCGCTCAGGGCGCGGTCTGCATGGCCCCTGCTGAAGCCTGGGTAGGCAAGACCCGCAGAAGAACCCTCGGTTCACACAAGGGCAGTCGCAGTGAGAGTTCCGACCCGGAGGCAAATCAGGGGTGGGTTCGGCTTGGTGCCGAAGGAACCTGTGCTAAAAGGAACCTGTCTACACTGTGCTAAAAGGAACCTGTGCTAAAAGGAACCTGTCTACACTGTGCTAAAAGGAACCTGTGCTAAAAGGAACCTGTCTACACTGTTTCCGGGGAACCCATCTACGCTGTTTCTTGGGGAACCCGTCTACACTGTTTCCCGGGAACCCGTCTAGCTGTTTCTTGGGGAACCCGTCTACACTGTTTCCGGGGAACCTGTCTACACTGTTTCTTGGGGGACCCGTCTACACCATTTCTGGGGAATCCATCTACACTGATTCCGGGGGTACCTGTCTACACTGATTTCGGGGAACCTGTCTACCCTGTTTCTAGGAGAATCCATCTACACTGATTCCAGGAAAACCCGTCTACCCTGTTTCCGAGGGAACCCGTCTACCCTGTTTCGGGGGAATCTGTCTATACTGTTTCCAGCAGAATTCGTCAACACTGTTTCCAGGGGAACCATCTACATTGTTTCCAGGGAACCCATCTACAAGGGAACCTGTCTACACTGTTTCCTGGTGAACCCGTCTACACTGTTTCTGGGAGAATGGGTTTGGCTTTTCGGAAACTTTAGGATTCCTCCAAGCTATCTGTGAGGGGCCACTTGAAGATGTTTTCACCTTGAAATAAATGATCATTGTCAGAGGAAGGGAGATTTCTGCAGCCACACAAGTTCAAGGACAAGGCCAGCAGGAAGGGGGGAAAGCCTCCACTTCAGAGATTTGAGCCATGAGAATGGGGAGTGGGGGTGGGTATGGGTCTCTGAATCCAACAGAAATTACCACAAGTCCAGAACTGGGACCTCTGGAGCTGGGCTCCATCAGATATTTTCCCTCTGTTGCTCAAGATAAGGGTGCTGGTCTCTGACTTTCCTTGTCTCAGTCTTGCCCCAGAACTGTGAGTGGGTAACTGGGGTGGCACAGCCAATAGCACCCTTTGGATTCTACCTTCCAACAGTGTCACCCACCAGGATGGAAGGAAGGAACAGTTTCACCAAGGCTGACTTTGCCTCTTTGATGATGCAGGAAAAAAATACATACAACAACCCAGGAGTGTTTCTCTCATCATCTGCTGCTTCATTTTCTTAACTATAGACCTAAGTTGTAGAGCACTTTAAGGTTTACAGAAGAAATGAGCAGAAAGCATAGGGAGTCCCTATAAATCCTCTCATCACACCATCCTTATTGGCTTCCCCAATATTCAATACCTTGCTATAGAGTGATCCATTTGCCAAACTGAGACTGACCAACCATTATTAAATAAGGGCCATGGATTTACACTGGGATGCATGTTTTTGGGTAGTATAATTCTGTGTTTTGACAAATGTGTAATGTCACCTACAGATGAATACAGTATACTACAGAATCGTTTTCACTGCCCCTGAAATTTATCGGCAGCTTTTGGAAATTCATATGTATCTTTCCTCCCTTTATTAGAGATCGAATAAAAATGTAAAGCTAGTCTCAAACGCTAAGTGAGACCCTAACAAATTTCAGCCGTTTTATGCTACACCTCATGAGCCCCCTGATTTTCACTTATAAATATATTCACAGCTCAGGGCACTGCACATCAATATTCTGGATTCTATCTTATATAATAGCCAAGCAGAGTTGTTAGAAGTTCATAGCTGTTTGTGTGTGTGTGTGTGTGCTTGCATTTCTTTGCAGTTTGTGTTCTCTCCTTAGTCCCACAAGACTCTTCCATATCATTCCTTTATTTAAAAAGTTCCAGAAATGCTGCTCTACTCATTTTACTATATGCTTACAATGCCTCTCAGGCTGGGCTATAAAAATTATGAACTACCAGTAGGTGCCACTATCCAACAAATGATGTTATTACTGATCACACAACTGGGTTGAGGCAGAGATTCCCAGCTGACTACAAACCTCATCGCTCCTATACCAACAGATAGCTCAAAGGACATGACATAACTTAGAACATACCTATTTCCTCATCACAGCACACTAAGTGTATATGTATATATATGTATACTATATACATATATACATATATACATATGTGTGTGTTTAAATAAGAATTTTTTCTTAGAAATGGGGAACTTCTGCTCATCAAAGTACCTGGTCCAGGACCAAAGCAATATTACAGTGGGTAGGGCATTTGCCTTACACGCAGTCAACCCAAGTTCAAACCCAGCACCCAGATCCCTAAACCCAGCCAACGGTGATCCCAGAGCACACAGCCAGGAACAACCTCTGAGCACTGCTGGGGGTGGCCCCAAAACAAAACAAAACAAAAAAAAGTACATGGTCCAATGAGAATTTATTCTTGATGAAACTCTAAAGGAAATGTATTTCCTTTATCTATTTTTCGCTGACAGTTGAGTATAAATAGCACCTCACTAACAAACTGCAAGCTCACTATTTCTATTTTTGAACATTTTTATATATAGCAGGGATTTTATATTAAAGTAAGACATTAGCAATTTAATCAACTGGAATGAACAGTTGCAGAATGCTTACTGTGATCTCATCTATCGGCTCATATGCTCATTCTGTTGTATATGATTCTAGATCTAGATAAAAATTAAAATGGCAAGAGATCACAGATGCTTGTTTCATTTTGGTTTGGGATCACACCCATTCATGCTCAGGGCTTACTCCTGTCTCCTTATTCCAGGATCACTCCAGACGTTGCTCAAGGACCATCTGTGGTGCCAGGGATCAAACCTGGGTCAGCCACAGCATGGCAAGTGTCCTACCCACTGTACCCTCTCTCCAACCCAAACACAGACACTTTTAAAAAGAATAAATAAGACTGTTGCTACAAACTCGGTCAAGATTTTAACCAGAATAAATTTTTCTCTCTAACAGCGAAGCATAATGGGAAGGAAGGAGTGTAAAACCTAAAACAAAACAGCCTAGAAAACACCCAGAACACTATGATTTGTGCAGCTGCCCAGCTATGCAAGCTTTTCTCCATGAGGTTTCCTCCAAGTGTAAACAGAAAACCTCCTCAGCCTAAGATAGCAGGGAGGACACTTCAGGTACAAATAGAAATATACTCAATGCTATACCACTCATCGCAGCTTTAAATGCATACATCCTTTGAGCCTTAGCAGTCTGAGTCCCAAGCTCATACATTCACAGATGTGCAAAATAAATCAATGTACAAAGATTGCTCCCAGATTATCAGCTGGAATGGCAAGAGATCAGAAACCATATAAATGCCCATTGAGAGTCAACAGGTTAAATTGCAAATACACCCATAAAACACAGACAACTGTCTTTCAACTCAGCCACTAAAGGGATGCAGGAGTCAAGAAAGACCACATCTTATCATGTTCCATTTAGATCACCTATCCAGAACAAGGTGATGGACAGAGAGAGAAAGCCTGTTTCTGAGTACTAGAAGCAAGAGTGAGAGCACATGTCAAGGAGAAAATTCTAACGAGAATGGGATGATGAAAATTTCAAAACTGTCATGTGTAGGACAACATTGCTTTGTCCTTTCTCCCTTGCCACAAAGAGCTTAGGTTTTTCGAGTCACACCCATCCCAGTGCTCCCAGTCACTCCCATTCTTTTGTTTATCTGTAACCACTTCTCTATGCTCTCTTCCCCAAACAGTTAATCAGCTTATTCCCCTAATCAGTTTCTGTTCATTTGTAAGGTCAGATCTTTCTAGGACATTGAACTTGTATTGTAAGTTAATATTGCCTTTCTTCTCTCCTTATGTCTTTTGAATAGTTTACTTTAAAGCAATGCCCTTTTGTATAGACACAAGAAGACAATATTATGCTTTTGTAACTTGGGATTTAATTGACTTCAAATATTATTCATTCGCGGGCATCTGCTTTCTTCAACTTAAGTCTCAATTGCCTTCACTTCCTGAGCCCCCCAAAGCAGGGTCCCGACGAGGGACTGGATGGAACCAGGGCAAGTGGTAAGCTATGTGCTACCCTGGCATTGGGATGGGCCTGACCAAAATGCCACAATTCTTAACTATAAGAGCTTAATCATGGACAAATGCTGTCATGATCCAAAAGTAACAACGAGACTAGGACCCTGCTAAGGATACGAAAGACTAGTCTGGCCTGGGCTCTGTAGTCTGAGATCAGGACGACCCCAGGAGAGCAATTCTATAAGCTTAATGCATCTCTTACTGTGTCCATACAAAATGATTAATACTATGAATGCTTATATGTTTGTTGGACAAGGAGAGGAGAAACACACCCATGGGATTCCAACCTTGGGTGGGTCGTCCTGCTGAAAGAGAATCTCATTAACTATTAGAAGCAGCATCCCCGGAGGGGAAGAACTTTAGCCCAATTGATTGTTACCACACCTATTTGTAAGCCCAGCCTGTCATGGTTTGGGGATTTAACTAGACTGTAAGAGTGGGTTGGGGGATCAAGATCCGATCCAGAGCGAGAGCCAGGAGAAAGGGGTTCCATATGGGGGGCCGGGAGAGAAGGACAGAGAGAAACAGGAGAGAACGGGGATAAGATTGGAATAAACGGCTCTTGAGAACAACCAGACTGGCTCTCGTTCCTTCCTTTGCCTGCCAATGACCAATAGCCGTCCTGATCCAGTCCACACACAGCGGCTCTAGAGCACAAAATGAGGGCAGTGAGATAGAGCCTCCTGGAGAGCCCATGAACACGTGTGCGTTGCTTTTTACAGTCGTGGATGACAATTCTGAACACTACACTGTAATGGGGGGTTGTGTCTGAGTTATCTTTCCATTAAGCTGTTATTTTCCAAAGTGAAGCCTTCTCTTTCTCTGTGTAATAAGATGCTGATTAGAATCACAACAAAGACATGTTGTTCTGTAAACAAAGCAAAGTATGAACATTGTGAATAGTATGATACAAGCTGTCTTCCCAGGACAAAACACACACCCACCCACAATGGGATGTGAACCATGGAAGAAACTTGTCAGTAGTTGGTTGTTTTTAAGGAAAGAAAAATGGATGGCAGGACAAGACCCAGTTTTGACACTGTGTCTTTAATAATTTTGAATTTTGGACATTATCTATTAGAAACACCTTTATTGAAAAGTAATGTATCTATTACGGTGCCAATTTCAAAACTGTCATGTGTAGGACAACATTGCTTTGTCCTTTCTCCCTTGCCACAAGGAGCTTAGGTTTTTCGAGTCACACCCATCCCAGTGCTCCCAGTCACTCCCATTCTTTTGTTTATCTGTAACCATTTCTCTATGCTCTCTTCCCCAAACAGTTAATCAGCTTATTCCCAATTTGTCAAATATTGTCTTTCCTATAGTCAATATTTTCCAATAAGATTTATCTGTAGTAGAATTTTATATTTATGGGTGGGAGCAATGGTAGAGTGGATAGGGCCCTTGCCTTGCACATGGCCAACCCAGGTTCAATCACCAGTGCACCACCAGGAGTGATCCCTGAATACAAAGCAAGGAGTAAGCCCTGAGCACTGCTGGTTTGACCCAAAATAACAAAAAAAGGAGGCCGGGGGAGAAAATTTTATTTTATATTTAAAGTAATAAATACCAAAGCTTAGCAACAAATTTATCTTTTAAATGTCAATAATATGAGATAGCAAATATTAGCTTAGTTTATTATTTTCCCTGCTCATGAATTGCTTTGTAACTGTTTTCCTTAACTGGAAATCCCATTTGAAGGTGGTATTTGTTCATACTGCTGCCTGTAAGCTCTATTAAAAGATCTCAGAAGAAACTGGTTGACATTACTATGCAAAGTTAATAATCAACAGACTAGAGTCAATTCTATTTTAAATTGTACTTTGCTTCTGACCATCTAAGTATATTCATACAATGACTTCTACTATTTATAAGTTATAGCCAATACAACACAATAAAGATCATCCTATTAAACAGCCATATATTGAGTCATATTACATGTTTTCTGTGATTCAAATTGCACTGAAAAGCCATATTTTTGTCATATCCAGCAATGCTCAGGGATCACTCCTGGTGGTGCTTGGAAGTCAGTTTACAGTCTGGGAACCAAACCAGGATCATCTAAGTGCAATGCAAGCATCTTAACCTCTGTCTTATCTCTTTGGTCCCTGGGAAGTCAGGCCTTTAAGAAAGGCTGTACAGACACATTTTCAGTTGTTAACTTCCCTCTGGACAAAAACTTATTGTCTTGTTAACTAATTCACTCTAGATAAAATTAAGCTTTCCTTTTCTAGCATTTCCATAGCATCATGTGTGTACCTTACTATATATTCCTAATGCCAGACTGTAATTATCTTTCTCACTATACTTAGCTCTTTTTAACAGCAATATCGCAATCATCTATGTCATTTTGGAAGCACAGTCCTTGCATTAAAGAGGTACTCCAACAATTCTTCCGAGAGAGTTATTATAAGTTAGGAATACTTACACTATTAACCTTAAAACATTCAGTCCTTGAGGCTTATCTGAGGCACCCTGGAGGAGAGGAGGTGAGCCCACCACCAGCCCAAACTGAGCCCCATCAGCTGAAAACCTCCAGAACCCAATTTCTGCCATGCTCATGGCTGATCTCCACAGGTTCGGGACAAGCATCATTCATGAATGAGTCAATCTGTTGAAAAACTCAGGTATGCATGTTTTGTGACAGAAATTTCCAGGCCCTCAAGGAATTGGGGACGGGTGACCTCCCCCCATCCTCCTATTCTTCTGGGGGCATCACAGTCATGCCCACCAACTGCCTCTGGCACCACAAAAGCTCATTAATGGCCATGACCCAGAGACTCACAAATAAATCTTGGAAGAGATCTACAAGCTGCAGAGATGTCTCTGAACCCCAAAGTCACTATCACTGTAAAAGTTTAACTCCAGCTGTATCATCACCCTATTTAAAATTTTACAATTCCTGGTGTGACACCTCATACTCTACACCACTGATGTACCAGGAGGAGCACACCACATTGGCTGGTGTATAAAGTAGAAGGCAATTGATCTCGAGCAAAAAAATAAAATAAAATAAAATATACATATGTGTGTGTATATATGAAATATACATATGTGTGTATATATGTATATATATGTGTATATATGTATATATACACAAGGCTCAATCTGTAACAACATGTTACTAATCTCTTACAAAAGGGCTTAATAGCTCCAGGGTGAAATACACTTTCTTCTAAGGAAATTTTTTTGATCATTTTTAGAGGATTATTCATAACAAACAATACAAAAAGCAATACAGAATAAATTATTTAGGGCCTGCTACTGGGCAGGCTTGGGTGGTGGTTGGGAAAATTTGAAATAATGGTGCTGGGTAAGGTGTAATGGTCATGGGATTGGTACTGGAATACCGAATGCAGTAAATTATTGTGACCAACTTTATAAAAATAAATTTTAAAAACAATTCAGCCTTTCAATCACCATGAACTCAGCACTATCTACATGATTACAGTCCCCAGACAGAAACAAATAGTTGCAGCCCCAAACTACAAATCATTTCTTCATGATTTGTCTCAGCAGGCTAACCCTGACATAAAGCAGGCTACCTAAAGCACACACAAAGAAAGCAAGAGAACACTGCAGCTTTGAATTTATTCTTTCCCTTCTTTGGGGGAGCAAAAGTGAGTACCTAAACCATAGGCCTTCATCAAATGTTTATGGGTTTGCAATGCCTGAATTTGGCTAGTCTCTGTGACTGAACAGTGAACCGGGATGAAGACATGTGGAGCAAAAAACACTCAAGCACATTTTGACAACTCCATGATCCCTGCGGATTCAACTTTATTGCCAAAGAGAACACTAACTATAGTATCCATCCAACACTAACTATAGTGACATGAAATGGGCATGAGGGGAAGGTCTGTTCCAGCCTACACTTTCATACAGCCTGTGAATCAAACCCCAGTGTCTCTTCTTTCATAGGTTACCAACTCCCAAAATACTCCTTGTAAACTAGAACAAAGTCCTACTTTGTTCTGTGGCATACTGGTAGAGAACAAGAAAAAGAGTCAGTTTATTCAAAACCTAAGTATTTACATAACCAAAATTTCTATCCCACCAGCTAGTGAATGAAAATAAAAATATGAATTTTAGCACATTTTCTATTTCCTACTATTACCCAGGCAATGGGCCAGAGCGATAGCACAGCAGGTAGGGCATTTGCCTTGCTGCGGCCAACCCAGGTTCGACTCCTCCGTCTCTCAGAGACCCTGGCAAGTTACCAAGAGTATCCCACCCACACGGAAAAACCCAGCAAGCTACCCGTGATGTATTCGATATGCCAAAAACAGTAACAAGTCTCATAATAGAGACATTACTGATGCCTGCTCGAGCAAATCGATGAACAACGGGAGGACAGTGCTACAGTGCTACTGTGCTACCCAAGTAATGTTATAAAATAATAACTTGCTGAAAGACAAATGATAAGGACATTAGCAAAAGAATACAGAGCCAAAAAAAAAGTGAAGATATAAAGGAAATATAAGGGGCCATTATTTTGTTTTTAAGTTTATCTAGTTAGAAATCAAAAGATAAAGCTTTTAGTAACAGTTCTGCCAGACACCAGGTATCTCAGTTTTGGTAAGTCACTCTCCAAGGTTGCAATCTCCTAAATTACAAAACATAAATAATATCTAATATCCCTTCTTTCCTTCTTATTAATAATTAGTGTGATATTTTAAAATAAGAACTTATCTCTAAAATATAAAGTACAGGACTTTTCAAGCAGTAACCAGTTTGTTAGTTTTTTTTTTAAACAAGTTTTAGAACTGTATACTCAGATACAAATCTATGAATACTAATTATAAGTCAGTTAATAGCTTTCTTTCCATAATTAAAAATCACAATCAAGGGCTTGAAAGATAGGACAGCAGGTAGGGAGGTTGCCTTGATAAGGCCAATCTGGGTTCAATTCCCAGAACTCCATATGGTCCCCCAAGCCTAGCAAAGAGTGATCCCTAATTGCAGACCCCGAAGTAAACCCTGCAGATCCCCAAATCAAAAACAAACCAAAAAAAAACCCCCACAATCAATGGATTATTTTAGTAAGTTTTATACATATACATGTTTTTAGACAAACACATGAAAAATTATATCTATATGCTCTTGACTTTTAAAGAATACCTATTTGGCCTAAGAAAAAGCTTATAATTTTTGTATTCTTCTGATAGTCCTTAATCAGTCAAACAACCCACACCTGTGTTCTGCTAAATGGCGCCACCACAAAGAAATATTCAGTGTCTCCACTGAATAGCTTTGAATCTACTCACATCTCCATATAATTCACACTGAGAGTCAACAGTCTGTCAGCAATCTGCTGAATAAATGACCTCATCTAACTTTGGGGAAAAAAATGCACTGAATATCAGCCTGGTATAGATCTTTTCTATTATTCTTTGTTTTATCCTCTGCAACTCTGTACCCAATATCTAAATGGTTCTCATTTTGAAATATACTATGATGTTAATGTTAGTATATTTGCGGAGTAGCTATTGAACAATAATATTTTCTTACAACTGGTACCTACTTTATCTCAATGTCTGTTTGTGGGATCACAGATATTTGAAGCAGCAGCCACAATTTTCCTTTTTTTTAAAACAAAAGTTTTTCTTTTATTTATTTAGGTTTTGGGGCCACATCCGGCAATGATCAGGGCTTACTCCTGCCTCTGTGCTCAGGGATCACTCCTGGTGGGGCTCGGGGATACCAGAGATGGCCAGGGAGTGAACTTGGGTCAGCCATTTATAAGGCAGACACCCAACCCATTGTACTATTGCTCTAGCCCACAGTCACAATTTCCATCTTATATTCCTAACTGGACTGGAACTAATTTTATACATGCGGAGCTGGTCTGGATGCTGGGATGCTGCTTGACATTTCTGACAGACTTTAAAATCACTGACTCAAACCTCCATACTCAACTTTTCAAGCCCTGTTTTGGCAAGAGTTAGACTGTCACAGATATTTTGCATTTCACATTTAGGAAAGTTTAGTATGTTTTTCTGTACATATTTGAAGGACATCTTATCTGTTTGCATTATCTTTAAACTAAGCACACTGCACCAGCACTGAGTCTTTTGCTAGATAATTGGGAGCAGCAATTTTTCAGTTCCCCTGAGGCCCAGAGTGTTTGAACATCAAACATGGAGATCTGAAACTGTAACTTTGCTACTTTTTCACACAGAGGGATTTGATCAACTTCGCCCTCTGAGTTAAGATGCCACAGAAGTCCCCCAATTCATGAGCTATCATTTTCGTCTAGGTGTAGGGGTTTTCTAACTCTGCCTTTAAAATGATTCATATATGTTAACATTCACAGTCATCCCTCTTTCTCTCTTACTTAGCAGATCCTAGAAATTTAAGTTGAAGGAGGTGATTGTAAAATAGGATGTCAGTGATTTGTTAGGATGCATTGTGTTCTTAAGTACGATTTATGTGGTTCATAAAACATGACTTTTGCAAACAAAACAACTATGGGTCACTGGAGGGTGGCACACAGCTTGGCAGTGTAAGTCTTGGGCTACAGTTATACCCTCCTACATTTGTCTACTTAGTACAGCACATATTCCATGTTCCCTTTCCAATACCCTCTGAGAAGTGTTTGATGCTGCTGATGTACCTCAAACACAAGAACAATCCTTGCCTTTTTTGGATATACTCATAATGCACATATTTTGTTTTAAAAAAAAAAACTTTTTTTCCCCACTAACCTGGTGCAACTACGTTTACTCTTATTTTCTTCCTTGCTACTTCTTTAGCAAGAGCACGTGAAAATCCAACTAATCCTCCTTTACTGGCACTGTACGCAGTCTGGCCAGCATTGCCCTTTAAACCAATTATACTTCCTAGAAAAAAAAAAGAACATAAATTCAAGTCAAACCTTAGAGGTTATATGAATATTCATATAATTCATAAGAAACATACAAAAAAATGACAGGGGAAAAATTTTTTGCCTTGAGGCTGGAGCGATAGCACAGTGGGTAGGGCGTCTGCCTTGCACGCAGCCAACATGGCCGACCCGAGTTCGATTCCTCCACCCCTCTCGGAGAGCCCGGCAAGCTACCGAGAGTATTCGATATGCCAGACACAGTAACAACAAAGTCTCCAATGGAGACGTTACTGGGCCCGCTCGAGCAAATCCATGATCAACGGGAGGGCCTTTACTTACTTTACTTATCCTTTGTTAAAATTAGAAATTCTAATCATGGTCATAACATAGCCATAATACAATTTATTGAGTCTGCATCTGCTCCAGATAAATACAGAAAATCGGATATTAAAGAAGCTTATATAGCACTTTGAATGTCAGGTAGACGTTTGAGAACTGATCCAGTAAGTGAAAGAATACCACACTAATGTCTGAATAGAAACAATATGATAAAAAGCATTGATAAAGGTTTTTACTAGTAAGAGTTTAAAACCAGAAAAGGCCAGAAAAAGGCCGATTGATTTGACAATTCTACAACACAGACATAAGAATTCATTTCTACTTTAAAAAGTTCATTTAAAAATAAATCAAATTAATCTGAATGACTGTCAATTTAAATTAAGCAAGCTTCAATTATATACTCTTTGTAAAATTGAAATTTAATACATTCAGTGACATAACATAACTTGTATTGCCTACTAAAGATTCTTGGGTGGCCAAAACTCATCTATAATTCAAAGATCAACTGCAAGCAAAAACATTCTAACAAAAGAAGTGGGAAGGTAATTTTCTGCACTGGTGACCTACACTTATGATATAAAAATTAATCAAAAACCCCACATAAGTTTTGAAAAGTAATTTAAATTTATAATGTTTAAGAAGTTTAGAAAAATGTTTCAGGTACTTTTATGGCATAATCAACACCTCCAATATAAAATATTTTCTACTTTATATACCAGTGCAGAACCAGAAGCAAGCCCTGGGCACCACCAGTTATGGCATTCCCCCAAGTCCACACACACAAAAAAATTAAAACTGAAAGGGAAATGGTATGGATATTTTCAAATTACAAAAAAAAAAATTAAATTAAAGCCATTTTGCACTTATATTTTTTTAAATTTGAACCACACCTGGTGATACTTAGGGGTTACTTCTGGCTCTGCACTCAGGAAACACTCCCGGTGGTTCTCAGGGAAAAATATGAGATATTTAGGTGTGCAAGCTGGCCTTGCATGCAACTGACCTGGGTTTAACCTCCAGCACCACATAGGAGCACCAGCAGGTGTAATCCATGACCACAGAGCAGGAATAAGCCCTGAGCACCACTGGGTGTGGGCCCCAAAAATAGAAACAAAAAACAAGAAAGCATCCTCTTCTAACTTTATCCTAGACTTATCAATGACCCACACAATTGCTGTAACTGTTACTTCTTAACCCTAACCATTTAAACTTTTCCAATTCCTTGCTCATTTTTATTTTATATGTTTATAGGTGTCTCCCCAAAGGTGCTAGAGTCACACTTTGGGGGGTGAGGGTTGAGGGGGCATACACAATGCCAGTAGTGGAATTCAGGGGCATGTGTGTGAGAGATTTGCATTCACCCCTCTGAGCTATCACCCCAGCCCTTGTTCATAATTTTAAGCCAATACAGTTCTCTCTCAGGAGAGAGTTTATTTCTCTTTAAAGATCACAATAACTAGAAAACTAGGACCACACTCATGCCTAGAAACAATGCTCTAGATTCTGAGCAGTGGGCACTCCCTGTCAACCCAGATGTGCTCTGGACACTGAAGCCAGGTGTCTGCTGTCACTGACCACATATCCTTTGCTATTATGTTTTGAAAATGGTGATCTCATTAATTGAACACTTTTGGGGCCACTGGAGGGATATGACTCCACAATTCCAAGTTTATCCACTAATCTAATCATTTTCCAGAAAAAATACAAAGATACCTTTCTTTTCTTTTCCATGTTAGTGTGTTCAGGGCTTCCTCGTAGTTCTGCAATCAGGGGTCACACTGAAAGGACTCAGGGACCATCTGGGATGCCCAGGATCATATCCAAGTGGGCCATGTGGAAGGCAAGCGCCCTACCCACTGTACTATGAATCCTGCCCATACGAAGATACCCTTCTTCCAAGTTTCACATGTTTGGGTATTTCCAGGTACTAGAAGACTTAAGTTCACATACATGAAAACTCACCTATATTAACAATTGACCCTCCCTGTTTTTGAATCATAGTCTTCGTGGCAACTTTACAAGTCAGCATGGAACCCAAGAGATTGGTATGAAGCTGAGATATCATATCTTCAGTTTTTGTTCGTACTAAAAGGCTGTCCCTAAAAAATAAATAAATAAATAAATATTACAGACATAATAGGATAGAGAGTTCAATTTTCCTTCGGTTTGCACAGCAGATAAGGCAGAAGGGACTCACCTGGAAGCCAGGTTCCTTCCTCCCCTCCCCACATATAAGGTAGCAAACACGCTGAACTGCTAAAACATAGTGGCAGGTTGCCAAAATAGCATGGAGAAACTGAGCAACTGCCATACTGTATGGTTTAATGAGAAAATTGTTCTAAATACCCCAGGCTTAATTTCTCTTTTTCTAAAAAAATACCCACTCGGATTCAATTTAGTTCATGACCTGATAAAACTCATTTTACCAGAATAAAACTTATTCATGGTGAAAGACCTCAGAAATATGGTTCCTGTGAGGAAGTACTTGTTAACTGGGAAGAAATAGCCTTCTAAAATTTTGTTCAGAAAGGCGGACAACCACTGACTTACCTATTGGTTTTATCTGCCTGTCTGTGTATCAGTCTGCAAGACAGGGGTGAGTCCTCAAGTATGAAAGTGTTGAATGTTGGTCTAAAGTGGTGGGAGAAGTTCTACAACTCAATATGGGGGTGACTTTAAAATTAAATCGAAGCCTTATTATTTATTATCACTCAACATAAAAGAACAGCAAAAACTGACAGATCAAGTTTTGAAATATTTCACTTTTTCTCCAGTTAAAGTCAAAACAACTTAATATATAATACTAATCAAAGAGACCTTGAGGGAGGGCACACATTAAAGTCCTTAATTTGTGACTAACCTGTTAATTCCAGCTGCATTGACCAAGAAATTAACTGGACCCAAATGTTTCTCGATGTCTTCAAATGTATTTTGAACATCATGTTCTTTGGCAACATCACAGCTAAATGCCAAATGCTGTCCTATGGAACAAATCTGGATTAAAATTAATTATAAACTGCAGCTTGCAATTTAAAAGTTACTGAACACACACTTGTTAAGCACCTACTATGAGGTGGGCCTGCAGTGATCAAGAACACAAAGATAAATGATTAAGTCATAGGTTTCTACTCTCAAGTTCATTTGGTCTAATAAAACTGAGGTGGGAAACAAGGAGCAAAAAAAAAAAATATATAGAATGTTGAGCTCAAAACCTTTCTCAACTACCACTAGAAAAGTTGGGAAGGGCACAGTTTGTGTTTCTAATGTTTTGTAGAGATTCACCTAAGAGCTTCTATCCTTGACACTGAACTCAAGGCCCTGATTCAAGTTGTCTGTCTTATATTCTTTTATGGAAATACATATCTAATTCTGTTAGTTTTTTGATGACTTTCCTGAAATGGCATAAATTCTAACATTTCTTTTCCTTTGCTTTTCCTTCACATATAAAGTATTTTATATATACTACAACAGATCAAATATATTATAATGTAATCTGATTATATCATAATGACTATTCAAGCCTGGCCATAAACGGAGATGAAACAAAACATATTTTAAAAATGCTGAAATTTAGGACCACGGTGATAGTACAGCAGGTAGGAAACTTGCCTTGCATCCAGCCTACCCAGGTCAATCCCCGGCATCCCATATGGTACCCAAAACACAGGCAGGAATAATTCCTGGTTGCAGAACTAGAAGTAACCCCGGAGCATTGCCTGGTGTGGCCCAAACCCCTGCCCCCCAAAAATAAAAAATCTGAAATTAGGGTCAGAACGTACAGCGGGTAGGGCGATCACCTTGCACATAGCAAACCCAGGTCGGATCCCCGGCACCCTCTATGGTACCCCAAGCCCCACCTGGAGTGATCCCTGAGAGCAGAGCCAGGAGTGAGCCCTGAGCATGATGGATATGACCCCAAAACAAAACAAAACCGCAAAATGCTAAAATTACATCCATGGGGAAAAAGCTTTTAAGTCCTAAAGAATTACTCTTCAAAGGAAAGGAAGTCATTCTTTAATAATCTGCCATTTTAACACTCCAAGGGAACCCCCCCCTTTTTTTTCTTTTTAAACGCTAGACAATTGCTTTTTTTCTGGCTGACCCTGTTGAATCTGTCCACGCCACAGCAAACCTTTAGACAAAGGAGCTACCTGGAAAGTCACATACAATTGACGGGATGTAAAGTCAATGAGTCCTGAACACAGGCTTCCGAGAAAGGACAGTGAGAAAGAATTTTGTCTCAAGCTGGCTTCCGCCTGAAAGGTGTTGGGTCCACACCTTTCAAGCAACTCTTCAAAGATCAACCAACGGCTTTCACCTAGTCCCGCAGACACTAATGCCCAGTGTCCTGATCAGGAGCTCCCCTTCATCATTCGTTTGTCCCAGCATGGAGCAATGAGTATGACCGCGAGATGCATCCCTGAAATCCACGCTGCCCAGCAACCTACAAGTTTCTTTTTTCCTTCCAAAGAGTTGAATCCTCTCCTCACCGCTAACACGGGCTAGTTCACTCTAGCACGGGAGACTCTGGGTCAGCAAAGCAATCCCTCAAATCATTGCCAAGTTCACAGCCACCAGGTGCCTCCCTGATAGTAAATGAGGTGCACCTAATCGAGGACCTAAACCAAAAGCAGCGCCCTCACCTTCACACATCTTCCTCCCATCATCCAGTGCCTTTAAATCGAGAACTGCTGGGCCCTACTTCATAAACAAGGATCCGAGTGGATGCAGTGCAATGGAGTTGGCAGCATGAACCCACCACAACATGTGCGCTGGCAAGACACTGAAACAGTCGGGTAACTTAGGAACACTTACGGTGGGGAGTCAGGCACATCTCAAAACTGGCAGAAACCCCAAAAGTTTCTCCATAAAACCCCGCTTCGGGGCTCCGCAAGCGAGCCTGAAGCCCCCCGCGCCAGGCACCCGAGACATCCCGTGTTCCCCTCCCCCCACGCCCCCCCAAGGAGCTCGCACGCAAGCAAGCACTCACTCAACCCTTTCCCCTACATACAAAGGTTAACTCTGCCCCAGTCGCCTCAACATTGCAGCTGCTGCGGGCACGGAGCACGAGTCTCGGGTTTTGGGGTGCTGATGACTAACTAAGACCTCTCCCCGGGGCTTTGTCTCCAAGAAACCATCGTGGGTGTGTTTGTATGGGGGGGGGGGATGGGGGGGGGGGAGTCCCCGGGCGGCAGGCTGCCTGGAGGCAGCATTCTGCTGCAGAGTCTGCACCAGCTGCTATCTACACTCGGGACTGCTCAGGGCGGAAGGGCTCAATCTCAGCGCCCCAAAGTGCCCACCCGGGCCACTGGCGAACCGGTAGATGAAGGGCGCGTGGGGTTGCAGACACACACCACGGGGCAAGCCCACTTCGGTACCTACCGCCGAGCTCGGCGGCGGTGGCCCTGGCCACTTCCAGATTTCTGGCGACGATGGCCAGTCGATAGCCTTTCTGGGCCATTAGGTGGGCCACTGCCCTGCCGATGCCCCGGGAGCCACCAAACACTGCACACACTTTGTCCATGCTGGGCCGGGCAGAGGGAGAGGCGGCCCCTTCCCGGTCCCACGGGATCTTTAACCACCGCTGCTCCCCGAGGGAAAAAAAAAAGTAGGGTGGCGGGGAATTAAAAAATAGGTGCAAGTATCAGCCCGCCCGAGACCCTTGCAAACCCCGGGACACTGGCAACATCGAAGGGCGCGCGGTGGAACGCTAGGAGTGCGGCGCCCGCGTGCTGACGTCAGCGCGCACGGGCTCCGCCTACGAGGACACAGGCTTGAGAGCGCCTGGGCTGCCTTGGCCGTCCCGGAAGCGGCTGCGTTGCATGCTGGGACTTGTAGTTTGAATGTTGGCCGGGCTCAGGCATGGCCTTGTAGCCCAAAGAGAAAACGTGTGAAAGGAAGGTAATGACAGATGTCAGCTTTCCCCTCCTGGATCGTGGATGTCGGCATTACAGCCTGAAACGACTGGGCTTCAAACACACAGAACTTTGAGTCATTTGAAATAACTTTTTAAATTAAAAAAAACATAAAACACGGGTCTTATGGTTTTAAAATCAGGACAATCCCAATCAGAGTGATGAGTTGATCCCCATAGAACCCAGAAGAAGAGATACTTTCAGGAATTTCGGTGCCTGTCTTTCACCCAGGATATGAAGAAGTGGTCCCCAAATATTGGACTAAAACCAAAATCCATGCTACCGTTGAAATGGGCCTTTCCTACCACGACCTTATACTCTTGTCCTTATACAAGAATGTCTGATAAGTAGGCAGCTTCGCTGCAGAGAACACCATAATGAAGGGAGTTCATCTTTTGATGATAGACCAAATGAGAGTCGGTTCCTGCAATTCTCAAAGTGCTAAGTGCTCTGACAGTCAGCAAGCAAAAGTTGCACTGTAGTGACTATACTATAAAAAGGAAGCATTTTTAAAGATAACATCATTGCATTAGATAATTCAAAAAAGTATAAACCATGCTCTTACGACTAAATTCACACCCTGAGCTAACAAGACTAATATACATGAAACACTATGACCAAATAGTCCAAAATCACAGAAAATTGCAAAATGTTAACACAAGACCTCACTAGAATGGGTGTCAATAAAGGAAAAGAGGGTGCCTGGAACAGCTGATTTTGAGAACTTGTTACAGCTTAAATTTGTAACCAGAAAAAAGAAAAAACTGTTAGCAAGTTAGCAGGTTTTTTTTTTCAAGGTGGGAGAAATGGGGGCCCTCACCCCAACAGTGTTCTGGGCTTACTTCTCACTGCACTCAAGGATCACTCCGTGCAGTTCCAGGGGAACCACATGAGGTGCCAGGGATTGAACTTGGATCAGTTGCATGCAAGGCAAACACCCTATCCTCTTTACTATCTCTCAGGCCCCTATCGGTTTTTGATGTTAGTTTTTTCCACCTTTCTCCAAAAGGATTTGAGTTGGCTTGTAAAAATGTATGAGCAAGCCTGCGCCAATTAAGACTAGTCCTGGCGGTGGGGGGTGGGCAGGGGACAGAAAGTAACAAGTATTGGTGAGGTCGTGGAGAAATTGAAACTTGACCTCTTGTTAGTGGGAATATAAACTGATCCAATTTTCTGGAAAATGAAATGGTACTGATTCAAAAATTAGAATTAGCTTAGGATATCGGAATTCTACTTCTGCTTGTATATTAAAAAAACTGAAAGCAAGATTGTGAGGTTCTATTTGCACACCCATGTTCAAAGTAGTGTTAGTCTATATATATGTATATATAGCCCTAGAGCGATAGGACAGCAGGTAGGGTGTTTGCCTTGCACACGGCCAACCTTGGTTCTAGTCCTCCGTCCCTCTCAGAGAGCCTGGCAAGCTACCAAGAGTATCCCGTCCGCACATCAGAGCCTGGCAAGCTCCCTGTGGCGTATTCGATATGCCAAAAACAGTAACAACAAGTCTCACGATGGAGACGTTACTGGTGCCTGCTCAAGCAAATCAATGAACAATGGGAGGACAGTGCTACAGTGCTATACGTATGTGTTTATAAATACATAAAACATGAGTGCATGAGTGCATATTTACATATACTGCATATATATTGTGAAATATAGTTCCATTCTAGTACACACATATACATGTGATATGTGTGTATATATAAATATGTACTTCTTTTCTTTCTCTTTGAGAGTAACAAAAATGTTATGTTACCTGTTTTCACCTACTTTCTCATACAAAAAGTTGTACACTGAAATTCTTTCCTCCTAGCTTTCTTCAGTATCGCAGTGTACTGTGAAGAGCACAACAACACTGTTTGCTGAACTCCTGCTTGCTCATTTTCACAGCTGCATATTGTTCCACTAAGGGGGTTGTGGTTGGCAGAATTCCAAAATGACCCCATCACCCATGGAACCACAGCTGTTTAAACACTAATCTGCAACCACTGTGAAGGAAATTTGACAACTTTATGAATTTGCAGCTCAATGAACCTTAAATTATGTAGTTTATCTGTGTGTGTCAAATCTAATCAGGTTAAACCTTTCAATGAACCAAATAGTGACAACGGGGGCAGGGAGGGGGGGTGCAGGGAGACTGGTAGCAACAGAAGAAAGTCAGAGGCATTTGAACATATCAGAGTTTAGGGGTTGAGATGAGTTCCTGCTGGTTTCAAGGAAGAATACTATCTCAGCTGTGCTGGGAACAGCTAATGGAGGAATGGAGGACTGTCCCTAGATTTGAAGAACCAGTAGTTCAGCCATTACTCACTACAAACTGTAAGTTCTCACTAAAAACTTTGAGTATTTACTGAGACAATAAGAGCCTCTATTTCATTAAATTTCATTAAATTTGGTCAACAACGAATATGTTTAAAAGAGACTCTGGAGCCTCAGATGAGAAGTGCTGCATCAGCCAACACCTTGACTTTAAGTCAACACAACTGAGGGTCAAGCTACATGGTACTCAGTCACCTGACCATATCAAATTAATAAATGTTTGTTGCCAAAAACAGTAACAACAAATCTCACAATGGAGACGTTACTAGTGCCTGTTTGAGAAAATTGATGTATGATGGGAGGACAGTGCTACAGTGCAGTGTCTTGAAAAATACATAAGCAGAGATGCCTCCAGATTCCAAAGTCACCATTCAGTTAAAAATTTAGCTCCAGCTGTATCACCCAATTAAAAATTTTAGAATTTCTGGAGTGACATCTCGTAGTCTGCACCACTGATGTAGCAAGAGTAGCACACCACATTGGATGGAGTGTAAAGTAAAAGGCAACCAATCCCATCTCAATCAAATGAGGATGTGGAGAAATTGAAACGTGGAATGGTAGCACAAGGGTAGGGCATTTGCCTTGCATGTGGCCCACCCGGCCGATCCGGGTTCAATTCCTTCGCCCCTCTTGGAGAGTCTGGCAAGCTACCGAGAGTATCTCGACTATTGCGCAGCAAAGCCTGGCAAGCTATCCATGATGTATTGGATATGCCAAAAACAGTAACAACACGTCTCACAATGGAGACGTTACTGGGCTTGAGCTAATCAATAAACAATGAGAGGACAGTGCTACAATGCAGTGCTACTCTTGTTAGTGGGAATGTAAACTGTTACAATTTTCTTGAAAACGGAATGGTACTGATTCAAAAATTAGAATTAGCTTATGATACAGGAATTCTTATATATACATAATAAATCATCTCTTTACAAGGACTTAATGGCTGCCTGGTAAGATACGAAAATTTTCACACACTTTCCTCTAAGGAAAATTTCTTGGATCATTTTTAGTGGATTACTAAAAAAAGCAATACAAAACAAATTATTTAGCACCTTGGGGCAGGCTTGGGTGGCGGTGGTAAAATACAAAATAATGGTGGTGGGAAGGTGTAATGGTGGTGGAATTGGTATTTGAATACTGAGTGTAATAAATTATTGTGGAAAACTTTAAAAAATAAAATAACAAGAACAAATAAATAGATGAGTTAATGATTTTGAGCTAGAAGGTAATGATGAGCCCACAAGACCTTTCAATTACATGCAGTAGAAAATTAATCCTAAGTAGAGCTATAAGAATCAAAGAAGAAGAGGGCAGGGTGCCGCCAGCAGGTCAATCTGTACCTGTGAGGCAAGTGCATCAGCAGCCTGATGGCACCTTCAGACTTTCAGATACCCCAAAATTGCTGCTGTGCCTTTGGCAAGACCCCAAAATCTTGGGGCAAAGTTTACCAAGAAAGTAAACGGCCAAGAGTTAGGTATGTGGGAGACACACCCACAAACCACCTCCGACTCAGCTATATAATTGGAGGCATGGCCTCTCTGGTTCCTGATCAAACTGCTTAACAGCCATGATCCCAGAGACTCAGAGATAAATCTCAAAACCTTTTGGCTTTTGGCAGAAATGTGCCCAGTCCCCGCAATGGGTTACCAGCGCCGGACCACCCCAGGGGGGAAAGGGTGTTGTCCTTCCACCTGCTCCCCCTTGGCAGCTCGGTGGCCACCATCTTCCAGAGAACATTGGACAGTCAGGTTTGGGCCCACAGTGACAAGACACACGGGGCCTCACAGGATGGGGGTGGAGCGGCCCTTTCCTCTCTACCCCAACAAGACCCCGAGTCGCTGCCCACGAACTATCTCTCTGGCTCCTGATCAAGCTGTTTAATGACCATGATCCCAGAGACTCAGGAACAAATCTCGAAACCCAGCAGCTTTTGGCAGAAATCCCTCCAGATTTAATTGTTAAAATTTTGGAATTTCAAAATCACAGAACCACAACTGCAGCCACGATACATCATATGTTATTCATAACCAGCAATAGAAAAAAAATTGTCTACGGTTGCCTTTTGAGCAGATCTGAGTGTTGTGGTAAAATCCCAAATAATAATGGTGGATGTGGTGTCAAAATATTGAATGTAATCAGAGTAGAGAGAGAGTAATGTGGAAATCATCTGCCCCACAGGTAGGGGGAGGGTGTGGGATTGGGGATATATTGGGGGGGTTGGTGGTGTAAAATGGGCACTGGTGAAGGTATGGGTGTTTCATTATATGACTGAGACTTAAATCCGAAAGCTTTGTAACTACTCTCACGGTGATTCAATAAATAAAATTATAAAATATGAAAAAAAAGTAAGATGGAGTTCATGCCCAATTCAATCAGCCTAATTAATGGCTGAATACATAGCAATACTCCTACTTTTAAAAAAATGCTTGGAGAAGGTGGGGCTGGCTGACTATAATAGTCAAATGTTTCTCAGTGTTATAACTCAGTGTATATCCTGGGGAGTATTTGAAGTAGGGAGTAGAGAAAGTTGATGTGTAGTAAAAGAGTTACCTAATTTATATCCTCTTTCAAGCATCTCCATAAGCAACGTTCTTGAGAAAGGAGATGCAAGGGGGTGGAGGTAGGGGTGGGGGGAGAAAGCTTTGTGAACCTTGTGGGCAGCTAGAGAACTCTGCTGACTGGTCCTTCAGGTTGAATGGAGCATTGGATGAGAACTCTCAAGACTGGTTGTCATGCAGAACTGAGCTGGTGGTGCATAGGTATGCCAGACTGGAGATGGTGACACATTCAACTTCATTGCATAAACTTGATTCGGGTGATTCTGTTTCCATCTTTTCCCATTTGTGTTACGTTTTCCCTTTCTCTGTTTGTTTCTTCTTTGAGAGGAACGTGTTTTACTTGCAAACATTAGATTTATTGATTGCAGCCTGAGATGCTTCCACTTTGTGCTTGGAATTGGGGAAAGTAGTATACAAAACCCTCCTTAAAGTAGGGCCAGAAGTCTTGGAGTCTCCACACTTGTTCAATCAGCTAACTACAGAACCCAATGTAAACTTTCCCTCTCCAATCAGAGGCCATGCTGCTGACCCCAGAGGAAGGAGAGGTGCCCTTTCCCATCAGGTACATAAAGGCTCCATACAGGGGTGCTGTTTTGTTGGGGGTGGGTTAGGGAGATTGCATGTGTGTCCTTTGGACAGACCACACATTCTGAATAAACATTCCCACATTAAAAAAAAAGAATCAAAGGGACAAATGTGTAATTTTTAAAAAAAAAAATTCCCCAGTGAACAAAGCAACCAGGGAAATAGTTATAGGAGCAATTTCCATAAGGAATAAATGTACAAGTTGTGCAAGAGACAGGAGGGTGATTCTTCCTCATGGTTCCTCATGAAGAGCACACCAGGAAATGCAGTAGGCTGTGCTCACTGTGGAAAAGAAATACAATAAGTCTCTTTTTATAGCATCTATTATTGGATGCAGAGGAAACAACAGCAAAACAGACTTTATTAAAAGAGAATGCAATAGGAACTGAAACAATACAAGCAAACATTCATACCGGAATGAGTCTTTGTATGTCTGAAACAATAAGGAAACAAACCTGGTTGTGGGAAAGGTCAGACAGTGCTTGGTTATAGCAGGCTAAAGTTAGATGAAATTCTTGAATAATGGGGCACTTTAACTTTAGGATTACAAGATAAGTGCTGTACTTAATGACATCATCTCATCGTCATAGCAAGATATATTGAACCAAATTTGTCTTAAGTTTCCTTTCCAACTATATAAAGAGATGCCCTTTTAGAAGGAAAACCTGTTGTAGACAAATTCCTTGAATCACCTACAAGCCAATGGTATATCTGGCCCCGTCAACAGCCTAGAGTCATCTAGAGAGATTCCATCTTTGTGGACAGTTTAATAGGAAAAAGGTCTTATTTTTCTCCATATTGCTATTTTTAGCAAAAAACATGTCTTTTAGATCTGTCATCTATCACAAAGTTCATTGACACACAATGGAAAGTGATACTCAAAATTCTTCAAAGCCTCCGGTTCTTCTCACTGTGTATGTATAGTAATGGTTAAGTGGAGTTTTTCTTTTGGCACATACTTCAGTTTAAACCCCAAGGCTATTCCCCTACCACACCTCACCCCCAATGCAAAATGACTACTATCTGGGTGAGAATATACTCAACACCATAAATCACCCATTTTTCAAGGAGCGCCATTAGCAGAAGATGAGTCTCCCTAACCCCTTAGTAGTGAACTGAGAGTCTGTAAATTAAATGGAGTCACTTTTTCACAGAAAAGCATTAAAAAAAATTAGGGCAGCCCACTTTCTCACCACATCTGTCATTTTTGCAATAATACTTCTACCATATTTCACACTTTAACTTAAACCCACACAAGAATATACTTTCTCCTGATTCCAGTAATAAGAGACACCTGAGAAAATTCCTTGGGCATAAAGGGTATTATACACATATTTAAATATTCATATTTGCATTATTTAATTGCATAAAAGTATAATTGCAATAAAAATTTTAGAGAAAAAAATTTTAGAGCAAATACAAATTCACTGAAAGTATTACATAGTTTAAATGGGTAAATAATGATAGAATGAGAATTATAGCTAAAGAAAGCTTTAATTTAAAAAATTAATTGAAGGCTAGAGAGATAGTCCAGGGTAAAGAAACTTGCTTGCATGTAGCTGACATCGGTCCAGCCCCTGACACTACGTATGGCTCCCTAAACATTGACAAGAGTGATCCCTGAGAACAGAGCCAGGAGTAAACCCTGATCACTATCAGTGTGGCCCAAATTCCCCAATTAAAATACATTAAAATGAATAAAGTAAAAAATATAATTGAAGGACAAAGAGGTAGTTCAAGTGGCAGACAACAAGCTTAGTATACTTAAGCCTTAAGTTTGATCCCTGGCATCAAATGCCCTTCCCGGTACCACTAGGTAAAGATCTCGTGACCTCTAACCTCTAACTGGGTGTGGCTCCTATTTTAAAAATTATTCATGGAAAGGGTACTGTTCTACATAAGCAGTGTGAAACTGCAGCTAATGGTAAATGGGCTGTCTTTTAATGGACCTTTTTACCATACATCAAGACTGATAATACTCAAGATTCACAATCTCAAGGAAACTTCATGTGTGACTTCATGGTTATGATTTAATATTTACTGAGTACACGTCTGTGCGAAGTGCCTCAAAACACATGCTGTGCTAAGAGCCTCAAAACCCAAGCCCAAATGCTTCCCTTTTCTTCAGAAGGTTCCGGCAGCGAGGTGGGCCATGGGCCCCACCTGTGTGTCGCCACCAGTCAAGCTCTTTATTTCCAGAGAAAAGATGAGAAAGATGAGAAAGATGAGAAAGCTGTCATCGTGTGAATGACCAGATAAAACTCAAGGAATTAACAACCACTGCAGGTTTCTTTCTTGACAGTCTTGCCAAGCTGTTGGGTAAACTATGTTGTAAGGAATGTCACTACTTTTAATGTCATTTATAAAACTTTATTTCAATTTTGAATCTTGATCACTTGATCACTTGACATCCTGTTACTCATAAATTTGCTCGAGCGGTCTCCAGTAATGTCTCTATTCGTCCCTGCCGCATGCTAGTGTATCCCAATGGCATTTGTTCGCTCCAGGAACACGAAGAGCCTCAAATCGTTTGTTTAGGGTCTTGATGAAGAAGTCTGACCATCTCGTAGGTGGGCAGCCATGCGATCTTTTGACATACTATGGAATCCAGTCAGTAATGGCTCTAGTCCAGCAGTTGTCTCCAAATCGCATTATGTGTCCAGCTCACCTGATTTTTGATGCCTTGGCAAACAAGACAGTGTCCCTGATTGATTTACTGAATTGATTAACAGTAAATCAATTTTGAATGAGAAGGAAAAATGGTAGGTGAAAACTGTCATTTTGCTGAATCAAAATTGATGCTCCCCACAAGGGGTGGCCCAAGGACACCTTCTAGACCAAGCCTCCTCATGGTTTCAATGACTTGGTGTATGAACTTCAAATTCATGGCTCCTCTCGCATACACACTCACCCCCACTCCACACACACCCTACTCATTCTCTTTGCTAATCACCACTCTGGCCTATGCCCTTCTTGAAACTTCATGACCCAAACTTACTTCAGGTCCCGGGTCTAGATTTACTGAAACGCCTACCATACCCAGGATCATGGTTTTATTCTGCCCTCACGACCATCACCCACGGTCTACTTCCAAAGTACAAACACAATGCTATCACTTTTGTCTGAAACTCTGAAATAGCTCCCATCAACCATGGGATATAGCCAAGAGATCCGCCCCCATCTACTTCTTCCCCAGGATTCTCTAATCTCTCCTTATTCCTTGCTCACCAAAGTTCCCAAACTAACACAAGGCGATTAGTGTTCCTGTGGTGACAAATTATTTCACATGTCCATACCTTTCCAAATGCTGCCTTCCCAATCTCTAAAGCTCTCACTTTTCCTGGCTAAATCATATGTAATTGTTCAAGACACAGCTTAAGCATCTCTTGCAATAGAAGCCCTCCAGAGTCTCAGCAAGGCAGGCTGCTGCCCCTCTCTCCATCTGCTCATCATGTCTGTGTCCTTCAGTCTGTGTTTCATGGAAGACTGCTGACCTCATAATTCAGGGAATTTTAGAAAAGCAGTAACTAGACATTTGGGGATCTGTGAATTAAATACAGAATTGTGCCTCTAATTTAAATGAGTAGTTTCTGGAGGATAAGGACCACTTTTTCCCACTGGGTTCTGAAGAGAAACTCACCTATGGTGGTTAAGAGCTTTCTATACTGGGGCTGAAGTGTTAATACAGTGGGTATTTGCCTTGCACATGGCTGATCCAGGTTCAATTCCCAGCATCCCATATGGTCCTCCAAGTATACTGCCAGGAGTGATCCCTGAGTGTATAGCAAGGAGTAACTCTTGACCATATCCAGGTTGTGGCAACAACTTTACCAAATAGTGAATATTTTTAATGCCAACACAATCTCGTTTATTTTTATTTCCCTATTTATAGAATAGTTCCTAGAGCCCATGAATGCTAAATACATTAGTGAATGGAGGAATAAATGAATGAATAAAATAACTCATTTTAAAAGAATTTATTGCTATGGGCAAGAACCACTGTTGGATATAATTATGCTTAAATAGATTTGGTTCCTTCTTTCATTGGGGAAATAATCTAGCAAGAAAGATAGATATTAAACAATTAATCACACAATTACTATTTAATTGCAATAGTGGGAAGACCTATAAAGGAGGAGTAAAGGTTTTTGGAAAAGGAGTAACTGGAAACTTTAATCTACTATGGGGCATGGGGAGTAGTGTCTAAAATCACAGTCAACTCTCAGCATGTAATGTTTGTAAAATAAATACATGATATTCAAAAGAAATATTATAAATCATGATTAACTATAGTTATTATCCATTGGTATGGTTGATTGTTGCTAGGAGACAGCACAATTTGTACATAAAGAATAAAAAAATCCCATTTAAAAATTCACTTTCAATGATGAAGGAGATTGTTAGTCAAAGTAGGCTTAGTATTTCTTCTCAATGAGATCACTTAGATTGGACACAACACCAGGACCATGAAAAAAGTAGAATGCCTGAAATTTTATAAAACTCCCTTGTTTTTAATCTGCCAAAAAATTTCTAATGGTATAAAGCCAGCTCTGAATACTTAAGATCAAGTCCCCCAGGCCGACCAGCTGCCAAGTCACACAGAGGAGAACTGAGTGTTCCCAAAACTCTCTCCAAGGCTGGCCCCAATCTTTCATCCCATCATCCTGTCATTCCTTTTCCATTTCTCTTTCATTGTTGTCTTCCCTACTCAAGCTGGGGATCCCAAATCAGCTCTCAATTCACCTATCATGTTTTCCACTTCCATGAGCTCTTCCCATCTTGGTCCTCTGACTCCTCAAAGGACAGCTCTGTGTCTGGGACACATCCCCGAGAGCCCCCAAATGTCAGAGCAGAACACACTTCACCTCTGAACATTTGGACTCTTCCAAGTCTACCCGGGAAAACCAGAGTCTCCAACGTGTTTGTCAAACTAGAGATGGGCCCGAAATGAGGTGCCTTCTGTGTTTCCATATTGCAGTGACTATGAGCATCTTATTTTCATGATCAACACTTACTCTTCATATAGATGTGCTAGAGACCCATCTCTCAACTAGGATTCTGATTAGTTATGCAGAGTAGAAAGCTAATAGACACACACACACCACACACACAACTAGTAGACACACATAGCACCACTTTTGTGAAAATCGGCCTCCAATTGGGAGTAATGTGTGTAATGGAAGAACTGTAAAATCCAGATCAAGGCTGATGCTCTCACCTCCAATGTGAGTGTTTGGCATAGGGTCTTTAAGGAGTAAGTTAAGATTGAAGGAGTTCATAAAGGTTACCCAGTCTACACATGCTACTATAACAAAATACAAAAGACTTAGTGACTAATAAACCACAAGAAATCAATTTTTTAATGTTTGAAGACTAGGACATCTTATTATCTTATTCCTATTTTGGACAAACTGGCAAGCTACTGAATGTAACCTGCCCACACAGCAGAGTCTCACAAACTCCCCGTGGCGTACCCAATATGTCAAATACCAGTAACAATGATGGGTCTCATTCTCCTAACTCTGAAAGAGCCTTGAATACGGCACTTTTTAAAAAATCTCAGGGCTAGGACGAAGGAGACGTTACTGGGACCTGCTCAAGGGAATCGACGAACAACAGGATGGTCGTGATCGTGATCGTGAAGACTAGGAAACGCAAGATTAAGTCACTGGCAGATTGGGGTCTAATTCCTCAATTATTATCATCTCACTATAAACTTAAATAGAGTTCAAGGTCAAAGCATTCTCTGAGGCCACTAATTTCTTATGGGCTCTGTTCTTGAGACGTAATCACCTCTCAAAGATTCTTTCTCTTAATTTACTGGGAGGATTGGAATTTCAACAAACCTTGAATGAGTCAAAAACATTCAGCCCAGAGTTTAGGTGAGGGTCTGGGGGTGATGGTGGGGAGTGTAGATGGGAAGAGCCTTTGGGAGACTGTTTGAGGCCAGCGGGCACTCAGGAGGTGGGGAATATATTGGAACAATGTATGCATGGAAATATCATCAACAGTATTGTGAGTCAGAGCACCTCAATAAAGATGGGGAAAAACATTCAGTCTATTGTAAGTGTGGGGCCCTAATTGATAGAATTGGTGTCTTTTTAAGAAAAGCAGGAGAAACCAAAGCTCTGGGTCTCTGTTTCTCTCTCTTTCTGTGTGGGATAGAGGAAAGGTTATGTGAGGATATAGCAAGAAGGCAGCTGTAAGCAAGCCAGAGAGGTCTCTCCAGAAACCAGTCACGGCTGCATCGACTTTGCCTTCCAGTCAACAGAACTGTGAGAAAAGTCACTTTTGTTTTTTAAGCAGCAAGTCTGTGGGATTTTGTCTAGCAGTCCTACCAATTAATGCTTGCTTTCGCCTTCACTCCAACCCAGCTGCAAGCATGGCCAGATAACATCATCAGCCTCCCCTGGCCTTGGGGGTGGGGCTGGGAAGAGAAACGTTATCATGAGAATGATACCAGACTCACAGTGTGAGCACCACAAATCTCCCCTCTTCCATTGCCCATCCCTTGCAGACATCCAGACTCCTAAAATCACTCTCCTATCATCTTGCCAAAGCTCATTTTTCAGGGAGGACTTTGAAATTCATTCCCTCTGAGTGGTAAATAGTATAACAACATGAACTGTTAAGTCACTTAGGGATATGTGAATTTAACAGAGAGCCAAGTGTTAAGCTGAAGGGATGACAATCTAACTATGAAGAATCATCTGGCATCCACCTATTCAACAACGTAAATCTATTGTGAGCTCAGAAATATTCCCAGAACCAGAAATAATGCCCTGGAGAAAAGAGAATTTATAAAAAAGCAATTACCTGAATTATAGAACTCATGATATCAAGAGAAATGACAGGTCATAATGCAGTCTGATGGAGACTTTAATATAGATGCAGACAGAGTGCTACAGAACTGCAAATTCTGGCTTGGTTGTGGGGGTGTGTCTGCATGTACCTGTGTGTATGTATCTCAGCATATATATATATGTATATATATCAGTATATATCTGCACATACACATATGAATATATACAGACATGTTTTGCTATTAACGTTTATCATGTTATTAACATGAATACCTCATTGCATTACACATGTACATGTGTTAAGACTATTTACGTTAAGACTTAATGTTCATTTTTAAAGATAGTTTGTGGGATAACATTCCTTTGTCCTTTCTCCCTTGCCACAAGAAACTTAGGCTTATCAGGTTACACCCATCACAGTGCTCCCGAGTCACTCCCATTCCTTTGTTTTTCTGTAACCACTTCTCTCCGCTCTCTTCCCTAACAAGTTAATCAGCTTTTCCCCCTAATAAGACTCTATTAACTTGTAAGGTCAGCTTTCTCAGAAATCTATAATTTTATATGTATGAGTGAAATATTGTCTTTTTTCCTCCTTATCTCTTATGAATAGTTTTCTTTAAAGCAATATCCTTTTTGTATAGGTATAGGAAGACAGTTAATATTATGCTTTGTAATTTAAGATTAATTGGCTTTGAATAGTATTCATTCCCGGGCATCTGCTTTCTTGACTTAAGCCTTGGTTGTCCTTAGTTTCTAGCACCCCAAAAAGCAGGGTCCCGAAGAGGGACTGAATGGACCCAGGCCAAGCAGTGAGCTACCTTGGCATCAAAATGGGCCAGGCCAAAGTGCCACGATTCTTAACTATAAGTTAAGAGTTTGATCATAGACAAATGTTGTCATGATCCAAAAGTAATGACAAGACTAGGACCCTGCTAGGGAGAGGAAAGAATATCTGGCCTGAGCACTGTAGTCTGAGATCGAGATGGCCCTAGGAAAGCAATTCTATAAGCTTAAAGTATTTCTTACTGTGTCCATACAAAATGATTAATATTAAGAATGCGTATATGATTGTTGGACAAGGAGAGGAGAAAGACACCCAGGGGATTCCATTCTAGGGTGGGTCGTCCTGATAATGAGAATCTGTCCTAGAAGCAGCTTTTCCTCAAGGGAAAAAACTTTACCCCTATTGATTGTGACCACACCTATGTGTAATTGTTACCCCAACCCCTCATGGTTTTGGGATTTAACTAGACTGTAAGAGTGGGCTGGGGGATCAGGATCAAGACTTCAGAAGGAGAAGGAGAAAGGGGATCCGGATCCAGACTCCAGAAGGAGAAGGAGAAGGGGGAATCCAGATTCCAGAGCCAGAAGGAGAATGAAGAGGGTTCAAGGAGAATGAAGCAGCATGGGGGAGGAGAAGGCAGAGGAAGACAGGATTAAATGAAGAGAGGATTGTTATAAACTGCAACTGACACTAACCAGCCTGGCCCTCGTTTCCTTCCTTTGCCAGCCTATTGCCATCGACCTCCCTGAGGTGGGGGAAGCGGAGTGAGACTACCGAATGCGGGCGGAGGGGAGAGATAGAGCCACCGCTGCTGCGATCTTTTTGAGTTTACACAATAGTTTACTTGTATTTAGTCCTTACAACAGACTACATTGCAGGAAAACATTATTATCCTCATAGTCACAAAGAAGGAAACAAAAGGACAGAGATTAATGTATTCAAGGTGCCCCAGTCAGTGCCCCAGTCCAGTGGCTACACTGGACATTTACCTACGCCTCTGGCTATAAAACTTTTCCTCCTAGCTCCTTTCTTCCATTGTCTCTCTGATCTGTCAGGAGTCCTGAAAATGTGCTGCCTGCACTTAAAGCCAGATTTGGAAAGGCTTTAGTTAGTTCTTGCAGTCAAAATTTCCTGAAGGTGGGGTGGTAGAGGGAGGGTGTGAAGGAGAAGGAGAAGGATCCTCAGGTCAGTGGTAGAGAGAGAGTGGCACTTCAATGGTGGTACAATAATATAGTCCTCTCAAGTCATAAATATTAATGTTATTGTAAACCATGTTACCTCACTAGTTATTAAAATCACTTCATTTGTATCACTTGTCATCCCGTTGATCTTTGATTTGCTCAAGTGGGAGCCAGTAATGTCTCCATTCGTCCCTGTCGTGGCTAGTGTAGCCCAGTGGCATCTGCTCGCTCCAGGAACATGAAGAGCCTCAAACCATTTGTTCAGGGTTTTGACGAAGAAGTCAGACCATCTCGTAGGAAGGCGGCCACACGTCCTTTTGAGGTCCCGTGGAATCCAGTCAGTAATGGCTCTAGTCCAGTGGTCATCTCTCAATCACATTACGTGTCCAGCCCATCTGATTTTTGACACCTTAGCAAACAAGACAGCGTCCCTGATTCTTGATCATCAACGGAGGTTGGAACTCCAGATTCCTTCTCTCACTTGAGTGAAATGTGATATTCCAAGCATAGCTCACTACCCAGCCGCTGCCATGCTCCAGGCCCTTTCCAGATGCTTGGGCTGAGCATCACACATGAGTGAAGCCCCACAGAACCAGGTAAAGCAGAACTTTGTGACTTTGGACTCCAGGCTCAACAGCACCCAGAAACAGAGATCCTCCGCCTGCTTCCACCAATCTCTGGCCACTCAGGGATTACACCCAGAAGACCCACCCTGCTGGTGGCAGATAAATACCTCATCAGCTGACCTCCACTACCCAGTTGCAGCCACGCTCCAGGCCATTTTTTGGAATGCAACACATCATAAGACATTAAAAATACCCATTTTCCATAGTTATCACACTATATTTGATAGGGTTCAAATATGGTGTGAATCTTGGAAACACCTCTAAGGATGATTAGATGCCACCCTAAAGCCTCCATCCCTCTCAGAGATCCCAACAAGCTACTGAGAGTATCCCTCCCGCATGGCAGAGTCTGGCAAGCTACCTGTAGCGTATTTGATATGCCAAAAACAGTAAAAGCAATAGGCTTCATTCCCCTGACCCTGGAAAAGCCCCCAATATGGCAGCATTAGAAAGATGAGCAAGGAGAGGCTGATGAAATCTCAGGTCCGAACTATGCTACCAAAACGAAGAAGGACTAAAATGACTGTCTGTACTTTCAACCCACATATGCTGGCATCGGAAGCATCCATTGAGGACCTGATGGTGCAAGTGCAGATCAAGTATGACATCATTGGTCTGACTGAGAGGAGAAGGCATCAACCACATCATGCCATTTTCGACGCTGGAGAAGAACTGTTCCTTGTGACATGCGATAATAGAGGTGTTAGTGGTGTCGGTGTCCTTTTCAACACGAACATGGCCATGAGCATTGATTCGTTTGAATGCCTAACAACCCAAATCGGATGATTACGCTTGAATAGATGTGACTCACTGCCAGCAGTTTCTATCTTCGTTGTCCACACATCCAACTACAATAAAGAAGAAATTGAGAACTTCTACATGAAGCTGGAGAAGTTCTATAAAGAAGACCACACCTTCTACAAGATTATTGTCTGTGATTTTAATGCCAAGACAGGACCGAGAAGGTCACCTGAAGAACTCCACATCAGAACCAATGACCTAGAATGGAATGAACAGGGTGAGAGATTGTCTAAGTTCATCTTGTCGACCAGACCATCCATGGTAACTCACAGTTCCAGAAGACCGAACCTAAAGGTTGGACATGAGAGTCTCCCGGTGGACAGTTCCACAATGAAATTGACCACACCATGTTCAATCGATGGCTTTGCCTGACAGATGTCACTGTTATCCCAAAATTCCAAACGGGTTCAGATCACCATCTCCTTCATGCAAAATTCTACTTCACAGAGTGAGGAGAAAGGGCTGCAAAGTTTAAGAAGAGAACTCCTAGAATGATCACCAACTGAGATCTCTTTGGCACTATTTCAGCAACATGGGAAGATGCTGTTGTTGACAACATCGACAAGGTATACGATCAACTGGTTTAGCACCTCCATGACTGACTGCGAGAAATGCCAAGAGTGGGAAAGCCACAAACAGATGCTGTCTTTGGAAACTCTCAAGCTTATTCGCCAACGTGATTTGGCATGAGCCTCAGGCAATCACAAGGTAACATCCAAGATGGCAAAGCTGTGCAGGGAAGCAATAAATAAAGACCTCAAAGAGAGAAGAGCAGCAGTGTTGGCCTATGAGGTAGAAGCCAGGAAAAGTATTCGTGATGGTTGCCTGTCCTTCGCCAACAACAAGATCAAGATGACTGCCTTCTAAATTCCTGATGAATCTATCACATCTTCCAGAAGGGCAATGGAGAAGATTATTCATGACTTCTACTCGGATATCTTCGATAGCCACGTTCACCTGCCCACCTACCAAATTCCGCAGGATGGATACATCGTTCTTAGCATTCTCCCTTCCGAAATCCGACACACCATTTCTTCGGTAAAGAAGCGTACAACACTGATCCAGACAAGGTCAGACCCGATCACCTGAAGAATCTGCCGCCAGTACTTGTCAATACACTGACTCAGCTCTTCACATGCTACCTGTCTGAATGCAATGTTCCGTCTCAATGGAAAACCAGCAGGACCGTTCTGTTGTACAAGAAGGGAGACATCCACGACATTGGCAACTATCACGCAATCTGCCTGTTATCTGTTGTCTATGAGTTGTTCATGTGAGTCATCCTGAATAGAATAGGCAGAACACCAGATGAATGACAACCATGTGAGCAAGCCGGGTTCTGAAAAGGATTCAGCACGATCGACCATATCCACAAGGTGACCAAACTCATTGAGGTTTCGAGAGAGTTCAAGATGCCACTCTGTCTAACGTTCATCAATTTAAAGAAGGCCTTTGATTCTTTGAGTCTGAAGCGGTCATCAAAGCCCTAGCTAAACAGGGCATTCAAATTCAATACATCAGGATCCTCCGTGAGCTGTATTACGGATTCACCATCAGGATCTCATCATTCTATGAGGAAGTGATCACCAAAGTCAAGAGAGGGGTTCAGCAGGGTGATACCATTTCACTGAAACTCTTCAGTGCTACCCTCGAGAACATCATGCAACGACTGGAATGGGAAGAAATAGAAGTGAAGATAGACGGTCAGCACCGCTTTCCTGATGACATCATTTTAATGACACCAAACATTAGCCAAGCAGCATAAATGCTGGCCGACTTTGATCATGAGTGTGGAAAGGTCGTACTGCAGATGAATCTCACCAAGACAATATTCATGAAAAACAAACTGACATTGCATTCGCTTTCAAGAGAACGAATATCTCTGTATGCAGCAGCTATGCATATCTGGTTTGAAAACTCAACATGAGGAACGACTTGTCACCAGAACTGCGCAGGAGGAAGAGAGGGCGTGGAACGTCTTCAGGAGTGTCGAAGAAGTTAAGAGTATGAAGAATCTCCAGCTCCAGGCACATCTCATCGACTCCACCATTTTTCCTGCACTAACATACACCTCAGAGACCTGGGTCCTACAAAAACAGGATGAGAACTCTATTTGGGTATCCCAAACAGGAGTCAAAAGAGCAATGCTTGGAAGTTATTAAAATAGTAAAGAAAAAATATTCTTCTTGTTTCCTAAGGATAGCTCAGTTGGTATTACATGTGCCTTGATGGCGTGAGGTCTAAAGTTTAAAACCTACATGAGTGATCCACGAGATGAACATTTTTCTCACATGCAGAGTTAATCCCTCACTCAGCAACATAGTGTGCCCTATCTGGTACCACACAACTAAGGATGCATGTGAGCACCCAATCAAATGTGTGAGTACCATAAGCAACTCTGTGACCATCAGTCATTGTGACAACCACAGTACAGGGAAGGGGGGGGAATCCATGAACAAACAGATGCATAACATTCACTGGTTGTGGGACCACAGATAGGACAACAGGTAAGGCACTTTCCTTGCATTCAGCCAGCCACGGTTTAATTCATAACACCTTACATGGTAAGCACAACTTATACCCGTGAGCACTTACACCGCTAAGCACCCGAACACCACTGAGTATTATCATAAAACAAAAATGGTTTTCTGGCTACAAGAGAAAAAAAATTCACTAAAGCAATCCAAAGAGCCAGGGATTGCTGTTGGGGAGGCCACATCGAAGGACATAGCTGAGACTCCACAGTAACTGAAGCTGATCACTGAGTAATCTCAGGAATGTTCCCTATGGCTCAGCTCTCTGGCATGGGCTTTCTGAAGCCACACAATTCCCTTCTCTGCTCTCCTGTTCCAAATTCTTACTTCTTCCTGCAGACCCAATTTCTGTCTTCACCCAACAGTACAAACTTCATTGAAAATAGGCATACTGATTCTCTCCTCATTCAACCAGGTACCCTCCCAGCGCCAGGGCCCCTTCCTGGACCTACACGGCTAACTAGATCTCCTGAGAACTGCCAGTTTTCACCCTTGATCTGCGGGGAACAGGAATTGAGGCACATCGTGCAAAAACAAAGTTGAATCGCTCTGGGTACTCTCTCTTCATTCAACCAGGTACCCACCCGGCGCCAGGGCCCCTTCCTGGACCTGCCCAGCTAACTAGATCTCACTACATATTATCCTCCCATTACATATCCCATAGGAACCATAAGTTACCCTCTTAGATGGAACTTTCACTAAGTTAGCTTAACCACCAGAAACACATTAGCCAATAATTCATTAAGCCCATCTCAATTCATTCTGCATCTCAAGCAGAATAGTAACAGTTAGCGTGAAGATCTAAACCACACAGGTTACAATGGTAAAGCAACGAAAAAGCCCACCAAGCTTTCTTATTGAAGAGACTAGCCCAGAAGGCACCAACAGTAATGAAATGCTAGACAACCTCTCTAACAAGGAATTTAGAAGGGAGCTACGGCGGATGCTTAGGGAGCTAAAAGAAACAATGGAAAGCAATGCCAATAAAAGACAAGAAGATTTGAAAGTAGAAATGAGAAAAATGCAAACGGAAATGTCAGACCTCAAAAACCTGGTAGGCGAATTGAAAAACTCAGTGGAAGGCCTCAGCAGCAGAGTAACAGCTGCTGAGGACAGAATCAGTGAGCTCAAAGATGAAGTCCAGAGACTCTCCAGAAAAAAGCAGAAAATGGAAAAGGGACTCACAATTCGGAAACATATGGCGAGAGAAGACTGTGATGAAGCCAAGAGGGGTAACATAAGAATTACTGGAGTCCCAGAGGGACAGGAAGAAAACCCTGATGAAGAAGAAACTGTCAAAGACATCATTACTACGACATTTCCAGAGGTGAAGAATACATGTGACCATATTCAGGAAGCCCGAAGTGTACCAGCTAGAAGAAATCCAAATAAAATTACCCCAAGACACATCCTGATCAAAATGACCAAAACTTTAGATAGAGACAAAATTCTGAAAGCAGCAAGATCAAGGAAAGAAATTTCCTACAAAGGAGCATCTTTAAGATTCACAGCTGATTTGTCTTATGAAAGCCTCATGGCCCGAAAACAGTAGTGGAATATAGTGAAAAAACTCAATGAAGTAAATGCCTCACCAAAAATACTTTACCCGGCAAGACTCTCATTCATAACAGAAGGAACAACACACAGTTTCACAGACAAACAACAGCTCAGGAATTTCATAGACTCAAAACTATGGTCACAAGAACAACTAAATGGGCTACTTTAAGACAAGACAGACCACTCAAATACACCAAATTTCAACAGAAAAATGGGACAAAACCCCATAACAATAATCTCTCTCAATGTCAATGGCTAAATGCACCAATTAAAAGACACAGAGTGGCAGGATGGATTAGAAAATTGAACTCAACATTCTGCTGCCTGCAAGAAACACATCTCAATAGTAAAAGTAAACACAGGCTCAGAGTCAAAGGCTAGAAAACAATCCTACAGGCAAACAGCTCCCATAAAAAAGCTGGGGTAGCCATCCTAGTAACAGACCACATTGATTTCAGAGTGAAGAAGGACCACATAGATTTCAGAGTGAAGAAGGCCCATTTCTTATTGATCAAGGAAACTGTACAACAGGAAGAACTTAAAATACTAAATGCATATTAACATAATAAGGGACCAGAAAAGTACTTTAAACAACTACTCACAGACTTGGAGAAAGACATTGATAGCAACACAATACTAGTGGGAGACTTCAACACCACTTTATCACATCTTGATAGATCAATCAGACTCAAGATTAGCCAGGACATACTTTACTTGAGGGAAAAAATGAAAGAAAGGGACTTAGTAGATATATACAGGACACTTAATCCTCAAAATGCTGAATACACATTCTTCTCAAGCATGCATGGAACATTCTCCAAGATAAACCACATGGTGATCCACAAAACATACCTCCATAAAATTAAGAAGATAGAGATTGTATCAACAATCTTCTCAGACCATAATTTGCTGAAATTAGAAGTAAATCACCCACAAAAAGAGAAAACTAAATCAAACACCTGGAAATGAAACAGTGCACTATTGGACAACGAGTGGCTTAGAAAGGAAATCAAAGAGGAAATCAAAAGAATCCTGGGAACAAATGAAAATGAGGACACGAATTACCAAAACTTATGGGACACAGCAAAAGCTGTGTTAAGAGGAAAGTTTATAGCTCTACAAGCATTCCTCAGAAAGGAGATGTGAGCCCACATAAGTAACCTAACCTCACAGCTTAAGAGCTTGGAGAATGACCAACAAAAGGAACCCAACCCGAACAGGAGAAAGGAAATACTAAAACTCAGAGCAGAGATTAATGAGATGGAAACCCAAAAAACAATTCGAAAGATCAATGAAACCAAGAGCTGGTTCTTCGAGAAAATAAACAAGATCGATAAGCCTCTAGCAAAACTCACAAAGAAAGGGAGAGAGAAAACCCTAAGAAACTGAATCAGAAATGAAAATTGGGTCATTACAACAGAAACTACAGAAATTCAAAGGATCCTCAGGGAGGACTTTGAGAAGCTTTATGCCACGGAACATGAAAACCTTGACGATATGGATAAATTCTTAGATTCCTATAGACTCTCAAGGCTGAACCAAGAAGACCTGGAATACCTGAACAGACCTGTCATCATCAAGGAAATTGAAATGGTAATAAAAAGTCTCCCCAAGCACAAAAGTCCTGGCCCAGATGGATTCACTAGTAAATTCTTTTTTTTTCTTTTTTTATTAGTGAAACACCATGAGGTACAGTTATAGGCTTACAAATTTTGTGCTTGGGTTTCAGTTATACAATGATCAAGTGCTCATCCCTCCACCAGTGCCCGTCATCCATCACCACGGGTCCCAGCATCTCCCCCACCCCCCATTTCACTAGTAAATTCTTACACATCTTTAAAGAGGACTTACTCTCAATTCTCTTTAAGCTTTTTCACGAAATTGAAATATCAAAAGCACTTCTGAACAGTTTCTAGGAGCAAGTATCACCCTGATACCAAAAGCAGACAGAGATACCACAAAAAAAGAGAATTACAGGCCGATATCCCTGATGAAGACAGATGCAAAGATTCTCAACAAACTATTAGTAAATAAAATCCAACGACTCATCAAAAACATCATACACCATGACCAAGTAGTATTCATCCCAGGAATGCAAGGATGGTTTAACATTCGGAAATCGATCAACATAATCCATCATATCAACAAAAGAAAAGATAAAAAAGCATGTGATCATATCAATAGTTGCAGAGAAAGCATTTGACAAGATCCAGCACCTGTTTATGATGAAAACCCTTGCCAAAAAGGGTGTAGAGGGGACTTTCCTCAATATAGTTATAGCCATCTACCACAAGCCTACAGCAAGCATCATCCTCAATGAGGAAAAACTGAGAGCCTTCCCTCTAAGATCAGGGATGAGACAATGATGCCCACTCTCTCCACTACTGTTCAATATAGTACTGGAAATACTTGCAATAGCAGTTAGGCAAGAAAAAGATATTAAAGGCATCCAGGTAGGAAAGGAAGAAATCAAGCTCTCACTATTCGCAGATGATATGATACTATACTTAGAGAACCCTAAAACCTCTATCAAGAAACTCCTAGAAACAATAGACTTGTATAGTTGCAGACCATAAAATCAATACCCAAAGTCCATGGATTTTCTATACGCAAACAATGAGAGAGAAGAAAGCAACATGAAAAAAACAATCCCACTCACAATTGTGCCCCAGAAAATCAAGTACCTAGGAATCAGCTTAAGTAAGGAAGTAAAGGACCCGTACAAAGAAAACTACAAAACGCTACTTCAGGAAATAAAAGAGGACACAAGAAAATGGAAAGATATCCCCTGCTCATGGATCGGGAGAATTAACATTGTCAAAAAGGCAATACTTCCCAAAGCATTGTACAAATTCAATGCGATCCCTTTAACGATACCCATGACATTCTATGGAGCAAACACTCCTGAAATTCATATGGAACAATAAGCCCCCACGAATAGCTAAAGCAATTCTTGGGGAAAAGAAAATGGGAGGAATCAACCTCCCTAACTTAAAACTCTACTCCAAGGCAGTAATAATTAAAACAGCATGGTACTGGAACATAGGCAGAGCTGTAGACCAATGGAACAGGGTTGAATATACTGACGTCCGCCCCCAAGCATATGAGCATCTAATCTTCGATAAGGGGGCAAGAAAAGTGAAGTGGAGCAGGGAAAGCGTCTTTAACAAATTATGCTGGCAAAACTGGACGGTTACATGCAAAAAAATGGGCTCAAATCTCTGCCTAACTCCATGTACAAACGTAAGGTCAAAATGGATTAAAGGCCTCAACATCAGGCCGGAATCCATAAGGTACATTGTAGACAAAGTTGGCAAAACGCTCCATGACATTGAAACTAATGATATCTTCAAAGATGACATGCCACTGGCAAGCAAGTGAAAACAGAGATAGACAAATGGGACTATCTTAAACTAAGAAGCTTCTGCACCTCCAAAGAAACAGTGACCAAAATACAAAGACAGTCTACAGAATGGGACAGGATATTCGCCAAATACACATCCGACAAGGGGTTGATATCAAGGCTATACAAAGTGCTGGTTGAACTCCACAAGAAGAAAACATCCAACCCCATCAAAAAATGGGGCAATGAAATGAACAGAAACTTTCTCAAAGAAGAAATCTGAATGGCAAAAAGGCACATGAGAAAATGCTCTACATCATTAATCATCAGGGAGATGCAGATCAAAACAACAATAAGATATCATCTCACACAACAGAGAGTGGCCCACAACCAAAAGAACAAAAGCAACCAGTGCTGCCCGCGGATGTGGCGAGAAAGGGACTCTCCTTCACTGCTGGTGGGAATGCCGACTGGTTCAGCCCTCTTGGAAAACAGTATGGACGTTTCTCAAAAAATTAGAAATTGAGCTCCCGTTTGACCCAGCAATACCACTCCTGGGAATATATCCTAGAGAGGCAAAAATGTATAGTCGAAGTGACATCTGCACTTGTTTGTTCATTGTAGCACTCTTTACAATAGCCAGAATCTGGAAAAAAACCTGAATGCTCGAGAACAGATGACTGGTTAAAGAAACTTTGGTACATCTACACAATGGAGTACTATGTAGCTGTTAGAAAAGATGAAGTCATGAAATTTACATACAAGTTGTACTACATGGAAAGTATCATGTTAAGCGAAATGAGTCAGAAAGAGAGGGACAGACATAGAAAATCGTGTTCATCTGGGGAACATAAAGTAACAAAATAGGAGACTAACACCCAAGAATAGCAGAGATAAGTACCAGGAGGTTTACTCCATGGCTTGGAGGCCAGCCACACATGCTAGGGGAAAAGGCATCTCAGATAGAGAAGGGACCACCATATAAAGGGTGTTGGGAGGATCCTCCCAGGATGGGAGATGCTGAAAGTAGACTATATACAGAACATGATTGCCACTCAATGCCTCCTCTGCAAACCACAGCACCCAAAAGGAGAGAGAGAACAAAGGGGAATGCCCTGCCACAGAGGCAGGGTGGGATGGGGGTGGGGGGTGGAGGGTGGGAGGAATACTGGGATCTGTGGTGGTGGAAAATGGGAACTGGTGGAGAGATGGGTACTTGATCATTGTATAATTGAAACCCAAGCACAAAAATTAGTAAGTCTACAACTGTACCTCATAGTGTTTCACTAATTAAAAAAAAGAAAAGAAGAAAAAAGAAAATAGGCATACTGGTCTCAAAGGAGGTTAAAAAAAGAGTTTAGGTAAAATGATTACAATATTATTAACATTTATGGGTTTGATGGACATAGTAACTGGACCTCACCACCACCAAAGTGCCTAATACCTTCCAATTCTGTCCTTATCTTTCTTCTAGTTTTCCTCTTAATTCCACAACTTCCCCTTCTGCTTGTCAGCTTTGTTATCCGAAGTTAAGAGCTTGTCATTTTTTTGAGACCATCTATCTGTCTATCTTGGTTCTCTCTCCACCACAAGTGCTTGAAATTGTCCTGTAATCATCCTTCACCCTCACTGCATACTATTCCTCTGTGTGTGTGTGTGTGTGTGTGTGTATAACAACTACTTCTTGTTTTCTCTTTTCTTTTTTTTTTTCTGTACTCAGGGATCACTCCTAAGGATGTCAGGGATCATGTACAAGACAAACAGCCTACCTGCTTGCATTATCTCCATCCCCTATACCACAACTTCTTTATCTATTTGTCTGTCACTGGATATTTGGGTTGTTACCTCATAGGACATTTTAGTTATAGCAGATTATGTGTCACTCTTTCCCTTTGTGCAAAGCAGGGAATTGATTTCATTACCAGTCACATGTTAATGACATTCAGCAGGCTCAAAATGAAATCACTTATGCTAAGTCCCATGTCACCAAACTGGGACTTAACAGCTCACCTAATTATAGTTTCTATTTTGTCAAAAATCCACTGTCCGGGGGCTGCAGAGATAACACAGCAGGTAGAGTGTTTGCTTTGCACGCAGCCGACCCAGGTTCGATTTCCAGCATCCCATATGGCCCCCTGAACACCTCCAGGAGTAACTCCTGAGTGCAGAGCCAGGAGTAACCCTTGTGCATTGCCAGGTGTGACCCAAAAAGCAAAAAAAAAAAAATCACTATCCACTGTCCTCCCATTGTTCATCGATTTGCTCAAGCGGGCACCAGTAACATCTCCTCTGTGAGACTTGTTACTATTTTTGGCATATCAAATACTCCACTGGGAGCTTTCCAGGCTCTGCTGTGCAGGCAGGATACTCTCAGTAGCTTGCTAGGTTCTCGGAGAGCGACAGAGGAATTGAACCCCGGTCAGCCGCGTGCAAGGCAAACGCCCTACCAGCAGTGCTATATAACAGTCTTAAACAAGTCAGGCTGGAATTACCCTGTTAAGCACTATGAAGATGTTGGCTGGCTAGACCCCTACTATCTGGTTGCCCCTCCCCCGATAACCACCACCCCTATGCCAAAGTGACTTTGCCTAAAACAATCCACTCCTTGCTAGAAGCTTCCTTTCCCCACTCCCCTCTGATTATAAAAACCTTTCATTTTGTCAGCTTCTGGGAGTTTCAGTCTGTCTGTTAGGCAGATACTGCCCAGTTCATGAATTATTGAATAAGCCCAATAAGATCTTTGCATTTGCTCAGTTGAATTTGTTTTAAGCACAACAAGTTAAGTGTGATACTAGGAGTGAGAGGGGTATTCAAAGACGTAAAGGATCACCAAAGCCCAACCCCTGTGTCTTGAAAGTTCAGAATAGGAAGGAATCTTAAAGGAGAAATGGCATAAATGGGGGCAACCTGGCAGGCCATATGAACCCTGGAAAGTTATCCTCTTGGGTGATGTCTGCAGAAAGTAAACACCTGCTTCAAAAGCAAGATGTGCATCCTGCAGTTTCCTTAACAGAAGATTGTTTTTTTTTTTTTTAAGTAACTAAAATCAATGCCCCAGGAAACCTGTAAATGTTTTTTTCCAAGTAAGTGACTGTGGGTCCCAGAACAGCATGTAACCTATAATAGGTAGAAAAATGGAAACAGAGGTGATGATGCCTGGGTGGAGAGATGTGAATTGTTCAAAAGTGAAACAGGCACCAATTCTGTAAAGAGTAAAGAAATATTTCCCTCTGGGAAGAGGTATTCATAACTGGTTTAAGTTAGGGAGTTACGGCACAAATATTTATGGGTCCCAATATAACCTATGAGTGGAAAAAATATGGGCCAGAATCCATTTTTTAAAATTAAAAACTGACATGGTAATTTAGCCTGTTAATTTATTAGGACAGTCCCTAGACCACTGTAACTTGAAGTAAATGTGAACAAAGTCGGTAATCCTTAACCAGAATCATTGAAAGTACCCTTTCTCTCTCCCATAGAACAGAGAGAGTAAATAAGTTGAACAGAATTTGTTTAAAAGATGACAAACAAAAATATGAATACTTTGGAGCCTGCTATTTTAGGTAAGGCTATAAATAAATATAAGATTAGCAATACTAGAGATATGTTTACTTGGAATTAGGCTACTGGGATTTGAATCTTGGTTTTACCAAGCTTTGTCATTCCAAGTTAGTTATTAACCTCTCCAGATTAAATTTTCTTTCTCAGAAAAAAATGGATAAAATAGTGTCAGATGAGATTACTGACATGCATAAGAGGATTTGATCTAATATAAAGCAGCATAATTATGGTCACTTCATAATTATAAGTAATTAGAAACTTTTCTTTCAGATCTCTGGCCACACGCCCTGAAGCCATTGCTCAGGAAATCTGTATACTTAAGACTTCTGACTGACACTGTGCTTCTGGTTTCTCTGTTAAAAAAGCATTCTTTTTGTCACCTTTTTCTCTCCTTCCGATATTTTTGGATCTCAAACAAAATAAATTGACCACTTTTCTGGTTTCTCATTTGCAGTCCTTTCTTTCAATTCAATGAGTCAGATATATTTGCAACCTAAGGGCTCAACTAAAATAATACTTTATTTGTAAAGATTTATTCTCAGATCCGTTGTTAAAGTCCCGGTCCTCAGCATGATACTGCAATCCTCGAGAAGCATTTCCCTGTTAGCATCTATCACATTCTCCTTTTGCCTTTTTGCTAGACCTTGCATCTCTGTCTGGACTCGGGTGGAATTCTGGGAGCTGTTGAAGAGCTATTGATAAAGCGGTGAATCAAACAGAGTAAATGCATGCTTTAATCAGTGTGCATTGGGTACTGAATCCCTTCAGGGATATTTCAACCTCCTCTTATCTGTAAACGAGAACTGTTAATACAGACGAACATCAGAGAAATAGCATAAACAATACCCGAAGCACCATTTTTGCAAAGCATCACAAAATAGCAATACATTTCATTTCATTACATGATTTCAGAATAACCTCAATAGTACAAAATATGTAATACATTTCAAATACAGAATGCTTTAAAAACATATGCTGGGGCCTGAGAGATGGTACAGAGATTAAGGCACTTGTCTTGCTCCAGCCAACCTCTATTTGATCCGTGGCACCACATATGGTCCTTTGAGTACTGCCAGGAGTCATCCCTGAGCACTGAGCCAGGAATAAGCCCTGGCTACTGTCAGCTGTTTCTCCCAAACCAAAATAATAATAAAATAAAAGTATTCCTAATACAAAGGCTAGAGAGATAGTATAATGGCACAGAGGTAGGGCGTTTGCCTTGCACACGGCCGGCCCAGCTGAGCCGGGTTTGATTCCTCCACCCCTCTTGGAGAGCCCAGCAAGCTACCAAGAGTATCTCCCCCAAACGGCAAAGTCTTCCAAGCTACCCGTGACGTGTTCGATATGCCAGATACAGTAACAACAAGTCTCACAATGGAAACATTACTGGGCCCGCTCCAGCAAATTGATGAACAATGGGAGGACAGTGCTACAGTGTTACAATGCCTTTTATTTGGTCGAACTCAGATTTGATTCCCAGTATCCCATATGGTCCCCTGAGCACCACCAGGAGTAATTCCTGAGTGCAGAACCAGGAGTAATCCCTGATTTTCACCAGCTGTGCCCCCCAGCAGCAAAACAAAACAAAACAAAAATGATTCCTAACACAAAAGGAAATGGCTAATCTAAAATTGTCTGATTAACTAAATTGGGGTTTTCTACTAAAATTTGATTAGCACTCCTTTGTTAATTTTGGGGATTACCTAGGTGTTCCTGAGGACTCAAACTAGACCTTCAAAATTATAATGAAGAGGGAAATTGAAGAGGGTGGGAATCTATTGATTTTACATAATATTTTCTTTTTCTTGGGAAAAAGGGCAGGTTGTGTTCAGGGACTCTGGGGGCTAAGGGACTCTGGGGGCTACTCCTGGACCCAACTATATCCATAATAAGTCAACCAAGTCAGACAGTGAAATGCAGGCCCAGGTGGTGGGACCATCAGGACTATCAGATGGTACTCAGGGCAATCCTGTGGTACTGAGGACAGAACCCAGGACTCCATGCATGTAAAACATGTACTCCAGCCCTTTGAAATATCTCTCTGAAATGTCATAATATTTTTTATACACTTGGAAAATATCCCCAGTTTTTAGGGACAGCAAATGAAATACTTTGGTGTAGTTCACTGCTACTACAAACTTACAGAGGGACGAAGGATAGCCATTCGTTCTGTTCTGTGTTCAGGCCTAGAAAAACAATGAAGAACAATGGCTATTTACCTTATCAAACTTATAATGTTGTGGGAAGCTAGACATTGAGCACATATTTTAGTTTTAGATGTTAGAAAAGGAAAGTGGAGGTGGGAGAACCATTGTGATGTGTAAGGGAGGAATCTAGCCTGTGCAATCCACTTAAGGAAGTAACATTACAATTGAGTCTTGGTATGTGGAAAAGAGTGAACCCGAGATTAAATGTGGAGGAGAGGGATAGGCACCTGGTTCTATAATGATTTGAGAGGGAAACTATTCTAAGAACTAAACATTGGGTTGACATGCTGGAAGCTCAAGGGGACTGCTCGAGCGGGCCCAGTAACGTCTCCATTGGAGACTTTGTTGTTACTGTGTCTGGCATATCGAAAAGGGGACTGCTGGTAAAACAAAATGAGAAAAGGCCGGGATCTGGTCAGTCTCAAAGGACACACTGCAGACGCACTTCAAAGTTTCTCTAAAGGATATAAAAGGCCATAGAAAAGTTTAAAAGATAGCACCAGGTACTCAGTCAAAATGAACTGGGGGAAGGGGAATTCGAGATAACGTATGAAAGAGGATGACTGTAGTATCCAGGTGTCAGAATATGAACTTTGAACAAAATCAATAGGACCTTTAAAATATCTTTGATAGAACATTTCAACATCAGTAATGGAAGTAAGAGCTGACCAGAGAGTCTCTTGGGATTGTGAGTTTATAATGAAGTCTCTGTGAGGCTGGTCATTGAGTCATTTTCCCCAGATGTAGTCTGCAGTGCAGCGACTGTTTATTTGGTTCACCCAGAGATGCTGGTTTATTTCTTCAGAGGCAGGTGTGAAGAAATAAACAAATCAGGAAAGTCAGCAATGCCGGGGAGTGATGGGCCTGCAATATGAGCCAGGCAAAGGAGAGAAGAAAGCGAAAGATATAGTATGACCTAAAGTACATACTAAGTAGAGTTGGCAAAGCAAGCTAGAAGGCAAAGAGGTTGAAAATCATCTGAGAAAGGATCAATGCCTCGGTGCTTTTTTTATTTTTATTTATTTATTTATTTGGAGCTGGAGCGATAGCATAGCAGTAGGGCGTTTGCCTTGCATGCAGCCAACATGGCCGACCGGAGTTTGATTCCTCCGCCCCTCTCGGAGAGACCGGCAAGTTACCAAGAGTATCTCGCCCGCATGGCAGAGCCTGGCAAGCCACCCGTGATGTATTCGATATGCCAAACACAGTAACAACAAAATCTCCAATGGAGACGTTACTGAGCCCGCTTGAGCAAATCGAGGAACAACGGGAGGGCCTTTACCTTTATTTATTTATTTATTTATTTATGTAGGAGAACTACTATTTATTCAGCCACTGATTAGTCTGATTAAATTGTGCATGAACTCCACCTTACTTTTTTTTCATTTTTTATAATTTTATTTATTGAATCACTGTGAGAGCAGTTACAAAGCTTTTGGGTTTACGTCTTGGTCATACAATGAAATACCCATACTTTCACCAGTGCCCATTATCCACCCCCAAAATTCCCAGTACACCCCATCTCCTACCCTCCTGTGGGGCAGATGATTTTTAAATTACTCTATAATTTGATTACATTCAACATTTCAACACCACACCCACCATTATTATTTGGGATTTTACCCCAACACTCAGATCTGCCAAAAAGGCAACAGCAATTTGTTTTCTATTGCTGGTTATGGATAACTTATAATGTCATGTGGCTGCAGTAGTGGCTGTATGATTTTGAAATTCTGAAATTCTGAAATTCTGAAATTTTAACACTTAAATCTGGAGGGATTTCTTGCCAAAACCTGCTGGGTTCCAAGATTTGTTCCTGAGTCTCTGGGATCATGGCTATTAAGCAGCTTCATCAGGAGCCAGAGAGGCCATTCATTGGCGGTGACTCGGGGGTCTCGTTGGGGTGGAGAGGAAAGGACCGGCTCTACCCCCATCCCATGAGGCCCCACATGTCTCGTCACTGTGGGCCCGAACCTGACTGTTAATGGCCTCTGGAGGATGGCAGCCATCAGGCCGCCAGGGGGGAACAGGCCAAGACACAAAACCTATTCCCACCTGAGGTGGCCCAGCACCAGTAACCTATTGCAAGGACCGGATGCATTTCTGCCAAAAGCCTTTGGGTTTCGAGATTTGTTTCTGAGTCTCTGGGATCATGGCCATTAAGCAGCTTAATGAGGAGTCAGAGAGTCTGTTCATGGGCAGCAACTCAGGGTTTCATTGGGGTGGGGAGGAAAGGGCCAGCTTCACTCCCATCCCATGAGCCCCTGCGTGTCTTGTCACTGCAGGCCCGAACCTGACTGTCCAATGCCCTCTAGAAGATGGAAGCCACCGAACCGCCTAGGGAGAGCAGGCAGAGGGACAGCACCCTTTTTCCCTTGGGGTGGCTCCACAACAGTAACCTACTGTGCGGTCCAGACACATTTCTACCAAAAGTCTCTGGGTTTTGAGACTTGTTTCTGAGTGTCTGGAATCATGATTGTTAAGTAGCTTAATGAGGAGCCAGAGAGGCCATTTGTGGACGGCGACTCGGGGTCTCGTTGGGACGGGGAGGAAAGGGCCAGCTCCACCCCCATCCTATGAGGCCCCACGCGTCTTGTCACTGCGGGCCCAAACCTGACTGTCCAGTGGCCTCTGGAGGATGATGGCCACAGGGCCGCCAGGGGGAACAGGCCAAGACACAAAATCTATTCCCACCTGGGGTGGCCCAGAGCCGGTAGCCTACTGCAGGGACCAGACGCATTTCTGCCAAAAACCTTTGGGTTTCGAGATTTGTTTCTGAGTCGCTGGGATCATGGCCATTAAGCAGTTCAATCAGGAGCCAGAGAGTCCATGCCTCCAATTATATAGCTGAGCCGGAGGTGGTTTGTGGGTTTTTTTCCCAAATACCTAACTTTTGGCCATTTACTTCCTTGGTAAACTTTGCCCCAAGTTTTTGGGGTCTGGCCAAAGGCACAACAGCAATTTAGGGGTATCCTGAAGTCTGAAGGCTCCATGAGGCTGCTTATGCACTCACCTCACAAGTACATATTGACCTGCTGGAGGCACCATACGCCTCTCAGTGCTTTTTTAGACAAAAATGGGTATAAAGAGCTGAGGTAGAGATGAAAGACAAGGCCACTAACAAGGAAGAGTTAAAAGAGTGACAGCTTATTGTTAGAGAGGTGGGTGATCCAGATACCAAAGTCCCCATTGGGGATGGATGGTTGGGTGGACTAGATGGGTCAGGGTGAAAACAGAAGATAATCAATTAACCAAGTGAAGTCTTGAAGAGCAATTAAAATTGGTTACATAACAAGCAATACAAAATAAATTACTTTGGTTCTGCTTTGGCGGCAAGGTTTGGGCTTCGGGATGGAAACATTCGAAATATATGGTAGTGGGATTGGTGTTCAAATATTAAATGTAATCAAATATTGTGAACAATTTTATAAACATAAAATTAAACTAAAAGAATTGGTTACAATGACTAAAATATTACATACACACACACACAAACCACCCCCACCCCCCAAGGTTAGCACACATACAAGCACCACAAGTGTGTTCAATTCCAAACACCAGAACACAAAGAGAAGAAAGGGGAAAATTTTTTTTATCAATGTTGAAAAGATGTTAGAAGACATCATTTTTTGTCAGTGACCAAACCCAAAAACTTAATGATACTCACACACAGACACAGTAAGAGAGACTAGACATGAATCCACTCATCCAAGACTTGATTGTGTCCAGAAAACCACCAGCACTGCCTTCTGCCAAGGTGCCCATAGTAACCCCCTCAATTCTGAAACTAGCATATTCCACTTCTTTCTTGATTCTATCATGTGTTCATATCACTAAATCAATGTTGCACAAGTTTGACTCTATGCTATGCAGTTATTTGGTAGTTTGTGGTATCTGCTGCTCATTGTCTAGGAATTCTGATGTTGTCAGTTGGAGGCTAGTGTTTTAGAAACCCATGCTGTCTTTGTACCATAGAGAATGGCTGATGCTAATGCTTTAAAGGCACAAGTTGCAGATACTGCCAACTTGATTCTAAATGACCACAGTGCAGTGAATATTGCAAAGAAGCTGGCCACAGAGCTTTCTTCACTTAGCAGTGCAAATGAAAGCTATGTTTACACTATATTGTAGTCTATTAAGTGTATTAACATTATGTCTAACAAATCAATACTCAAACGTGACACAAAGGCAGGAAGGAAGTAACGCTGTTGGAAAAAATGGTGCTGATAGACTTGCCATCAGTATTACACAGGGTTATCACAAACCTTCAATGTGTTAAAAAAAAAACACCTTGCCCAATAAAACTAAACAAATTCAGTCCCTGCCAAGAGTAATAAGGTTCAATAAAAGGAGTTTTGCCTTTATATGTGAATTTCTCCAGTTTCAGACTAAGAATCCCCATTTTAGACATAAGAAGAGTGCTGAGTGAGGTTAAAGTCTCTTGCTCAGACACATAACTAATAAGAGAGAAAGCATGAAGTGGGGCTCAGTTCTTCGTCTTGGATGCGAAAGGCCATATTTCTCCACCTCACAAATATAAGTGGATATCAGAAAGCTTTCCTTTACTGCATTTCATATGCATGCTATTTACTAGGTATCAGTTGATGTTAACAAACAAAAGTTCTATATACTGTTATATTGTATGTAACCTCATTTTCCTATATAAAAATCTCACAAGTAGAGTCAAACAGGTAGTATAGTGGTTAAGGTACTTGCCTTGCCTGTGGCTGATCCTAGTTATTATAATCATTGGCACCACATATGGCCCTCTAAGCCCCACCAAGAGTGATTCCTATACACAGAATCCAGAATAAACTCTGAGCACTACCGAGTATGGCCAAAAATAAGAAGACATGGAAACAACCTGCAGCACTGTTGCATTGTCCTTCCATTGTTCATCAGTTTGCTCGAGTGGGCACCAGTAATGTCTCCACTGTTTTTGGCATATTGAATATGCCACGGGGAGATTGCCAAGCTCTGCCATGCGGACGAAATATTCTCGGTAGCTTGCCAGACTCTCCTAGAGGGATGGAGGAATTGAACCCAGGTTGGCCACATGCAAGGCAAATGCTCTACTCACTGCTATTGCTCCAGCCCAGAAACAACCTAGGGGCCCAATAATGGATGGGTGGATAAAGAAGATGTGTTATCTATAAACAGTGGGGTATTACTTAGTCATAAGATGAAATTTTGCCATTTTTGACAGCATGGAGAAAACCTGAAGGCACAGTGCTAGAAAAATAAATCAGAAATGCAAAGAAAAATACCAGATAATCTCAACTCATATAGGAACTCTGAAGGTACAAAACAAAGGAACAAATCAAAACAAACTCTTGTCTTCTGGCTGAAGAATTGAAATTCCTAAGAGGGGACAGGAAATAAAGGAGCAAAGAAGGAGTGGAAGGGTCCACCAGGTTGTAGTACAGGGTCATTGGCAATTTTTTTGGTGGGTGTGGTGTGATAACACACATCTGAAGAGGTGTCAATATATACTCATAAAATAGTGCTACAAGCCAACAACATGGAAATAAAAGGTTGAATGTGACTGATTGTGAAATCGATGCTTTTAAGAGGTGACTATCAGATCCCATGAAGAACCTGGAAATTCCCTCCGATGCAGGAAAATAATGAAAGAGGAACAATAAGCTTGTTTCTGTCCATAAGAAAAATGGAGCATGCCCAAATAACAGCGTGAACACCTGAACACTTTGACGCATGGCTGACTCTCTGGTATCTTTTTCCCAGGGGACAATTTCCAGAAGTTGATTTTCCAGATTTATAGCACACAACTTCTGAGTGGTCACCGTGGCCTCAGTGACATCTTCCTGTGTCTCTGACTGCAGTGACAAGTCCCCTAACTAATCCTCAGTTTATTAACACGTGTCAGCATTGCATCTAAGAAACCTCTCTAGAGGGTTTGGTGCTGTTCTCTCCCTTTGATTATTAGAGATTTATGTTCTGAAATGCCAAACTGCATTTTTAATCTGTCATCAGAAGTAGATTATTGGAACCTGAAGTGACAAGACTTAACACAGTTTTCCATGCCTAAAGTGAACAGCAAACGCTGCAGTGCTTTTCACCACATTCAAAGTAAACATGATATATTAATGAGCAGGTTTTCCTCTCTCACCAAATAATTATAAGTTCCTACCAAATACAAACAAATTATTTTATTTCCCTTAAGAAGACTATGATTAATTGTACAAAATTACACTTGTCTTTAATTGAAGAGATTCCCTTCTTTCCTCTGGATTATGGGGATATTATAAATTATTAAATAGCTTTTGAAAACCCAAAGGAGAAAATCTCCCTCTTCAGAAAGAAAGCTGTGTCGGTAAAAGTGATGGAGCTGTCCCAGTTCATTTGGGCTGCAGGAACAAAATGCCACAGGTTGTGGGTCTTAAAAAGAAGAGAAACTCAAGGTGTCAGCATGGTTTGGAAGGAGAGTTCTCTGCTGGCGTGTGCCCAGGGCCTTTCTGCCATGTCTTCACATGGCAGACAGGACAAGGGAGCTGTGTGGGGTCTGTGATATAACATGAATCCTATTCATGAAGACTTTATTGTTATAATCTAACCGCTGCCCCATTCCCAAGAACCTCACCTCCAAAAACCATCACACACCGCATTAGGATTTCAGCACATGAATGTGGCAGGGATCTTCAACTGTACATCAACGTTCTGACCAAAAGCACAAAATGAAAACTAAGAGTCAGTGTTGACATGAGGTGGGGTAAAACTATGTTGTTTGGGTTTCTCAGTGTCAGTGCTAGTAGTACTTGAACTAAGGTGGACTGAGGAACATATAACTACAGCAGTATAAGATCCATGACATAGTTTTGTCTGGCCCTAGAACATAATGGGAGAGACACACATGCTTTTTGGTTGTGGGAAGCCCAGTTACCTATCATGTATGGTCCCCAGATGATGCTATGAATATCCAAATGGTCCTTGTAAACACAAAGGTTCCCTCACCCTTGCTACAGCAGGATCATTTTAGTCGTGGGACTCTCCTGAGCATAACAGAATATTTGGCTGCATCAGCGCACTGGAGGCAGTGGGCTAGACCCCTCCAGTTATGACCAATGAGACCTCCACAAGCCAAACATCTCCTGAGATATGGAGGGTAGAGTGTGGCAAAGTAACCTCTTGTTGAGAATCTCTGCCCTAAATATAACACTTCGCAGCCTTAAATCTAGAAGGTGCAGTATTTGAATAGTCTACTGATTACTCACCAGAGTCTATGATTCTGTCCTGACAAGAGAAACTCCAGCTCATCTGGTGACTACCTGCCATATAGACCACACTTTCCTGCCTCCTTTGCAGCTACGTGGAGCAATAGCACTTATGCAAAAGAATCATGTAGGTAATTTCCTGGTCCTTCCATCAAGTGAAAATAGTATTTCTTCTCCTTCTCCTTTACCTGTTCTCACTAATTAGGTGTGAGCACGGTAGGCAGAACTGGTACACTGTGTTCCAGGCCTGGAGCCATGTGCTGAGTATGGCAAGGTGGTCAGATAAAGAGCCGGTGGAGAAGCCCTATCAGTTTAGAGCCTAGAGAGAGATAAACTTCTGTCTTGCATCTAATGAAAAACTCAGGTATGTGGGGTTTGTGACCAAAACTTCCAGGTTCTCACAGAGTTGGAAATGGGAGCCCTCCCTGCATCCCACTGTTCTTCCAGGAGACTGGCCATCAGGCTCACAAACTTCTTCTGGCACTGTAGCACTGTAGCACTTTCCCCCCATTGTTCATCGATTTGCTCAAGCGGGCACCAGTAACCTTTCCATTGGGAGACTTGTTGTTACTGTTTTTGGCATATTGAATACGTCACAGATAGCTTGCCAGGCTCTGCTGTGCAGGCGGAATACGTTCTGTAGCTTGCTGGGCTCTCCCAGAGGGCGGAGGAATCGAACCCGCGTCGGCCGCGTGAAAGGTAAATGCCCTACCCGCTATGCTATCACTCTGGCCCTCTGGCACCATATAGATATGCTCATTAACTGGCCATGATCCGGAGATTCACAAATCTCAGAAGATATTAATAAGCTGCAGAGATGCCTCCAGACCCAAAACTCAGCAAGCATCCAGTTAAAATTTTAACTCCAGCTTTACCACCTTATTTAAAATTTTACAGTTCCTGGAGCAAATCTCATATTCTATGCCACTGATATACCAGGAGTAACACGTACTGGATAGGATATAAAGTAAAAGGAAACCAATCTCAATTAAAAAATATTAGCAAACAAGCTCAAACTATAACATGTTAATAATCTCTTATAGAAGGGCTCATCAATAAAGGTGAGATACAACAATCTTCACACACTTTCTTCTAAGGAAACCTGTTCAGATCATTTTTAGAGTATTATTCATAACAAACAATATAAAATAAATTATTTAGGGCCTGCTATCAGGGCAGGCCTGGGTGGTGGTTGAGAAAATTCAAAATAATGGTGGTGGGAAGGTTTGGTGGTGTTAGGTGGTGTTGGAATATTGAATGTAATAAATTATTGTGAACAACTTTATAAAAGTATAATTAAATTTTTTAAAATCTGTCTTGCTTAAACCACAGTTCTATTGATGCTTTTTGTAATGGCAACTGGTACTTGCATCTTTTCCCCCTGTCCTTCCCTCACTGATGTTTGAATAACACACACATACTTCACTTCACACAAGTGGTGCTTGTACTTTTAATGGTACTTGCAGGGGTCACACATCGGGCTGTGGTACCACATACTTAGTGCCTCCAGGGGTGGCGGGATCCCACTCCTTCAGTTGTGGTGCTCTCTGAGGGTCACTGTGATTCTTCCATATCTGCTAGAGGAGGGTGAGCACCTGACCTCAGTGGTCCATCATTTTCAGTTGTAGTGTTCCCCAGGAAGTTATCCTTAAGAGCAGCACCCTCACAATGGGATGCTCATGCCATCGGGTGGCTGGCAATCACTTGCAGCACCAGGGATAATAGACAGCAGCGCTTCCAGGATCACACTCAGAGTAGGTGGTGGGACCAGGGATCAAACTTGTGGCCTCATGCTTGGCAGGTAGTTTTCTTAGCTTCTGGGTCATCTTTTGGCCTCAGACATTTGTAGCTTCACTAAACATTTGCTCTGTAACTCATGAAAGCAAATTCCAGCCACTGTTGTATTTTGGAAGCCAAGAAGGCAGCTAGTGAAGACAGGAGGAGCTTGCTTTGTCTCTCTGGCATCGAAGGAGGGCTCGAACTCCACCCTCAATTGAAAAATAGGTTTCTGTTTTTATTGCCTTAGTACTGACAGGGGGTGGACACGGAGCAGTGAATCAGTTATCCAGCCAGTTCCACCAGCTGGGTTGACACAAGTGATCAAACAGCAAGCCAGGGCCATGGGTGGTCCTCTCTGGGCTTAAACAGAAGTACGTGCCTGGGCAGGTGAAGCCAGCAGAGTCCCCTCCACCACGGCCTGTTTGTCATGCAAGGGCATGCGAGGATGTGCTTTGGTGTGAGTATCAAGAATGAGACAGACACGGAGCAGAAAGCCAGTGGCCCCACCCTGCAGGCTAGGCCTGACCCACTGGGCTGTGAAGGCCCTGAGGCACCAGTGACCATAGGCAGTGAGGACGGGTAGCAGTCACCACCAGGGACATGCAAAGGACACCCAAACTGGGAGGGTAAAGTTCTCTCTCCACTTTGACAAGGAAACTGCAGAGAGCTGTGCTGGGAGAAGTTGAAATTCTCAGTGGTGACAGCAAGAGGAGCCAGCAGGGGACACGAGGGCAGCCTGGTTTCCTTAGGCATGGCCATGTCCTCAGACAATCAGAACCAGTAGGCCTGACTGGGTCAGAACTTGACTGATAATGGCAAGTGAGGATGCCCATAGTATAGTCAATGAAAGTTGAGAATTGGGGCTACAGCCCAAGTACTGTGAGTAGGATGTTTGTCTCCTATGCTGTGGGCTTCAGGTTGATTCCAGGCACCACATATCATTCCTCAAACACTGCGTGACGTAATCTCTGAGCACAGAGCCAGGAGTAAGCCTTGATTATCACTGAATAGGGTTCAAAACAGATACAAGTATACACAGGTGCAAACACACACACACACACATACACACACACACATTACACATTATCACAGGATGAGGCCATGCACTGTGAGTTGAAAGCTAACCCTGGCTAGAGTGGACCTTGAAGGGGACTGGCACCCCATGGTGCAGTGGACCAGGAGGGAGACTGGCCCCCCGGATGGACAGTGGCTAGCTCCCGGTCCAGCCAGCATTCTAAGACCGCCTCCCAACAATTATCCCAGCCTCAGGAGTCCTGGGACATTATTCAGGGCAATATAACACAAACAAAAGATATCCAGGCTGTTCCTAGGAAACTACTTTCCTCTCAGGCTCCAACTCTGCTCTTTCTCCCTCACTCTTCTTCCTTGAGGAAGGCAAGAATGATTCCTGAAGCAGCTGTCCTCATCGCCGATTCACATCTGCAGACTTTGAGGTTTCTTGTTAGCCCCTGTAATTGTGTGACCCTGTAACTGTGTGACTGCACAATGGACACTGTGACTGAATGATAGGCAGGTTCAGGCTGATAAGGGGGTTCTGGGAATTTTCTGTCTCCACAAACAGTGTTGTTAGCCCACTGGAGGCCATCAGAAGTGCACATTCAATTCTGGGTCTTTGTCTCAGCTTTGCTTAGTTGTTGCATGGTCTTCAAGTAACTCCTCACAGTATTTGAATGCTCATTGAAACATTGCAAAACAGTTTGGTAGACATAAAGAGTACACATAAAAATTTAAATATAGTAACCCTAACAGAATGGTTTAAAAAATAAAGAAAGGAAAAGCAGCAGCAATTACCATATTGATCTTTGGGCCAATACAAATCACTTATTTATACTAAATGGAATTGGACATTATGTAGTGTTGGAGTACAGAATTACTCAGGAGTGGTGGCAATTTTGATTTTATGCGGGTGCCCTTAACTTATAGTATTGAATATTATTTTTGATCCTAGAGTTTTTTATAGTTGCTTTTTTCTTTTGGGGTCACACCCGGCGATGCTCAGGGGTTACTCCTGGCTTTGCACTCAGGAATCACTCCTGGTGGTGCTTGGGGGACCATATGGGATGCTGGGAATCGAACCCGGGTCGGCCACATGCAAGGGAAATGCCCTACCTGCTGTGCTATTGCTCCAACCCCCATAGTTTTTTTTTTTATCAGATTGAAGATGATTAGTTCTTAAATTGCCAAGTTTGCATCTTAAGTGAATATTGATTTTTGTTGGAGGCTTTTTTTGCATATACTCATGTGAACATATGACATTAGTGATGAATTGCATGGATGGATAATTCACATTGTGTTAAGACTAACTTTGTCTTGATTTATAAAGAGATGAGTTTGGCATATAAATTCAAAGGCAATAGGATATAATTTTTCCTAGCAGTGTCTGTGATTTTTATATTGGTATAAAAAACAAATTTAAAATTGTCAAAACCTAGTAGTCCTAAAATAAAAGATGTTTTATCTATTATGTAAAAGAAACAAACAAAAAATACATTGGTGCTCACAAGGATACAGTAAAACTGGATCCTTTCTAAACAATTGGGGGAAATGTGAAATGCAGAACCACTCTGGAAAATTCTTTATCCATTTCTTATCACACTAACCACTCACTTCCCATGCAACCTAGCAATCATATATTCTTGGGCATCTGTCCCAGAGAAATGAAAACCTAGGTCCACCCACACATCCACAAACACGTGTGCGAAATGTGCAAGACAGTTTTCTCTATAATAGTCAAATCTCAGGAAAAACCCAAATGTCTTTCAAAGAGTGGAAGATCAGAAAAATAGAAATAACTTATCTTTTCCAAATGGAATAATTATCTTCCTTAAGATTTCTAGATCTGATATTGATGGATATTTTGCCTAATTATACCTAAAGAGACTGGAGAGAGAGAGAGAGAGAGAGAGAGAGAGAGAGAGAGAGAGAGAGAGAAGAGAGAGAGAAGCTGGAGTTGTGCATAGATTCTTTGAATTTAGAGATGAAATAAGAAAAACATATTCTTAAAATTTTAGTCCCAATAAGAGAGAGAGAACAAAAGGGAATGCCCTGCCACAGAGGCAGGGAAGGATAGGGGGAATGGGGGGTGGGAGGGATACTGGGATCCGTGGTGGTGGGAAATGGACACTGGTGGAGGGATGGGTATTTGATCATTGTATAATTGAAACCTGGAAACCTGTAGCGATAGCACAGTGGGTAAGGCGTCTGCCTTGCACGCAGCCAACACGGCCGACCCGAGTTTGATTCCTCCGCTCCTCTCGGAGAGCCCAGCAAGCTACCGAGAGTATTCGATATGCCAGACACAGTAACAACAAAGTCTCCAATGGAGACGTTACTGGGCCCGCTCGAGCAAGTCGATGATCAACGGGAGGGCCTTTTACTTTACTATATAATTGAAACCCAAGCACAAAAATTTGTAAGTCTACAACTGTACCTCATGATGTCTCACTAAAAAAAATTTTTTTTAAAAAATTTAGTCCAAGAATTCAGCATAAGACTCTTATTTAATCTTCAATAATGGGCCCAAAAGGTGAAAACAAATAGAATAAATAAGCATTTTGTTTGTTTGCTGATTTTGGAACACATCTGGCAGTGCTCAGATTCACTCATAGCTTTGTATTCAGGGATCTCTTCTGCTGGGGTTCAGCAGACCACGTGAGATGCCAGGGATAGAATCCAGGATGGTTACATGCAAGCCACGTGCTCTGCACACTGTGCTATCACTCCAGCCCTAAAGTAGGTCAATTTTTAGTCAACAACATCGTTTGAGAAACTCGATCCAGTTACCCTTTATGGGTCAAAGAAGACTTTACCATCTACCACATGATGATGTCCTTTTTGGCTGGGTCTCTCTCTTGAGGAGGGAAAAAAGATGAACTGAACAAACTATTCATTAAGCAAATTGAATTTTGTGACTCACAACACAAAAGTGCTTTTCCCAGAAAGATAAACTCACAGCAAGTGAAATAAGAAACGTCAGCAAAGTTCTCATTCAAGCTGTCTTTGTAAGAATAAAAGAGAAGCTGGTGGTACCCTCCAGCCCCTTCCCCTCATCCCCCCCCCCCCCCATCACCTGATGAAAGGTGATGCAAGGTAATCAGCTATAGCTGAAGTGTCAGTTCCAATTCTATCACACCACACTCTTCCCTTCTGTCTTGAGGGGCTAATAAAGATGTCAGAAAGTTTTCCCTTTCTGAAGTGAACATCTTGTTGTTTACAGATGGAGCTGTAGATTAGATACAAAATTCAAGATCAAGCAAAAGAGGGAATCAGATGACTATAATGTTTTCAGATTTCTTTCCCTGGCAGCTGAAACAGGTATAAACCGTGCAGGAATGCTGAGTAGCATTACCTTGGGTAGGAGCTAGAGAATTCAAAGCAAAAACTGCTTTTGGTTTGCCTGCCGTCCTACAGCTTCAGTTCCTAGAATTATTAAAAAGAATTGAAGGACCAAAGAGACAGTACAGTGGGTAGGGTGCTTGACTTGCATGCACCTGAACCCAGGCTTAGTCCTTGGCACTATGTATGGTCCTCAGAGCATCCCCAGAAGGAATCCCTGAGCACATAACCAGATATAGGCCCTTAGCTCTATTTGGTGTGGACCCAGTACCTCCCCATCCCCAACTGGACTACTGAAACCAGTCCTCTGGGGAAAGGGTGCACCAGTAATTTCACAAAGCCCTCCTTTATGCACGAAGTCTCACTGTTTTTGGTTGCTCATTTGTTTGGCCTGTAGCATCTGGCAGTTAGAGGCTGGTGCAGAGACCATACATCGGGAAACACTCTGGAAGAGAATTACACAGATAGAAAAATTGCATCTCTTTTCTCCCTGAAAACAGCTTCACACTGCCATCCCATAGGAGAACAGAGATACATATTGGTCCCAAATGCATGTCCAAGTAAATGAAATTTAACATCAACTTCTAATTTCCACTTTTATTTAAAAATATCAACAAAGGATGGCTATTCTATTTGATTTCAATTTGAGTGGTAATTTTTAGAAATAAAGTGTGAGATTCTAGGGGAATCATCACAGGTATTTGAAATTATTTATTAGGATCAAACGTTTGAGACAAAGAGAGCCATTTGGGGGTTTTGTTTATGTGGCGGAAGAACCACTTTTTAAAAAGCTGAATTATGGCACCAGTTTAAGGCCCCAAGGCATCCAACTGTTCAGAGAACTGGATTGAGGGAAACTGTAATTGTAACTATAATTCATATTGAACAAACTGGTCAATTCCTTTATCTTTAACAGTGGCCACAGAAAATGTCAAAGCTCGTTTCCCCCCTCCCCCCCTGATTCATATTTTGCTGCGTGACTCATGTCCTGGAGTAACTCTGGGCTGACTTGAAAGGTTTTCTGAGACATCAATTCTCAGGACTCAATTTTCTCTATCAGATTGTTGCAAATAAATCTCCTTTTATATCTCGGCCCATAACAGCAGTGAAAATGCTTTACTGTGTCTCTGCTTTCTATCTCTGTGCTTAATGCTCCAGCTGAGGACTTGATCGCGTTGCCACCAGACAGGGAAGATGGGAAAGCGTTTCCCTGCCCCCAGCCCGCGGCTCCCAGAAACAACTGCACATTAAGGTAGTAAATCACCATCATAATTGTCTAGCCATAGCCAGTCAGCTGGCTTAATGAGATGGCAAGTAGGTTGCTGGGGAAGAGGAATGACATTTTAACAAGACAACTCACATCAAACTATAATTTATCCTTCACAACACATTTAATTTATTCTGAAAAGTTATCAGAAGCAAAATCGCCATTTTGCAAGATGCTGAAGCCCTCTGGAGCCCTTTATGAGATGAACCGAAAGCTAGGAGACATTTTTTAAATATTTGAAGGCAAATGCTAGCACAGTGTCATCTCGCTACCTCAGTCCTGGCGTTTGGGGGGCTCCTGGAGGGCTGGAGCATTTGCAAAGCGCTGTAGGCTGTGCTTTGCAGTGAGAACACCGCAAGGGCAGCCCAGCAGCCTCCAAGCACCACCCGTTTGGGCCCAGAACCAAAATAAACAAATAAAATCAAATGTTCTTTCTGAGAAGACAGTCCTTTCACATTGCTCTTTCTGTCCCGCAAGGCCTGGCAGACCTGTATTTCCATTTCCGCTTTGTCCCGAGACAGAAAGTGGCCAAGCCTGGGCTTTCTTGACCATCTCCAAACCGCAGGCCACAGTCCCCAACCGTCAGGAGCCTTGGCACATCCCAGCGTTGTTCAGAAACAAATTTCATAAGCTTCTGGGGGTGGGGGTGCTGAGGGTGCAGGGCTTCTGGGGGATCAGGCGATGCTGTTCCCTTGGAACGGTAGCTAGGAAAAAAAAGAAGTAAATGAAAAGCGGTCAACAAACTCAGGGGTGCCTCATTTGGCAGCTCTTATTGCCCTTCCCTGACCTCAGGTGGCAGGGGAAGGGGACAGACAACTGGGAAAACAAAGAAAAACTGGGGCTGAAGAGGTAGTCCAGGGGGTAAGGAGCTTGCCTAGCATGTGACTGAGCACTTCTGGGAGTGATGCCTGAGCCCCACTGGATTTGAATCAACCCCTTCTTGACCCCTGCAGGAGTGGGGCAGGGAGGAAGGAAGGAAGGAAGGAAGGAAGGAAGGAAGGAAGGAAGGAAGGAAGGAAGGAAGGAAGGAAGGAAGGAAGGACGCTCTCTGTTCCCTCACCCTAATTTTTGGATGCAATGCCTTATGTGACCTCTGCTCTTGAAGTATGGTGAGCTAAGGCTGCAACCCGGCTCACTGGCTGCACTTCCCCACCCTTCTCTCTGATGCTCTCATTCCTCCTAACCCATTCAGGTCCTCGATTTCTCCTTCCTTCCTTCCTTCCTTCCTTCCTTCCTTCCTTCCTTCCTTCCTTCCTTCCTTCCTTCCTTCCTTGTCCTCTTCCATTTTCCCCATCTCTCCCTCTATTTCTCTCTTTCTCCTCCCTATTTTAAGCATCTTAGTTCACAAAGACCTTTCCTCTTATGCTCCAAGTTGTCTGAAGACCCTTGATTTAGAAGAAATTCCATAATAATTTCTTCACAGGTAACTCGCACTCAGAATCTTGTGGCAATTGAAAGACCAGTTTCTCCTGTGCCTTTGAGACTCACAGGACTGTGGGCTGCACTCAAGCAGGAGGCCTGCCTTAAAGCCTTCGCATCAACAGGATGCAAGGTGTTCGAAGGACTGAAAGGGAGAACTCCAGGGAAGTGTGCTTAGTATATCTGCTCCCTAAGCAGGAAATAGTCCTATTTCCTCATGATTTTGAGTATGGAAAACATCAAAACAACACAGAAATGTACAGACTTAGAGTGAGGTCATCATTGGTCTAGGCCTCAGAGTCCCCTGTTTAGATCTTCTCCATGTGGGAAGTCTTGTTTTTCGCCAACTTATCCCTGTAGGAGAGGAGGCCTCAAGTCTGCAGATTTGTCCAGAGATCGACTAGATCCCAGATTCCTCAATTCCATGCAACTACACCATCCATGTAACTTGTGAGAGTGTGTGGAACAGATTCTGGAGAGTGTTTTAGAAACATAAGTGGGATGGTCCTGTATAAATATCTATCACAATTGCAATTGTTTCTCTGGGTAAGGGGGCTGACTGTTAAATAAGTTCAGGGTTCCCTCTGAGAGGAATGAGATGTCCTGAAGCTCGACAGAGGTGACAGTCCCAGGGACCATACCATGTCACAAATTTGTGCACTTGAAAGGTTTTTAGATAAGTGAATTTTACGTCAACTAAAATAAATCACAAGCCAGGGATGTAGTTCAGTGGTAGAGCAGTTGTCTTACACATGTAAGGCACTGGATTCAATCCCCAACACCATGAAAAGTATTCAGTATATTGGAAAATTTTTTGTACAGTTGCAAAATGTTATTTTAATGATCTTCTAGTTGTGGACAATTACACTATTTTCCCTTTTTTTTGGGGGGGCACCTGTTGGTATTCAGGGCGTACTCCTGGCTCTGTGTTCAGGGATCACTACTGGAAGACTGAGGGGGCCATATAGGGTTCCAAGGAATAAATCCAGGTCAGCTGTATGTAAGACACATGCCCTACCCATTGTGCTATTTCTCCAGCCCCATTTACACTACCCCCCCTTTTTTTTGCTATTACAAATCATGCTTCAAACCATCAACTTGGAGATTGTGGTTGTGCACACTAGAGAAGATGCCTTGCATGCCCAAGGCCTGGAGTTCAATCCCTGGCTCCACATACAAACAAATAACACTTAATAAACCTCCTTGTGGGACTAGGAAGAAAGCTCAAAGGGCAAGAGCACATGCTTTGCATGTAAGAGGCCCAGGTTTGATCCCCAGCACCAAGTGGCTCCCTGAGCATCACTGGGAAGATTTTCCAGAGCACATAGCTGGGGATAATAGGCCCCAAATACAAATGGAGGTGACCCCCCACACACGTATGAAAGACGCAAGGTGAAAAACTCTTCCTTTGGACTTCGATCTTTATAAACTCTTGTGTGTTTCTAGGGAAAATTCCTTAAAGAGAAAAATAATTGATTTGGAAGGTGGGCCCTTTGAGGTTGTAAGAAACACTGTTAAATTTTTCCCAAAGAGATGTTTTCTGAATATCCCGCAGTGAGAATCACGCCAGAACTAGTGTTCAAATTACCAAGTGGTCCTTTTTCTTCCAGGGAATCTCTGGATCCACAAGTTAAAATTCACTACCATCCACCCTACACCCTTTATTTGGTGCTCCCTTCTCTATCTGAGCCTCCTTTCACTAATAAAAAAAAATTAAAAATAAACTCACTACCATGCAGAGCTGGACGCCACTTAGCTGGTGACTCAAACACAGGAGGGCCTGCTGGGTTCCCACTGGATTCCTGTTCCCCTTTTTTTGACCTCCAGTTTCTAATCTGACATCAAGTGTTCAGAAAGCCTTTCTGCTTCTCCACCCTGTACCCACACATCCTCTGTTGCACCACATATACCCTGTACCCACACATCCTCTGTTGCACCACATACAGCTGCCTTCACTGGTCTCCAAAGGAAACAAAAATCCATTACCACCATTTTGTCAACTTTCTGTCTCTGAACTTCCTCTCCTAAGGTGGAGGACAGATACTGTTCTTCCTGTGTGACAGAATTCATCCTCATAAGAATTCATCTTCCAACTCCCTCTCTCCTCTACCCACCCCACAGAGCAAGGAAATTTATCCGGTTCCTTACACATCAAATCCCTCATTAACTCTCTGTCAGATTGTCCTTCGTTGGGTTAATAGCATTACCGTGGAATCAACATGTCTTCTCATTCTCAGCAGGTTAACTGAGAAGCTCTCTCCTTTGCCACTTTTGCTTTGTGTCCAGTCACTCTCCCACTCTCCCCCACCTCACCCCCCTCCCACACACACACTGATTTCTCTAAATACTTGAGAACTCAATTTCTAGTTCTTGAAGGACTGTCCGTATTGTTTTCCAGAAAGGCTAGACTAGTGGGCATTCCCACCAATCGTGAAAGGTGTCCCTTTTTCCCCACATCCACGCCAGCACTGGTTGCTTTTGTTCTTTTGAATGTGTGTCAGTCTCTGTGGTGTGAGATAATATCTCATTGTTGTTTTGATTTGCATTTCCCTGATGACTAGTTATGTGGACCATTTTTTCATGTGCCTTTTGGCCATTTGTATTTCTTTTTTGAGGAAACTTCTGTTCATTTATTCTCCCCATTTTTTGATGGGGTTGGAGGGTTTTTTTCTTGTACAATTCTACTTGTGTCTTGTATATCCTTGATATTAATCCCTTATCATATGGATATTGGGTAAATATTCTTTCCCATTCTATGGGCTCTTTCTGTATTTTGGTCACTGTTTCTTTTGAAGTGCAGAAGTTTCTTAGTTTGATGTAGTCCCACTTGTTTATGTTTGCTTCCATTTGCATGGTCAGTGCTGTTTCATCCTTAAAGATGCTTTTAGCTTTAATGTCATGGAGAGTTCTGCCTACATTTTGCTCTATGTACCTTATGGATTCATGTCTGATACTGGAGTCTTTAATCCACTTTGATCTGACTTTTGTGCCTGGCATTAGACAGAGGTCAGAGTTCATTTTTTTTTGCAGGTAGCTATATCCAGTTTTCCCAGCACCATTTGTTGAAGAGTCTTTCCTTGTTCCACTTCACATTTCTTGCTCCTTTGTCAAAGATTAGGTGGTCATATGACCCTGTAATTCCACTTCTGGGAATATATCACGAGGATGCAAAAAAGCACAGTAGAAATGACATCTGTACCTATATGTTCATTGCACCACTGTTCACAATAGCCAAAATCTGGAAACAACCCAAGTGCCCTACAACAAATGAAGATGACTGGTTAAAGAAACTTTGGTACATTTACACAATGGAATACTATGCACCTGTTAGGAGAGATAAAGTCATGAAATTTGCTTATAAATGGATAGACATGGAGAGTATCATGCTAAATGAAATGAGTCAGAAAGATAGGGACAGATATAGAAGCACTCATTTGTGGAATATAAAATAACATAACATGAGGCTCACACCTAAGGACAGTAGATACATGGACCAGGAAGATTGCTCCATAGCTGGAAGCCTGCCTCATGAGCAGAGGGGTGAGGGCAGCTGGAATAGAGAAGGGATCACTAAGAAAATGATGGCTGGAGGAATCGGTCAGGAGGGGAGATGTGTGCTGATAGTAGATAATGCACCAAACATGATAGCCCCTCAATATCTGTATTGTAAATCATAATGCTCAAAAGTTGAGAGAGGGTATGGGAAATATTGTCTGCCATGGAGGCAGGAGGAGGGTGGGAAAGATGGGGTATACTGGGGATATTGGTGGTGGGGAATGTGCACTGGTGGTGGGGAATGTGCACTGGTGGAGGGATGGATGTTTGATCATTGTGTGATTATGACCCAAACATGAAAGCTTGTAACTATCTCACGGTTATTCGATAAAAGAAATAAATACAAAAAAAGAAAAAATAAATAGATGCCTGAGAACACTGCTGCCATTTACCAGGAAGACTACAGGTTCTTCTCCTTCCCCTCAGGTTCCTGAGGGATTCAACCTAGTCACCCTCTCACTCTGCTCATGTTCTTCTGAGAATGACAAATAAGAAGCTCCATATTATCTCCCTATTACCCATTTTTGGAAGGTTGGCATCATCATAGTTCCAATGGTTTCAGACTTTTCTCAGTAAGAGAAAGGCCTTTTATTTTGGACAGAAAACACCCCCAGGAAGTAATATGTGGCAGAGTCTTGCAAAAGGAAAGTCTTCCAAGAATTCAATTATTCAGACTCTCCCTGACTCAAAAATTTTAACTCTCAAGGGTCAGGGCTTACCCCTCAGTGGCAAGCATCCAAAATTGAGAGGTGGAAGGAGTGATGGGTTTCCTAAGGGACCAGAGACACCTGTTTCAGTCGAACCCCCGGAACATCAATCTCTAATTTTCTAGGAGCTAATTGTTCACAGGCCTGAAGGGACCCCCTCCACATAATCAGTTTCTTCAGAGACATCATTCTGCGGCAGGAATAGCCTTCTTCTTTCTTTTTCTTTTTTTTTTCTTCTAGTGAGCTAAACCCATTTAATTCTATCTAATTCTTCATAGAGATCCTGTATTCCATACGGCTCACACATTTTAAAGCATGTCGTCTGCTTCTGTTCTATACACATTGGCATAATTGTTTGGTTGGTCTGCCTGGAACTGGGCCTAGATCATGTCAAAACTGAAACAAACCAAAACAGATATCCTGAACAAGAACAACTGATTTATTTGGTCATTAACCTGCTCATCGGTTCAACAGATTGTTTCACTCAAACTAGGCAATGCAGAGCCCCTTAAATGTAGCAGAGCCTATAAAGAGCCCAATTCTAGAAAAAACTCATAGTAGTTTCTGTGTCTGTTACCTTTAAAAATAAGCAGAAACAAGGCTCGTGTGAACTGGAATGTGGTGGGTGGAATCCTGCCAGCTGGTGGTGAATGCTGTATGGACGCATTGTACAAAATTTTAGCTCAATAGTACGTGTTGCCCAGATTCAAGACATCATCTAAGAACTTCGGATGACTTGTTATTTCAGGAAAGTCTTCTAAATATAAAAATATCTGGGTTTCAGAAGTATTTTCAGTTTATCTTGTGGAGAAGTCTACAGGCCCATATCTGAATTTCAAAGAAATTTGATTTTTTTCTTATTTTAGAAACAAAAAATAATAACAAACTGTTTCTTGAGGTATTCTCTAAAATATCACTATGAATTGCCACTCTGGAAAGCCTTTGGAGTTGGTCTGATGGGAATATATGTCAACGAATAGCTTTCTTTACATTCAGAGACTTTCTTCCAGGGATACCCTGCTCTGAGAGAAGAGTCACTCCGATGACAATGACATTTCACCGACCGAGTCAGTTCCAATCTCTGGATGTCCCAAGCTCCTCACTCATGTACTATCACACTAGCCAACAGCCATTGCTTCAGAGCAGAAATGAAATATTCTCACCTGCCTCATCCTTCCAATCTTACTGCTTAGTGACTTCAAACAAGCGATACTCACACTGGACACACACACACACATACACACACACATGTGCACACACATCATTTCAAATCATTTTTGAAAGTTGGCGTGTTCTTATTCATAGTCTCCAAAAGAGTTCCAAAGAAGCATCCCCCAAATGTGCCATTTTGTCATCTGGATTATTCCAGATAGTGTTCAGGGAACCATGAAAGTTTCAGGGATTAAACCTGGAATAACCAGAGGCAAAACATGCATTCAAGTCCTTTGAGTTATGTCCCTGGCCTTAGCCATTCTTGTACTCTGGCCCCCAAAATCTTAAAGGGTTGAGGAAGAATTTTCTGTCAATATCTTCCGTTTAGGTTGGAGAGATAGCACAGCGGGTAGGGAGTTTGCCTTGTATTTGGCCGACCAGGGTTCCATTCGTCCATCCCTCTCAGAAAGCCCGGCAAATTACCAAGAGTATCCTGCCTGTATGGCAGAGCCTGGCAAGCTCCCCGTGGTGTATCGGATATGCCCAAAACAGTAACAACAAGTGTCACAATGGAGATGTTACTGGTGCCCGCTTGAGCAAATTGATGAACAACAGGAGGACAGTGCTACATTCCATTGATTTCTAGCCTTAGGTGGATTTTTAAATCTACTCATCAGGGGCGTTGAGTAGGAGGGAGACATGAAAATCTGGTGGCTCTGATGATATAGGAGTCTTCCAATATCTGGTTAAGAACTGAAAGGATCATCTATCTATACCTCTATATCACTTCCCAAAGTGGGGGTATGGAGCAAGGAGGGTGATCTGCATCTGTTGGTGGTGTGAGGTGAGGAGGATGAATCCGATTGTGTTTTTAGCCTCTTTGCACTTTGGTGAACAGTGGAGCCAGCAAAGAACAAAGTATCCCTTTCCTTGGGGCAGAATAATTAAAACCAATTCTCCCGAGTCCCATCACTCTCTGAATGTCTCTCAAATTGATCACACTGTGATTTTTAAGAACAGAGCTGCTCTGTGTCACTTATTTATAATCGCTTTTCTTTGTCACAGTGGGTCATTCAGACACATCACCTTCGGGCTCTGGGGAACCGTTCACATTCATTAGGGAAAGGAAACCATCTTTCTTTCAAATAAGCAATTTGATTGCTTCAGGAGTAGGTCTGTAATTACTGTAGTGGTGGGATGTGTTATTGTTAATAAGATGAAAAAACTAGCCTGCTTCCAAATTACAGGGGTTTGGATTCTTTTCCCAGAGGCTATGATGAAAGGTGGGGGGAGCAGTTTCCTGTGGCCTCTGACTGGACTGGCACCAGATTGGGCTGGGCAGGTAGGAAAGCTTTCCTCCCACCTAATGCTTTGTGGAGCTGGCTGGCCCAGGAGAGCGGACATAAATGCAATCAGGCAGTTATGGGGAGGACTTATCTGAGCCCTAAAGTAACCTTGATGGAGAACCTGGGGTTGTTGTGGAAGCTATACAAGCTTTTAGAATGGTACTTTTTTTTTACCGTGAGAGGCTCCATCCAATTCTAATCACAGTAGACGAATTCAAGGAGATTTGACACTTGAATTTGATAGATACACATCCTCTTCACAATGGGCAATGTAGTTTTCTGGTCTTTTTTTTATTTTAATGAAGGAGTGTTGCTATTTATTCAGCCATTGATTAGGCTGATTGAATTGGGCATAAACTCCACCTTACTTTTTTTTTCCTTTTTTATAAATTTATTTATTGAACCACCGTGAAAGCAATTACAAGGCTTTTGGGTTTAAGTCTTAGTCATACAATGATGAAACACCTGTCCCTTAGTTTTCTGGTCTTTCAATCCATTTTACATTTGATCAATTAACCTAATTCATCTCCATCTCATAACCAATTCTTTTCCTGTCCTGTTGTTCATGATGCTCTTGACTCTATGGCCAGGTTCCTGGCCTTTCAGGAGCATTTAGGGACCTGCTCCCCACCTGCTGCTGCTTCCTAAGCTCTGTGACTGTTTGCCTTTCTCTTTTCTTGACTCTGTTTTACATTCACATATCAAGTCTTTTGCTATTCACAATTCCTTTCATGCCCAGCATTATAATATGACCAAATATAAGAAATAAGGAACATTGTGCTAAGTGGGGAGCCTCCATCTGTTCCCCTCTGCTAATCATTAAAAACACCAGGGCCAGAGGATAGCACAGGGGCTAAGGCACATATCTTGCCTGTGGTGAGCCTAGTTCAATTCGTGGAACCACATGGTCTCCCCAAGCATCCTTAGATGCAACCCTAAAGGCACCTGAGCATCACCTGGTGTGATTCTGGGGACCCCTAGGCACAACTGAGGTGGCCAGGGTAATTCCAAGTGCTCCTAGTGCTTTGCATTGAGCTACCAGGTCAGTTGGCCAAGAACAGTTAGCGAGGCTCCAGACCTCTAAGCAGCATATCTTTTGTTTTTGTTTTGGGGTCATACTTGGCAGTGCTCAGGGCTTACTCCTGGCTCTGCACTCAGGGATCACTCCTGGTGGGATTCAGGGTACCATATGGGATGTCAAGGATAAAACACAGATCAGCCAGGTACAGGGCAAGTGCCCAATCTGATGCACTATCTCTCTGGACCTCCTGAGTAGCACTAAGGCAATTATTAAAAAAAATGAGACCTAACCCCAAGTCCCTCTGTGTTTTACAGACTAGGCAAGTAATTAGTAAAGCATCAGACAGACCAATATGAGAAAAGTATTATGACATGTATACCTTGTATAAATATAGACTATAGAGACCCAACACAGCTGACTACCTTATCCATGAGGTTTCAAAGACTGCGTTTATATAGAATTTTGCAAGAGCAGAGAATACTGGGAAAAGATAGGGAAAGATCAGTCAAGGAGGAGATTACTCAAAAAGGCGCACACACACACACACACACACACACACACACACACACAAGAGTATGTAGATTTAAGTCGTTCTTGCTCAACTGGAAAAAGATCATTACAGAGCTTTTGACATTACTTAAGATCTGGGAACAACCAAGCCACTCAATGTCAGATGAGTGGCTAAAGAGTTGTGAAATACTACTCAGCTATAAGAAAAGAATGAAAGTCGCCTAACTTCTTGCTACAACATGGTTTGGAATTGGAAATGTTCTAAGCAAAGTAAATCCAAAGGGGAAAGACAAATACCAAATTATTTCACGCATAGTCTGTATACAAAGAAACAAAGAAAGGGAATAGACATTATCCAATAAAAACAAACTCATTTTCTTTTTCCCAAGAATTGCTTTAGCTATTCGTGGGGGTTTATTGTTCCATATAAATTTCAAGAGTGTTTGCTCCATTTCTTTGAAGAATGTCACAAGAACAGATGACTGGTTAAAGAAACTTTGGTACATTTACACAATGGAGTACTATATAGCTGTTAGAAAAGACGAAGTCATGAAATTTACATACAAGTGGTACTACATGGAAAGTATCATGTTAAGCGAAATGACTCAGAAAGAAAGGGATAGACATAGAAAGATTGCATTCATCTGGGGAACATAAAGTAACAAAATAGGAGACTAACACCCAAGAATGGCTGAGATTATTACCAGGAATTTTACTCCATGGCTTGGAGGCCAGCCACACATGCTAGGGGAAAAGGGAGCTCAGATAGAGAAGGGAGCACCAAATAAAGGGTGTTGGGAGGATCCTCCCAGGATGGGAGAAGCATACTGAAAGTAGACTATAGACCAAACATGATTGCCACTCATTGCCTCTTTTGCAAACCACAACACCCAAAAGGAGAGAGAGAACAAAAGGGAATGCCCTGCCACAGGGGTGGGGTGGGGTGGGGTGGGATGGGAGAGATGGGGGGTGGGAAGGATACTAGGATTCATGGTGGTGGAAAATGGGCACTGGTGGAGGGATGGGTATTTGATCATTGTATAATTGAAACCCAAGCACAAAAAATTTGTAAGTCCACAACTCTACCTCATGATAAACGGTACCTCCTCACTAATAAAAAAAAAACTCATATAGGTTGAAAGCAGAAGTAAGGAATGTGGTGGGAAGATATGGGGAAAGGAGCTTATTATACTTTGGTGCTGGGGATGGTGTGCTAACTTTGTATCTGCTTGAAAATGCAAGTATTTACATCAGGGAAGGTATTATTGAACCACACCTTGTGCTACTCAGAGGCTACTACTAGCTCTGTGCTCAAGGATCACTCCTAGAAATACTGAGGACCTTATGCATTGCCAGGGATCAAACCAATGTGGGCCCAATGTCAACCAGCCACCTTACTCCCTGTACTATTTACCTAGCCCAATATTTACCCTCTTGTAAACTAACTTGACCTACTAAATTAAGTCACTGTCACTGTCCTCCCGTTGTTCATCGATTTTCTTGAGCGGGCCCAGTAACATTGTGAGACTTGTTGTTACTGTGTTTGGCATATCAAATACATCACGGGTAGCTTGCCAGGCTTTGGCATGAAGGCAAGATATTCTCCGTAGCTTGCCGGGCTCTCCGAGAGGGGCAGAGGAATTGAACTTGGGCCAACCGGGTCGGCCACATGCAAGGGAAACAAACGCCCTACTTGCTGTGCTATCGCTCCAGTTCACTAAATTAAGTGAATAAGAGAAAAATATAAAGAATAAGATTAGGTCTTCTAGGGAGAGATTTCCATGGCAATATCATTTTTAAAGGTAATTTCCATTCTACCTTCAGTTACAACCCCATTAAATTAACCCCTAAATTAACTGAAGGCACCTTTTGAGAAGGTAGATTTTTTTGCTCCCCATTTTTTGCTAATGACAGTGAAAAGAACCTACCTAGAAGAACATATCAGCCACTAGCCTGGAGGAGAACATCATTTAGGTAAAGATCCGCAAGAGTGTGAGGATTTGAACTTGATTCTGAAATAAAAGATTCTCCACCAGTAACTGCAAGAGAAAAGAAGTCTATTTCAGACCAGAAAGGGGAACTCTTCATTGTTCTGCAGAAAGGCGGCCACAGCCCTTTGCCTGTGAGATGTGGCTGGCGATACTCTTCCAGAAGGGGGCGCTCTTCCAAAGGTGGTGCTCTCAATCGCTCCCCCTCCACTGTCCATGGATTCCTTCTTCTCCACAATTTCCTGTGGGTCCTGACCCACAGGCTTTCCCTGAATAAACCAAAGTTGAAGTAGAACAGACGACAGCATCCTTAAATATTTAACCTAGACACTTAGACTGTTTTGAGCTGAAGACACTTGAAGAACAACAAATGTGGGGAGACACCTTAGTGAACGCCCCTCATCCACCTCAGTCTCAAGCCTCTAAAAGTGAGTTGTTGTCTATCTCATCCTGGGAGTTTGGTTAGCCAAAGAAGAATGTGTCCTGGCATGCGAGGAAAGCCTGAAGTCCGCGGCACACCCAGGCAAACTGAACAAATGCTCGTTGTCCGGGATACCTATGCCTGCAAGGGCCCATTCATCTCATCTCAAAACCACGCATTGCTCCCTCATTCTTTCCCGCCTTTCTCTCCGAAGATGGGGTTTAAGATTGAATTCCAAGCCACTTTAGGGAGTTATTCATTTCCTCCCATTCAATGAAAGTATATGCAGTGAAAAATTTCTGAGTCTGTATTACATGTCTTTCATGAATTATAGCAGCCTTGGCTCAGAATTCTTAAGGCAAAAAAAAAAAAAAGGAAAATCTTTTAACAATTTATTTATATTTTAGTTGGGGGCCTTACTCCTATCTCCATGCTCAGGGATCTCTCCTGGTGGTGCTTGGAGGACCATATGTAGTACTTGGATTAAATCAGGGTCTGCTACAAGCAAGGCAGCACCTTAAGCATTGTGTTATCTTTCTGCCTTCTAATTTATAGTTTAAAATTATATGAGTTGGACTCTTTGGCAAGAAACAGGAGCCAGTAGAGTCTGTGTCTTCAGAACAGAGGAAGAATGTGGTACAAAGGACACAGAAGTGTGTCAAAGAGCCAAGGGCAGGAGGGCAGGCAGACCTCTTCAAGGGCTGAAAAGCATCTTAGGATGAAAGTGTTTCAGATAAACTTGCAGAGAATCTCTCTCTCTTTCTCTCTCTCTCCCTCACACACACACACACTCTCTCTCTTTCTTTCTTTCTTTCTTTCTTTCTTTCTTTCTTTTTTGCTTTTTGGATCATACCTGGTGATGCACAGAGGTTACTCCTGGTTCATGCACTCAGGCGTTACTCTTGGTGGTGCTCAGGGGACCATATGGGATGCTGGGAATCAAACCCAGGTCGGCTGCATGCAAGGCAAATGCCCTACCCGCTGTGCTACCACTCCAGTCTCACTGTTTCTTATATAGCTACTCCTTTCTCTGACATGAGACCTGCTTTCTCTGTTCTCCTTTCCATAAGACTTAACTGCAGCTAATGATGTGATGAGTGACCATTCCAGGCATCAACAGGGACTATCAGGAAGTCTCCTTGTTTCTGCTTTTGGGAGGGTAAATTTGATGGGCTCTGCTTGAATTATCTCTATCTACATCATCTGACACCTGCGAGTTGTGTCACAAACATAGGCAGTAGTTCTAGGAGGCCACCTATGAGAATCCATGGAGAATCTGAGAGAAGTCAGAAGAGTTTGGGAGCCAGACTCTCAAGATACCCCCAGTATCTTTACCATTGCTAAAGGTGTCTCCAGAGTGGCCACCAGATTCAGGAAATGCAGACAAATGCATAATAAATGCATAATAAAATAACAGTACATGATGTAATATATTATTGTTTTGTGTTTCTAGATTTGGTGGCCACATAGCACTACAAGGAATGAGGCTTGTGGAACTATAATAAAAAAGAAACTTGGGACCTGAAGTCATGTTGTCATTAGTCTGGGTGTCCATTCATCTGAGCTAACTAGGTGTCAAGGCCCATGTGGATCATGTAAATAAGACTCACACATAATAAAGAGATAATTACCTCAGCTTTCTAGTTGCAACCAAATATCGTAGAGTTACAGAGAAGACTTAGCAGACTAATCAGCTGTATTCGTTACTTCCTCTTAGTTCTCCAAGAATGATCCATGCTAATCTTAAGTGATCTAAACTGAGTACTCAACATTTCAGCTATTTATCCCTAGTTCACAAGTTTATTTACATCCCTTTCCTTATACTTGTATCTTCCTATACTTTCCTTATAGGAGCAAGATGAAATGATAACTTCAATATAGCTAGATTTCTTATATGTCAGTTATGGGCTTCCAAGAAGAGTGGAGAGTGGGAGAAAGGAAAAGCAAGAGAGGGGCGATGAGAGGGGAGAAAGAGAGAGAGAGGGAGAGAGCGAGTGGGAGAGAGGGAGTGGGAGAGAGGGAGTGGGAGAGGGGAGGGAGGGAGAGAGAGAGATTGCCTAGCCTCATCATCATGTTTGATGTATCCTATTGTGTTTGTTAAAAGCAATGAACTAAAACTGATCCATAATTAAGGGAAAGGAAATTATACCTTTCCTTTTGAAAGGAAGTGTCGAAGAAGTTGTGAATGTTTGTTTTTGAACCACTGCAAGAAGTTAATTTTTCTTATACAAGAAGATGTATAAGGATAATCCCAAGGTGATTACATTGGCTCAACAGTGATATATGTATATATACATATATATGATATATACATATATATACATATATATATCCTCTTGGAGAGCCCAGCAAGCTACCAAGAATATTCTGCCCTCACGACAGAGCCTGGCAAGCTACCCATGTCATATTCGATATGCCAAAAACAGTAACAAGTCTGACAAAGGAGACGTTACTGGCTCCTGCTCGAGCAAATCAATGAACAATGGGAGGACAGTGCTCTCTCTCTCTCTCTCTCTATATATATATATATACATATATATACATATATATATAAACCCAAGCTCTTTCAACCTTTTTTCTTGGCATCTTTAAGGAGATGTTATGTTCACATAGAGGCTGTTGAATCTCCAGCCATCACATGAGTATTTGAGGCAGGACAAAAGCAGAATGTCATGTGTTCCTCATTCCTCATTCCTTTCCTGTCTGAACTGGAAAAGATAAATAAGCTTTTTTGACCCTCCAGCTGACTTCTGAAATTTAATTTCTCAAAATTGCATCACATGGCTCTGTAGGGAGTTCAATTGACGTGGGAGAGAGACCTGAGCTGTCAAATGTTAAAGTTGCCAATTAAAACAACAGGGAACCAAGGGTGGAGGATTAGTACAGTGAATGGGGCATTTTCCTTGTATACGGCCAACACAGGTGTATCTCTGGCACCCTATATGAATCCTCAAGCTCCATCAGAAGTGACATTTAAGCACAGAGCCAGGAGCAAGCTCTGAGTACCACTGAGTGTAGTATAAACAACAACAACAACAACAACAACAACAACAACAAAGAAAACCCAAACAAACAAGAGGAAAAAACCCACAACACAAAAAGGAGCTATGATGAACCCGACAGTCACATCTTCAATCACTTTTTGAGATAGTATAAGCAAGAGGAGCTAAATCAAAGAAGTGCTACCTTCTGGTTTCATCTCCCTCATGGCATGGTACACATCCTGTTGTACCCAAGTTTCAGATCCCCAGTGGAAGAGAGACCCAGTTCCACACATGATAATGCGAAAGCAAAGGAATTTTATTGCTAGTTCGAGCTAGGGTCCAAGTCTCATCCAACACAGTGGAGTCTTGACAAGAACTCCGACCTCAAATCACAAGCAGTCTATGTAGGATTCAGAGTTAAGAGTGCTTTATCACGGTCACAGTCAGTCACGGTCCTCCCGTTGTTCATCGATTTGCTCGAGCGGGCCCAGTAATGTCTCCATCATGAGACTTGTTGTTACTGTGTTTGGCATATCGAATACGTCACGGGGAGCTTGCCAGGCTCTGCCACGCAGGTGAGATACTCTCGGTAGCTTGCCAGGCTCTCCGAGAGGTGCAGAGGAATTGAACTCGAGTCGGCCATGTTTGCTGCGTGCAAGGCAAACGCCCTACCGCTGTGCTATCAGAGTGCTTTATATACTGGGTTATTTTTAGCTTTGGTCTTATTACATCAGTGGTCAGCAATCAGACAGCAGGTACCAGTAACGGTTTGGGTTCTTTCCAAGAAGGGTGCGGTGACCCCTCATGACTGGCCAGATCCAACTGCCAAGTTTCTTATCTAGGTAAATTGGGAGTTTACCAGAAACTGCAAGTTCTGCCTTGGGAAAACAGAAATGGAGGCCTAGTTGAGACTTACTGTTAGCTGCAGCTTATTATGGCATCAGTTTCTCCCTCACATTTCCCCATTTTCTTTGAACTAAACTGAGGAATCTTCCTCAGTCACAGGGTCATTAATGCATTGGTACTGCTGGTATTTACTCGATCTTTGACAAAAGTCACCAATCTGTTCAGTACACATGGGCCAAAAGTCAAAATTAGCATAAGCACTATTAGGGGACTCAGCAAAGTAGACAAGAAGGTAGTGAGACACGGTGAGCTGTTGAACCATGATTCAAACCACCCTTCTTGTTGTTCTCGCTCTTTTTCACTTGGCTAAGCCTTCTCGGATCCTGGCCATGGAGTCTCGCACAACACCTGTATGGTCCACATAAAAGCAGCATTCCCTCCTAAAGCCACACAGAGACCTCCCTGTTGCAAAAACACTAACTCTAAGCCTCTATGATTTTGCAGAACTACTTCTGAGAAGGAGGTCAACGATTTTTCCAGATAGGTGATTGACTGCTCTGTCCTCGCTTTATCCTCATCCACTGCTGCTTGTAAGGCAGAGAGACTGTAGTGCTGAGTCTCGAGCCAAGCAACTTCTGTGCTGGTTCCCGCTAGCCCCAATCCCAGCAGGGTAGCCAGTGTTATGGTGGTGACAGGTTCTCTTTTTGCTTGGCCAGAAGGGGAATTCCAGTAAGAGAACATAGCCAAGTCAGTGTGGTATAATAGTCTGGGAAAGATAGATACCATTAGACAGTACTCTTGTGTAGGTTCAAACACCTGGTTGTTAATACATGGAGTTAATCCACATACACCACCCCACTTGCTCAGAATAGACCATTTGGCTGTCTTGTTAGTTGTTCTCTGGATTGTGCAGATATCTGCTGCTCCTTCAGGGACCTTTCCTATGCACACCCCTGCTCTTGATACAGATTTCATGGTTAATCCAACTTTTTGGTTCCCCCATCTACAGCTCTTGGCATCCTTGTCGGGGGACGTGCTGTATGTGCCACTTAACCCTACTGCTTCATAGTAAGGGGTTGGACATAATAACATAGCCAGCTGGCTAAAATGGCATTGGGATTAGTATCATTGAGAGAAGAATAAGCGGAGACCACCATAGTCCAAAGAGGATCTCCTCGGGTCTCTTGTTCAGTCCTCATAGAGGGCATTTAAGCATCTCGAGGAGTGGTGGTTAGGAAGGGGGGAGTTGTAGACTTGAAACTTTTGGAAATCAATACCTTACTAGGGCCTAGGGGTTTTCTCACTGATTCTATTACTTGATAAATTGACAACAACATCCACAAACATATAGCACTACCGCCCAGGTCAGGCCAGATACCCAGTGTTTATCTGCCCTACCTTGAGTAATGAAAGAAATTTTGACCCATGTATCTCTCTGAGTGGGGGGTCACAGGAGTCTTCCCAGGGTAAAATGGGAATATCCTCTGATCAGCAAACTTTATAGTTATTAAATCCTTTCTAGTCACTTTCCATCTGGTATGCCCATCATTAGAAGTTACACACACCCACCCCACCGGTAGCAAAAATATTTCTCCCTTTCCCCAGAATCTAGGTCTCTAGGTCCATGTCCGAGGCATGTATAGAATCCCATTGTCATCCCTCCTCATTCCAGTCCTTAAGTCCACTCCCTGTCAACAGTTTAAACAGGCTGGAATACATTTCTGGTCACCATGTACCCACGGGATGCACGCCACTGGTCCTGCTAAGCTCAGCACCCATCTTTCCATTGCATAGTAATCTGGTAGGGCTAATGAAGGTTCACATCAGTCTCTGCACCGATGGTCATTCCCATTTGGCTCCAGGTGAAAAGCAGGAATATTTTCAGAATAGTAACTGGATTAGGCATGATGATGAGTCAGTTTCAGTTTCAGGGGGTTGGTTGGGTTAGTGGTAGTTTTTTTCAGTCATTCCATGCCTCTTCCTTTTCCCACGAGTTGGCTCTATGGACATGAGAGTGGTGAATCCACAGCCCGGTACCATCCACCTTCAGGGCAGTGGAAGTTAGAAGAACAACAACATAAAGTCTTTTCCATCTGGGTTCTATAGTCTTGATGTTATGTCTCCTCATCCATACCCAATCTCCTGGCTCAAAGTCATGAGCTGGGTCCTAAGGCCCCTAGTGTCCTCATACTGGGGTCTCAGTATGGGCCAAATATCCTGATGCACCTCCTGGAGGGCGCATACTGCTGTTAGGAGGTCCTGCAGCCCCTGTAAAAGAGTCAGGCCAGAGTGGGTACGTGGTGGCAAACCATACAATGGTGTCAAAAGGGGTTAGATTAAGGGCATAGGAGTGTTCCGGACCCGGAACAAGGCATAAGGTAGGAGGGTAACCCAGTCCCTGCCAGTCTTTATTGCCAATTTGATCAAAGTCCCCTTTAAGGTTTTATTTCTACTTTCCCTGAGCTCTGGGGGTTATATTCACAATGCAATTTCAAATCAGTCCTCAGAGTCAGGGACATCCCCTGGGTAATTTTGTTGATGAATGAAGGGCTGTTAACAGAGTCAGTTTCTTCTGGAACTCCGTACCGGGTGCCAGTGCTAGAATTTCTTCTAGCGGTATCTTAGTCACTACCATAACTGTCTCCTTAGTAGGAAAGGCTTCCACCCACCCAGAGAAAGTATCCACTAAAACTAGTAAGACTTACTGTTAGCTGCATCTTGTCATGGCATCAGTTTCGCCCTCAAAATCCATGGGGGAATAACTGTGCATCCGCACAGGAGTTAGGGTGTTTGGTTCTGGAGAAAGGGTTCCTGCAGTTTTGTGAGTCCAATAGGGAACAGATGTGTGGGGAAAGCACTTAACACGAAAAGTACCATTTTGGAATGAAGGAAAAGGGTCTTTGAGTTTTCCCAGCCAAGAGCCTTCCAAATGCAGGAATGCCTAAGACTGTGGCCAGTGGAGAGTCTGGGTGCTTGACTGCAAATCCCCTCAGAGTGTGCAGTGTGATGGCCAGACAGAGAGTCTGGTCTGGGGCTAGCAGCCTTCCCCAGGAAGGCCTTTTTTAAAATTTGGCCATAAGATTAAGCTATAGCACAGCAGCCAGAGTGTTTGCCTTGCAAGCGGCTGACCCGGTTGACCCGAGTTCATTTCCTCCACCCGCCCCTCTTGGAGACCCTGGCAACCTACAGAAAGTATCTTGCCCGCACAACAAAGCCTGGCAAGCTACCTGTGACATATTTGATATGCCAAACACATAACAATTGTCACAATGGAGACATCACTGGGCCCGCTCTAGCAAAATTGATGAACAACCGGAGGACAGTGACAGTGACAGTGACAGAAGATTATCTCTAATATTTATTTGTTCAAGTATGCTGACTCATTTAAAACCTCTTTTATTCTGTTTCACTGTTGCATCTGATTGTAGCAATGATCCTAAACCTTGAAACATGGGCTGGGTGAAAGGTTTCAGTGTGATAATAGAAGTTATGGCTGGGTATAAGTCAGGGGCTGAAGAGTCACATGAGGTGGGTGGAAGGGAGTAGCAGTGACCAAATGCAGGGAAAACCGACTACAAAAGTGGAATATGCAGGAAGGATATTTGAGGTCAGAGGTGAAAATGTCAATGGGGTAAAACAGCTGGGGTTGCTTTTGAAGGGGGCTGGAATGCCACATGGAGGCTCTTCCTCGGAAGATGGACTCTCTAGTTTTCACCTAGCCGCAAGCAAGGCTAGAAGCTTAAGTGCTTCTCTTTGAGATCTCAGTAATAAAGGCAGAGAAGGCTAACAGTGGTGAGGAGACTTGTGGAGAGGAGAGCCTGGTGTGTCTGTCAAGTAGCATGAGGGCCTGGGAAGGAAACTCAATGTCGTGACAGAGATTTGGATGCCTGATGATTCAACTGTGAATTTTCCAAACACATTCTAATGTACTTATGTAATAGATACCAAGTTGGACAAAGAAAACATCAGTTTAAAGAGAAAAAAAAAGTTCTGAGGAGGAAATAATTGGGAAGGCGAAAATGAGAAGAAAGGGGAAGACAACAAAGATGTATCCCCTAAAATTCACACAGAAAGTGAGGCCAGAGATGATGTGGGGGTTCAGCTTCTCAAGCCTGAGGAAACTTGGCATTGGTTTAATTCATCAAATACAGCCCGATGACCCTTGTAGGTTCTGTCCCTGGAGCCTTGCCTCATATCACAAATGGTTGGGCCTGTTTGGGTTAGTAACAGGATAACTACCTGTCAGCATAAAATATCATCTGCAGTGAATACTGCTGTTTTCCAGACAGAGAGCTGCAAAGAACCATGCCTACCCCCAGGTGTTTATCTACCATCCTCTCTGTTAGATTTTCAGCAGCTTTAGGCTTCTGCTTATAAAAAAAAATCTTTCTACTAAGTATCAGTTCTTTAACACTTATTTTTTTTTCTTTCACCAGTCAGAGATGAATTAGCAATGACTTGACAGCCAATTAAAATTCATAGTGAGTTATTCTGTGACCCTTGGGTCAGAAACAAATTTCCTTCAATCCTTAGGAGAGTATCTCTCGTGGGTTGCTTGGGGGTGAGAAAAATTCATATCCGACTCTCGGGTTCTCATCCCTCGTTTGGGGTGATGACCAGTCGTGTTCTGGAGGCATTGTTTGTGAAACCCAGAGGCAGCTCTTAATTCCCTGTTTGGTTATTTCTCGGAGCTGCCGAGAGCTCTGTGCGTCCAGCTGCCAGTGAGCGCTGCTCAGCTGCAGTTTGATGTTGGTTGTGTATTAAGGGAAGATGCAAGATGGGGTGGGGGAGCAAGCAAAGGCTGCATTTTTCCCACAGTTCTGAGATCTGAGCATTCTGACTAGCTGAGGAGGAAAAGGAGAAGGATCCCACTGCTGGGTGAAAAAGACACTTGACCAGATATCTTTCCCAGGAGCAGTGGGTGACTCGACTATACACACAGGAATGTGTGTGATTATATGCTGACGGCAAAGTGGGTTTTATAAATAAGGCTTTTTATAACCTCCCTTCCAGCAGGATTAGAAAAATCTTTAATACCCAGTACTCGTCAAGCCTGTTTTTGTCTGTATGATTATTCCACTGAGAAAACAAAACCAACAACTATCTTTGACCCTGATGCATTGAAAGGGCTGGAGAAGGCTGCAGAGTTTGCTCAACAGGCTAAGTGCATATGTGCCATGCAGGAGACCGCCTCTGCAGTGGTCCCTAGATACCACCAAGAGCAACCCCCAAGTGAAGGCCAGGAGGAACTTCTGAGCAACACCCGGTGTGGGCCAAAAGCCAAAACTAAAAGGGCCAGGGGTTGGATTCATGCAAAATATCTCTTTATGCCTCTGTTTATATAACAGCAAATACATTCCGACATGGAACATCTGTGAAGATGATATGCCACTTCTGGAAAGATGATATGATAGTTTGCTGTCAGAGACAGGACCAAAGGAAAGACAGGTGAAAGTAAACGCAAATAACGCTAGCGAGTTATCTAGGAGGGCAAAGCTAGGAGAGACATACATTCACCTGATCTTCTTGGCTGCTAAAGACCTGACAAGGGAAATATGAATTTTAAGTAGATGCCAAGCAATTGGTTATTCATGTGTGACACCAACAAGCAAGACAAACTTTAATTTTCTCCTTGTCAGCTCTGAACAGAGAGACTGTCAAGCCAGCAAGTGGAGTTACTAAGACCAACATCCTATCTCTACAGAGCATCAAGTGTAGGACCCTGGCACCATTAATCTTGACCACAGTCCAACTAGGCCACCCCTGGGATGAGCTTTTTCTCCTCTGGTAATGCCATGCACCTGGTCTCTGCCATAACCCTGCATTTCCAGCCAAGGAAATATGGGGTGACACTGTTTTTTTAAAACAAGCAATAAATAAGAACAGATCTTCTGGTGGTGGTGGTTGTCTGGCACCACCAATAGGATTCTGTGATCACCTGTCAGTTTTTGTGACCGGTCTGATGTTAATTTAGCTCCAGTCAATTTATCAAAAACATAAAGTAGTAGGTTAATAATGGGTGCAGGGACTCTGGGTCAGGTACAGGATTTTCAAACATGCTTTCAAAAATTCTGTCAAGCTCCTTGTAATCTGGCAGCAGTGGGAGACACGCTCCAGAAAACCTTTGAATGTTCAGGATATGTGACAGGTACTTAGTCCATAAATAGTAAAATGCTGCCTACTGTCTTCCACTAAAAAAAAAACCCCACTCTAGTAGAAGAAGCTGAGTAAAACCTTAACAACCAAACACATGAGATGAACCTCTTCCAGCACTGGCAATAAAGACCAGAAATATGCTAAGGTGATAAGAAGATGCTGCAGGGAACAGAGAAGATAACATCTCTGATGGAAGATATTTGAAATGAGCCTTGAAGAATGAGAGGCTAGAGAAGCAGAAATCAGATGGAAAGGGTCTCAGACCAACCCTCAAAAAGAAATGAGTTTCTAGAGAGTCCGGGCTAGGTAAGCATGCCCCAAATTTCTGGACCATGCGACTTCCGGTGAGAGATGGGGTTTTATTCTAATTGCAAGAGGGAACCACTCGAGGGTTTTCAGTGGGTTGTAGCAGACTCTGCAGTAGGATGCGAGGGATGAGGCTTTGCAACCAATGAACAACACGGTCTATCAAGCTCACACATCAGTTCTGTAGAATCTTCCCTGAAGCAAAGACTGCTGCATGTTTGACTGATTTTCACACATTAGATCATCTCCTGGGTACAGGGGATTCTCCTGACCCAGCTGGAATCTTCTGGAAAATGTGCTCTGATCGATCTACTCTGATCATACTTTTCTGAAAACAATGGACATTCAAGACCGTCGGATTATGAGTTGAATCTGAGACCCTAGTGCAGATAAGACTCCAAGCAATCTACAAGGTTCTGAGTCCCTATTCTTGTTCATGGGTCTCTCTCTAGCACCCAACTCAGAGTTTTGCTAAACAAATGTTTGTTGAAAGAGTTTACCTAATAGCCTGGCCACTCTAACTACAATAGCCAGACTATGAAAGCAACCCAAATGTTCAGCAACAGAAGAATGGATAAAGAAGTTGTGGTAAAAATACAGAGTGGAACGCTATGCAGCCACTAGCGGAAATAAAGTCAGGCAGTTTGTAGCAACTTGGATGGAACTGGAGGGCTTTGTGCTGAGCAAAATAAGCCAGTGGCAGGGGACAAATACAGGATCTATGGAATACAGAGAAACAAATCAAAACAATGTGAATAGACACTAAATCTCAGATAGAATACAGACTTGAGAATGCCAGAATTTGAGGTGGAGGCAAAGGGACAAATAGGTTGATTGGAAGTAACACGGGAACATAGGTAGAAGTCCAGAGCACATGGGTGGTGCTATGGGGTGTAACTGTGCAACAAAACCATAGCTGTTGCCAAAAAAAGTTTGGGGGTGATGTGAATAGGAGGGAAGGAAGATCAGAGAAGAGGTGACACAGAGCTTGGGTGAAGGGTAAGTAAGCTTCAAGTGGCAATGGTGGGAAGTAAGTATGTACACCAATATCATAAACTTGAACACTATTGTAACCTAACTGCCTACGCTACAATAAATTGTATTTTGTTTTTGTGTCACATGGAGTAGTTTTTAGGGCTCCTGGCTCTGTGCTCAGACATCACTCTTGTGGCGGGACTTGGGGGGGACACATGTGGTGCCAGGGAACAAACCTTGATCAGCCACATGTGGCTTAAGCATCCTACCAGCTGTACTCTAGCCAACCCCCTAAAAATAATGCCACAGTAAATTTTTTTGCCACAGTTCAGCCTTAGTAGGGCAGCACTCCAAGTTGCTGAACACGGAGTGTTGGACACTAGCCTTGGTACTGAAGACTATCTCGAAAGATGATTGAGACACCCTGAAGCTACTCCAGTCCTGGCACGCAGAGCCTTGCTGGAGTGCCCAGCTCCAAAGTGCCTGATTGTGCAGATGATTCCATCCTAAAGCCACCCCCCACAGCTGTACCCCAAGCCCGCAGCCTACAGAGAGACACTGCAGTATCTCTGTGTTGTTCATACAACAAGCTCTTGTTCACACAACACAATATCCCCCTGTGGGCACCAACACTCACCCACTCGGCTCCTTAGCCGCCTTCTCCTCCACACGCCTCCCACTCCGTCCCCAAAACAGGGGAGCTTTTGGTGGGAGCAATCAAGCCCTAAATCACTATTTATATTTCTTGGAGTAAACTTAAGGCTGAGAACAGGTCCTGGAATGCCTGCCCTGGGGACGCAAGCCCATCTGGAAACATGAATAATGTGAAATGTATCCCTCCATGGAGCCCCCACAAGACTAATTACAATATCATCCTTTCCGAGAATTTCTGCCAATTTTTTATGGGGTCACCAGAAAGTTATATCTTACGTGAAAACTGTACAGATTTATATTGGGGGCTGGTTAACTAGGGCAAGGGGTTGGTTGAGGTATGTGGAAGTGAACTGTAGGAATCAGAGACACACCACAAATGGAAAGGCATGTAAATGTGGCTCCTTATGGCAGGAAGTGGAATGGATTTCTTTATCCATCCACAAACATTTATTGAAGGACTACCGAGTACCAGCCGTGTTTCTCAGCTCTGGAGAAAGAACAATGAACAGCCTAATTCTTGTGGAGATAACAGTTCTGTGTCAGAGGAATCTAAAGTTGTCACAAAACCCAGGGTCGAAAGTCAACTTATGGCTTTTAGGCCTACTTATCATGTGAATCTGTTAAGCAAGGTGAAGTGAGGGGTGGTTTGTGTGCCTTTTGTTCTGTCAGAGGTGAGAATAAAATCGACATGCCATTTTATTTGTTCAGAATGTCAAGCAGGCATCATATTTGTTGGTTGAAATCTCCTCAATCAGTTTGAGTTTTGGCATGGATGGGTTCCTTATATTTCTCTCAAGCTACAAACTTCACTGGCAAAAGGAACCTTTTGCTGAAGCCATCGCTGGGTCATGTGGAGACCCTGAGCCAGATTCCTGCTCTCGCTGGAGCAGTCCTTTGATCAGGTGATGAGCACATATTATCATAAAATCACAGTAAGTCCCCACATTATGACTGGGAATTATCTGCCTCTGAGGACAGTTAAGGAAAAAAAAGAGGTCAATGAGTGAGTTGGTGTTTTCTTTAGCGTCAGAAGTTTTTAGATTTTTGTTTCCTAAGGATTACTCAGTGTATCTGAAACAGAGAAATCCCCGCTGCTCCCTGTAGAAATGCAGAGTGCGAATGTCTGGGAAAAAGTCCAAGAATCTGTACCTCTCTCCCTCCCTTCTGCTGATTCTGCTGCAGGTGGCTGCACACTTGGACAGCCGACACCCCGGGTTAAGCGAAAGACCCAATCCATCTCCAGCTCCCTTCCTCGCGTGCACAGCATCTTGTCTGGGACTCTTGGGAGGGAAGAAACAAGGGCAGACAGCTAGAATGGTCTCCTCTACTGATGATAGTTTATTTTGTTCTCTTATGCATGCAACAGCTACAACAGACAAGGAGGAGTCTGGTCATTGGAAGGACAACGTTAGAATGAAGATGCATCAACCATTGCCCCAGCAACATGAGAACATCATCTGTGCTGCCAGAGCTCACCTGGCACTGCTCAGGGCTAGGTATTTGTTCAAGCACCCTCTTAAGGCTGCCCAGGTTTTGCTGCCTCATCTCCTTCAAATATTTCTTGAACTGTCTCTTCTGTAGTGAATCCTGCTGTTTCATTAAATCCCATGCAACATGCCACATGTTGAACTCCTAACACACTCCCACTCTTCCCAGATTCTTCACCATCACTGGGGTGCGTGGGGTGGTGGGTGGGATGGCAATCCCATGCCCCTAGTTGTATAAGCCACACATGGAATCAATTTGCTTCTACTGTACTCCGTATCTGATTCATCAAAAGTCCTGTTCATTTTGCCTTTGAGATAGATGCGCACACATGCCCCTTCCAAATCTCCTCTGTTGCTCTCATTCTTGTCCAAGCCACCATCCCTGTTGGCTGACTCCTTATAAGGTCTTCTGCTTGTTCTCCCAAGTCTTGATCCTTCTGCTGAATATCTGTGACTCAAAAGCCACCATGATGCTGTTGAAATGTGAGTCTGATCAGGCCCTGTCTCTGCCCCAGCTGCCTATCCATGCTATCCAAATCAAAGTCAACATCCTCATAATAAGCAGGTCACAACAGGGTGGTGACTTCCTAGCCTCCCATCCCTCCCTCTTCTCCTCTCCCCTCACTCGCTTCTCCCTCTTACACTGCTGCATGCTCTTCTGGCACCTCTGTACTGGCTGTTCTCAGGATCCTCTTCTTCCTTTTGTTACTTGGCGGATAGGAGCCAGGGTCTTCCCCCTTCCCCTGTGTCTTGAGCCCACTGCTCCTTTCTCAGTGGCCTTCAACTTTCCTTCCTGCTTTTTGAACACCTCATCTCTTCTTCCTGCTTTGCAATTACATCTATTTTCCTCTTTCCATTTTAATTTGAAGCATGTGATTTATAATACTGCTCCATTCAGATTTCATGTGTACAATGTTCCAATACCATACCCTCCACCAGAGGGCCCATTTCCCTCCACCATTGTTTTAAAATCTCCCCCTCCCAACAAAGTTCATTTCCCCACCAGCCTCACCCTACAGCTTTTCTGTCTTCAGTTCTATTGTCTTTGACCATTTTTTTGTTTCCTTACTATGTTTCTTTATATCCCACATATGAGAGTAATCATTCTATATTTGTCCTCCTTCTGGCTGACTTCACTCAACATGATACCTTCTAACTCCATTTGCAGTAAATTGTATGATTTTTATTTTTTTCTTATAGTCAAGTAGTATTCTGTTGTGTATAGGTAGGGCAATTTCTTTATGCAGTAGTCAGTTCTGGGACACTTGGGTTGTTTTCAAACGTTGGTGATTGTGACCAGTGCTGCTGAATTTAAGAGCACAAAAGTTTTTCAAAATAGTGGTTTGGAGCCTTCTCCTACACAAAAGTGTAAGTCTCATAAAGGCAAGGATGCTTGTTATTTTTTTAAAACTCATTGCCGTATCACCTCAACCAAGGCTTCAAACAGTGAACAGTAGTCTTGTATGTGGTAAGCTTTCTTTACTGAATGTCTGAAGATGTTATTGAGTTGAAGAAGACAAATGAATATAACAACACCCTCATTTTTTCTCCTGTTTCTGGTTCATTTTCTTTGTAGTTTGCATCACTGTCTAACATACTGTGTAACTAACATTGTTATCATACAAATTTACTTATTTTATGTATGATTTATTATATATATAATATATACCTCGGAGAGCCTGGCAAGCTACTGAGAGTATCCCACCCACACGGCAGAGCCTAGCAAGCTACCTGTGGCATATTCAATATGCCAAAAACAGTAACAATAATGGGTCTCATTCCCCTGGCCCTGAAAGAGCCTCCAATAAGGTAGCACTGGGAAAGACAAGTAAGAAGAGGCTGCTAAAATCTCAGGGCTGGGATGAATGGAGATGTTACTGGTACCTCCTCGAGTAAATCAATGAACAATGGGATGTCAGTGATATAGTGATGATTTATTTTACCTACTAAAATACATGTGACATTTGATCTGGGATTTCTGTCATATTTACAGTTGTCTCCTCATCATTAAGAATACCTACCTCTTAGACTTAAAATAAATATTTATTGACTGAGTGAGTTCTTCATCTAAGAGTATTTTTATAGATTAGGAAAGTGACTTTTAATAGCACTGTAGCACTGTCCTCCCATTGTTCATCGATTTGCTCAAGTGGGCATCAGTAACGTCACACAACAAATTGTGAGACTTGTTGTTAATGTTTTTGGCATATCGAATATGTCACGGGTAGCTTGCCAGGCTTTGCCATGCAGGCGAGATACTCTTGGTAGCTTGCCGGGCTCTCCAAGAGGGGAGGGGGGAAGGAATCGAACCCGGGTTGGCAGCATGTAAACGCCCTACCCACTGTGCTATCACTCCAACCCAACTTTTAGTAAGACTGTGTAAAAATTAAATGATCATTTATCGAGCTAGCATGTAGCAGAATTGGGTTGGAATTGGGTTTGGGCGACTTAGAGCCTCACCATCTGCTTTGTTTAGTTGAGAAAGTCAGTGTGTTGGGTGGAAAGGATGGGTCAGACTGAGCAGGACATTTCCTCACGCTGAAGAGTTCTTGCCCCCCACAACCCCACTTCACCCAAGTAGTCATCATAACGCATAGGAAAACGAATCACAACCAGCAACATCTGGTCAGCTAGAGAATCTCCTCTTAATCCCCATGCCTCGCCCTAGGCTCCTTGTCTTTCCTGGCTGTTTTGCTTTCTGTACAACCTGACATGCCAATTGCCTGTTTACCTTTGTTTTCTCCACTAGGCTGTCAGGGCTGTGCATACAGAGGATGTTTCTGTCTTGTTCCAGGTTGGACATAGGACCTACCATCTGGTTGGAATGTGGTCGATCCCCTGTGAAGGTGTGTTAGATTCATGAAGGAGGGAAGGAAGATCCCAGCTCAGGGAATAACTAAACAGGACTCAGAGAAGCAAAGAAAGCAAGTAGTGCTTTGGGGTACAGGCTTCAGGGGGTTATAATGCAGGAAGCATCTAAAAATCTATGGATAAGAAAAGATTACAGAAAATGATTGAGAATTCTAGATAAAAAATAAATAAATAAAAACACTAGTCTTTAGTAAGTACCAGAACTCATGAACTATTTTGAGCAGAATAGCACAAAATACTCCTTTCAGATGATTAATATAATACTTAGAAAAGAAAAAAGGGATAGAAAATCTGCTGTGAGAGCTGAGGGATAAATGTGAAAAATATTCTAACTTGTAGGGCTGGAGCGATAGCACAGCGGGTAGGGCGTTCGCCTTACAAGCGGCCAACATGGCCGACCCGAGTTCGATTCCTCCGCCCCTCTCGGAGAGCCCGGCAAGCTACCGAGAGTATTCGATATGCCAGACACAGTAACAACAAAGTCTCCAATGGAGACGTTACTGGGCCCGCTCGAGCAAATCGACGATCAACGGGAGGGCCTTTACCTTTTTATTCTAACTTGAATCATGGCAGGGGGGTTGGAATAAAGAAACATTTTGAAGAAAGACTCGTCAGGATTTAGTAAATCACTGGACGCTGAAGACAAAAGAGACAGAGGCATTGAGGTTGGCCCACATTTTGAATCATAGTAAATGGAAGAATAGAGGTGCCTTTAATGGAAAAATGGAGAAATTGGAAAGAGAGTAGAATTAGGTGAAAAGAGAAGGAGTTTGCCTTCAGGCATGTTCAAGCTTGAACATGGACGTTCTGGTAGAAATACATTGAACTGGAAATGCAGGATTAAAGTTCCATTAGAATGCATATATTGATGTCTCTCTGCAAATCCCTAAATCCTTTAGTCCTTATAACAATTAATGAATGCTTAGCTTTCAAAGAACTTGGCTGATGAGTACACGAAGAAGTTCTGAACATCATCTAAAGGGTTGTTTGATTTTCTAAAATATGTAGCAATCATTTCTTTTTCAATGGGGCAAAATGCCAAGCAGGTTGGATGCACTAGTTCATGCTTCTGACCTTTGGAACCAGAGAGTTCTTGGCACCTAAGTGCTATGGGCAGTCACAATGCAAACACTCTGCAAAGTGGCACAGAAAGATACACAATGGAAGGTTGAGAAAATTGGCAGATTGAGACAAATACATTACTGTCAATCTTCCTGACTGGGACAGAACTGTATGACTTACAGGCTGTGTCCCAATCCACAAAGTTTCCATTATTTGAAGACTCACAGGAAGTGTCTGTGTGTAGCCGGCAACTTACTAGAATTAAATTGTTCATGGTTTTCCAACTACTAAAAATAGCTATGTATGCATTTAAATTCTATCTGCAATGTTGAAAATACCCAGATGGGGGCAAAAGTTAATATTTGTTCGATCTGGATGGTAACTCTTAGGATATCTTTTACAAAGCTCCCTAATCTTCCATATGCTAACTAAAACATAGTTGCTCATAATTTTAAAACACATATACAAAATGGAGCAGAAGACAGCGATTTGCAGTTTGGGAAAGTCTGGGAAGATGACCTCCGGAAGCACTGGGGTGACCCCTTCTCCAAAGTTCCTGTCCCTCCCTCCCAAGAACAAAAGGTTATGGTGATGACCAGCTGTTACAGGTCATGGGATAGAAGGGGGAGTTTTGTAGCAATTCCCTTAGGCCCCCCCAATGTTTATAACGGTCTTCTTGATGTCAGCAGCATGAGAAGTCACAGATTTGCTAGAGACAGTAAGAAGTCAACCAACCCCTGTGTGGACAATTCTTTGTAACCCAGCATAGTGACTGAGACACTTCCTTGATGTGACACTTCACCTCCACAGTGTCACTTGACACTTGGTGCCTTTCCGAGTCAGCATCTCCCTGGTCTGCTTAGAAACTATAGTCCTCCCAGGGTTGCGTGGGATCTGGTGGGACACAGTGAAGAGGGGGAAAAGAGATCCCTAGGGTCCATCCCCCCTGAGTTCTATTGATTTCCAGCTTTCTGCTCCCCTTTTCTCTACAAGGCAATGAGAGTCTGGCCCTGCAGGCTCCCAAAGGTCTAAACCCAGGTGGGCACTGTTGAAGTCAGCTTTTCCTGAAGCTGACAACCACGCCTCTTTCCAACTTCAGCTTTGCTCTCCTTCAGAGCAAACACCCCAGTCTGAAAAGTATCAGCCACACCCACTACCATGAGTTGCACACCAGAGTCCTGCCATTGGCTTTTCAGACACCCAAGACTGTGATAAGCCTCTTGAAACAGCCCTTGGGACAACCCCGGAGGCTTTAGAATTCTACCAAGAGAAGGACTCCTCTGCAAGAAAATCAGGCTGGTCGGGCCAGCCAGTACGAGCAAAAACGTCTCCATAAAGTGTCTTTTAAAAGTCTGGAGAGACCTGTCTCTGACCCTCAAGCCTCTGAAAACACTTGGCACAGGAGCTCAGCAAGCAGCCCCTTTGCAACAGAGAAGCCTTTTCCTGAGTTCCCAGGAAAGGTTCTTTTGGGCACCAGTCCAGCTGGCTGATGGAGCGAGGTGAACTCTATTTCTCTGGGCGCTGTGTGCTCCAAGCCTCCTCCAGAGTGCCGCCTCTTCTGTCAGCTCACACAAGTCTCTGCTCTTCCTGCCAGCCCTGCCGATCAGCCAACATGCCACTCTGCCAGGCAGCAGTCTCCTTTTTCTCAATGCACATCGGGAACAGTTTCTGTGTTCTCAGCTTCTCCTTCCTGTAGGAGCCCATCAGCCCCCTCTCTAGCACATGCTGACTGGCAGCCCTCGTCACACGCACGGCACCGTGGCTGAGCAAATTTGCTGTGCCCACTTGCCAGGACTTTCTAGAACAAATGCAATTTAACATTCAGCTCTTGGAGCATCTCAACACCCCTCCCCCCACCCCAAAAAAGAAAAAACAGATCTCCTAGAGTCTGCTTTCTTCAAAGCCCCGAACTTCACAGAAGGAGATGAGTGAACAGAGACTAAAAACATTATCCTGGGTGGATTCCCACTCCCACTCCCACTGTTTGTAGTTTTCTGGGACCACTGGAGTCACGATGCTTGCCAGGGTCATAAACTCCAAAGGCTCATGCTACTGGGAATGGGAAAGCCTTGAAATTCACCAATGCCTTTTGTTCTAGTGGATCACTCTGGCCCTGTATCAAGTCTTTTTGTTCATGCAGAAATATCAATGTAACACTGTCCTCCTATTGTTCATTGATTTGCTCGAGTGGGCACCAGTAACATCTCACAATAAATTGTGAGACTTGTTACTCTTTTTGGCTTATCGAATACATCAAGGGGAACTTGCCAGGCTTTGCCATGCCGGCGAGATACTCTTGGTAGTTTGCCGGGCTCTCCAAGATGGGTGGAGGAATCGAACCTGGGTCAGTTGCAAATAAGGCAAATGCACTACCCACAATGCTATCGCTCCAGCCCAGAAATAACAACCAAAAAAACATGATTTTCTTCTCTCTGGCCAAGTCTGTGCCTGGCATATCAGATGAAACAGCCTAGAATTTCATCCTCATGCTGTCTGGTTCGTAGGCACAGGATATCAATTAAACATCAATACCACACTAGTTAAGATGACGGCAAGGTTCGTTGCAGTGAGGCTGGAGATCTGGACGTCAATCAGGCCTAGATGCATGTTTGGCAACAGGAGAAATGAGGCCCTTCCAAGAAATGTCAGGCTTTCCAGGTGAACTGAGGGCAATTGGGCATCCTGCAGTGTCCTGCTGGCAGATTACAGAGAACATTTGAAAGAATGTTCTACTGGCCCAAACAACATTTGAAATCCTGGGCTTTCTGGATGAGAACTCTAGCAGCTTCTAGAATATTGCTGTTTTATTGTCACAGATACAAAGAAAACCCCAAAAACAAAAAAACAAATCTTTCCCTGTTGTAGGCTACTGTTCTGTGGGGACTTGACACATTCTCCCAGAGTTGGGGCAAATATTTCCTGGGCCCTCCTATCTCCCCCACATGGCAGAAGTGTCTGTGCAAGGTTCACTGACTTGTCAGTTGTCCCAGTTGGAATGTGTGTGTGTGTGTGTGTGTGTGTTGTGGGGATGGGGGAATAGGGTAGTTGTGGGGGAGAAGAGTGAGTCCTAAGGTGGAAGGATTCTACGTGAGGCCTGCCTTGAACCCAAGCTGCTGAACCTGCAATCCTGAACTGGAATAAATGGGCAAGAGAAATGAACAAATGGGTAGATGAGGGAATACAATAATATGCAATGATTTTTTTAATATTTAAAAAATTGGGGGTTATAGTGCTGCCAGCAGGTCAATCTGTACCTGTGAGGCGAGTTCACCAGCAGTCTCATGGCACCTTCAGACTTCCAGATACCCCTAAATTGCTGCTGTGCCTTTGGCCAGACCCCAAAAACTTGGGGCAAAGTTTGCCCAAAAAGTAAATGGCCAAAACTCAGGCATGTGGAAGACATACCCACAAACCACCTCGGGCTCAGCTATATAATTGGAGATATGGCCACTCTGGTTCCTGATCTAACTGCTTAACGGCCATTATCCCAGAGACTCAGAAACAAATCTCAAAACCCAACGGCTTTTGGCTGAAATGTGTCTGGTTCCTGCAGTAGGCTACTGGTGCCGGGCCACCCCAGGTGGAAATAGGTTTTGTGTCTTGGCCTGTTCCCCCTAGCAGCCCAGTGGCCGTCATCCTCCAGAGGCTACTGAACAGTCAGGTTTGGGCCTGCAGTGATGAGACATGCGGGGCCTCACGGGATGGGCGTGGAGTTGGCACTTCCCTCCCCGTCCCAACGAGACCCTGCGTCGCCACCCACGAATGGCCTCTCTGGCTCCTCATCAAGCTGCTTAATGGCCATGACCCCAGAGACTCAGAAACAAATCTCGAAACCCAGTGGCTTTTGGCAGAAATGCACCTGGTCCCTGCAGTAGGTTACTGGCAATGGGCCACTCCAGGTGGGAATAGGTTTCTTGCCTTGGCCTGTTCCCCCTGGTGATCCGGTGGCCACCATCTTCCAGAGGCCTTTGGACAGTCAGGTTTGGGCCCCTCTCCAGTGATGAGACACGTGGGGCCTCACAGGATGGGGGTTGAGCCGGCCCTTTCCTCCCTGTACCAAAGAGACCCTGAGTCGCTGCCCACGAATGGCCTCTCTGGCTCCTGATCAAGCTGTTTAATGGCCATGATCCCAGAGACTCAGGTACAAATCTTGGAACCTAGCAGTTTTGGGCACGAAATCCCTCCAGATTTAATTGTTAAAATTTCGGAATTTCAAAATCACGTGGCCATTACTGCAGCCAAGTAACATCATATGTTATTCATAACCAGCAATAGAAAACAAATTGTCTACTGTTGCCTTTTCTACAGATCTGAGTGTTGGGGTAAAATCCTAAATAATAATGGTAGGTGTGGTATCAAAATATTGAATGTAATCAAAGTAAAGAGAGAGTAATGTGGAAATCATCTGCCCCATAGGTAGGGGGAGGGTGTGGGATAGAGGTATACTGAGGTTTTTGGTGGTGGAGAATAGGCACTGGTAAAGGTACAGGTGTTTCACTGTATGACTGAGACTTGAACCTGAGAGCTTTGTAACTGCTCTCATGGTGATTCAATAAATAAAATTATAAAAAATGAAAAAAAAGTAAGGTGGAGTTCATGCCCAATTCAATCAGCCTAATCAGTGGTTGAATAAATAGCAGTCACTGTCACTGTAACTGTCCTCTCGTTGTTCATCAATTTGCTCGAGCGGGCCCAGTAATGTCTCCATCATGAGACTTGTTGTTACTGTGTTTGGCATATCGACTATGTCACGGGTAGCTTGCCAGGCTCTGCTGTGCGGGCGAGATACTCTTGGCAGCTTGCCGGACTCTCTGAGAGGGGCGGAGGAATCGAACTCGGGTCGGCCATGTTGGCTGCGTGCAAGGCAAACGCCCTACCACTGTGCTATCGCTTCAGCCCTAAATAGCAGTACTGCTACAAAAAAAAAAATAGTTTGGAGATGTGTCTCAGTGGTAGAGCACTTGTTTTGCATATGTGAGGTCCTGGGTTTGATCTCCAGTACCACATGGCACCAGAGTCACACTGGTAGTGATCCCTGAGCACCAAGCCAGGAGTAGTTCCTCAGCCACCCTGGATGTGACTCAAAAACCGAATCAACAAAACAATGTTGTAGAAGTTTAGTGATGTTTTTTCTATCAGAAAAGTTTTGATCATAACTTAACTACAATGTTTAGTGATGTTTTTCTGACTAGGAAAGTTTTAATCATAACTTCTCTCTTGTTTATGTCAACTAACCTAGGGTAAGACTGTTCCGTTATGCATTGTTTCACTTAGAGTCAGTTTCCAAGAACTTATGCATGATGTTCAGTGTGGATTTAATATCATCATATGAGTTTATTTCTTAGGTGCATGTAGTTCTAATGCCACATGTATAAATGCCAGAATTAAAAACAAAGGGTAACACATAGGTCAATAACCTAATTTAGCTTGATCATCCAATTTGCTTCTTGTCTCAGGATTATATTTTGGAAACTAGTCACAGGTAAAATATTCAAAGGTTATTATTTATAATGTCACATGCTTTCAAAGTCTTCACTTTGGCAACTACCTTTAATGGTCTTGTACAGCAATTTTTCTTTTTATATAAAAAAGTTAAATCTTTGAGTATCATGCTTTGTTTAGTATCAAATAAAAGCCAGAGCCATTCTAAATTAAACCAATACTCTTCTCCCTGAGTTTTATCTAGCTTATGTGAAGCACAGAAAATTGCAGTCTTTCCAATATAAACCTCTGCCAACACCAGCTAATATTAAGTAAATGTGTAGGATCAACATCCGAGGGTTGTTCAGATTTTTGTAAGTCTCTCCCATGTTTGGCTCATCAAGATCCAAACCTCTCCCTGTGCTCTCAGCTCTGAAATGATCTGACTCTCATTGCTTTGGCAGGGACTCAGAGGAAAGATAAATAGGGAGCAAGGAGGAAAAAAGATAATTACTCAAGATCACCCCTAAAATTAGGCTGGTATTGACAAGGGTGTTTAGAAAATAGTGCTGAGGATGCCAAATAAGGCAGGATAGCAACTGGACAAGGATCATTTAATAACCACAAAGATTCACAATTCCATACTGATTTTTTTCTCTTTCTCTCATTCTGGTCTTGATGATTAAACAAAGATGTTTCTTAACCAAAAAGGCTATATAGCTTTATCTTTTTCATTTTGGAACTGAGGGAAGAAAAGACAACCCCACAACTGGTTCTTGGTATTTCTTTTCCTTAGTGGTTCCCAAGGCAATTGTTGGAAAGCCAGTGACTCTCTTACATAAGAACCGTCTTTGTTGAACTGAGATCTCCCAAGGCTGGTCCTTTCCTTGGTAGCAACTGGGAAACACATGAACTTCTTCAGGCAGAGTCAAATATACTGTAATGTGTAATGACTGTAATTTCTCAGCTAAAGGCTGCCTTTGTGTTCTCTAAGCCAACTCACTTTCCACAGATGCTAGGTCCTGGGGATGGAGGGTTTGAGACACACTAAAAGGCAACCTTTGTTCATAGATGTTTTACTGAGCACTAAGCCTGACTAACCATAAATAGAAATTTAAAAAAAAACACACACAGAAGATAGAAAGGGCTCCAAATCACATCACTTGAATCTCCAAGATGTGAAGAGATCTTACATAATTCTCTCCTGAAACTCAACAAGAGAATATTTATGCTGGTGGACATCTGGGTGAGCTAATGCCCAAAGACCAACGGAAAATCTCTCTGAGTCATCAGTCAATGCCTCATTTAATGTCTGCCCTCAGTTCTCTTTCAAAATGTCGCAGTCAGTAGGGCTTAAATGATAGTACAGCAGGTAGGGCATTTGCTTTACACATAGTCAACCCGGGTTTGATCCCCAGCATCCCATATGGTCCCGTGAGCATATTCACCAGGAGTAATTCCTCCGTGAATAGCCAGAAGTCAGCCATGAGCATCACCATGTGTGGTCCCAAAACAAACAAACAAAAGCCAAAATGTCACAGTCAGCAAGTCATGGAACTGGTCATCAAGGTGTCCTGCTCTTTTATGCATGTCTTCTCAACAAGTCTTTGACTTCTCTCTGCTCAGCATTGTCATCACATCTGACTTGGCAGTAGTATAAAGCAAAGGATCTGAAAGCTCCATAACCCCTCAACTACACAGGCTCCTCCCAAAGTCCTAGGAGGCCACAAAAAAAGCCTCTGTTTTTGAATGATATATGTTGACATAAGACATTTCTAGCTTCAGAGGGTCAAGACTATTCACATTCACTCTAACACTCCCTTGTGTTGGATGGCGGAGGGAGTGGCCACGAGCATTTGGATGAATTCAGCTGGAAAAGTTGAGTTAGGGATACATTTAGATGAAGTTAGTGGAATATAGTCATCTAGTTCCCAGGCAGTGTTTGTGTCTGGTTTAAGAAATCACTAGTCGCCGTCATGTGGGAATAGCACCAAAACAATTACTTCCCACGTGCCAACTCAGTCAGTTTCTTGGTAAGAAGATGAGGAGCAGGAATCTGATCCCAATACCTATGTGTTCTGTGGCTCTTGGATCTATTGCATGACATAGCCAGACCAAGAAAAGATTCTTCCAGACTTTACAGATTATTTATTTATTTATTTATTTATTTATATAAATATTTATAATATTTATAAAGTATCATTTATAAAGAGGTTCTCTCAAATTTAAGAACGCTATACATTTAAATGGTATTACCAGTGACAATCCCTCTCAGAGAGTCCGGTAAGCTACCAAGAGTATCCTGCCCACACGGCAGAGCCTAGCAAGCTCCCTGTGGTGTATTTAATATGCCAAAAACAATAATAGCAAGTCTCACAATGGAGACATTACTGGTACCTGCTTGAGCAAATCGATGAACAAGGGGGAATACAGTGCTAGAGTGCTACCAATAACAAAGCTTTCAATCTGTTGATAAATTTCAAGTCCTTGTCAGAAAAGACAGAATGATTCCATTCTCTCTAGGGAAAATAAGATCATCAAATTGTTTTCTTTCTGTGTGTACTTCTAGAAATCAAACTCAGGGCCTCAGACATGCAGGATAGGTGTTCTTTCTACTGCAGGGGTACATCCCTGGCTTAAAAACTGTGCTCTTTAAAAATGAAAAACAAAGGGCCAGAGAGATAACACAGTTGCTCAAGTTCATTCCTTGCACATGGCCAACACAGTCTGATTCCCAACGTCTCTCCATCCCTCAAGCATTTCCTGGTGAGGTACTGAAGGGCCCTGCACACTGCCAGGCATGCCCAGATAATCACTGGCACTGGAGGCCCTGAGCAGCTACATTCACATCCTAACCTGCTGTGCTGGCTGGCCAAGAATCCCCAGCAGTGGCCCTCAGGCCCCTGGAACATCACCTGAGAGACCCAAAAGGGAGGGAGGAAAAAAGAAATGAAAATACTAACTCAGAAATATGGCTGCACTCTCCGTGTTCCGCTACTTTATTCATAATAGCAAAGATCTGGAAGTGAGTCCAGTACCCTCGACATATGGGTGGGTAAAAAATATGATATGTATATATGCATGCAGTAGAGACTATTATTCTTTCATAAAAAGTACCAAGGTGGGTATTTCGTTCCTGGGCACCCTATATAGCGTCCTGATCTCCACCAGGAATGATCCCTGAGTGCAGAGCCAGGAGTAAGCCCTGAGGACCACCTGGTGTGCCCCCTCCTCCAAAATACCAAGGAAATCTGCCATCTGTAACAATATGAATAGGTCTTGAGAAAACTTTGCTAGCTGAAACAAGCCAGACAGTGAAAGACAAATACTATATGACCTAATTTTTTGTTTGTTTGTTTTGGGGCCACACTGGAGTGTGCTCAGGGCTCAATCCTGGCTTTTTGCTCAAGGATGACTCCTGGAAAGGTTCAAGGGACCTTATGGGGTGCCAGGAATCAAAATTAAGATCTACTGCATGCTATACCATCACTCTACCCACTGTACTATTGCTTTGACCCGGGAATCTAATGTTTAAATATTCGTAGAACAATAGATCTAAGTTTTAAATACCAATAATAGGGAACGGGGGAAATTGGAAGTGGGCGAAAACCACAGATTTCACACTTCCAGATCCAAGACAAATAAGTACTAGAGATGGAATGTACCATGTGGTGACTGTAGTTAACACTGCAGCAGAGTCTATTTGGAGTCAATAGAAATAAATCCCAAGAATTCTCATCACAAGAAAAAACATTTCTTTCTTTTTCTTTTTGTCTTTTTTTCCTTTCTGTTTTTGGTTGTTTGGGCCACACCCTCTGGTACTCAGGGTCCATGTCTCACTCTGTGCTACTCAGGCTACTCAGGAGTGACCCCTGGTGGTGCTCAGGGGAATATATGCAGTGCTGGGGGTCCAACTAGGGTCCTGGCTGCACACAAGTCTCCTGTTTATCTCTCCAGTCCTCTCTTTGATGGCATCTACATGAAATGATGCTCACTAACTAAGCTTATTGTGCCAATGACTTCATAATATGTTAAATTGAACTTTACAGTGTTAGATGTGTTTCAGGGTGAAGCACCTTAAACTTGTATAAAGGTGTATGTAAATGATAACCTCATAAAACTGGGGGCAAAGGGACTTCTGAAAGTGATTTTCTTAAGAGAGACAACCAAAGAATATAGAGAAGAAAAAGAAATAGAGAAGTCGACAGTAAAAAAAAAAAAACAACACTGGGGAAGGGAGACAACTCAAGAGGAAGAGCACATGTCCAGTATGTGCTGGGCTGAGTTTCACCCCTTGCAGCCGCTGCACTCCCCCTCGCCCCAACACCACTGGGTGCATCCTGGGACGATTCCCCCCACCACTATCACTGCTGCACTGCCAGCCCAGGCACCCAAGTGAGTCTTGCGGAAGAGGCTTTGAGACCCAAAGCACTGTTGGGTGTCGCTGCTAAGGAAAACTGATGGATGGGGCTGGAGCAATAGCACAGCGGGTAGGGCACTTGCCTTGCACGCAGCCGACCCAGGTTCGATTCCCAGCATCCCATATGGTCTCCTGAGCACCGCCAGAGGTAATTCCTGAGTGCAGAGCCAGGACTAAACCTTGTGCATCGCCAGGTATGACCCAAAAAGCAAAAAAAAGGAAAAAAATTGATGGAAAGATACCCAACTAAAACGATATGCATTGTGTGTAGGGGGAGATTATAGCATTGAAGGTCTATGGTAAAGCATATGCCTAAGGCTCTGGGTTCAATCTCTGACACCTGAAATACAAAAGCAAATACACTAAAACTCCCGACTCTGCCCTTGGTGAAAAAAAAGTATATAAATATATAGCATATAAACCTATATATAATTATAAAATATGAATATATAATCACTGTCACTGTCCTCCTGTTGTTCGTCATTTTGCTCAAGCGGGCACCAGTAACATCTCCATTGTGAGACTTCTTGTTACTGTTTTTGGCATATCGAATATGCCACGGGGAGTTTGCCAGGTTCTGCCATGCAGGCAGGATACTCTTGGTAACTTGAACCAAGCTGGCCACATGCAAGTCAAACGCCCTACCCACTGAGCTATCATTCCAGCCCCATCGTATTGTGTTTTTAAAAAACATGTAATTTGGATGCTGGAACCCAGTACAATGAGGAGGGCACTTGCTTTGCACACTGCTGACCTGGGTTTGATCCCTGGCACCCCATATGGTCCCCCTTAGCTGGCCAGGAATAATTTTTGAGTACAGAACCAGGAGTAACCCATGAGCATTACAGGGTGTGACTCAAAAACATAACAACAACAAATCAAGTAATTTGCAGTTTCTCTACTCATCATGTCACAACTGATCTTGTACATAGATTTTTTGTATTCTTTTTATCTAAAGAGACCCCCCTATGGTATAAACTTAATTTCTCAAAACCATAAACCACTCCCCCATAGCACAGAAAAGTTCTGGGTGAAACAGCATAATAGCTCCCACCGAATGTATACGGAGGTCATACTCTCCCTCCACCTCACTAAAAACTATTCCTTTTGCTTTTCCTCTCCCTCCATTCTTCTCCAACAAGCTCAGTGTTCAGCCTTCCAAGTTCTGACATTTCTCTGGAGGGGCACCTCCTTGCAGTCGCTCTGGCCAGCTGCCATCAGGATCAGCCATCAAAGCTTTTCAATTTACCACTGATACCCACAAAGCCAGGACTCTGAGACCATGCCAAGCTGGGCAGAAAAGAGAGTTCTAGAATCAAGGGTACCTTAGACAAAGCCCTGAACCGTCTGTAACACCTTCAGGGCCAACCCAGAGGGCACACTGTAACTCTAGGTGGATTTACCTGAAGGTCTTCACAGCAAGCGTTTTTTCTTTTTTCTTTTTTCTTTTTGGGTCACACCCAGTGATGCTCAGGGGTTACTCCTGGCTCATGCACTCAGGTATTACTCCTGACAGTGCTCAGAGGACCATATGGGGATGCTGGGAATCAAATCCGGGTCGGCTGCATGCAAGGGAAAACTCCCTACCCAGTGTGTTGTCATTCCAGCCCCTAATGGTGTCTTTATCTCATTGATGGAGCATTTTTACACATTAGAAGCAATGGAATGAGGTACCTCCTATCTACCCCCCAAATAAATGGTTTCGGGAATCCTGATGAGTCCGTGAGTTTCTGGGAACTGGTGAAAGTATGCCTTTGTTTTGCTATTTGATCGTCCAGAGCATGACTCGGACAGAATTTTGGTATTTGGCACAGAATTGAACTGTGGGGGTTTGGTGAAAGATAAGGACTGGGTGTGTGCGGGAACATTTAAGTGAAATCTGAAGAGGCACGGCCAGTTAGATGCATGATAAGAAACAGCGGCAGCTGTGCACTATGAGAAGTCTCAGACACTCTGAGGGTCTCAATGCAAATTGCATTTGAAAATTCAAATTGCATTTGAAATTTGAAATCCTAGGATTTCAAAACTGACCTTAATGAAGGAAGAAGAGTTAGGAACATGATTTTTCTTCATGTGCTTTTATTTGTGCTTTTAATTCCCTCCCCCCTTTTTTTTGGTGTGGGGGTATACCCCACAGTGCTCAGGGCACACTCCTGGCTCTTACTCAGAGATCATGCCTGCTGTGTTCAGGGGACCACATGAGGATCAAATCGGGGTCAGCCACATGCAAGTCAGGAGTCCACTCACTGTACTATTGCCCCAAATCCTTTTTCTAGTTCTTGAAGGACCCCAGGTTGCTACTCCCATCTCAGTGCTCAGGGTTCACTTCTGACAGTGCTTGTGAGATCATGTGATACAGGAGATTGCACTTGGGGCTCCCACTAGCTTAACATGCCATCTGTCCCTTTGAGTTATATTCCCAGCCCATGATTTTCTTTTCTGGATGGCAAAATGGTCCTTGAGCCAATTAGTTATACAACAAAGTACTTGGTCCCAGCTATGGTATATGAGGCCCTACAGCTACCCCCAGCTGCCCGCTGGCATGGACCCTGTATTGGACCATCATTCACATAATAGGGGGAAAAAAAGACCAGAGATGACATGAAACTGATCCAATTCACACTCTTAAGAACAGAAATCAAGTTTCCCAATAAAATATAGAGTCATTTTGACAAGCAGCAACAGAACAAATCAGGACCACTGTGCTAATATTAAAATAAATCTATGGAGCTAGAGCGACAGCACAGCGGGTAGGGTGTTTGCCTTGCACATGGCTGAACCGGGTTCGATTCCCAGCATTCCATATAGTCCCCCAAGCATCACCACGAGTAATTCCTGAGTGCAGAGCCAGGAGTAACTCCTGAGCATTGCTGGGTGTGACCTCTCCCCCCTAAAAAGCCAAAAATAAAATAAAATAAAATAAATCTATGAATCGGGGTGGAGCTCATTAATAAGAGTCCATGCCAAGTGTCTGTGAAGTTTTGGGCTTGACCCCTGGCACCACATAGCTCCCACACACTGCAACAATTCGAATCCAGTTGCCCTCTTCAAATACAAACGGAAACTGTCCCTGCTTCCACAACACTTGGGTGACAGCGGCGTGGCCTACGTGGAATGATCAAACACAGAGAAATGCTGATGTGGTGCCTTTCTTAGTGCTATCTCTGGGAGCACTTCCTTGTCCTCACACAAGCCATGCCTGGCCTGGGACAAACTGGGCTGGTGGCGTGTCAACTTGATTTCCTGGATCTTGATCTCACTGGTTTGATGTGGAGGCATGAGGGCTATCCACATTGACAGTCCTACTTATATGTTTTCGACTGACAGTCTCCCGTTCCCATGGTGACTGGCTCTCCACCCCTTGGGTCAATAGCATTCCTGACTTAAGGAGAAAGTGAAAACAGCCCAGGCAGGGAGAAAGCCAGTGCAGGTGCGGAATGGCTGGATAATTCACAACATGTGAAGTGGAAGAGACTTAAAAGCATACATCAGATGAGGGGAGAGAGGTACTTCAGGTTTGCATTCCAGAAGGGCTGAGCTTCCAAAAGATAGTAAAAGCTGGGAGGCCCAGAGCAGAGAGTTGAGAGGTGTTAACCTCCCAAGGGTGCTGGTCAGGGTCCAAGGTCATTTCCTCATCACAGAAGAAAGCAATAAAAAGAGTTCCTGGCTCAGAAACAGGGCAGGGATTACCTCCCTCCCCAGGATGCCGCTGACAGAGGAAAGGGGCTTCTATGGGAGTGAATGGGAGGGGAATGGGGAGGGCTGCCTCAGAGGCTGAAATTCCACCGCGGGTAGGAAGGAGTGGGTGGAGGGCAGAAGGCATCTGGGCCTGTGTTTTCTCCAAAGCCATTCAGGAACTGCTGGAGGAGACACAGGTGGAACAGAAAGAGACACTGGGCAGATCAGGGCAGGTGAATGGTCTCCAATGACCCCTCACAAGGAGTGGCCCCTTTCTCTTTTCTCTGTGGGGAAATTGCAAGAAAAGCCTACAGCCCCCTTGGGCTCAGTGTAGGGGCCAGGGAGACACCAAGAATGATGAAAGCTGGGCCCATGGTGGAGGTGATCAATTACTGTGGTCAACACCAATGCTCAACACCATGGCCACGGGGACAGTGCAGGCCCACGCCAGAAAGCACAGGTGTCAGGCTGGGCCCCTCAGGGAGAAGAGGAAAGAGCCTAGTGGAGTTCAAATCAGGAGCCCACCAAGGAACTACCAAAGGTCACTGCAACTGCAAAGTCTATGTGTGTGTGGAGAATTATTACTTTTAGGGTGTGGGCTCCCCCAAAGTGTCTACGGGCCGAGAGGGTCCCACTCCCAGTGATACTCCACTGAAGGGTTCATTCCTAGCACACAACAGACCACAGGGCTTCCTGCCCCCCCCCCCCCCCGGGGCTGCTTCACACAGTTCTAGGGGGCCATACTGGGGATTAATCAGGGTCTCATGCATCTAAAGCAAGCACTGAACTCCCTGTCCTGAGGCTCAGTTGTACTCAAGCTCTGCTAGGAAGTTTTGTCACAAACTGGGGCTGCTGATCAGGTGATAATCTGCCAACATTGCGGGGCTTGTGGTTAGAAGGCGCTGCCCACGCATAAATGAATACTCGGAGCTTCTGGACATCAAGAGCAGCTCAAGCACTCTGCGTGTCCCTGACCCAAATTTGGGAAGTCCTGTGGCAAGAGAGGCTCTGTCTGCTCTCTAGGACCCTGGCAATCTGTCACTGAGAATGCACCTTGCTCACAGCTAGGATTCGTCCAGTGGCTACCTCTTTCCTCCTTGATCCTGGCTTGGAAGCAGAAGATTCTAGCATGAATGGTGGCATCCACTGTCCTCTCTTGGGTCCGCCTCTGCTGTGTGGAGCTGTCGAGCAGGGGTGACCTCTACTTCCTCCTTCAGGCCTCTGGGGGACTTCTCTGGGGGACTGTTGCAGGATGTGCTTCTCACATGCCCTGCAGCTAAACCATGCCTGTGTCCCCAGTTCAAGGAAGCTCCTGCCCGCAGGCCTGAGCCATGACAAATGCTTCACACACGCAGGAGGAAACATGGGGACATTTAACTTTCATTCCTGATTAGGTTGTGCCCGAGTATTTGGTGGAGGCGACATCCGAGATGATCATGTCTGCTTTGGTGGTCCATGGGGTCTTGTGCGGGCAGCCAGGAAGTGGGAGAGAAACCAGAGTGGGGACTGCTCTGTTTGAACCCTTCCTCCACCGGAACTGCCCTCCTGGCTACTGATCTCTCTGCTATTGCTGCCAGGACCCCCAGAGCACAACCAAACAGGCCAAGGAATTTTGCTTCTGGCCACTTCAGGGTCTGCCCCTCCCCCATCACTACTATCTGACTTTGGAGCTTCCTGGAAACTGCAGTCTTTCGACCTCAAGTCACCCGTGACACATCTTCATATATGTTCAATACAAAGAATCTGGTTTTGTGGGTTTTGTTTTTGTATATTTTCTTGGGGGGGGGCAAGCTTAATATAATATCTGCCACTTCCATCCAAGCTGCACCAAACTGCAAGATTTTATCTTTTCCTATAGCTTTATAGTATTGCATTGTATTCTTTAACCACTCATCTGGCATTGGACATTTGGGCAATTTCCACTTCCTGGCTATTTTACGAAACACTACCCTGAACATAGGTGTGCGTATAGCTTCTTGAATTAATGTTAATTTATTGGTGAGTGGAATAGACACCAACAGGTAGACTTATAGAATTACTCAGTCATATGGAAGCACTGTCACTGTCCTCCTGTTGTTCATAGATTTTCTCGAGCAGTCCCAGTAACGTCTCCTTTGTGAGATGTTGTTGTTACTGTGTTTGGCATATCAAATATGTCACAGGTAGCTTGCCAGCCTTTGCCCTGTGGGTGAGATACTCTCAGTAGCTTGCCGGGCTCTCCGAGAGGGGCAGAGGAATCGAACTCGGGTCTGCCATGTTGGCTACGTGCAAGGCAAATACCCTACCCGCTGTGCTATCGCTCCAGCCTGTGGAGGCACTATTTTACTTTTTTCAGAAGTCTCTATACTGTTATTCCTAGAGGCCGAAGTGAACAAAATTCCAACATCCAGAAGCTCTGGGGAGCTGGTAAACATGGGATTATTCCTCTGCTTCTCCTTCTTGGGATGGGGGACACGTGGGGCATACCAGGTAGTGCTCAGGGTATACTCCTCATTCTGTGCTCATGGATCACTCCTGGTGGTGCCCTGAAGACCATGGGTACAAATCATTCTCATTCTCATTCTCCTCCTCCTCTTCCTCCTCCTCCTCCTTCTCCTCCTCTTCCTCTTTCCCTTCCATCACCCCTCTACCCCGTCTGCCTCTATAGCAGGCACCTTTCTTCTCTCTCTCTCTCTCTCTCTCTCTCTCTCTCTCTCTCTCTCTCTCTCTCTCTCTCTCTCCTTTTGTGCATCATGGCTTGCAATACAGGTACTAAGAGGTTAATCATGTTTGTTCAGGGCATTCAGTATTTTTATTGGGAATATACAGCTGGAGTAGCTTTTTTTTTTTTTTTTTAACTGGGTGGCAGCTTTGGGGTATGGACTTGACTGCCAAGGCTTCTGGAAGTACAGGTAGGTGGAGAGAGGTAGTTCATCCCAACCCCCAGAAAGTCTGGAGATTTCAATCAGAAAACCCGCATACCTTAATTTTCAGCAGGTTAATAGCTCTATAAGGTCTGTCCCAAGATCATGGAGACTAGCCAGTGATATGGTGGTGATTTTGGATTTGGGGCCAAAAACTGCCAGGAGCTCTGTTTGGGTGGGAACTGGGCTAACTCGCCCTCTCTGATGCGGCCCAGGTTGTTCAACCTTGGACGTGTCTGAGATTGCCTGTGGCTTTTGATCTCTTTTGAGATTTATTTATGGGTCTCTGAAGCAATGAGGGCTGGAGTGATAGCACAAAGGTAGGCCGTTTGCCTTGCACGCAGCCAACATGACAGACCCAAGTTTGATTCCTCCGCCCCTCTTGGAGAGCCCGGCAAGCTACCGAGAGTATCTCGCCCACACGGCAAAGCCTGGCAAGCTCCTCGTAATGTATTCAATATGCCAAACACAGTAACAACAAAGTCTCACAATGGAGACGTTACTGGGCCCTCTTGAGCAGATCGATGAACAAGGGGAGGACCATGACCATGAAGCAACGCACATAGAAGAGCTTACATGGTGGTGCTGGAGTTGGTTTGTGGGGGTGACTGCCAAAGCTTTGGGGAGTATAGGGACAGAGATTTTTTTTAAAGAAATAAATAAAGATTATTAAGTTTTAAAGCTATATGTGTCGCTATGATGTTTATTTCCCATTAATTAGCAGGCTGGGCCTCTGTCCCAAGCCCAGCCCCTTTGCTTTGTTACTTTTTCTCCTATTCCAGGGATCTGGATTTGCCTATTCCACTGCTATTTCTGTGGTCAGACTGTGTAAACTAAGGTACCCCATAGTGTGGCATAGGTCTCAACCATGGTAAATCTGATGCAGAATGAGGCAGAAAACTCTGTGCTAAATCCCATCCATCTATTCATACTGCCTCAGATAAAATTCGCTTCCTTGGTGACCACATTAAACTCTGGCCTGTTTCTTCACAGCAGCTATATATTTGAGTGGTTAGATTTAAAAGCAAAATCAAATCAAAGGGAAAAAAACAGACAGATTCTGCCATTTACTGGGAATAGACTTTATCTTGTAAAATGGGCTGATTCAAAGTTCAAACATTGAGAACTCTTTTGCGATTCTGAGTTTGCCCTTGAACATATTAGCATTCTGTTGGAACTCTGTGTCACCTGCAAATAAAATAAGCTTATTTTCTGTCAGCAGGCAAGCTACTGATTTTAAAAAGTAACCTTGCATAGCATAAAAAAAAACTCAGAATTCTCTGGCGTGCCAGTAAAAGCCTTATTTTAGATGAAAAAAGATTGATGAATTAGCAGCCTCTGGCTATGATCCTTCAGCTATTTATAAACCAACCAATTCCCTATCCCTCCATCCCTGTGAAGAGGCCATTAGCCATGGTTTCATGGCAGCCTATCATCTGAACCTCTTTTCTTTAGGGGGCCAATCCCTACCTTAGGAATTATTTAGAAGGCAGAAATCACCTCTCCCTAATACAAAAAGTGTACAACGTGCCTGCCTGCTTTCTCAGCATCCTTTGAGGTCATGTGCTCTGCCTCCACCAATCAGAGGCATTATGCTAGCCATGGCTCCAATAGGTAAATGTTTAAATTCTGAAGTTAGGACTTGAGAAATTCTGTTCTGGCAGAAGGTGAGGCAGCCTTTTCAGGACACCAAGGTTAGTGGGGATAACATTGCAAAGGGTAGTGCTCATGCCAATGTTTGCAAGCTGCTGTGTCATCATGAGACCAGTTCTGGGCTTTTTGCATGTGGGTTCTGATTTGTGATGTCCAAACCCAGGTGTCTTGATTTTCTGGTGAGCCTAATAAGTAGCTCTATATCCTTGAATAGGGGCTGGAGCAATAGTACAACAGGTAAGGCATTTGCCTTGTGTGTGGTAAATCCTGGTTCGATCACTTGCATCCCATATGGTCACAAGCACTGTCAGGAATAATTTTTGAATGCAGAGCCAGGAGTAATCCCTGAGATTCACTGAACGAGGCACAAAAAGTCAAGGGGGAAATAAAAGTGTGGTGGTGGTGCGGGGGAAGTATATCCTTGAATAAATTCCTCTTTCTGCTGACACCAACTAGAATGTGTTTCTGTTGTTTGTAACCTAAAAACATTGAGTGATGTCTGCTTCTCACCTTATCCCCAGTGGCATTGGAATGCCCTGGGAAGCAGACACATCACATCCATCTCATTTACAAGTTTGTCTTCAAAGGAGATAGAAACAGTCTAACACCATTTGCTTTAGTGACCTTGTATGGCTCTCCTTAATCTGCTTCCTTTCTCTACAGCTCTGAAATTATCTTCAAGTATCCTCTTCAAGGCTCTAATTAAGAGTCAGTATCAAGATTGATTTAATAATTTATAGAATATGTTTTTGTTCTCTTGGAAATTACAATTACCATAATTTTTTCCTGTCACTTGCAGCTCGTGTGTGTGTGTGTGTGTGTGTGTGTGTGTGTCTGTCTGTCTGTCTGTCTGTCTGTCTGTAGGTTTGTATGTCTATCTGTGTATTTAAAAGATTCTTCAATTATGCTGTCAAAAATACTCTTTTTTTTTTTGTATTCAGAATTTATTCCTGGTGCTACTTAGAGGGAACCAACTGGGATCAGGCACATGGGAGGCAAATGCCTTAATGCCTGTGCAACCTCTCTGGCTGGAGATGTAATTTTTTTTTTTTTGGTCAAAAATACTCTTGACTTGATCTTTTCTTTTTAAAGAATAGTCTGTAAAAGAGAGACTTACGCTTGGGAATTGAGGAATTCCAAGTTCTGTTATTTTTTTTTAATAACATACTATACAATTTACATTACAGAATCTCCTCTAAATCTGTTTGCATCCCTGAAGACCAAGCCATGGAATAGTCCAGCTGTCCATCTGGAATGTAGAAAGTCTGAATCCAAACTTTAAGCATCGTACACAGTAGTGCCTGTGAAAGTTGAAACAAAGCTAACAAATGCCTATACTAGAACTGGAAAGATGGTACAAAGGTTAAACCTTGCATGCAGCCAACCTGTGTTCAATCCTCAGTACTGTATATAATCCCCCTCACACCACCAGGAGTGATCCCTGAACGCAGATTCAAGAGTAATCCCTGAGAACCACTAGGTGTGTTCTAAACACCCACCCACCAAAAATATTTAAAAAGCAAAACCCCCCAAATTTATAGTAAATGTCTATAACTTATTCCAAGCACATTTTCTTATCATTTGAACTTCATTCCTTTCATCATATATTGAGATCCTAGAACAAGATGAACAAAGCAAAAAAGAGCTTGTACTATCCAGATCTTCTTTAACTCAATTAATAATTTTATTTGATCTCAACATAGCTTACTTTCCTTTAGCCAACAAAAACTTTGTGAGATTATTTCAAATTCCTCCTTAGAATCATGGATCTTACAGTCATTGTCTTAAGTTCAATTTATTTATGTACAAATACTTCTCAATAAACTATTTGACTGTGTGAAATGAGGTTGTGGATGAGAATGGAGAAATATCCAAGAAACAAAGACGAGGAAGGGGAATAAAGAGAGTGAAGATAAAGGAAGTTTTCAAAAATGACTATTCCCAGAGCAGCATATCTTTATTTAGTTCATTCTGTTTGGGTTGCTTTATTTTTGTTTCAGGACGAAGCCCAATGATGTTCAGTCCTTACATTGTGCTCATGGGTCACTTCTGGTGGGACTTGGCAGACCATATATGGTTCTGGGGATCAAGACAAGCACATTACCTGATATACTATAACCCAGCACCAGACCAAGTCTTATCTGCTGTACTATAGCCCATCACTAGAACAATATGTTTTACACTCCACATTTCCAATTTTTCACATCCTCTGTAATTCCTGAAAAAATTGTTTAAGCTTCAAATGGGCAATTTGATTTCAAAATTAATTCCTAAAGAACAGGGACAGTGGGGCAGGAAATTGGAAAGGGGGTAATGAAAAAAGAGGTAGGGAATATAGGGTGTGGAGGGAAGGAGGTGAGGGAAGAGAGAAGCCAACCCCCACCCTGGCTCCTACTGACAGCCTTTAGGCCTCAAGCAGTAGGCCTTTTTCTATTTGGTTTTTAAAGTACCTGTGCATTCAGTACTCCCTCAACAGCTTCCATGGAATATTTCACTTCTCTAGCCACTCAAACCACTTTCTCTGATTCCTACTCCTAGGGTAAAATTTCTCTGTAGAGGTTTCTCCACTTCTCTAGAAGTGGAGGGTTCCTATGAAACTTCTGGACCCCCAAGTTACAACAGATGAAGCAATTATTCTGTGGGGGAAACATTGAACACTCCCTGACCCTCCTAGAAATACCTACTAAATCAGACCAATTGAAAGACCATGTAGAGGAAATGTAGGAATGGTGCTTAAGCATACCATACAAGATATATTTGTATAAAGTAGCACCCACGGAAGAAGCATGGCAGGAACACAGTGACTTGGGGGAATTTTCTGGAATCACTTGTTGAAACAAAATAAATGTTGACTGCAAGTTCTTCTTTCTGGGGTAGCACAGTAGTACTGTCCTCTCACTGTTCATCGAGTTGCTTGAGTGGGCACCAGTAACGTCTCCATTGTGAGACTTGTTACTGTGTTTGGCATATAGAATACATCACGGGTAGTTTGCCAGGCTTTGCCGTGCGGGCGGATACTCTTGGTAGCTTGCTGGGCTCTCCAAGAGGAATGGAGGAATCGAACCTGGATTAGCTCTTCTGCTTATTTTGCTGAGGAACCCCAAACTTTCCCAAGCTCTGATTCCCCTCAGTTCTACAGGACCCTTGAGTGAACAGAAACTAGGGAATTTGGTTCAGAATTCCTAGATCAGGGACTGGGGAGATAGGATAGAGCATAAGGCATTTGCCTTGCATCCAGCTGACCCAGATTCAAATCCCCAGCACCCCAGAGGGTTCCCCGGTACTACCAGGGGTCACTGTTAAGCACGGAGCTGGGACTAGATTTAGGCACCCTTGTGTGGCCCAATCCCACTCCCCCACCAGAAAAACAAACAAAAACTAAACAGGGATTCCCCCCAGATCCCTAGAGCAGTTAGGCTCAGAGCCTCTTTCTGTGAGATGCAGGTAATAGGAAACATCTCTCACCAGATTTCCTTGGAATGATGAGATTCAAATGCCAATGGATTCCCACAGATGTAACTGCCTCTCTCCTCTGATCCTTGACCACCTGCTGGGGTTGGGGCTTTGTCCAGCTTTGAACCCAGGACATAAGTTGCCAGGACTGTGTTCAGCCATGGGCTGCCCTACTGAGGCAGCCCCGGCTCCTGCGTAACATGCCTCTTGTCGGAGTCATGTGGAAACTCACGGACTGCCCATTGGGGTTGGCGGCACATCAGGAAGACTGGGATCTGGATTCTCTCTCCTCTGGGGAGGAGGGTTCTGGAATGCAAGTTCTCTGGCAATGGAACTGGCCATTTGTGATTGCTCCAAGAAAACATTTGGCTCAACGGATATGACCTTTGATCTCCACAATCCTCCCTCCCCTCATCCTTCACTGTCAAGTCATCTAAGGAGAATGACAATAATGCTAACACTTCCCTCCCCTTGAAGATGTATCCCACCCTGTCTTTAAAGACAGGCAAAAAAATCTCAGCAGTAAAAAGCACCAGGCATAGGAAATGACTGAGCAGTGGAAGACTGGAAGGGGCCTTTTATAGTGGACACTGATAGCATCCAGGAGACAATTCGAGAATGCTTACTCCTGTCTCAGTGAGTGTCAAATGGCAGGATAATCTCCTTCAGAAGCTTCTGGGCAGTGTTAGAACACAGGCTTAGAACACAGCAGAGCCAGGGATGTGTGCAGGAGCGGGTACCTGAGTCTGCAGTGAGACCGGGGGAGTTACAGCCCATCCTTCAGGCTTATACTGGCACCAGCCCTGCCCAGATTTGGCACCCAGTGACACCCAGCCCTCCCTTCCTATTCCAGGGCAGGAGGAACAGGGAGACTATATATGAGTGCAGATTGGGGATGAGACACTGCTATCCCCAAACTCCAGTCCCTCAGGGAGCGCAGCACCCACACCTCTGCATCAGCAATGGGAAGAATGTTGCAGCCCGAGAGAGACACTGAAGTCCACGGTCTGGTCTGACCGGCCTGTTTTAGTAGGATCAGCACAGTGTTGCCTGCCCTGCCCCCCAGGATCTTTCATTTCTGCAAAGGAAGAAATAGACAATTCTGGATACCTCTCCTCCACGTGGTCCTGTCAGGAAGAAACATTTTCAGGTGTCACCCCCTGTTCTCAATCTTGAGAAACCACCAGCTGAGTTAATAGACCTCAGCCATGCAGCAAAATCAACAGTGTGTGCTGGCTTCCTCTCCTGGGCCCTACCCCCAGAGCTAGCAATGCAATAGCAGAGAAATGATTAGAGAGGGGAATGATTAGGGGGAGCAGGGGGGATTACCTAAAGGGAAGGAGCAACCAAGAGGGAGATCCAAATAGCCAATGGAGAGGCCGGAAGCCCCTCCCAGCAGCATGCCTTTGCCGAGGTTGCCACCCAGCTTCCACATGTGGGTTCTCTGCACACAACTAGGAAGAGTGTTGTAGTCAAGGGACATCTCTGACTGTAGGCAAGGGGCATCTCTGTTCCAGTGAACTGACCAACCAGGGTTGTTACTTTGCAACAGGAAAATCAAGGGAAATACTGCCATACTTATGCAGCAAATGTTCTGCTATGAGCAGTGAGGTGTTCCTGGGATTTTTTCAAGGCATCCTTTTCAGATGTCAGCACCCATTGACGAGCCAGCAGGATTTTCATCTGCACAATTACATTACAGCAACATCAAAAGTAGACTGCAATTCCAATCAAGCTGATCAGGTCTTTGCACTCTAAAAAAGAGGAGTGTTTTTGTCTCTTCTTTTAGGTTATGGCTATTGTTTTTAAAGAAGGGGGAGGGGAAAGAGAGGTCTGGAGAGCAGCCAAGAACTTCTTAGTTTGGTTCCAAAGCACTCCAGTGCCAATCCGGTTCTGTCAAATGAATCTCATTCAGGATTCAGCTGGGCTGCTGGCAATGTGAGAAGCGAATGGGGAATCGAAGGCTCTTTGGGGGGCCAGTCTCTGCTGCAGAGGATTCTGTCCAGCATCTGCTACTAAAACTATTCTCCTGGCTTTTGTGAGCAAATCGGGAGTAAGCATTGAGAGCTGCCAGTATGACACTCATCTGAAGAACTTAGCATCTTTACTTGATGTGATTTCCTCTGGTCCCTCTCCTTCTGTCCTTGTTCTCAGAGAAAGTGTTCAGGGAGTCAGAAAGAGAGGGACAGATATAGAATTAATTCATTTGTGATATATATATAATCGCTATCATCCCGTTGATTGTCTAGTTACTCAAGCGTGTGTCAGTAACGTCTCTATTTCTCCCAGCCCTGAGATTTTAGCAGCCTCTTCTTACTCATCTTTTCCCAACAATTGGAGGCTCTTTCAGCGTCAGGGGAATGAGACCTATTGTTGTTACTGTATTTGGCATATTTAATACGCCATGGGAGCTTGCCTTGTGGGTGGGATACTCTTGGTAGTTTGCTGGGCTCTTGGAGAGGGATATACTTATATATTTATAATTTTTTTCTCTATGATTTGTTGCCTACTGTCTGAACCCCATCAGATATTGTGTAGTAGTTGTGGAAAATGGGTAGGAAGTGTCTTATAATGCGTAGCATGGCGCTGGTTGGGCAGTGGAGGTCAGCTGCTGATGCTTGTTCCCTTGGGGTGGGGAGGGCTCTCACCCGTCCCACAGCCTGGTGCAGAGTCCGGTGGCATGGTTCTGGGAGCCTCATTTTATACTCCCATCTGGGAGGAGCATCCTGAGTTCTGGAGGGTGGCCAATGAGGAGATTATCTGGGGCCAGCAGGGTGTCGCTTATGGGTATGATCCTTGAGTCACGGGAGACTGGTGAAAGCAGGCAGAGGATCTCTGTTCCAGGGTTGAGTCCAGAGTCCGAGGTCACGAAGTTCCGCATTATCTGGTTTACGTGGAACTTCATTCAAATGTGAGGCTCGGCCTGAGCATCTGGAAAGCGGCCGGGAGCATGGCAGTGGCTGGGTAGTGGAGGTCGGCTGCTGTATATATATGGCTAGGAGGACTGGTCAATGGTTGGAATCTACCACAAGTGTGTGTGTGGGGTGGGGCACAGAGGGTTGGTAAGATAAAGGACCAGTATGACAATCATAGTTAAAAATGATCACCCTGAACAAGAACAGTTAAAAGTAGGTAAAGGGATATACACAATAACCATTCAGTATCTGTATTGCAAACCACAATGTCTAAAGGAGAGGGTGAGGGAGGGAGAGATATTTTGCACAAGTTGTGGGGCTTCCATCTCACTCCCCCTAAATGTGACTCTTGCTAGGCTTTGGGTTTGGGGTCCAGTGCCCCCAGCATGCTCTTTTTTTATTGCTTTGGGATCACATCCATCGATGCTCAAGGGTTACTTCTGGCTTTGCACTCAGGAATTATTCCTGGCAGTGGTCATGGGACTGTATGGGGTGCCGGGGATTGAACCAGGGTCAGCCGCATGCAAGGCAAATGCCCTTACTGCTGTACTATCGTTTCCGTGCCACCAGCTTGGTTTTTGCTTTCTCTGATTCCTGTTCAAAATCTTTGCAGCTTCCACTCCCTCCACTCCCTTCATTCTGTTATCCTCACCTTCCCAATCTTCCTTCCTTGGAACCCATAATCTGTCAGTGCTACTTCAGTGTTCTCCTAGAGATGCATCTTTTTCTCCCTTTAATTTCTGGTTTGCTCTTCTCTGACATCAGACTAGAATCTTCCAGAGGGCTAAGGAGTGTCTTTTATTTCTTCCTTATGATCTCCTCCTCTCTGTCTCCTATTAATTTCCACTGACTACCAATCATACCAAATCAACCCCTGCCTTTTTTTTTCTTTTTAATCATCTATGTTTTTGTACACATTCTCCAAATACTGGCAGGATAAAAAATATTTCTTCTATATAATTCCCAATACTTATTTTTTAAAAAAAACTTTATGTTTTAAGTGAATCATAGTGCGATACACAGTTGCAAAGTTGTTCATGATTGGGTTTCAGTCATACAATGTTCCAACATCCGTCCCTTCACCAGTGCACATTTCCCACTACTAGTTCCCCAGTTTCCCTCCTGCCTTCCTCCCCCACATCTATGGCAGGCACTTTTCTTCTCTCTCTCTCTCTCTCTCTCTCTCTCTCTCTCTCTCTCTCTCTCTCTTCCGCTCTCTTGTGCGCACACTCTTTCCTTTGGGGCATTATGGTTTGCAATACAGATACTGAAAGGTATATCCCTTTACATACTTTCAACTTATTTCTCATAATTATACTTATTTCTGTGCGAGCTGAACAGTAGATGGAAAGGATCCACTTAGCATATACACAATCATATATGAACTTGGTGTTGCAATGCAGTATGACATATATGTTGGCTTCCTGACAATAAAAATGACACTTGCTGTTGTCGTGTTGGAGATCCCACCCAGTTCTCATGCATTCACTGTTACACATCCTTCATCCTGAAAAGAAAAAAAGTCTCAACTCCTTAAGAATCTGGATCTAAGTGAAGTTCCTTTCCCCAACCGGGTCCAGCCATGCTTTTATTCTATCCCAGTTCCCTGACTTAACTCGATAAAACCACAATGCAAGAGAGAAGAGTGGAAAACAAATGACAATGGAAACAAACCAACCCCCAAAACCTTAATGGCTTTTCTGATGGGCTTAAAGGGGAACCACTGAGCAGAGTGCATTTCTAGTTGAGGATGTTTGTGGGGAGCCCAGCAGACATCAGGCTCAACAGATGAGACGGCATAAGGAGAGGAGAGACCAATACAGACAAATAGACAGGGAGGCAAGAGAGAATGCATCAAAACCACAGGATTTTTTGTTTTCCAGAAAAGAAAGAAAATGCACTCTTGGGCCTAAGGACTACTTCAGGAACAAAGGCTAAGATTCTAATTTTTTTTTTTAAAGCTGAGTTTGCTTCCTTCAAGTTTAAGCCGCTGGGAACATTTAGATAGTGGTAAAGATTATTACAGCTTTGCTTATGTGAGGAATTTCTTTTGCGATACCCTCTTCTTGAAAGCTTCAGTCACTTCGGTTTTTATTATAGGGGCTGACTGATAATATGCCAGCCCCACGCATCTGTCTCCACGGGGACATAAATCACAGGAAAGACCATTTCAGCTCATGGGTAGAGATTGAAGCCCAGCTTTGATTTCTGCAACCCATCACCACATCAGAGGAATGCCACAATTGCTACCCCGTGGATCGAGCTGGGCTGGCTAGAAATGGAGCCAAGCCAAGGTCACAATGCTGGAGCAGCAGAGGGAGACAGGAAACCAGCCACTTGCCCTCAACTGCGACTTCCTTTCAGACAGGGATGGAGGAGCCATTCCTTTCTTTCAGTCTTAGATGTGTCCGCTACTCTATATGGGCTTTGACTGCTTCACTGTCAAGGTACCAAAGAGCCAATGAGCTGCTATTTCAGTACTATGTCCTTAAAGTCATTCTCCGTGACTCCCGTTAGGTACTGGCTAGAGAGGTTTTCAACCGCCCAAGTAATCTCACTGAAATAAAGTGCATGTGGTATACCAAAGACTTTTAAGTTTCCGTGGCACTGTCAGATGGGATCTAAAAAAAAATGAGTTTTTACTACCAGATTTCCCCTCTCCCCCCACAACTAGGATTTTCAAAGTGAATCTTTAACAAATTTGTTTTAAGGCCACAACCAGCGGTGTTCCAGAGGTGTTGGGGGATGAACCACGGGGCCTGTGCGTGTTTTCATGTGCTCCAAGCTTTTGCACAATCTTGGGTCCTTAATGGAAGTTCTTATAGCATCCTGGTTAAGAAGAGCAGAGAGAATCACACGTTCCACCCCGCAGGCAGAGGCTGAATTGGTTCATAAAAGAGTGAGCTGGCGGTGAGGCATCCTTCTTCACTTTGTTTCTGCCTGTAGGGAATTTATTGAATGTGCTTTTGTGATATAATTTATAAGGAAATTGGTTTTACTTAGAGGACGTTTTTGCTTTATGTCTTGTAGCACCCTTGTGTGCTAAAAAAAAAGGGAAAGATAATTCCATTAAGCTTTCAATTTTCGCTAGCAAAAAAAATGAAGTGGATGTGATTGGGAAGATAAGGCACTGGCCTTCACTTGAACTGACCTTGCTCAGGGTCAGGAAGAAGCAACACGCCTTTGTTCCAGAGGAGTTGCTTCAGGGTTAATTAGAAAAGTGCTAACCTTGGAAGCAGTCTGGGTGGGAGGAACTGGGGGTGGTGTGAGGGAGACTGGGGACACTGGTCCTGAGAAATGTGCACTGGTGGAGGGATGGGTGTTGGAGCACTGTATGTCTGAAACCCAATCATGAAACAGCTACGTAATGGTCTCGCTCATGCTGATTCAATGAAACAATTTAAATACACACACACACACACACACACACACACACACACACACATACACACATGCGTGCGCACGCGACACGCATGCAAGACCCCCTCTACCAAGCCAGCATCCATCTGCTGACAAAGTATTTGTGAACTGCACAGAACGGAGAGTACAGATGAATGCGGCCTGCCTGTACTCGGAGTGACACATTCACCCTGCAGATCCTCAGTGGTCTCACAGATGTGGAAATCAAGACACATTTAGCAGCGCTGTGGGGATGGCCGCTTGCCCAGGTGACAGTGGCCGCCCAGTCGGAGACTTCAGCATTCCTTCCATTTTTGTGTGGAGTTGCATCTTTTACTTTGGGTATTGGGGGATGGGGGTGGGCTGGGGGTTGTGTCAGCAGGAAAAACTATTGAAGATGAAATAATCTCTATTGACCAAAGTTAAGGTATTTTTTTTGTTTCTTTTATTTATTTTTATTTTATTATATATAAGGAGACATTACTGGCACCCGCTCGAGTAAATCGATAATTAACGGGGATTAAGTGATTATTTATTTATTATTTATTTATTAGTGAAACACCACGAGGTAGTTATAGACTTACAATTTTGTTTTGGCAGGAGGCACCTCAACAGTGCTGAAGTCTGTGGTTCTCAGTTTCAGCTGTCAGTTCAGTGCTAGGACCTGAGGATGTGATGCTGCTTGGGCCCTGGGAGATCCAGGTCACCCCAGAAGTGCTGAGGGGACCACGTGGTGCCAGATATGGAACTGGTCAGATGAATACAAGGTTATATTGCTTTTTTTTTTCTTTTTAAATGTATCATCTAGTATGTATCTTCTGCTTTCTGACCCCATTTAGCATGCCATTCTTTAATTTCATCCAAGTTGGTGCAAAATGAGCAATTTCATCTTTTTCATAGCTGAGTAGTATTCCATTGTGTATATATACCAGAGTTTCTTTATCTACTTATCTTGGGCCTGTGGGTTGTTTACAGATGTTCTCTATGATGAATACTGCTGTCATGCAGATAGGTGTACAAAATGAAAGTTAAGATGTTTTCAGCACCTCTTGGAAGGGCTTCTAACACCACCAATCTGAAATCTTGAACATTTATACGGGTACTTACAAATGCCAAGTCGGAGACAGGACTCAAAGGCTGAATCATGTCTTTTACATGTGGGAGGACCAGATTCAACTGACACCCCATGGTCTCCTTAGTACTGCCAAGAGGGTCCCCCACCCCCATCCACCCCTGAGCTTACAGCTGAGAAAAGCCCCTGAGCATTGCTAGGTATGGTCATCAAAACAACAAAAAGCTGGGAGATTACAGCAAAGCCACACTGCTACTACTTTTTTGAGTAATCATTTATTTGAAAATAAGTAAGGAGTATTTAGTCAAATAGGTAAAACATATCAAAACTACCAAATTGATTGTTGTAGATATATCCTATTTGAGTCATCGGCAAAGAAGTGTTTAAAGTAGGTAGTAAGTAAAATGTGTACAGATTACCACCCTCCCCCCCCAAAAAAGCTAAATTTTAAGGATCGACACAAAGGACACATCAAGGATGAACATCAAATTTTAATCTTGAACCTTTTCTCCAGTCTTCAAATTATTAACATGGAACGCAACGATCAATTGCAATTTTCTCATTTCCATATCGCAGTGTAACAAGCCCTCGTTACAAAATCTCCATCTACTGTCTCCAAAAAACCAATAGAAAACCCATACACTTATATTACCTACATGATCTATTAACAGATGAAATTTTAACGAACTTCATACCAGGAAACTATTAACAGAGGTACTTCAATCACATAGCTTAAAATATGGAGAAAAGACAGGTAAAAAATTATCTTAACCTGTAGTAGTCTTTTTACTTTTTAAAATTTTTATAAAATACACTAATTTCCCAAAATAAAGAATATTATGACACATTGGTGTCAACTTCCACAGATGAAAGCCGATGTCAGCTTTTTTCTAACTAAAGTTCATTTCACCAAACCTTTATATATTACATGAATATCCAAGTAAAGTATTTTTCTTAAAAAATTCAACACACAGGAACATAATGTACAGTGTTTTATTTTTTAAAAAATGGTTAATTTAGGAATGATTTTTATTTCAACCACATAATATGTCTTTGCAAGACCACGAGACTTCTTACTACTCCAAGAAGACTTTTCATTTTCAGTTCATGTGTCGCTTTCCCAGTTGTGATTCTTAAAGTTAAAAAAAGCGGAAAAAAAAGAAAAAAGAAAAACTGTGGTTTTTGTCATTTCATGAGAAAACTGTGGCAACAATCTTGTTCACTCCCAGGCTGCCTTCCCTCCTTTTTCTTTGTAGGACTACCCAGACCCACGACTGCGTGGCACGGGAATGAAACGGGTAGAAGAGGCCAATGACATCAAAGGATGGATATAAAAAGCCAGGCTCAGCTGGATCCTACCACAATTGTAAGGTGTGGGCACTGGGCTCTCACCAAGCCTCCTGGAACTGCGAGCAGAGTCGCAAGCGCGACCTCCCGGCTCATCATCCTTCACATCCATCAGCTGGAAGGACATAAAAGGAGAATTTCCACTAAAACTTGAGTGATGGCTAACGGCTGCCTTAGCCAGGCAAGGGAGCAAGCGCGCTTCGTCAGCAGTGCGCTTGGGGATCGAGAAAAGAAAACTTTATTTTACACCTCCTGCATCGGTCAATTCTGGGCACAAACTCACCTCAAGAGGACACTGCAATGAACTATACACACCATGCAGGGTTCTACATGCAAGAACGGTGGGTAAAGAACCATGATGGGGGGGATGTCAATGTTTCACAGTGTTTCTTAGAGCCTTTGACTTTAGCACGAGTGCATCACTTACCACCACGATCTCACAAACGTTTTATTGTGTCCTGGGCATGCAGATCACTTGGGGTGAAATGGGTGATTACATTTCATAGCCTTTAGCAGACAGCGTGTACAAAGTGGGCTTTTCCTGACTGCAATCAATGGATTGGGCTGCTTCTGGTGGAAAACTAAATACTTTTCTGACTACGTTTTTTGTTCGAGGGTTGTGCTTCATTCCTTCTCTTCGCTTCATTGATTTCGTTCTGGGGAAATTAAAAACCCACAAAATTAAATTGAGGACTAGGTCTTCAGGGTGAATCCTGACCAAACCAGAAAGACAGGAAATTACTAACTGCTCTTCTCTTGAGTTCCTACCTCCCTACCCCAGGCCCTTATTGATACCGATTCAGTTGTATGTTTTCGTTTCCTAAAAAGGAAAACTAAATCTAGAGAACTGGCATTTCTGTCTTAAAGAAGCAAAACATAATACCGGTGAGGGGAAGGGGGCTTCATTCTATGTCAAAAAAAGGATCTCTTGCTCTCAACAGGAGAGAATCCAGCTTCTCCTTAGCTATCATTTCATAAATTAATAATTTCTTAAAATCATAATCCAAAGAATTGATCTATTACAAGAAAAATTCAAGTTTTTTTTTAAAAAAAGCAAATAAGTTAAGCCTTGTAAACAATGGTTCATTTTAGTTATATATCTTTAAAACATAACAACAAAAAAAAGGTTTCTCTGTAGAGTAAATCAGACAGTACAAGGCACACATTACATAGCAGAATCCAAAGAGAAAACCCACACCCGCTCCTTCTTCATGCTGCTGGCTGGTCTAGCTGTGTTGGGGGGCTCTGGGGTCACACTTCAATCCTTTTGTTCATCTCCTACCATCTGGAAGTCCACAAATGTGCTCTTTCCATGACATTGCTTTGTGCTCTTCTGTTGTGTGATGGGATTCGAAGCCTTCTCGAGGTTGCTCTCCTCAGATGTTCTCCACAAAGCTTCCAGGGAAAAGGCCCGTTTTCCCATTGCGTTGCAACGTGCCTTTGAACCAGCCGTCCTCTCGTTTCTTATGAACAAACACAATATCTCCTTCCTTAAGTTCAAGTTCTGCCTCACTCTGAGGAGGATAGGAAACCACCACCCGGTGCCTGGAAACAGAGAGAAGGCTTAGCCAAGGTCGGCCACGGTTGGGAGTCACACAGCAGAACAGCTGTGCTACATATGCCGTGTTTCTAATGGGGGAAGACACTCCAATCACCGCTGATCTCTGCTTATGAGACCTGCTCTGACCACAACCTCTCCACGACCCAGGCAAGCTTATCTGAGTGACCTTTACAGGAATAGTTCTTTTAATCCCCTCTCAGGTGCTTATCTCTTGGTCACACCAGACAACCTTATACCACTCCCTAGAGGGGAACTACCTCTGACTCATCTCCCGAAAGAAAAGGGTGAAGTTATTTGCTTGGTAGGGCTGGGAGAAGGTGAGCAGATAAACTCTTGGAGCAGGGGCTGGAGCCCTGCAGGCACGAGGCCTGGGCTTCATCTTCAGCACCACATGCTAGCCAGGGCCCTGCCGGAAGCACCCTCCAGCCACAGAGCCAGGGGAAGCCCTGAGCACTAGTGGTTTTGTGGCCCCAAAACAAAATAAAGCAAATGACACCAAACAAACAGATGAAAGCACCTGCCTCCAGCCAGAGCAACCTCTGCTGCATCTCCATCTCTGTCTAGGGTAAGCACCACCAAGACTGCTTGAGGTCAGCTTGCCTGCTGAACCATGTTTGGAAGTCCACCTCTGTGCTATGTGTCCACTGGATGGGATACAGATGAATCAGCTATTCTAAGGGATGATTTATTCACCCTATGGATCCACAGTATCCCTTGTGGAGGGTGTTCTAAGAGCAGATGGGTGTGTATGTGAGTGTGTGTGGGGGGGAGGGGGTACTGTGACATAAATCAAGCCTAAACCAGCAGCTATGAGGGGGCTATGACTCCCCTGCAGTGTGTCACCTGGGTCTGTTTCTCCACTGGTTCTCAACTCCTGCATGAGTGGGGAAAGGTGGAGTTCTCACTTTAACACCCATGAGCCGATGTGAGCCAATCCATCCCTACACTTAATGCTCCTTAGGTTCTCTCAGCGGAATCCTGGGCAGCTGCCATGGAATCAGACCAAGCTGACCTGCACCAGGCATCACATCCTCTGACCCTACACTGTTACTCTGCTTTTTCAAGGCCACAGGGTAACTGTGCAGTAAGTCTTCTGGAGGGCCACTGCTCATCCCAGCCTCCTGGAACTGACACTCTTCTCTTGTGAGGACCAGGACTGAAACACAGACAGTGACAGGCTTTGCTGCACACAGTGTTCCACCCCCTCCATCAGAGCATCTTGCATCTCTCCACCACTGTCTCAAGGGCTCTTCCAACCAGCAACCACCTTCCTGCCTTGCTACCCTCGGGTTCTGCAATCCAGTTCTCAGGTTCTGTTGATTTGGGCTATTTGTTATTCCCTTACTATGTTTCTTTTCTTTTTGTTTTTTGGGCCTCACCTGGCTGTGCTGAGGGATCAATCCTAGAGGGTCCAGGAGACCATATTGGGGTGCTGGGGTTCAAACCTAAATTATTCATGTACAAGGCAAGCACTGGACCTATGATACTATCTCTCTGACCCTGCTACTTCCTTCCTTTGTTTCCTTACACCCAACACATGAGAGGTCATTTTGTATCTGGCCCTCACCTTCTGGATGCTTTTGCTTAGCACGACACCCTCTAGTTCCAACCCTGTGGCAGCACTGTGCAGGATTTCATCTTTTCTTATACTAAGAAGAAGGAATGCCCTGCTAATAAAGAGTATGGCGTTCTGTTGAGACAGCACAGTTCATCTACTTGGCTGGTCCTGCAAGCTCAGCTTGCTCACACTCTTATGTACTCTGCTTTCCCAAATGCAGAGCCAGGAGTTGTGCAGTCAACAGAAAATGGTGAGAAACAATGTGTGCTTTCTGAGGCTATACTATCAAAGGCATGAGGGTCTCCTCTTGACTTTCCAGGGAAAACTTGCTTGAAGGGAAAAGGTTGTGATGAAATGCAGCATCCCTATGGAGGGGACCTCCTGGTGAATAACCGAGGTCCCTTTCCAAGAGCCAATAAGCTAAGCAGACACTAGTGCTGCAAATGAGGCACTGTGCAGGGGACCTCCAGCCTCAGCTCATCATGGCGCAAGCTGTCAGCTAGCTGGAACCTCATGCAATACCCTAGGCCAGCAGCACACTCATTAGCCAAATTCCCAGCTCAAAGAAACTGTGAAACCATCAGTATTTACTCTGGCTTTAAGCCACAAAGTTTAAGGGATGACTTGGTATGAACATGAATATACAATTTTTGATGCTCATCAAAATTGTGAGTACTCAGTCACAAAAACACTTTGGAGTTTTTATTTCCATTTTATTCTCCAAGTCAGAAAATGAGTTTACGGTCTCACAGGACCTCCTCTTGAGTGAAGAGTGTTATGCTTTTTTAAAAAAAAAGATCAAACAAATTCTGCAGCACAGCCCTCAAACTTCTTAAATCCATTACAATTCATATCACTTGGAAGATTATGTGTTTTACCATCTCTATTTCATCAAGAACTCAGACACATTCGTATAAGAGGAAGGACACCAAGAGACCCAGATTATTATTGAGAGAGAGAGAGAGAGAGAGAGACAGACAGACAGACAGACAGACAGACAGACAGACAGACCTCAGGGCTGGGAGACAGCATAGTAACTAGGGCATGTGTTTGCCATGCACACCACCCCAACACCACATAGCCTCTTGAGCATCACTGAGTGTGGCCTGGAGGTCCCCAGCCCTACCACGTGGCCTGGGTATACTTGGCATTATAGGGCCTGAGCCACACTGCATTCTGAAGCCCTTAGACCGAATCATTAGGTCAGTTAGCTGAGAAATGACAGTGGGGGCACTGGGCATCTTGACAAAAGCTTAGGAGTCCAAAAACAGACAAACATACCCAAAATACACACAAAAAGACATTTCTGCAAAGTGGCTGCCCCCAACAAATTCTCTAGGTTAGACAGAAGGATCAAATCTACCTTTAAATTGTAAAGCAAAAGCAGAACATAAAGATTTTGTCTTATCATTGCCATCAGCTGAGTGAAAGGGTCAGCTCATTCAAACATGAAGATTTATAGACCACCAGGAGCAGGCGTCAGTCATGCCTAGACTCAGGGAATTGTAGTGCAGTGGGGGAGGCCTTATCTAGGGGTTGATACAGTTGGAAGGTCATTTGGAGCAGTTTGACTCTGGGCCAGCTATCTTGGCTGCCCTGGGACCAGTTCCCTTCTCTGAGAATAGGACTGTAGTGAGGTCCAGCTATTAACATGGAATGCAGTCAGGTTGTTTGAGATGCTCTGAATGGTCCATCACAGAGTTTATAATCCAGAATGCTAACAATCCTGCTGATCAGAAGGCAGAGGCAAGAGCAGGAAGGGGCCAGTCCAGGGTTTCAAGGAAGTGAAGAATGGGTCAGTTGGCAGTTGGCTACATCTACTCAGGAAACAGACCCAGGTCACAACCTCAATTGGAACTTCCTGCTAATGAGACCACAAGCTTCAGAATGACATATTAGGACCCTGGAATCTTTTCTCTGACATTTTAAAAAGCCGGACAATAAATTTCATCTCAGACTTATCTGAGGCAAGGAATCCAGATAAGAAGATTCCTCAAGTGAAAGGGTCTCTCTTTCATTGTTGATGGGAATGCTGACTGGCCCAGTCTTTCTGGAAAACCATATGGGTATTCCTCAAAAAACTAGACATTGAGCTTCCATATGACCCAGGAATACCACTTCTGGGAATATATCCTGGGAGTGCAAAAAAAAGCACAGTAAAAATGACATCTGCACCTGTATGTTCATTGCAGCACTATTCACAATAGCCAGAATCTGGAAACAACCCGAGGGCCCAAGAACAGAAGACTGGTTGAAGAAATTATGGTACACTTACACACTGGAATACTATGCAGCTATTAGAAAAAGAAGAAGTCATGAAATTTGCTTATAAGTGGATGATCATGGAAATTATCATGCTAAGTGAAATGAGTCAGAAAGAGAGGGACAGACATAGGATGACTGCACTCACTTGTGGAATATCATTGTATATCACTGTTCTCCCATTGTTCATTGATTTGCTTGAGTGGGCCCAGTAACGTCTCCATTGGAGACTTTGTTGTTACTGTGTTTGGTATATCAAATACATCACGCTTGCCAGGCTCTGCCATGCGGGCGTGATATTCTCGGTAGCTTGCCAGGCTCTCCGAGAGGGGCGGAGGAATCGAACTCGGGTCAGCCATGTTGGCTGCGTGCAAGGCAAATGCCTTACCACTGTGCTATAGCTCCAGACCATATGTGGAATATAAATAACATAATATGAGACTAACACCCAAGGACAGTAGAGACAAAGGCCAGGAAGATTGCTCTGTGGTTGGAAGTCTGCCTCATGAGCTGGGGGAGAAGGCAGTGGGGATAGAGAAGGGATCACCAAGGCAATGATTGCTTAGGATGGGAGATGTGTGCTGAAAGTAGACAAAGGATCAAACATTATGGCCTCTCAGTATCTGTACTGCAAAACATAATGCCCAAAGGGAGAGAGACAAAGAATATGAGGGAAACTGTCTACCACACAGAAAGGGGGAGGGGGGATAGAAGAGGGAGGAGGAGGAAGGGGGACATTGGTGGTGGAAAATGTACACTGGTAGAGGGATGGGTGTTCGATCACTGCTTGACTGAAACTCATATTTGAAAGCTTTGTAACTGTATCTCACAATGATTGAATTAAAAAAAAAAGAAAAAAAAAGAGATTCCTCAAGTATGATGCCAACATGCTAAACACCCATGAAATAAAGGCAATATAAAGTAGGCCTGGGGGTGTGGCACAGTGATAGAACACTTGCTTTGCATACGGGAGTCCTGAGTTCAATCTCAGCACTGCAGAACAAAACCAAAAAGAGCAATTTAAAGTGCCATTTGGGGCAAGTTAAAAGTTTAAGTGAAGTGATGTAATTCTGGAGAAAGTGTACAGATAAGCCAGCAAACCAGGCCCAGGACAGCTCTCCTATGAACTGCACTTCCAACTGGGACTCTGCAAGCTGCCGTAAAGGTGAGGCAGAACAAAAGCAGTTCTTGAAAAACTTAAAGTGAATTAAATTAGTATTTGCATCTTACAAAATGCACTAAACCAATTTTGTCAAAAAAAATTTTTTTTTTGAACTGTAACTGCTGCTGGGCTCAGAATACAATCTTCCTGCCAAGTTCCCAGTGGGAGCGAATTTTCATTGCTAAGTTATAACCCTCTGGGGGATGGAATGAGAAACTATGTGCCTAATGGAAACTGTGACACAGTCTTGATTGTATGAACTACCAGGTGTGGCAGTAACAGACTCAGCTCAAAAATCTCCCAGCTCAGATGCTGGCTCTCTGCCTTGTGAGGTTAGTTTGGACATCGATTTTTTTAATCCCAACTCTCAAGGCCAAATACTGGGTACCCTGGCCAATTATCTCAGGCATGGGCAGGCTTTGCCAAGCAAATGTTTACCAACCGACAGACAGATGCAAGGCACAGCTGCAGAGGCCCTTCACATCTGCTGGTTGTATCTGGCGGGGAGGATCTCAACCTCAGAAACCAACGATTTGCCAGTGTCCTGATCTCGATGGGACCCGGTGGATCATTTATAAAATCAGCAACCCATTCACCATTTCCACGGGTTCTGCAGGAATCCTGGCTGGTCACCTCATGACCTTCCTTCATCTGATCAATAACTGAACCTGTCATTTCCTCCCTCAATCTCTTCCCGACTCCAATCTGTTCTTTGTAGCAGCAACAGATTGGTTTTCTCAAGTGGCGGCAACTCTATTTGCTATCCATAACCAGAACTGTTACAGGAACTTTCAGTACCCGCAGGAGAGAGTAATCTATTTTTTTTTCTGCTTTTTCGGTCACACCTGGCGATGCTCAGGGGTTACTCCTGTCTCTGCACTCAGGAATTACTCCTGGCAGTGCTTGAGGGAACATATAGGATGTTGGAAATCGAACCCAGGTTGGCCGCGTGCAAGGCAAACGCCCTGTCTGCTGCAATACTGCTCCAGCCCCAAGGGAGAGGATTATCTTGGCCCAGGGAGGGATGCCCCCAGTGACCTGACTTCGGTTTCTCTCTCCCATTTCCATGCAAGTTCCCAACAATCCTCTAGTCCTGAGTATGACCCTCGGCCTTTATTTCTCGCCCTGGGCAGTTTGGCTCCCGTGGTTCCTCTTTGCCTGGTGCATCTATCAGTCACTCAGCACCCTCCAATGCTGCCGATGAAATATCCTCTCCCTGGGTTGCTCCTTCTCCTGTGACTCAGTACCGCCCGCACTTGCTCTCATACCATCTGCACATCTCCCTTCCCCTCCCCGCCACCAGCTACCAGGTCACCCCACCCGTGGAAGAGATGAGATGATGATGAATTTGTATTACATGCCTCAAAGCACTTAGCAAGGCACAAATGGCAATACTTAACAAGCATGGCCAAAGGCAAACATGCCCAATTATAGAGTCAAATGATTTGAATGCACCAACCTCCTTAAACAAATATAATGGAATTCCAACAAATGCTTACAACCTGACGAACCCAGAAGACATCAGGCTATGTGAAATTTAAGAACACATAGCATGCAATTCCACACAGGAAGCACCAGGACAGTCCAACTCAGAGAGGAGTAGGAGGGTCACTAGGGGCTGGGGCAGAGGAGGGAAGGGCGAATTTTTGTTTAATGGGAGCAGAGTTGGGGGGGTGGTATAATAAAAAATTTCTAGAAAGGGAACATGGTGATGGTTATACAATAGCAGGAATGCATGTAATGTTAGCTAATTTTACACAAGAAAAATGGTATATTCTATGTATATTTTATCACAATATAAAAAATAAGCTAAAAAAATAAACCAAGGAAATAAAAAGATCAGAAAGAGGTCTGAGCAGCAGCTTAAAGAGCTGGAATATATGCTCTGAATGTGTAAGTCCCAGGTTTGAACTCTAATACCCACCACAGCATCTCCTAAGGACCAACGGGTGTGGCCAAAATAAACTAAACAACGGTCAGAGTGATGGTACAGCTGATACAGCACTTAAACTCACGTTTAATCAATGGCATCCCATATGGTCCCCCAACCTGGCCAGGAGTGATCCAAGAGTACAGAGGCGGTAGTAAGCTGGGTGGGGACCCCAAACAAACAAACAATAAAACCCCACTAAGTGAAACACTCTTCCACTCGAAGGCTCAGAAGAATGAAAAAATTTAATGAAAAGGAGAAAAATCCCTGGAACAGAACAGTCACTTGGTCCACAGGAAGTCCCCGCTGCTCCCTTTCAACTGAGTACCCTGGAAATGGTGCGAGCAGACATGTGGCCTGGCCAGTGGGCGTCGGGCACTCAGGCCCGACTTTCCTAACTGCCTTGTGGCCTTCACTTAGCTTCCGCTAACAGTTTCCAGGCCGCAGGGCATGCAAACAGCCAACAGGTGGTCCCTGAACACTGTTGGGGGTGGTTCTGGTGGCCCCCAGTACTGCTGCAGTGGCTGGGGTTTCCACAGCACTGCACCCTCCGATCTGGCATGGAACGTCTAGCCCAGTTGGCCAAGGTTGGCCAGTGGGGGCCTCGGGAAACCCTACACCCCAACCCAGCCCACCAGGGCAGACTCAATCAAGTGTCTTGTTCTTAAAAAAAGACTCTCCCACCTCTAAAGTCCTCATTCTTCTTGGTTGGGGCCAATGGGATTCTGGCGCCCATGAAAAAGGGCCCTTGAAATCTTTCATTTGTATCAATGTCCCACTCTCCTTAATTCGGGGGGACCATTCTAGTGTTCACTGCAATTTGGACATTTTTGCTTCTAATCTCCCTGGTTGTCCTCCGACCCTGCCCCACACCTCTGAGAAAAAGGCATTCTGCCCATGGCCAGGCTGGGTGAGGAACCTTTACTGCTTTCTGCCAGTTGCTAAAGCAATTTAATATCTAATTAAGTATTTCCACTGGCAAAACCATAACAGTTTGCTCTGCAGTTTGCCTGAAGTCCAAGTAAATTATGTCCATGGTTTTAGCTGGTGTATGCATTGTCCCAGACTCAAATGAATCATGCTGGTCAGGTTCATGGTCTTTCTGTAAATCTCTCTCCAATCTGAATACTCCTAAGGGTGCTAGCTTAACCCCCAATTCTAGGCCAGAGATTCTTTTCCAATTTAGGAGGTGGACTTATGTGGTCATCAGTTTAACTCCTAAACTTTATAACTTGATATATATATATATATAGAGAGAGAGAGTATATATATATATATATATATATATATATATATATATAGAGAGAGAGAGAGAGAGAGAGAGAGAGAGAGAGAGAGAGAAATTTTCTGTATCTAATGAAGCCCTTTACCTGCATGTTTCTTGGTTTGGGGGCCACAGCCAGTGATGCTTACTACTGGCTCTGCACTCAGGGATAACTCCTGGTGGTGCTCTGAGAATCATAGGGGACGCCAGAGATCAAACCAGGGTTGACCACATGCAAGGCAAGCACCTTGCCTGCTGTACTATCTCTCTAGACCCCTATCTGTATAATTTTTAAGAAGAAAAAAAGATAACCTTTTCAGACATCCTTTCATCTGCCATCCCTTCTCAAGTATGTTATTTCTACTTTCTCTTTGCTACTTCCTCATTATTTTTTTTCTCAATCCCTCAAAAGTAAAACTTAAAATATTTGTTCTATTATTTCTGCTGTTATCAATTATGTATTTGCTGCTTCCAGGATACAGCTTATTTCTGGCTTGTTTTCCTTCAGTCTCTCTAACAAACACAAAAGAATCCTTTTGTTCTACAGAAAATTGTCTCAGCTGACATCTAAGACCTGTCAACACACCTCAAGGTTCGTCCTTTCTTATTAGGAGCTTGCTTAAGTCTCTCTCACATACACCCAGTGTGTCACTGACAGCACGGGCTCCCCGAGCTCATTCTCTTGCTTTAGATCTGGGTCATGAAAGGAGAGGAAATTTTATGCCTGTTCTCATTGTAATCTGCAGACAAGCCCTATCTCCTACTGTTCCAATATGATACAAAGCAAAAGAGAAGTATGAAATTCTATCAGAAAACTTTCTTCAAAACAAACCCCAGACTTCTCCATTCCACGAGGGCAAGTGTTGTGAGTCATTCAGATTGTGAATCAAGGAACTGAAGCCCATAAAGTGCTTTCTGAGTCACACTGATGTGGAAAGTAGTTTTTAACTTCCTGTTTAGCAGAACCAATATTTTATGTGATTGAGATTTATTTATATGGGGGAAAGGGGCTCCCCTGCAGTGCTCAGGAAACCAAGATGTGCTGAGGATCCAACTTGGCTTCACGGATGCAAGTCTTGTGTTGGCCCCCTCTGAGCTATCTCTCCTGCTCTGATGTGAATATTTAAAAAAAATTAAAATAGATAATCCCCAAATGAGATACTTGGTAGCATTCTATTACTGCCCCTCCCTCCCCCCCCCCCCCCCCCCCCCGCCCAATTGCACTGCCAGGAGATCAGTAAGAAACTCCTTTCCTATGATACTTTCTTCCACACATTTTCTCCTGTTGTTTTATAACCAGGCAGACCCAAGAAGCCACATTCATCAAATACCAACACCGTCGCTGAAGGAAGGCAAAGGGCTGTGGAAAGTTGGTCAGACTGGCAATTTCTATTTCATATTCCACTGAACATATGGATTATAAAAATATAAACTTGGGTGGAGATCTTCTCCAAAGACCCCTTTCCCACTTGTAAAAATGAAAATGGCAATAATGAAAACCTGCCAGAGGGTCCCAGCGTGCCTGTGTCCATCTGCACCATCATTAAATTCTCCACGTGCCCTCTCTGATGTGTGTCCCCGGGTCCCTGAACCGCCATCACCTGCCTGCATAAGCGATTTCTCTTTTTCAGATGCTTGGCACAGCGGGAGCCCGCTGTTGGAAGTGAGCATCTCTAAGAGGAAGGGGCTGGAATGCAGAAGCCAGGAGGCTGAGGACAGCTGGTGACTGAAAAGGAACGCATAATAGGGAGGGCGGCAACAGCGGTGACCCCCGTGCCCAAGAAAGAGTCCGGGCAAAGTGAACCATCTGAACACTCACATGAACACTAAAACGACAGGAAAAAGAGTGGAGAGACCAGGCAGGAAGAAAAACCTGCCGGATCAATGCCGGGTGGGGGCGAGGGTGAGGAGGGTGGGTGAAGCGGAACCTTTGTGGCAGAAATAAAGCAAACAGAGTCTCTGGACTGACTCCAGGGACCAAAGCGCCCTGCTGCAAAGCAGGGGATGCTGCAGAGGTGGACACTCAGAAAAAAGGATCTAGTGGATTCTGGGAAACTCTCAGCTGAGAGGAGAGAGGGAAAAAAGGCTATGTAGGGTCAGGTCTCAAAACTGCTTTTAGAAGAATTACAACTCCATAAGTTGTAATGGAGCTGGAGCGATAGCACAGCGGGTAGGGCGTTCGCCTTACAAGCGGCCAACATGGCCGACCCGAGTTCGATTCCTCCGCCCCTCTCGGAGAGCCCGGCAAGCTACCGAGAGTATTCGATATGCCAGACACAGTAACAACAAAGTCTCCAATGGAGACGTTACTGGGCCCGCTCGAGCAAATCGACGATCAACGGGAGGGCCTTTTTTACAACTCCATAAAATTATTTCATCTCACTATAAAAATACACTGTAAGCTGTGTATTTTATACTTAATGCTCCAGGTTGTCTAGTTTGCTCTTTCTTTGTGTGTGTGTGTGTGTGTGTGTGTGTGTGTGTGTGTGTGAGAGAGAGAGAGAGAGCAAAACAAATATGCCGAGAGAGAGAGAGAGAGAGAGAGAGAGAGAGAGAGAGAGAACAAAACAAATATGCCAAAAACTAGCATGCAGGAAGGCCTTAGATTTGGGTGGGTACAAATGCCTCATCTGACAGACAGAATTAAGGTGAGTTTGAGTCATTTTAAAGTGGAACAGTTTTATAGCAAGATTTCAAGTCAGCGCCATGGAGGATGGTACCCTAAAGGCACCAGCTCCAGAAGCTACACATTTTTCTTTATGAGATGCACGAACAGAGGGAATAAAGCGTACAGAAACAAGAAAACAGATGACATCTTCAAAAACAAATGTTTCTATAGCTCCACATTATGGGAAAGTAGTTCCATATTTTCAGTCTACTTCATGATGATTTCCTGGACAAGGAACAGTGCTTCATTTTTAATTCATACAACCCTCGTGGAGAGTTTGTCTTACTGAATATGTTTTCTTTCCTAATGCAGTCCTATCGCCCCAGTGGCTGTATCAAAAAAGAACTGCTCCCATTTGTAATCATTATTCGAGGCCAGAATCACTAAATAGGGCTCATTGTTCTGCGTGTAACTGAACTAAGTCACTGGGTCAGGAGCAGACGCAGCTCTTTGAGAACTCAGCTGCACTCTTCTGGCTCGGGATGAATAGAAAGAGAATTCTCTCTTGGCAGAATTCCTCAGATGCCTTACAAGTAACAGGTACTGATGAAAACCTTTAATAAAAAAAAGGCAAAGCAAGAACAAGGGAGCAATTGCTGACAATAGGAGAGAAGTACCATGGTGGACTGAGATGCAGACAAGCTTTCAAGGGGCTGACAAATTTCATCTGGACAGTACTCGGTCCGGCATGGCTATCCTGGGAAATTAGACAAAAAGGAACCTCGGGATGCTCACCAGCTGTCAGAAAAGAAAAAAAAACAGGGACGAAAAACACACTTGGAATTAGAGCAGGTAGCAGCAAGTGGTCAAGGACAGCCAGTGCGCCGCGCTTCTTGTAAATTCAGATTTTAAGAAAAACCGAGGAGGTGGGTGAAAAGAAGGTCTTTAAGAGCCGAATAAATATTGCGATGCTGCAATACTGCGAGGCTTCCGTGCCTTTTTTACTCCCGACACCCCAGCAACTCACCTTTCACACACGACAGGCCGAGCCTCGTTGAGGACGGAGCCCAGGGAGGAGCAGGGCTGCCGAGGCGGTGGCGCGATGGGTACGGCGGGGTCCAGGGGGCCCGGCTTCCGATGCAGTGCATCCTGGACCAGCGTGGCTCCTGAGGGGCCCGGACCCTCCCCGTCGGCAGGGCAGGAGCCAGCCCTGCCGTGGGCGCCCCCCAGGGGCAGCTCGGGCCCCACGGCGCCCTGCAGAGGCAGCTCCCCCGCACCCAGCTCCACTTCCAGGGTTGGGGACGCCGGAGGCGACACTCGAGGCTTGCGTTTCGTAGAGGCTCCGGACAGCAACTTTAACAAACCTTTTTTTTCTTTCTAGAAAGTCAAAAAAAAAAAAAAAGAAAGAAAGAAAACAACACTTTAGTTGGAGGTTAATGGAGCTGTAGCTATTGCAATTCACTGGGTGCCACTGATTCCATTTTTTAATCGGAGCGTTTAAAATTGCTTGTGTGTGTGGCTGGAAGGTTGTAGAGCAGGTGGGGTGCTTGCTTTGAGACCCACCAGGGGCGATTCCTCAGCACAACCAGGTGTGGCCCCCAATAAAAATAAAACAGCTTCTGTGGATACATGGTTCTGGGCAATCCAGGCTCCAATTTCCATATGGAATGATTTCAGTTTCTTTTTTCCTCCCCTGGGAAAGTGGGGCTTGGCATACAAGGGGCTGGATGGTCACTCCTGGCAGAGCTGGGGGTTGGTGCATATGGTGGGTGCTAGGGATGGCACCCAGAGCAGCCTTCCCTTTCAGGTTTCTGGGGACCAGCCTGAAGTGCTTAGGGGCTAGTTCTTGCTGGGTGACGCTGGGAACTGGGCTCAGCGTCCAAACAGCACCATCCCCCACCCCCCCACCCCCCCCACCCCGCCCGCCCCCAGACTAAGCATGGACTATATGCAGCCTGTTGACTGATTGCTCAGGCCCTCCAACTTCTCCCTCTAGCTCTTTTTTTTTTTTTTTTTTGCTTGTGTGTTTTTGCTTATTTTCTGTGGTTTCATTGCTCACCACTATTTCCTCCCGAAGTTGGGTTAAGTCAGTGAAAAAAAGATGTAGAGGGGGGAAAAAAAACACCCTCAACAAGTTGTACCTTAGACTTGGTGGAAGCATACAGAAGTAAACATTGCAGGACAAAAAGATTGATGATTACAGATCTGATTTCCTCAAATTCCGCCTTTCCCACCTTTCAGCGTTTCCTTTTACAGACCCAGACTCCTGACAGTGATCAGAATTAAAGATTAAGGTTGGTCACTTCCTGGATATCCTGATAAAATTGAACAAGCTAGTAATAACCCAAAGCAAACCATTTCGACCAGACAAGTATCTCCTTGATAAGAAAGTCAAAAACAACTAGACAAAGTTTCAAATAAAACCTTCAGCATAATAACAAAAACCTTGTCGTGTTTCTTTTTTGGAAGCCAGTATACAAATAAGAATTATTCTCAGCAGTTTCACTCCATAGAAGCCATTCTCCGAGCTTTGTCCCCAAGGATTGCTCTCTGCTCTGCTGAGAAGGCCCAATCTGGGGCTGACGCATCTTCACTCCTCAGCCCTGGGCGCCCGTGTGTGTTCCTGCTGAGCTTTCTGATGACTGTCACCAATAACAGTCATCATTTCAATTGTGATTTTACTAAAATGTCAACTGCATCATAAGGCTCTGAATGGGAATGTTACTTGAAAAGAAAATATTTTGCAGAAAATTAATTCTTTAGAAAAATCTAGAAGGGGCTGGAGAAATAGTACGCTGTGTAAAGGGCTTAATAATGTGCATGCAGCTGACTCAGGTTCCATTCCCAGCACCTGATATGGCTCCCAGAGCACCACCAGGACTGATCTCTGAGCACAAAGCCAGGACTGAAGGCTAAGCACAGCCGGGTATTACCCAAAACCTCCCCAACAATCTGAGGAAAATTTGGAATTATTACGTTCTACACACAGGGAAATAAAACTGAGGGGCCCACAAAGAAGATATAACATTGAGAGTTCTTTCTTAGGAATATGAATTAGTTCAGATTCGGCAATAATCCCTTGGGGAAAGGGTTCAAATCCATAATGGCACAGTTCCAGTAGAAGCAGAATGGCCGAGAAAAAGAAAAAGACAAAAGTAATCATTCATCCCCAATGGACTACACCACATGCTTATTTACCTAAGCCTGCTCACTGCACCTGTTAACCCAGGGGTTAGCAATGAAAGGAGGGGAGAAGGGTGGGCAAACCTAAGGCCATTTCCATAGGTGCTCAGCTTGGGCTGCAGATGAGATGTGCAGAGTCAATTCATCCATCTCCTCCCGCCGCCCACCGCAGCTCAGCTGGAGGAAGATGCTTTTGCATTTCTTTTCAAGATCTGACCTCTACTCACCCTACTGACTTTTATTCCATTCAGTGAATTTCAATTTCACATTTGCCAACAAGGTACTGTACTGCATTCTAATAAATGACCCTGTAAACCTGAGCTACCTGCTTGAATACAGTTCCTGTTCCTCATACACTTGTGTCATATTCAGTTGCTCCTGCTGAACCAGCTCCTACCAAGTTCAGGAATGGGAGAAAGAGGAGGAGACATGTGGGAAGAAGGGAAAGCATTTCATGAGTCCCTGAGCTAAAGAAATAAAGACGATATTTTGGATTTCCCAGTCCAGGGGTGATAAATCTATCTCTCTGCACAATGGCCATGAAGTACCTTAAGGAAAACATCCAGGCTAAAAATGAAAAAAGAGTGAAACCCACCCAATATATCACACTTCTAAGGGAGCGGTCAGAGGCTACGTCCAGCTACTCCCCCATGATGTAAGAATGCACACTCGAATTCATGGGTCCATCCAGATCCACCGGGAACATCAAGTTTCTTGATAAATTAGAATTACACTGGGTCCCAGCTAACGACCTTTTCTTTTTCTTTTTTTTTTTAATTATTCAGTGTATCTTTTATTACTAAGTATTAAAAAGATTTGTTTCAAATGTCCTTTATACATTAAGGAGATTGTGTAAAAACAATAACTTTACAAAAAGTTAAAGTATCAGCTATGTTTAGAAAACATAAATTATGCTTCAGTTGTAGAAAATAAAATATAATATCACAAACATTCAAAAAATTGTTTTGGCTGCCCTAAATTTCTGTTTGCTGTTCATCTCTGAAGAGCCATATTTAGACACTACTAAAATTAAAAAGAAACTTTTCAGATAAAAGAGGTTTTATACTGGCTCAGAGATAAATTTTCAAAAACACACTAAAACCACATTTTCTGTGTGTCAGCTTCTGAGTACTAGGTTTAACTGTTAAGCTTCCCAGTTCAAAGATAATTAAAAGTTATCTCTTTTTTTTTTGTCTTTTTTTTCCCCTTTATTTTATTTTATTTTTTTTTAAAGTTGTAGATTTACAATTTTTTGTGCTTTGGTTTCAATTATACAATGATCAGATACCCATCCCTCCACCAGTGCCCATTTTCCACCACCATGGATAATATCCCTCCCACCCCCATCCCCCTATCCCCCCTGTCTCTGTGGCAGGGCAATCCCCTGTGTTCTCTCTCTCCTTTTGGGTGTTGTGGGAACGACCTTTTTCTTAAAAGTTCCGTGTGCTGGGTACTCAGAAAAATGGCAATGGACTGAAAGGCACCCAGGGAACAGCTTCTGAAGTGATTAATAAGAAAGATGAGTCAGTTCATCCAGAATGATCAAACACATTAAATACAGATTGCCTTAATGACTTCTAAGGGATGTGTTATCATTAGCAGCTGATGCTGACGACCCACAAGCAGAAGGCAGAGGATTAGGTATGGGGGGGGGTGAAGGTGGGAGGAGCAGCTACCACAAAGAAATGATGCTGTGCTTTGAAAACCGTGTTTCGAGGTTTTCAATGTTCCATTCATGGAACAACAGAGCACTGGAGAGAGAATTCTGCAAGCTCAGACACTTATCTAAGGGCACCTTTTTTTCCTCAAAATTCAAGAGCAGTAATGAAGTGTACGGATAAATTAATAAAGACTACACTTCAGTCATGTAAATTTTAAAATGCAATGCTTCATGAAAAAAAGGCACTACTGTCTTTTTTTTTAATTCTAAAACAACCTTTGTTTATTTTTATATCTATACATAACATTTATTTTAGTTATCTTTTGTTTCTTTCTGAAGTTTTATTTATTTTTTTCTTTTTTAAAATTTTTATTAGTGAAACACTAACACCCAAGAATAGCCGAGATAAATACCAGGAAGGCATTGTCTTTTAAACAGATCTTTTCTCCTGTGGGGTTTCCAAGAAAATATTCCTAGAGGAAAGAGTGTTTCTTGTAGTTCTAGTTGGCTCAGCAGAAGATGCAATGATTTAAAACCACACTTTAAAGAACTATCTAGGTAAGAAAATACTCACCAGTTAGCCACAAAGAGTAATTTTTCCATACAAAAATAATTTGTGAGCACCAACTTAAAAACTTTCCATTAGTCATATAACAGACGACGAACAAAATGGGGGACCTTATGAAATCAGAACTCCTTCCCAAGTAAACATGCATTACATCTGAGTCACATAGTTAAACTCCTTAAACCCGAGTCTTCCTTTTTTGCTCTTCCCCTGAGCTCAGCTGTCCAAAGATAGTAACAAAAGAGAAAGTCTTCCTGGCCACTCAGCAAAAATCTACAGTCAGGCTGTTTTTGGTAAAAATTCTCAGAAATCTAATCCTGATCACTGATAATAAGCGCTTGATCTTTTAGCAAATACTGACAGTGCCTCACACCAGCTCTCTAGGAGAGACACAAACATAAGCTGAGGCTTCACAGGAAGCCAACACAGGGCTAAGTGGAGAGGGTCCCGGCAGTGCTGTCTGAGGTGGGTTCTGGGTCTAAAGGATGCATGCAAAGGTCACATGAAACTTGAGAGGTGGTTAAACACCACTGAATTCAAGCATCTTGTTAAGTGCTTTCACTTGGACATCCAAACCCATTGCTCAGACCCACAGGATAAGATAGGAATCGATATTAATTCTTGTGACCAGAACCTTGCTAAGCTCCTCTGACACACCCGTGCTTGTAAGAGGTGCAGGTGGAACTGAGGCTGGGGGCTGAGCACAGGAAAAGCCTCAAGAGGCACATGGAATTTGCTTATACATGGATGGACATGCATAGTATCATGCTGAGTGAAATCAGTCAGAGAGAGAGGGACAGACATAGAATGATCATATCATTTGAGGAATATGAAAAAAAATTCATAGTACGGGAAAAGCATAATAAAACTAGGTCCAGGAAGACTGGTACATAGCAGGAAGCTTGCCATCAAGGGGAAGGGGGAGGGCAGTTAGGACAGAGAAGGGATCACTATGACAATGACAGTTGGACATCATCACTCTGGACAAAAACTGAGTGCTGAAAGGAGATAAAGTGAACCACATGATACCCTTTCAGAACAATGTTGCAAACCACAGATCCTAAAGGGAAAGAGAGAAGGAAAGTGCCTGCCACAGGAAGGGGGGGAGGGGAAAGGTTGGTTGGAAGGAAAACTGGAAACCCTGGGGTGGGGGGAATGTGAACTGGTAGAGGGATGGGTGTTGGAACACTGATCACTAAAACTCAATCATGAACAACTTTGTAACTGTATCTCACCACATTATCCTAAAAAATAACTTAAAATGTTTTTTTAATTCAAAATAAATTAAAAAATAAAAAGCACATCTTCTGCGGGGAAAGATGGGAGCTGATTGGGCTCCTCGGGGATGTGGGCTGTTCTGATTGCTGGGTACCAGCTGTCGGCATGACAGCCCCAGTGATGGACGATAGAGTGGGTGGGCTTCCCCTGAAGAATGTCACTGAAAATGAAGACATTTGAAAATGAGTGGAGGGACCAAAGAGCTAGTGCAGAGGTTAAGTCGCTCGCCTTGCACACAGTCGATCCTAGTCTGAGCCCCAGCACTGCACAATCCTCTGAGCACTTCAGGGCCTGATCCTTGATCACAGAGCCAGGAGCAGCCCTGAGCACCATCAGAGGAACCTAATGTCTTGGCAGTGTGCTCAAGCAAACTCCAAACCCTTCTCACCCCTGCCACCAAAAAATAAAAAAATGAGTCAAAGGCCAAGCAGATGGCAACAAAGGCCTAAGGGTCCCCTAAGTTTTATCCCTAGCCCCGAGCACCATGGAAAATTTTTTTTAAATGAGTGGGCCCTCTGCCTACACTGATTCTAGAAGTAAAGGTCCTCAAACCTGACTGCATTGTTTGAAGAAAACCTGTAGTGGCTTCCCTGAGTCTCCTTTAAGACCATTAGGAAGCTGGGGTGGAGGGGTGGGAGGTTAGTTTTTGAGGCACTAACCCCAGGTTTTATGTGGCTCCCTATGTAGGGTTATGTCACCTTCCAAGAGCACAGCCAACATTCCAGAGAGAATGCTAGCCCACCCTGACACAGTGTCCTCTGGTTCCAGTGCATTCTGATGCTGCACAAGGGAAAAATTGACAGGAAGAGTTCTGAGGGACCGTGTAGGCAGGAGTAGGGCTAGAAAGCATGTGGGCTCGAGAGATACCAGAAGCGGCTTCTTCTCTTTTTCCCAAGTGATGGTTCGTATTGATGAATTCGTGAAACAAAGTCTTTAGGCTGGGACGAGCCTAATGTCTTGGCAGTGTGCTCAAGCAAACTCCAACCTGTAAGTGAAATGCCTCAAGCGCAATCCATCAAACCCTAAGAAAGACCAAACCCCAATAGGCAGCCAAGCCTGAGCTACAGGCAATCACATGAGTTCTCTGCTTTGCTTCTTTCCCTTCTCTACAAAAGCTGCCTTTAGTCCTACTTTTGGTTTAATGCCGGCCAATTAGGATCAAATTTTGCTTACACCAACTCTTAAAATCTGGTGATTCTAGGGGGCCACGAGGTACTGAGGATCATGCTTTGGGTCTCACACATGCCAAATATGTGCTCCCTGGTCCTCCTTATATTGTAGGTTTTCGCTTCTCTGTTTGGGGAGGGGGGGAAGAGGAGTCACACCATGAAATGCTCAGAGGTCACCAGGGCAACATCTGGTAGTTCGGGGGGCTGTGGTAGTGATCCCAAGGATCATATTTGGAATCTCACACATTCCAGACACTGCCCTCCCTGGCCCTCCTTTTATTATGTTTTTTTTTTTTTTTTGTGCTTGCTTGTTTGGGGATGTCACACCATGCAATGCTCAGAGGCTACTCCCAGTTCTAGGCAGTGCTTAGGGTTGTACCCTAGGGGTGCACTATGAGGTGCTGGACTTAAGTCTGCCTACAAAGCATGTGCTTAGTCCACTGAGCCCAGTCTCTGGTCTCCTCAGTTACCTTTTAACAGAATGGAGAGAATATAAAATAGTAAATAACATAAATGCAGTGAAAGGAAATATTTAGTTTAGGAAAGTTACTTCAAAATATCAAAATTTGGAATTTATATATGTTTGGAGTTTAGCATTTTGGATTTTATTTTTTGGTGTGGGGAGGATGCTAGGGATTGAATTCAGGGCCTGAGATATGTAAAGCTTGTGTCCTAGACTGAACTATCTCCTGGTCCAAACACATTCATTTTATTTTAACTTATAGAGGAAATCATATATATCAAAATAATAGTGGTTTTCTTTGAAGTCTTGGATCATATTTAGATTTTTTAATTTAAATGTCTGGGTTTTTCTAATTCCTGCAGATGTAGGATTAAAATTTGCAGAATAGGGAAATGTAATGGAATTGATTGGCAAAGTCTTAAAACCGAGTATAAAAAGGAAGCCAAGCTTCAACCCCTGCTATCACAAGGACCCCAAGCACTGAGTCAGGAATTAGTCACCAGCACCACGAGCTGTACAACAAATACTGAGTATGAAGTCAGACAAACGTCAACATGAGAGACCAGTGGGGTAGTTGGCAGGGAGGAGGTCAATGTGCTGCTCTATTAATGTACCACTTCCAGCATGACTTGGTCCCCGTAAAAACTGGGAGTGACCTCTGAGCACAGAGCTAAGAGGAGATCTTGAGCATCACCTAACATGGCCCTGAAACCTAAGAAGAAAAGAGAAAAATGTCAAGATAAAGTTGCTATCTATAAAAGTAGCAGAGATACTTTTACGGAAAGAAAAACAGTAGTGGCAAGAAAGGTGAAGAATTTCAAACAAGAAAGAGTTTCAGATATATATCAAACCACAGGAATAAGTTACAAGACCAGGCTAGCCAGTCTTGAGACAGGAAACTTTTAAAGTCAGTGGTGAAAACACATTTCTGTGACTTTGTAAGATGGACATCCAAATCAAATATTATTCAAAGAGAGCCGCCCACAGAGAGAGCGAGTGTAGAGGTAAGGTGCCTACCCTACATGCAGTTAACCCCAATTCAACCCCCAGCACTATATACAGTTCCTTGAGCACTGCCTAGGAGAAATCTCTGAACACAAAGCCTAAGGAAAGCCCTAGTATCTTGTATTTTGGTCCAAAAACTGCCCCCACCCATCACACATCCTACCCCCCTCCAAATCCACCAGAAGAGAATAAACCAATAGACAACAAGAAGAATGGCTGAGCCTGGTGAGGTGACCAAGCTTCCTGTGTGTACATGGAAAAGTCAGATGCCTCTATGGAACACCATGAGTAGAGTACTGCAAGCACCTGGGCATGAGAAAGAAGGGGGCACCTGTAAGCTATCACTTGGGGGATCTCTGCATCCTCTTTTTTTTCCTTTTTGGGTCACACCTGGTGATACACAGTGGACACTCCTGGCTCTGCACTCAGGAATTACTCCTGGCGGTGCTCAGGGGACCATATGGGTTGCTGGGAATTGAACCCGAGTCGGCCACGTGCAAGGCGCTAGCCTACCCGCTACTCGCTGTGCTATCGCTCTAGCCCCTCTGCATCGTCTTTAGAGGTTAAGCTAATGAACTATACTAATAAAGGAATGGTCAAATACTTGGCTCATGGATTGTAGCCTCAAGTAAGATCGAATCTGTGATCCCCTCAGAATCTGTCTCTGTTGCACCTTCTCCTTTTTCCAGGAAGCTGGGAAAATTGCTACTTTGGATCCAACTGAGCAACTTGGAGAAAGGTAGAGATCAAGCAGAGGGTGGAGAGGGTGGCCTGGTGAAGCTGAAATATTGAGAACTTGGAAGTAAGCGCCTAAAGAGATGCAGGCTACAGTTAAGGTTTGAACTCTCAAGTTTCAAAGCATTGATTTTAAAATTTCAAAGAAAATATATGCATGGCCTGAAACTCAAAAGGAAAGAAACTTCAAGAGGTATAGGATGGCTCTCCAAAACGAAAATCTAACCATACAATTGCAAATCACCCCAGCAGATGAAAATGCAGAGGCATCTAAGGGGTCTGACATGGTTCCCCTGGGAGCAGCCTAATGGGCTCAAATTTTTAAAGTACAAACACAAAAAGATCAAGAGAAGAATCTGTAAGAAAGAACCTAACATGGCCCACAGCATTTCAAGAAAGCTAAAGATCAAAATGAGCTTAAACTTGCAAAAATGCTAACGACTAAGGAAAAAAGTGTGGGAAGACGTGCTTTAAAGTTATGTTTGAAATAAGAGCAAGACATCCATCTGCAGTTTGGGGTGGATGGTGGTTCTCAAAGGGGATGAAGAAAGTTAAGGATAACATACAGAAAGGAGAGGAAAATTAAAACTTTGAGGAGAGGAGAAGAGACTGGAATTTAGAGAGCAAATGAGTACCAGTTTGGATGAATTTTCCACAGTGTGCCGAGAAAGTTAACAATCAGAATACAACCTTGGACAGGTTCTGGTGAATCTGGCGTGAGGGTCAATTCAACAGGCTAAAGAAGTGCATAAGCAGTCTCCATAATCAATATGAAGGTGCAAGTTGGGATGTGGCTGGGGGCTGGAGATCACGTTCTGTACGTGGGAATCCTGAAGCCTATCCTCACCACACCAGAAATAACCCCTGGGGAACTGCTGAGCCTGCAGTGCAAAACAAAGAAAAATAGGGAGGGGGGGGGGAGAGAGAGAGAGAGAGAGAGAGAGAGAGAGAGAGAGAGAGAGGGAGAGAGAGAGAGAAAGGGAGGAGAAAGAACAATGCACTTTACAGAGCACCCAGAAAATTCCAGAACAATGTATTAAATGAAAGGTACACATAGGGAAGAAAATGAGGAGGTGAAGAAGACTTCTCCAGGAGATATTTGCTAATGATAATTAACAGCAGAAGTATGGAGGGGAAGCGGTGATGTTTTGGATGACAAAATGTAAGACACTTTAGATCTCAACATCTGATGTGACCTCCTTGATAGTCTTGCAGACATGATGGAGCAAAACGGTACTCCAGATGCGATAATGCTAGAATTTCAGTCTTTATATCAATTGGGGAAAGTTTCCTTAGAAAGTCTTTTAACATTAACTGAGGTGATGGATTTAGGAAAGGAACATTTGAAATCTGAAACGAGGAATCATGAAAAGAGCTTCAAAAGTACAACCTAAAAAATAGATAAAAAGGGTGCAGAGATAGTAGAGCATGTGTGGCACTTACGTTGCTGGAAGCCCACTCAATTTAAAGGCCCAGCACCCCATACATGCACCCCTTCATCCTGCCGTGACAGGAGAGACCCCTAAGTGCAAAACTCTGAGCACTGGCAGGTATGATACCCAGAACTAAAATAGATAAATAAATTATGAAAAGTAAATAAAAAGCTTTTCAAGAGAAATACCTGAAATACCTGACCACACCACTTGGAAAAAAGATTAATATTTGCAAAGTGGCCCTTCACAGTGCTTCAGATAAAGAGAATTAAAACTTGGGACTGGAGTGATAATAGTACAGTGGATAGGGAGTTTGCCTTGCATGCAGCCAACCTGGGTTCAACTTCTGGCATCCAATATGGTCTCCTGAGCCTGCCAGGAGTGATCCCTGAGTGCAGAGGTAGGAGTAAGCCCTGACCATGTCTGGGTGAGGCACGCACACACACACACACACACACACACACACACACACACACATGCATGCATAATAAAAATAAAAAACCTAAAAAATTATTTGAAGGTGCAAGATACAAATACTAAATATATAGTATTCATAGTATTTATAATATATGTAGCACTGTCCTCCTGTTGTTCATCAATTTGCTCGAGTGGGCACCAGTAACATCTCCACTGTGAGACTTGTTGTTACTGTTTTTGGCATATCGAATATACCATGGGGAGCTTGCCAGGCTCTACCATATGGGTGGGATACTTTTGGTAGCTTACCGGGCTCTCTGAGAGGGACAGAGGAATCAAACCTGGGTCGGCCACATGCAAAACAAACACCCTACCCACTGTGCTATAATGCTCCAGCCCATTTATAATATATAGTATTAATATATAGTATTTGAAGGTACAAGAATATATATATACACACATATATATATATATTTGAAGGTACAAGGAGATATAAACATATGGACTAAATACATATTTCATATGTACATCAGCTCTCACAGAGGTAAGGAGTCCTATGGGTCTGTGGATGGCTTGGCTGCTCTGGAGCCAGGTACCAGTCCTTAGAAATGTGTCCAAATAGAGGCCAATGGCCTCTGTGAACTATGGAATGATGGGCCCCAAACAGGATATCCTGTGAGGTGCTGTAGTCATCATTGCTAAATTACCACATACTCTGTGGAAAAACATAGGCCCTTAAGTCAAGGAGCTGTCGAGTTTCACTCCTTCTGGAAGCCCCAGATAACAATGTGTTCTCTTGCTGGGTCCAGATTCGCTAGAGTCACAGGTCTCTGCTTCTGATGCCCCATGTCCTCTAGACCCAAGCTTCCTTCCTGCCTCCCTTTTAGAAAGATATCTGCAAGTTTATTGGGGCCACCCAGATAATCCAGAAATTCCTTCATTTCAAAATCTTTAATTTAACTACATCTGTAAAATCCCTTTAACCAGGCAAGGAAAGATTTTCTTAGGTCTCAGGAACTAGGACACAGACCTCTCCGGGGAGCCATTACTCTGTCTAGCATGAGTTCCTCTCAAGCCTTGGAGATTCAATAAATTCTTTTCCTTCTGGCCCAAGGCTGAGGAGTCTTTGTTCTCCTCAGTGACAGACAGGCCCTGAGACACACTGTCCCAGAACTGTAAAATTTAAATTACAACAACAATTCTTTATAGATATGAAAAAAACATAAAAATGTTATTTTGAGTACAAGTTTAATGTAGTTAATTATAAACTGAACCGATACCCATCTTTCAAACAAAGCTCATGCTAACCCAACAATTAAATATTAACCTTTTGTTGGGCTATAAAGTTTCTCTTCCTATAAACTCCAATCCACAGACTTAAATTATTTAAAGTGACCAGTATTTCCAACAATGCAGGTGGCTAAGCGTTTGTGATTACCCTACAGCATCTCCGAACTGGGTTCTCTCTGTAGAGGAAATGCACAAAAGATGGAGGAGAAAGTGGCAACTATACAATTATCCAGACTTGGTTTTCACTCTTCTCTATCTGTCCACATTTAATCTCCTTTCAACCACCTGTCTTCAGATTCAACTCTACGTTAGGGTTTCCAACACAGACTTTTGTATTTCTATGTTGTTTTGCAATTGAGTTCCAAAGGAGAGACTTTTAACAGATCTATCAATTTAGACAAAAATTTTTACCCAAAATTTCAAGGCAAGTTAAAAATCATCCAGGTGGACTAGAGTCAAAGAGATAGCAGAAAAAGTCACTCCAGGTGCTGGTATGATAGTGTTGCAATAGGATGCCGGTCTGTACACGGTCAACCTGGATTCAATGAGACCCCAGATAGTCTCCCAAGCCCACCAGGAGTGATCCCTGAGTGCAGAGTCAGGAGTCAGCCCTGAACATTGCCAGGTGTGGCCCCCAAACAAAAACAAATGAAAAAAATCCACACTTAACACTTCTGATCAACAGGTATATGAGATGTCTGTTTCAGAGAACAGTTAAGCAGAAGAATAACAGGTTTCACAGGAAGAATTAAGGAGAGCAAAAAGGATGACAAAGAGGAAGGGGAATTCCTCCATCAGGAGGGTGATTCAGTCTTATTCACTGTGGGCTCCCTAGTTCCCACACAGATGTCGACAACCATTGGGGGCAGAGCCACAGTGATGCACGAATCTCTCACAGGGGCCAGGTCACTCCCACAGGCTAAGCATGTCTCAAGGTAAAGGGGGCTTGAACCGTGTGTGCTTCCATGAGCTAGAATCCACGGGACCTAGGAAAGCTGCGACCCAGGGCACTGGACTTACTTTACTGTCTTTGTCTGGCTTGGACGCTGAGTTGTTCCCACAAGTTGAGGAAACAGTGTCGGGAGAGGTGGGAAGTCCAGAGACCACGCTGCCTATCCGAGCGCTGGGCTCATTCTCCAAAACAGCGGTGTTGATGCTTGGGGAGGTCATCGAGGCAGCCGCGGCACAGGACAGGGGCACGCCGGCTCGGCCCATGTTCACGGCAGTGGAGTGGGCAGCAGGGCCTGGCATGGTGGGTGGCGGCTGTGAGGAGGCCAGGGGGTGATGTGGAAGGCCCACAGACGTGGAGACCAGGCCGGCGGCATTCTGTACCTGGATGGGCGTCACAGCTGCCGTGGGACGTTCCTGGCTGTGTGCGGCCACTAGGAGGGAACAGCGGAATTCAATGTTCTGATAAATGTTCCTCACCCAACCAGGCGTCATTTCCTTGCCTCAGACCATAATG